>NC_133539.1:97229642-97836607 GCF_048773025.1 Camelus bactrianus | reverse complement strand
GCTGTTATTGCTGTCATCTGCCTAATCCAGAAGGGAGAGGCATTTATTGCATCCAGAAAGATTAGGATGAAACTAACTTCGATTCTTCTTATGAAAGAGAATGCATGCCTTCTATAACTGTGTTTGTTTTCTTCTTGTCCCTCCTGACTTTTTTCTTTTTGTATTAAAGGGAGAAACATACCCTTGCAGCTGTATTTTTCATTTTTTAACCCCTACATTAATTATATAGACACTCCAAATAATGGTTTAAATTTAATCTGATGACCAACCACAAAGGTCCTCCTCCTCCCACTTAGAGACACATCCTGCCTTCAGACCCGTTTCACAGTTCCCACTGACTTGGACAGGAACTCTGTCCGAGGAATGAAGCAGGATATAGACGGTAATAATTGTTAGAGGAAATGGGATTTTCTTTACAGGATGCATTTAGATTTTTCCTTTCCATAAGATTTTTCTAAAAAGGGTGTTGAAATTGAAACTGAAGGAGACTTTAAATAAGCTTTCAACTTCTCAGCAGTTCCAACATTGAATTTAGTGTAGAAAGTCTGACCCTGAGCAGATACTCAAAAACTACTCACCCATGAAATCAATGACTGAAAAATAGGAAGGAAGGAGTTAATATATTTAATGGGTTTTCTTTAACAAATCATTTTGCTTCTCAGCATCTGTATCAAATGAATCTTCTGCAGATCTCATATATCCTTATTTATCAAGTACTCAAAAACTCATCCAGGAAGATTTGTTCTTTACAAGTCCCTGGAAGGACATAAAAGTTAAAGAATGCTGCAACATCCTCTAAAACAAATGAAAGCAGTATCAGTTCATTCCAGATTGATTCAAAAAACTAAGCAACCAAATCTCCAAGTGCCACCCACCATGGGCCCTGAAAGTGCACCATCTCTGGCATATAGTAGACACTCAATAAATAAATGTTTGTCAAATGAATGAATGAACGAATGAATGGATGAATCGGTATTATATTCATTAACAATGACAATCATGATAACAGTGATTCATTATTAGTCATACATCAAAATATTCACAATAATGATGGTAATAATAATGTCTGATAGTAACAGTTGACACTTACATAACATCTTATAGCTTCAAAAATGATCTTAATTTGATCCTCACCTAACAGACTTATTAACCTCCATTTTTAAATCCAGAAACTCAGTTGGGAAAAGTTAAATGACTTAATAAATTTCTTGAGGTTCTATGTGACACAGCAGAGAGCCCAATCTTGTTTACAGAGCCAAGTCTGGGGCTTTTCTCCAAGACATGATACTGCCTTGTGAACTCAAAAAGGCCGATGCAAATAACCTGGAGCATTAGGAAGGAAGGATAAGAGGGTATGGACAGTTGCCTGATAGCCTGACTGTTCTGGTCCTGGAGTAACATCCCCTACCGGCTGTCCTTCAGAAGAAAGGGCCCTTTAAGATAGGTTCTTGGCGGGGTTGGGGGTTGCCTCAGTGGTACAGTGCATGCTTAGCATGCACAAGGTCCTGGGTTCAATCACCAGTACCTCCATTAAAAAAAAAAATTCTCCCATCTTGCTTCAGTAACACACCACCACCCTCCTCATCCCTCCTGAAGCCCCTGAGTCCCGTAGTATGTAAACTTGCCTGTAAAGCTGACCTTTTAACTGGCCTGGTTTTAATCAGGCCCATCCTGTCAAGAAAAGGGACTCCCGTGACAGTAACACAAATTAGCCACATGTGATCCTGTAGTCAACGCCAGAGAGGAAGAAGAGGAAGAGATACAAATACGACTTTAACAAACATAAACCAAATACAAAGCCAAGCTCTCCGTTATGACCTCAGAGGAAGAGTTGAAAGGACTCTGAAGATGGATTTGGAGACCCCAAGGTAGCCTGCATTGAGCAGGACAGGAGAGCCAGGCGACGTGGGTGGTGACGTCAAAGGCTCAGCCTCCGGGAAAGCTGGCTCTTTCAGAAACCTGACCCTGACGACAGCCGTTTCAGCCTGATGTGTCTTTAGTTTTTGTTAATGTTGATGGCTAGGAAAAATATTCAAGTAAGGTTGGAGTTCCATAAATGTGTTCATCCTATAATGTGAGGTTACTAGCTTTCATCGTTGACTGTAACTATTCTCAACATGTGGATTCATCTTTCCTATTTTATTTTTTCCAAAGGGGAAAAAAAAAGTATTGGTGATCATTCTAATTTTCCTAAATTACCCCCTTTTAGCTTTTTATAACATTTTACCTTTTTAACCTTCACACAAAGTACATTTCTGTGATGTGCTCTGAAATGAAAATAGTTGTACTAGAAGAAACCTAGGTTAGGATTTGCATTCATTTAAAACCACTTGTTGAGAAAAGGTTCACATGTGCATATTCAGACACATAATAAGTACGATGTTAGTACAAAGTGCAGGAATATGTACACGTTAGTTATCATGCGTTGCCTAAAGTGAGAAGAGGGTAGAAGCCTATTACTACATTGAAATGAAATCAAGAGGAAAATGACAGAAACTTGACTTTATATGAATATCTAAATAAATGATCTGTATTTTCTTAGTTTGCTCCAAAATGTTCCTTGAACATTAAATTTTTGTCAACATGGTCCTACAAAAGGACACTAAGATAAGCCAGGAAATTAAGTTTTGGTCTGGAAAATTCCCATAATACTGATAACTATTTTTACAAAAAGATGAAAGTGAAAGTGTGCCCTTAGCTGGGGGTACAGGGTGGAGGTGGTAACCAATCCTAAGTCACTGTGAGCTAATGAGGTGGATACTTCTGAGTCTGCCAACAGCATCACGGCATGGATGGACCTCATGTGACATTTCAACCTAAAAGCTGCTTCTCAGGTGACAAAGGCTTTTGGGCTCAGTCACACTGGCTGTGAGGAGATGCAGCTCCGGGCAGGGTAAGCTCAAATATGTTCTATGGGATGTTAGTCCAAAAAGATAATCGCCCAAGCCTACACCTAAAAAAAGTTTTGTTATCAAATAAGTTTGGGAAACACAGAATGTTAATTTCCCCTCCTAAAATGTATACAATATATTAGCCATTATTATAAAAGGCTCTGTGTTTAAATTAGCTTAACCCAACGTTTCTCCAATTTATTTTAGGGGTTATCTTTTTTCACTTTATTAATATGCTGTAGGGTACATTTTAGAAATTAGAATATACCATTTGTGGTATTTATTCCAAGCACAGCTTCAGATTCAATTCAGCAGCATTGTCTGAACACACAATAGGCTTCAGACATTATAGAAATATTTTTATACCCAACGAGCCACAACTAAAAAATTACAGGCAGTTCCCATCCAGACCCAGTGGGCAAATGTGGGTGTGATGCTATGAAGCTGTGATTCCAAAGCATCCCAGTGACATAGTTTATCCAAAGCAGAGTTAATAGAGATAGGGATGGAGAGAGGCATATATAGGCATGTGTGTGTGTGTATCAAATGCAAATTTATTTCAAGTTTCCATATGTTTATGTATATATATACATTTCTATATACAAAAACTTGAAATTAAACTTAATGTTTTTAAAAACTGATCTAAGCTGTTTACACCTAGAAGCCTTTTGACCTTCCTCCTTACGGTAAAATCAGGAGCCTGAGGGCAGTCTGTCTATTCTTAGCGGGCTTTCCAAACGTAGCTTCCCTTGGCTCAGGGGCACAGCTGCTGCAAAGCACTGTGGGTGGCTCCTCTCCATCCTCTTGAAACAACTGGTGGGAACCCAGCACTAGGCCATCAACCCAGCTGTTCAATCTCGCTTCTAACTTTAGCAAGTCCATTCGCGGTTCATGTCACTAGGGCATGCCACATTGAAAACCACACCAGAGAAGGTAGAGCCCTATCCCGCCCCTTAAAAAACTCCAGGCACACAGAGCAAAGTCACACTTAGGTACCTACAGCAATACCACCCAGATGCGGAATGCGGGACCCACGTGAGCTGACTTCCGTGGGGCTTACCAGTGATCTAAGGCTTCACTAGACACAACGTATCAGCAGGCCTCCATCTCTCCGCCCAGTTCATTAGGTTCTCCATTAGCAGCTGCAAAGCCCAACAGCCTGGAAGTCCATGAAAACCAACTCTGGGTCAAGAGACTTGTACAGACACTGTGCTATCTGTCGGCTTTCTTACTAGAATGCAGGAGGCATGCTTTCCCCCACTGTTAATGTACCATAAAATGGTCATGAAGCCCTTGTAATGTAATTACTTGCATTTAATTGATTATACATGCCCCCCAGCCTCATTTGCTTCCTTTTTTTAAACTGCACGTTCATTGTAATTACTTGTCCCAAAGCCAAGAGATTTCAGAATTATTTGACTGTTTATTATCCTTTGAGAGTTACTAATTAAAATAATTTCCTTCAGTTGAAAAGAGTTGCTCTTTTCCCGAATTCGCTTCCATGCTGCTCACCACTGAGGAGAACTCTAGGAATGCCTTGCTAAGCTCCCCTATAATTGACTGCCTCCATTGTTAACATATGCGTGGACTTAAAAAACATTTAATGACTTATACAAATGGAGACAAAATGCCCTTTGAGTTCTATTGATAACTTAACCTTTAGCGTTTTTGGATTAAATCCCATTTCTCCAGAAGCAGGGGAAGCTACTGAATGAAAGCATTATGCAAAACGTTGTGGTGGGAATTATTTTGTGTCAAAATATATACAGTATATTATTTAACATGTCTTTGATTGAAGGTGGGTTTTCATAATCCCTAACCAAAATATACATATCTTTTAGGGCTTCTCTAATTTGTGCTCCCTCCTTTAGGGAAATTGAAGTAATTTTGAGCAGGCAAATGACCCAGGACACTAGACATCAGGAGAGGGGCACCTTTGGCATACAAGGGTCTAGAAGGGGACAGGAGGGGTACTTCTTGGAGCTGGAAATGTCCTGTTTCTTGAAGCTGCTTGTGTAGATGTGTACAATCTGTGAAAATGCGTCAAGCAGCATACTTAAGGTTTGTGTTCTTTACTACAAAAATTATATTTCATTTTTAAAAATAACGAAAAGTTATTTCAATTTTTTAAAGTAATTTCTATAAAAGAAAAAGGGATGTAGTTACCATCTAGCAGAAATATAAGCATTAACCTCACGTGTTTACAAGAAACAGAATTAAGACTAGTTTATTTTTCTACTTTGTTTTTTTTAAAAATGGTGCACAATATTTGCTTTGAACAAACCAATGTTAAAAAAAAATCTGGGAGAATTGGGAAAGTCTGGGTATGCACTAGGTATTAGATGATATTAAGAAAGCATTGTTTGTGTCTTGATGTCATGCAGTAAGAAATTCACAAAATGACTTATGTTGTATCTTTGTCAAAAATTTTAACCTCATTTAATCATAAGAAGCCCGTGTGGAACATTGGTCTCAAATGTTTTTTTTTTTTTTAAAGTTAACGTGAAAAGAAACAAAATGGTAAGAGGGAGAGGCACTTTTCTGAATCAAAAGAGAGAAAAAACTAAATGTAATACTTGAACCCTGATTGGATCCTGGAGTGGGAAAACACACACACACACACACACACACACACACACACACACACACACACACACACACGCTAAAGACATTTTGTAACCAGGAGAATTTGAATAAGGGCGGAATATTAGGTTGTATTATTTAATTCAGGTTACTTTTCTTGGGTGTAATCATGGTATTTATTATTGTGTAAAAGGATGTCCTCATTCTTAGGAGATGCATGCAAGCGTGGAAATCTCATGTTGCCTGTAACTTGCTTTCAAATGATTTAATGAAAAAAAGAAAAGAATATACACACAGAAATGTGGTGAAATGTTAAGAATTGCTGAAACCAGATGAAGGAGGAATACACTCTTTTTCAACACCTCTTTGATTTGGAAATGCTCAAAATGAAAAAAAATCATTGTTAAATGTATTAGGCCTGAAAATGGCAATTCTGTTAAGTAGGAAAATATCCTTAATTTTTAGAGATAATTATTCAAGTATTCATACTTAAAATATCATATCTATTATTTGCTTAAAAATACTTCTGTTAAAAATATGAAACAAATACAGCAAATGTTAACCGTTCTTCACTCTAGGGGCACAGGGTTTTTATACATATATATATATATATATATGAACGGTGGGTCATTATACTATTCTCTCTACTTGCATGTTTGAAGTTTTGTATACTGTCAAAAAATAGCAAGTTTTTGTGACATATCTTCTCTCTTACCAATAAAACCTCCCCAAGTGTTTTAGTCTCAAGTTGTCAAAATAAATTTCAGTAGAATTCCTCCCCAATTAATTTTCAAAGTTCTCCATAAATTGGTAGAGTTTGGAGAGATACCTTTATTTCAGTGGACCCAGAATTCTGACTATTTGTAAATAAACTCAAACAGCACACTTCCTTCTCAACTCCAGTTTTAACGATAATTAGGGGAAGGGATAGTTAAGTGTCCAAAAAGAAATACTAAAGTCTGTTCTGAAGCTTAAATGTTCTTTGGCCATTTTCCAAAGACAAGCCTTCGTATTCCTGTCCGGCTCTCTCAGACGCTGCCACTGATAACACAATGGCCTTCAGGAACTCATTTTTTTTTTTCTGGACCATTCTCCTTTGGGGAATTAGCTCTGACGCTTCTAATGCCCTTCCTGGACCCCAAGCAAGCCGTCCCAGGAAAATCACTCCGGAACCCACTGCTATGCCAGAACACCAATTAACCTAGAAAAGGAGAGCCCACTTCTCTGTGACCCTCTGACCACAGGAAGCAAAAAGCTGCAGATTTAATACCCAAGACAATAGCTCTGCTGCTGTGGGCCTTCGACGGGACCTGCCTTTAATAGGGATGTTCTCTGCTATTATGACAACAGAGGCCAAAAAGCCCTCAGAGCAGCGTCCAATCCCACAGCCTCAGACCCCAGAGAACATATCGTTCAACAGACAACGGTGTGGGTGGTGGAGTCAGGGAACACCTGGTTTGAAGGCCACATCTGCCGCTGACTAGCTGTGTGACCTTGGGCAAGTTATTCAGCCTCTCTGTATTTCTCAGTTTCTTTATTTGAAAAGTGGAGATATGGAATAGTGGCTAACAGGTTTGGGGGTGGGGGATGGCAAATGAGTGAAGGCAGTCAAAAAGAATAACTTCCAGTTATAAGATAGATAAGTTTGGTTGACTGTTTACAGCAAAACTACAGTTAATGATACTGTATTGTATATTTAAAAGTTGCTGAGAGATCTTAAAAGGTCTCATTACAAGAAAAAAATCTGTAACTATGTGAGGTGATGGATGTTATCTAAACCTAATGAGGTACTCATTTTGCAATATACACATGTATCAAATCATCATGTAATTCATCTTAAACTTGTACAATGTTATACGCCAATTATATCTCCATGAAACCAAAAAAAGGCTTAATTATAAAATTTTTTTTTATTGTTAAAGCCTCAGAGCTCATAGTGTCAATGAAAAAGAATATGAAAACAAATATATGTACATATATGCATGACTGGGACATTATGCTGTACACCAGAAATTGATGCATTGTAACTGACTATACTTCAATTTAATTGATTGATTAATTAATTAATTAATTAATTATATTTTCTAAAAAGAGGTCTGGAGTTAGGCTGTGTTCCAATCCTAGCTCCCACACTTGTTTGTATAAACTTGGGCAAGTTAATCACTCTGTACCTTAGTTTCCCACCAATCTCTATGAAATACAAAGACCTTAAAACAAAGCCTGGAAGGTAGAAAGCCATCAATCAGCATTACCTATCATTATTATTATTAGGACAAAAGGACCCACTCCATAAAGTTATCTTGAAATTAAAGTTACTGAGGCATGTAAAGCTCTTAGCATAGTGCCCAGCACATCGTAACTGTTTATAAATGTTTGTTATTATTATTGGGCTTCACAATTACCGTTAGGTAAGCAATGCTGATATATTAGCGTCTTGCTGATGAGGGAACGGAGGATCAAAAAGACTCAATGACCCTTCCCTCTGTCACGTGCTGACGACAATGACTACTACTTCATGTCTCAAGGATCCACTAAGAAGGAGAGAGAAAAACTAAAATAGCATTAGAAGATGTACTCATGAACATCGGCATAAGCATTCTGAAGCTAAGTTTAAAATAGAGAATAGTAAGCGATGGGAACAATTGTAGACTGCTCTGAGAAGGATGCTTGGAATTAAAGCAACCTTGGACATAAGAGCACTTTACTTTGTGCCCTTGAAAGTTCTGCTGAAATCCTTTTTCATTTGGTTTATTTTAGACACATTTTAAACACACAGAGAGCTCCCTTTGAAAAATAATTTCATTGCAAATCTTTTTGGAAAGTGAGTGATTATCTTTCCTGAAGAAATAAGCTCCCTCACCCTTTATTAAGTTATTGTAGGTACAGCTTTTTCTGTGTTTGTTTAATCAAAAACAATCAGCATCTGTATTTAAGACGGTGCATGCCTTCAGGCGGGTGTTGGTCCATCTCAGGCAGAGAGTGAGGGTCCCTGAACATGTGGCTGCACCGAACACAGGTGTTAGTGCTTGATCTATAATGGACCAAATTCTCCCAATAGATGCCTTGCATCATTTGTTTCTCAGCAGCATATTAGAACTAACAGTGCAAAACTCACAGCAAAACACCAAAGTCAAGAATACACCTGAGAGTACCTTCTTGAAGCTGTTAGTACTAGCTACCACCCAGCTGTTGGTTTCCGATAGAATCTCAAGAATTTTCCTGGCATCATTATCTCATTTAATACAACAATCCTGCAAAAAGAAATTATTATCCCCATTCTATAAATGAGGAAACTGAGGTTCCAAAAGTTTAAGAGACTTGCCTGAAGCCCCAGAGCTCATAGTGTAGGAATTTGGACCCAGGTCTGCCTGGCACCAAAGCCAAGCACTCCTGAAATTTTCTGTAATCTTAGTGTCCCTTGGAAGAAAAAAGAAGATACTCAGAATCTTAAGAATCTAAATCCAAAATGAAAAGAAAATAAATATTTTAAAGAACTAAGCCCAGTGGAGTCCAAGAATTCCCCCGTGGGCTCTGTGCAGAGTAAGACATCACTTTCTGAACAAATGCAGGCCGTGGGTTCCCCACCCCTAGCACATCGCCTCCTGCTGGGTTGGAAGTGGCCACCATGGAGACCGCAAGCTCTGGTCTCCTATTGGTCATCCTGGGCCGGGACGCTACTTGGAGATTAACATTTATAGGTCCAATCACAGCTGGGGACGTTGGTGAGATATTAAAAGAGAAACAGAGACAGAGAGACAGAGTGAAGGTGGGGGCAGAGAAGAAAAATAGAATGGTCAGAGCCGGCACTCCCCTCGCACTGAGGAATGTGAGTCCACCGCTGAGCACCGAGGGGGAGAGGAGCAGTTGACAGCCATTACGGCATCCGCAGTCGGGCTTCGGTTCAAGAAGAGTAACACTTGCTTTTAGCTACTGCCTCTGTGCTACAGAGCTGCATTTAGATAAATTTATGTTTTCCACATTTTTATTCTCTTTTACCTTCCAACTGGCAGGCTTTCTTCCTAAACCTCTTCAAGGAAATAAAACTCAACTGAAAGGGGAAAACTGCTAGGAGCAGAATCATTCAGGAATTCTTCTTTTAGCAAAATAAATATAGGTAGTGTTTTTAATCACGGTGACCTGCAGTGGTAGGTCCAGCCTCTCGGTGAGGGGTGAGGCCTCACGACACTTTTGCCTCTATTGTCCCTGTAGTTTTGTACATTCAAGAAGTCAGCTTACTGGGGGAGGGGATAGCTCAGTGGTACAGTACATGCCTAGCACGCATGAGGTCCTGGGTTGAAACCCCAGTACCTCCATTAAAATAAATAAATAAACATAATTACCTCTCCCTCCACACACACACACAAATTTTTTAAGTTGGCTTACTTGCTTAGACTTTTTTTTAATTAAACAAAAATGAATAAAAGTTCGATAATTTTCTTGATATTTTAGTGACATTTATAAGCATCAAAGCTGGAGGGCCTAGCATTTTTAATTTAAAATTATATTTCATATTTGAGCCCTAAGGGGAAAAACACATTTAAACAGATGTTTCTATAGGACTAACAGCTACACTTCCAAACGCAGATCACAGTGTTATTTTCAAAAAAGAGCTTTGCAAAGATGTTCCAAATGTAGATCACCATGCCCCACTCACGTCAAGCTTTGTGTAACTGAGTAAACAGACTGGTAATTGAAATATAGGAATTCTTTAATACTCATCCAGAATCCACCCCAGATCTCTCTAGCAGTGGTCTTGTCACTGATTATAACACCATAAATCATACATCTACCACAGTGAGTAAGTAACTGTTCCCAACAGGACTCCTGTGTTTCTTGAGCTACTTGTGTTACATAAAACACAACCTCCCACAAGTAGCCTACCGAGAAGACCAGATCTTAAAGGCGGGCTCACTGCACTGGAAAAATGGTCTTATTACTAATTGTATCCAGCAACATGGATACAGTCATCACTTAACAGAAGGGCTGTGCTTCTGAACAGTTGCTGTCAAACAGATCTTTTTAAATCAAAGCCCCCTTTTTCCTTCCCTTGCGTATGATCACAGAGCTTACTCCTAGGAGACAAAAAGGTACGTGTCGTTTCATGCACACTTTGGATGTTAAAAAATGGGGAAAAACCTTTGACCACGTAATCTAACTTCCTAGCCAATCTGTCTTCTGCTTCACTCTGCCACATTTCTAGGCGACAGCAAAAAGCACTAGAAACACACACATCTCTCAGACCATCTCACCTCACCCTACAGAGGAAGGAGAATCAGATTTGGGCACGAGTTCATTCTTTCCTGGGTGCTAGCCCAGTGGCTCTCCATTACCAGAGGGCTTTGTTCCCCATTTTGAGGACTGGCACCACTGCTGAGCTGACCAGAGGCAGCAACCGAGTTTCACCCTGTGCTTATTTTTATAGGGTGAGAAAATGATTGCCCTATTATTGAGGATAACTCATTACATATGGACTTTAAAAAGTTACTATTTGCTCACAAGAACAATTTTAATGATATTTGCACTATGAAATTATCTTTAATTGACCAACCAGTTTTTAATCATATGCCACTGATGTTCCGGTCCTGCCATGTTTGGATTCCGTCAGTCTACAAAGTGAGGGTTCCAAAATTGCAGTGACCAAAGTCTACCATGGGAAACTTGTTCAGAAATCAACATCACTGTGCATAGTACTGACTTGTAGAGGAACAGCTGGATAGTGGAAGGAAGATTTGATTCATCAAAGTGAATAAGCTAGGGGAAACAATGGGTCTAATTAGTAAATGGATTATTCTTGGACCCTTTGCTAATTTTGAAAGGATAAACTTATTGGTTCCCATGGCAGAAAATGCAGAACAAATAACCAGGTTAATCACTGAAGTTCAAAAAATAGTTGGCCAGTGATGGTCGTTGTCAAGGGCTCTGTGTCCAGGAAATCCCGCCAGACAGGCAGTGTTTGCAAATGGCTAGGAAATATGGTCCACTGCCATCAAAAACAGATGAAAAGCAGGATTTGGTTAAAAGAGTGAGTCTTTGCCCAAGCAAAACCTTTCCAAAATAAAGAAACAGTGTATGCTGGCTGCCAACTGACCTCAACTAAAAAGAGGGGACAGTCCCGCACGGGTGTTCATTATGCTCCCTCTCAATACTACGAGATGGTGTTGAGTGGAAATAAGACTTAATCAAGAGAAGACCCGACCAACTCTGACAGTGTGGTAACATCTCAAACTAAAATCCTTAGATTCTCATTCAATCGCATATATTTTTCTTAACTTTAAAGTATACCAAGATAATGTTGATTCTAGTGTTAAGAGAAACTACAATAACATAAGGATTTAGGTGTGTTTTCAAAATTTCAAAGATTTTTGGACTATCTCTAGGATATCTTTACATAGCAGCAAGGTATATGTTATACAGAGTAATAAAATAAGGCAAGGGGTTATTGATAATAATCATGTCAAAAAATAATGCTGTTATTAAGAATCAATAGCAGTACTCTGAGACTCTGCCTGTAACACAGTCCTCTATGGAAATACAACTGAGCTAACAGGGGTAAAGTACCCGGCACATAGTACGCACTATGTAAGTATTAGCTGACTAATAAAGTCACGAGACCCAAAGGGAAAAGAGAAGCCTGCCAACTTCACCCAATCCTAACACAAGTGTGCCTTCCTCACCCCTCCAAGAAAGTCAAGCTGAGACCCAGTCCTCTGTTCCTGACACTCTGTTCACCTGCACGGGAATAGTAAGACAGATACCACAATAAGCATTTTCTGCTCATGCACCTAGCATTTTCCTCTCCTCCTTGGTAGGAAGAAGGCCACTTCCACAAGGCAGGAATCACTCTGAGGTTACCCACTTGATCCATTAAATGAAGCTGAAGTAAAATGCTTCCATAAGTCACAAAACTGTGTATTTAAAAATTCACATGATCAGTTGTTTGACCAATAGAATATGGTGTCAGTTTACAGGCTCAAGTCAAAAAAAAAAAAAAAAAAAAAAAAAGCTCACAGCTTCCTCTTTCTGTCTCTTGCAACGCTCATTCTTAGAACCCAGCCAAGCAACCCAGCCACCATGCCATAAGGAAGCTCAAGCAGTCAACAGAAAGACCCTCGTGGAGAGAAAGCGATGCATCCGGCTAACAGCCAACATCAATTTGCTACCGACACCAATTTGCTAGTCATATAAGTGAGCTGCCTTGAAGAGGGTTCTTCTCACCCCACTCAAGCCACTCTGAGGGACACTATGTGGAGCAGATATAAGCTGTCCCTGCCAAGTCTGTCCAAATTGCAGATTTGGGAGCAAAATTAATGATTGATGTTTTAAGCCTCTCCCTCCTCCACCTGCTGAGCTGGCAAAAAAATCACATCATCTCAGTAAAACACAGAACTAGGGTCAGGTTCTAAATAATCAACATTCCTGAACTCAAAAAGATACGTATTTTAAGAGATGGGTGCATATTTCAAAAAAAGCAACTCAAAAATGATCAGGCATGACTATTTCTCCTTTTCTTGAAATTGCAAAGTCAATTCTCCCCCTGAGAACTTTCCCATACTTAATATCTAATGTTTCTCTAGTTAACAACCAGCCCAATATGCCCAAACTGATATATGCCCTGATTCTTCATTCTATACTAGTATTTAAAACAAAGCAGTATGACCAGGATACAAAACCAGTTTTTTTTGTAGATTTTTAATTTTACAAGATCTTGTTCCTTGCCTACCTTTTAAGGATCCTCTAAACTACTTGAGAAATAAGACGTGCATGTTTATAATGCCTGGGAAATAGTCCTAAAGGCAATATAGCCAGCAAGCAGCCTTGTAATCATATGGTATGCAGTGGATGCCCCAATACAGAAAAAATTTAAATGTAAGCAAGATATGAGAGATGGGATGCACTATACCTCCAAGATTTACACTATTGGTTGTGGTAGGCCTTATTTCTACCAGATTTTTAACTCCTTTTGAGCCTGGACCACATCTAATCTTCATATTCACCATGAACGACCACAAACCACATCCTAGCAGAAAAAAAGTACATTTTATAGGCACTGAAGTAGGGGGCACGGGAGATGAGGAAACAATAGAGATGTTTTCCCACAGGAGAGAAATGTAACTACTTAGGGTTCAGAAGAAATGTTAGGAAACCTCAAGGCAAAGTGCGGTTAGAGTTTTTCATTCTCAAAGACACAGTGTAAAAGGATACTTTAAAATCTTTTATATTCTTTTTTTTTTTTTGGTTGTTTTTGTTTTGGGGGGAGGAAATTGGGTTTATTTACTTATTGATTTTAATGGAGGTACTGGGGATTGAACATCCCCAAAAAACCTTTTATATTCTTAAGTGAGCATTTGCATCTATTTTTGCTAACGATTTTTGGAATGAGCTAAGGCTGTGGATTAAGGGAAGGATGTGAATGGAGGCATTCGAGATGGGAAGACGGTTCTGGGAGCGCAAGCTTCCTTCCTTCATTTCACTCTGAGCCTTGAACAACCCTGAAATTCCAGCAGGCGTAGGGTCCCAATAGCTTGGGAACATCCTGGCTCAATCTTACAGACTTTAAAGATAAAAAAGCACAAGATCTTAGAGCTTAAACTACAGTGGTTGATCATTACCGTGACATAGCTTTTAAATGGTCACTAAAGCCCCTAAATAGCTCATACTTTCATCATTGTTTAAATGGACCATGCTGATGTTCAAATAATTTATGAGAAAAGCCTAATCTTAAAGCCTAATAATAATAATAATAATAATAATAATAATAATAATAATAATAACAACAACAACAACAACCAGGCTTCATCCAGCTCTAGGCTTCAACTGTAGAAATCTATTTTCAAACTTCAAAAACCATTAACTTTCGGTAGGAATTTTTAAAGTCTGACAAGAAGAGACTCCGAGGGAATCATGTGGCTCCGCCCACTTGGACGAGCCAGTGTCGCTGCTGAGCTCCCCGCCTTGTTCCCCACCCACCCTGGTCCCGCAAACTGCCTTCATCACTACTGCTCTCTGGCTTCCCACCAAGGAATGATTTTCTAAGTGCAGTCGAGCAACCAGATTCTATGAAATAATAAAAGGAAAATGGATTTCATGACTGAAATCAAGCTGGGTGGAGACATAAAGGGTCTTTTGTTAATAACTGTACAAGGCAATGCAAATGAAGCCAGGCTTCACAAGGCATTCTGACATCTTAATGAAGATTTATGAAGAATTTTTGGCATATAAACCTCAAATGCAAGAGGAAATGGTCACATAAAAACACTGTTTTATGATTTCTTTAAGTTGAAAACAATTCAAAAGACAGTTCCTTCATAATAATCCTAATAATTGAATTGTGAGAGGTTTTTTTTTTTTTCTGTTCTCTACTCCAGTTACACTCCCCACCCACCGTCACACTCTTTTCTTCTTTCTTTGGTTGACTCTGAAGTGGTAGAGCTCACCAGCTTGCCCTAAAGCTGTGAACTGCCCCGCTGATGAAATCATGAGTGATGGGATTTCTCTATTCCACATAGAAAGTTTTGTGTTACACAGTTTTCTTTGTTCATGTTCTTAGTAATGCAGAAAATCAACTGACATTTTCTCCTAATAGTGATTGGATTATGAGATAATGTCAATGGGGGAAAAAAATGCTGTCATCGTAAAATGCTTTACTGGTGCTACATAAATGTCATACAAAAAAGCAGCATGTGAAGCAGTGCAGATCTCATAAGGAACACATTTCCCACATCTGAGGGCAGCAGTGGTATTTTGCCAGAGTCAATGGATTTTATGTTGCATTCAAGATACACAGGGATAATTAGAAAGGCGGTGAGTTCACAAAGTATATTCAAAGGACGGAACATTTTTAAACTTTATAAGCAGCAGTAATAATATTACTAGCAGTAAATAACTGCTAATAAGTAGTTTATGCAAAGTATTTTCACATTTCATAATATGCAAAAGTATTTTTGCTTTTGGTTCTCTTAATATTTATTTCATGCTCTAATCCTGGAAGGGAAGTATTATCACTCCCACTTTATAGACGAAGAAACAGAGGATGGGAGGTTAAATCATTTGCCTAAAGTCATGCTGCTAGAAAATGGCTAAGACCCAGCCCCAAGGGATGGACCGTCTTATCACAGCGCAGGCTCGCAAGTCCCAGGGCACCCTAGGAAGGGTTTGCCACAGGCTTTGCAAGAGCATCCGCGTTGGCTTTGATGTCTACTCATCATCCAGAGGAGAAGCTGGAAGAGAAGCCAATCTTGGGAAATCAACACTAGAAGGGGCTTGGTTTACTCCTAGGGTTCTGGCTCCTTGACTCTTAGCTGTAATTCAGAAAATGCAGGAAATGAAGGAAGGAGGTCAAAGAAAGAGCTCCGGGGCTCCCAGGAGGGCAAGGTGCGCCCTGTGTCACAGTTGCTGCTCCAAGGGCTGCCTTAATCCCCAGTGCCTAGCCCAGCCCATTCTTCCCAGCCCACATGCTGACCAGCTGCTCGGTGCTTCTGTGTGGGAAGCATTGGGGGGGCCGGGGGAGCAGGTGTCTGGCAAGGCCCAGGCTCCCGGCCCTCTGCACGCTGCCCTGCCTACTGAAGCCTTGCTGACCCCCCATCATCCAGATCAGACACCACGGCAGGCCAGGAGGCAGGTGCGAGGCCAGGTGCCTGGAGAAAGCAGGCACAGAGCAAGGCCCGTATAGGAACCCAAGCCTAAGTCCTGAATTCTCACCTACCAAGCAAAGAGGGGGAAATGGCAACGGAAGGCTTGAGTTACTGAGGCTCATGGTCACCTTGTCTCTGGGATTTCAGGGTGTCAAGGTTTATGGCAAGGCTCTCAAGCTTGTGCCCCTGGAGGAGGGAAGAATAAGGCACAAGTAATCCAGACAGAGAAGGAGCACTATGGGGACTCGGAGGCTGGAGAGAATACAACATTTAGGAGGAACTGTAAGAAGTTTGATATGGCCAGGAGGTAGGGGCGAGGTCACAAGGGCCTTGAAAGCTCAGTTAAGGCATCTGAACTTTACCCTGAAACTAAATGAGGAGCTTTCAAACAGGTGACATGATACAAACACATTTGCCTTTCCAGAAAAACCACCGTGGCCGCTGCATGGCAATGAATCAGAGGAGAGTAAGACTGTCGACTAGGAGGGAGCTCAGCTAGAAAACTACTGCAGAAGCCTGAGAAAGAGGGGCGGGGACCTAGGCCATGGGACATAGGGAAGGGAGGCCATAGGGCGCACTTATGAGGCGGGGCTGTGAGGGCTCAGAGAAGGCCTGGGCATGAGACGTGAGGAAGAAATGACAGGTGACGTTCCAGCTTGAGCAACATTCACTGAGTTCCAAACAATGGAAGAGAAGCAAGTTCAGGAGCGAGATCATGAATTCATTTTGGACACGCTGCCTTGAGGTGACTGTGGTACACACAACTGGACATGTCTAAGGGACAGTGGGTAGAAGGGTCTGGAACGCAAAAAAGAGCTGGAGGCTTAGACTAGAGACTTTTCCAAGTACAGGCGCTGAAACCCTTTCTCCAGTTACTGAAATGTGGCCATGCCTTACAGACCCCCTTAAGCTCCAATCACTCCATGAAGCTGCTTTCTTATCAGCAGTTCATGTTCTGAACTCCTTTCCTGAACATAATATGTCACCTGTATGATATCAGAGATGTTGGGGGAACAGATCAGACAGGTGTACAGACAGCCAGCCATTGTCACTGGTTGCACGCTAACAGTTTATGCTTACGTATTTTCCTGTCCCACCCAACTTCAAGCTCTTTAAAGACAGACTTGTCTGGTATAGGCCCTGGGTTTTCCAAGGCAGACTAGGTTCCAAATATCTAGACCCTATGCATTCCGATGCCATTAAATTTTCATTAAAAATTCCAACATTTCCTCAAACAGCAATTGAACCAATCTTTCAGCAAACATTACAGTTAAACATGTAAGTCCTGAAAGATTGAGGACCACAAAAAGACACACAAACCCCAGGGTGAGAAAACATCAAGATTTCTCACTAAATCACATCAGTAGCTAATATTGGTAATTCTCCAACCGCAGTGGCCATGGGAGAGGCAGACTCTGGGGTCACACAAACCTGGGTTGGCACTGCAGCTCCACCACGGATACAGATGTAACCTGGAGCCAATTACTTAACCTCCCAGTGCCTCAGAAACCTCCTTTATGAGGGAAGGATGAAAAAAAGTAACTAATAGGTTCATTCATAACAAGCTGGATATAGAGTGACAGGCAACACAGACTCCACCTTCACCTGGCTCACTGTCAGATAATGACCTAAATAATTAATTACTGCAGCTCTGAGGAAGTAGAGGATGCTACAGGGCTTATGACAAGGGGAAATCTTCTGTTCCCAGGGAAGTCAGGGAAAGCTTCAATGAAAAGAGGACCTTTGAAGGTAAGACTTAAGAGGAATTAACGAGATGATGGGGTTAGAATGAGGGGAATCCCAAGGAAAGGCAAAAGCACGTGTGAAAGGGCTGAGGTCAGACTCTGCTTTTTTTTATTAGAAAAACTGAGAGGTGACCACCCTGAATAAAAGTACAGCAGGGAGGGGAGTGGTGGAATAGACAGCTTACACTATTGTTGGATTATTTATAATTGTTATTGTTACCGTGCTATTTTTATAATGGTATTTTTTTTCTAGTGGTAAAGCCCAAGAACGCCACCCTTTTATAAAAAATAAAATCTGTGACATCAAGGCAAAACTATGAGACAGCTCTAACAGGTATTGTTAAGTATTTTGAGTTGCTTTTATTTTCCCCGTTTTTTCTAGTACTCATTTAATAAATGCATGTGGAATATTTTTACAAGGAGTATTGTGTAGTGCAAATATAAATCCATTACTAGTGCTTAGAAGGCTGATAGTATGAATGAACTCAAGTGTCCTTTGAGAACTTGACACAGTAATTATCTAAAGGACCTATTTGATTGACCTTCTCTAAAGTTCTGAGTTGAATGCTTTCCAAATTAGCTAGTATAATTAAAAAGTGAATTCATTTTCTGTTGGTGAGAAATCAGTTATTTCAATTATTAACAACCTTAGGAGTCTGCACCTGCACCCCAATGTTCGTAGCAGCATTATTTGCAAAAGCCAAGATGTGGAAACAGCCTAAATGTCCATCAACAGATGACTGGATAAAGAAGAGGTGGTATATTTATACAACGGAATACTAGTCAGCCATAAAAACCGACAACATAACGCCATTTGCAGCAACACAGATGGACCTGGAGAATGTCATTCTAAGTGAAGCAAGCCAGAAAGAGAAAGAAAAATACCATAGGAGATCGCCCATATGTGGAATCCAAAAAAAAAAGAAGAACATAAATACAAAACAGAAACAGACTCATAAACATAGAATACAAACTTGTGGTTGCCAAGGGTGGGGTGGGGTGGGAAGGGACAGATTGGGATTTCAAAATTTGTAGATACTGACAGGCATATGTAGAATAGATAAACAAGATTATACTGTATAGCACAGGGAAATATATACAAGATCTTGTGGTAGCTCACAGCAAAAAGAAAAATGTGACAATGAATATATGTATGGTCATATATAACTGAAAAATTGCGCTCTACACTGGAATTTGATACAACATTGTAAAATGACTATAACTCAATAAAAAAATGTTAAAAAAAAAAACACAAAACAACCTTAGGAGTCTGGGAAAGTCTACAAAGACCCATGTGACTGTAAAATTTCCTCCGATAACTCAAAAACATTACTCAGATTTGCCAAGGGATAACTGAAAAATGAAAGATATATTTTTGAAAAACAAGTGGTGAGTAAGCAGACCACTTGTGAAAAGTACAAATAAAACTATCCACCCATTACCTTCAACAAAAGATTCCCATTTAGACTAGAAGCTTTACAAGGGCAAACAGTTTGGTCCTCAGTGCCTAGACAAGGGTCTGGCACATGGCTGATGTTGGATGTATTGGATGAACATATAAACAAATAAAAGAGGAACTACAGTAACTATGCAAATATTGATATCTGATATTTTAAATTGTGAATTATACATAATTTTGTTATTTTTAATAAATCTATGTTCAATGTATCATTACTCGCTCTATTATTTTATAATGATCAGAAACACTATTTTTTACAATGTAGGAAAAAAATTTCACTTGGAATACCGAGATGTACATATTTATATTCTGACTACCCCACCATCCACATCCACACACACAGCCACACCACCGAGCCCTGTGTAGTTAAGGCATATTTCTTTCCCAATAAATACATAAGTAATTTTTAGGAGGGTAAACTGCAAAAATTATCATAAGAAAAAGAACTGAAGCACAAGTGATAAAGGGTCTAAAATGTGACGAGCTACATGAAGCCATCTAGTCGGACCCCATCACACATCAGGTGGGTAACAAGGTGCAAAGAAGCACCACTTAACTTTGCATTACTTTGTGTGACACGGACGGAAGCACCAGGTCCTAAAGAGTCATCCAAACTCCACTAGGGATTTTCTTCACAAACTTGTGTTAACTAATCACAATCAGATTATCTACTAAAAGGTACTGAATACTGATGACCTCACCACCACACCCTCCTCTTCTTCAAGGAATTATCATGCTAATTCACTAGGATAGATAGGGGTCAGCAAATTACACCCTGCAGCCAAACCCCACCCACCACCCATTTCTGTACAGCCAGCAAGCTAAGCATGGTTTTTACACTTTAAAATAATTCAATTTTAACAAATTAAAAGTATAATACTATTGGTGACATAGGAAAATTCAAATTTCTATGTCCACAAACAAAGGTTTACTGGAACACAGCCATGCTCATTTGTATAGGTCTTGTCTATGGCAGAGCTCAGTAATTGTGACAGAGACCACCTGGCCCACAAAGTCTAAAATATTTATCACCTGGCCCTTTACAGAAAACGTCTGCCGACCTTTGCACTAGGAGATAGTTAACGTGTCTTTGGTAAATTTCATCTTCAGAAAGAGCCAGCCGTGTCCCCGCCAACCAGCTGCAGTCACTCGCAAGCTATTTCCTCTTCTTTGATTATTGAAACTCCACAGCAAAGTATTGTTTTTACCAGTCACTCAGAAAACAAAGATAAAAGTTTCCACAGAGGAAATAATAACCTTCCTTTTCCAAGGTCCTCATCTGCCTCACTTGCAGTGAAATTAAAAAGCAGTGCTTCACTCACAAGTTGGTCTGTATCATTTTCCCCAACTGAATTCAGAAGACTCCAACAGTTCACTTTCACAGTGAGGGGCTCAGGCAGAAAAAACAACAACAACAAATAACTAGGTTGCTGAAAGTGAATTTAGCCTAAAAAAAAGAGAATATTTATTATCTGGAACTGAAAGCATTTTTCTCTTCCTTTGAGATGCTATTCTTCTAATGTCAAAATGTTATCCTTGTGTACTACACATCTGCTAAAAATTGAAAATTATAATATCCACACTAAAATTTTTAACTTGACAGTTTTCCAGATGAAAACAAAGTACCAAATTCATACCTGCTCAGTGCTGCAAAATAACATTTAAGTTGTCAAGAAGTTTTTTGTTTGATTATGTTCCATATTCCTTTCCTCTACGAGTGTACAAAGTACTGCCTTGTAACACGTAAACTAGGAAAATCCCATTCCCCGGACCTTTGGAAAGAACTTTAAGGTCGGCTATGTTCACTTACATCATGACCCCAACTGTTATGTTCCTAAAGTTACAAATGGACACTCTTCATTTAACAGCACATTTAAAGAAACCTAATGTTAGTTCAACATGGGTAAACAGTCTCCAACACTGTATAAATAAAGAATTCTTTGAGTTGTAAATAGCAGTTGCTTAAAGTAGTGGAAGACTGGCTGAGAAAGACAGAAACAAGAGATGGACACAAAGTTCAGAGGACCTCCCCCTCCCTTTCCAGCAGGGCAAAGCTAGGGGACAAGACATCACAAGGTTGCAAGAGCTCGGCCATCCAGAAGGACACCAAAGTTGCCAACACCTGAAACCAGCCACCATTCAGTCATTTCATTTGCTGAACATCAACTGAACAGCCTCCTACTTACCCATCATCCAGGGGCTTCAAGAGCCTGGATTCTGACCTTGAGAAGCCTGCTGACATGAAGGTCAGGAAGAATTGCACAGAACCAATAAAGCTACCCAGGGGACAATGACATGAGGTTGGCTAAATGCAGCCTGCAGGCCATGTCTAGCTGGCAGCCTGTTTTTGTAAATAAAATTTTGTAAATAAAGTTTTATTGGAACATGGCCACACCCATTCATTTTTGTATCTATGGCTGCTTTGTTGCTACAATGGACACAACAGAGACCATGTAGCCCACAAAGTCAAAAATACTTACTGACCCTTTTCAGAAAAATTTTGCCAACGTCTGAATATGCCAGAGAGCTGGCATCCGGCCGGGGTAATCAGAGGAGACTACGTGAACGAGCTGGTATTTGGTCTAAGCCTTGAAGAATATAGAGTTTCATAAGAAATGGGAAAGAAGATAGTGAGGGATAGAACAGCCAAGATGAGAGCAATGAAGGGACCAAATCTAAATGGGGAACAGAATGTAGGAAGGGGCATTGTGGCCAAGTGGCTAACGGCACTCACCTGGACTACAAATTAACTACTAATGACATAGTTCCATTATGTTTGCTAACTTACTGGCAATGTTATTCCACTTTCCTTTAGCTTCTTTGATGTTTATGGCAAACCTCATCAGGACCTAGCAAAAGCCAAGGTGAGTTACAAAAGTTCAAAAAAAAAAATGCTGACTGAATGATTATTATATTCAATCATAAATTTGCACGAGTTTAACTTCAAAAACACTTGTATACATTATTGCCTAGACTTGTATTTACTCCTTGATCATGACACACATTATTATTTCCATTTGGCGAATGAGGAAAACTTGGACTTACTGCATGTCCCATATGGCGTCAGGGACCAAAGACTGGCCTGGCACCCTGGATTCCCCACCCCATTCTATGACTTACTTTGGAAGACACTCCTGTTGGATGGGTTGCCACATGGACTACCTTGGAGATTAGAAATTCTGACAATCAAATACTAAAGAATCAAATAGAAATGCTTTTTTTGGACGTATCCTTGCCAAACTCAAACTGTGGCCTGCATTAGTTAGAACTTGGTGCTACTCAAAATCTAGATCAAAGACCGGGAGCTTGAGGTAAGTTCATTCTGTGCTTCAACAAGCTCTGGTCAACATGCACATTTTGTTACAGCAGGCACCAGGTAAAAGTCCACATGGATTAACTTGAATCCATTACAGACTAAAACAAAACTCACCTACCAATATATACCTTGGCTGTTGGATCATCTTATTCTGCACTGGAACACTTTGGGTCCTTAAGACAAAGGAATTATTAATAATTAAATCCCCTGTCCCTCTGTATTGGCGAGTACACAATAAACAGGGTTTGAATGAGTCCCTTAGAAACTCCAGCTGCCAGCCAACTGAGTAATATCTCCTTTTCAGGGAAGTGACATAAAAGAGATTCTAATACCTTGGGTCTCTAAGTATTTCCTATGTAAGAGGATATGAGGCTCCAGCACTGAATTTCTCCACCAGCAGGATATTTAGTGTGATGAGTAAATGAGCATGGAAAACTGGAGTTACTCTCACCATGTGTCATTCCAGAGGTCAGACTTTCCACAATCACCAAGTTGGTGTAAATGGCTTCTTTAACCATGGAAGGTGTCTCCTCTCAACCCCTTCCTCATGTCTCCTCCCTCACATCTCACCTCCACTAATTCCCTCAAAACAGCTCTCCCTGCATAATTTTTAATTTTTGTTCCTTTAACATAAGCCTATCTAGAGGCCTGTATAGCTAAACTATCTCCATGATGGTTAACTTCAGAACAGACAATGGTTCTAAAGCAGGTCTGAAAACCATTTTCAAAAATGTAACTACTTTCAAAGAAGAGGCGGGCAGGCTGGCAGTGGAGCAGACAGGCCCTGTGATGCCTTCTGGATCAGAAGGGGACTACTCCTACTCTCTCAGGTCCCTGTCCCAATCATTCCGCTGAAGTCCTGTCTCCCAACGTCCACCAGTCTTTTCCCAATACCCACCTCTTGAAGCCAGGGCAGCCTCAGAAGAGAAATCAGGACACATAAAGGCAGAGGACAGAACAGAATCAAGCACGAAACCTAAATTCAGCGTAGTGACCTAAGAAGTATGGTCAACTGTCCTCTCAACCTGGCCTAATTAAAGGATGCCATGAAGGTGTGCATCATTCCCCACCATCAGTACCAAGGAAACAGAGTCAAGAGCCAGGACCAAACACAGGGCTGAAGATAAGCGGCAAGATTAAAGGTAAAAACTTGGCAGTTAAGAAAAGGAATCTGCCAGGGGAGGGTACAGCTCGGCAGGAAAGCCCATGCTCAGCAAGCACGAAGTCATGGGCTCGGTACCCAGTACCTCTGCTAAATTAAAAAATAATAATAATTAATAAATAAATAAACCTAATTGCCTCCTCCTGCCAAACAAACAAACAAAAAACAAGGAAAGGTGTCTGCCTTGTCCTGACACAGCCACCTCAATAGAGCCAATCTCTACTCCCTTCATGCCTCCTTTTATTTTGGTAACTTACATTCTTTTATTACGTTTTTAACAATCCAATAATCTAGGCTTATGGTGGAAAAAATCATATAATACGTATAAACAAAAATGAAACAAAGTATACAACTGGAAAAATGAAAAGAAGAAACTCCATAATTTCTCCACCCAGAAAACCCATTGCTAACGTTTCGGCATTGCCTTCCAAAGGTGTTCTTCCTTACGTGTCTTTTGAGGGGGTCTTCCTTGAACTGCTTTCAAACATTAAATAAGATTGGAAAAAATCAGTTCATCTGAGAAGCTATCACTGACATACTTCTCAAAGGCACTGATGATTAAGGATTTCTTCCCATCTAGTATAATATAAATGTTTGATCCTCTATCATTTTCCAAATTAATAAGGCCATTGTGATCCAGGATCCATTTTAATTGCTTTTATAAGCAACAGGAACATCTTTCAAATGAGACGTTGGAACAACAGCCTCTATGATGGGTATAGTAGAGTTCATTATACTACTCCACTAGTATCGGGGTATGTTTGAGATCTTCCACTACAAAAAAAAATGCTTTGCACATGCACCTCAGTGCTCATTTATGTGCAGGCCAATATGTGTGGTATTCACTAAATGAAGTAAACAATACTTCGTACTTTCAAAGCACAGTCTTGAATAAAATATTTGCAGACATCTTCTGATTTAATGCAGACACACCTAAAACTCAATTGTGACAACTGTCCAAATGTTGGTCTCTGCCATTTTTAGAAGAGTTTCTTCTTTGGCCCACTGATTTCTCAGGCTCTTAAAAACTACGCACAAAATCCTATGCTATCTGGGATTCGCTTTAAAATAATTTAGCGAGCAATGAGTCATTACAAATTTTAGAACATTTTTAAAAGAGAGTGGATCAATAAACCAGAATGGTAGAATGTTGATAACTGAAGTGGGTGACGATGGGCATGTGCAAATTTATACCATTTTCCTGCTCATAAGCATATTTGAATATGTCCATAATATAAAGTTTTTTTTAACTATTGTGAATATAATGCTCCTAAGGTAAATAAATCCTTCATATTCAGTGTAAAGATTACTAAATTTTATCCGAGTGGCCACTGTGTGCCCAGTGTTCCCAGCATGTTATACTCCATTCCTCACAGCATGCCTTCTGGCTCGGTGTTACTGGTCCCGATTTGCCATCTGAAGAAACCGAGACCCAAAGAAACAAGCAGCTTGGCCAAGGACTCAATGCAGTGGAGATGGGGGAAGGCGGAACGGCCACACCATGGAGGTGTCCACTACACGTATTGTTTGGTCCCTTTCTAAATATTATTGTACGTGAGCATGTCTGCTTCATTGTCACTTGCAGTATTTTAGTGCATCCTGTTTTTCTAGAAAAATGAATCAGCCCCTCTCTGTTTATCCAAGATAACAAAACAAAACAAAAAAGGCCCGAGAACAATATTGGTCTGATGGAGGCCATCCTGACTGTAAAAGGAAACGTCCCTGAGTCAATATCCTCAGTGAGAGACAGCCCTTCGTAAAACAAACCAGGAATATTCCAACAGGGTTCAAATAAGCATAAACATCCACACTGTTCAGTGGAAGCTACCCTGCTCTCACCAACCGGAATTTTGCTGCTTGGTGGAGGCTTTTCCCGTCTCATCTCGGATTCATTCCATGAACTCTCTTCCCTCAAAGGGCTCCCACTTTCAACCTTTCATAACGTCTCTTATTTTTCCCCTTAACTGAGATGTCCTCTCCTGCCCCTCTTTCTGCCTCTCAAAACTCTACTCTATCCTTAAAAACCCAGCCCAGGGAGCAGCCTCCTCTGTGACCCCATGTAACCCGCTGGCTGGAACTGTTTCTTCTCCTGCACTTTCTTAATAAAACGGCTGTCGTCTCCGTTAGTAAATTTCCTTGCATCGCCATATATGACGATAAGCCATTTCGTATTTCTCTCTAAAATTCAATGCCAATTATTTAAGACAAAGGCCACTCATTCATTATTACATCCCACAGTCCCAGCACATAGTCGAAGCTCAATGTGGAAGAAGAAAGAGGAGGCAGAAGGGAAAGGCTGCTTTATATGTACAAACCAGAGATGAGTTTAATAAGGGGGTCAGGATCTGAAGTCACCAAGTGAAGACAAAACTGATACAGGAAAGCTGCTCCTGAAAAGCTAACTGAACATTACTTTTGCTGTACCGTTTTTAGTTATTCTGTCTCTTAATAAAACCAGCACACCCAGTTCTTCCTCCAGCTCTGGGACACAGGGAAATAACTGGTTTTCACTCAGGCGCCATACTGTGGTCAGACCCCGAGGGTCTCCTTGGAACCAAGATGAGCAGAAGGAAAAACAGACTCACATCTCACTTCACACTGACTCCAGGGCATACCCTCCTAGGGCCAGAGTGGAGCATTACACAATCTGCCTTCACTTTCTCTCTGCCCCACTCTTTCCAGGCTCACAGGGTTGCATGTGGGTGCATCCAATGCACACACATTGTAACTCCACTGTGCGTCCTCAAGTTCCCTTACGGGTGTCCAAGGATCAGCCACTTTCATTATCTCTAGCTGACCACAATCTAACAAAAGAGTTATTTGAAGCCCTTTAAAATCTACCTATCATCAACATTACAAACTCTAGATTCCTCCCCAACCACTTATTAAACAAAGAACAATGATTACATTTGAAATGATTTTTAAGAATTACTTTGGAACGGCTACTATCAAGTTCTCAGGGGTGAACTGAAAAAGAGATTCCAAAGGCTGTGCCCTCTGCAGGCATGTTCTTTTGGACACTAAAAAATGGCATGAGGGGCTCCCAGAGGCAACAGGCTGCTGGCCCAAGTTGGCCACAAGCCTGGGCTACAATGTCAGGCAGACAACAGATATGTCCGGGCGGCTGGGCAGATGGGCAGACACTGAGGCGCTAGTACCAAGCTGGGAGTGGGAGGACTGACATCTCTGAGCATCCATCTGTGCCAGTGTCGGTGCCAGATGCCCCGCAAGTGTTTATCTCTAATCCTCACAGCGGCACCCAAGGCAGGCAAGAACCTAAGTAACTTACTCAAGGTCACCCAGCCAGGAAATGGCAGAGCCAGGGTTGGAAGCCAGTTAAGTCAGGTTCCAGAAAGTGCTCTGAACCAATGGATTACAAAGATGTAGTGCCCACACACCTGGAGCTTACAGACCAACTGGGGAAAAAGCGAGGGATACATAACGTCAGGTGTGAGAAATACCAGTAAAGGGGGACTTGGGAATGCAAAACAGAGAAACCTTATAAAAGGCAGCGGTTAATTTGAACCCAGTTCTGCCTGGACCCAAAGTCTTTGGGCTCTGCACTATATTAGGCTGCCTCTCCAAGCTGTAGGAGCCTGGGATGGCAGAGGAAGTGCCAATTGAGGACAGGGACCAGATAAACGCAAACTTGTCCCACCACCTCCTCCATTCTCCCCAACTCAGCTACTGCCTGGGCTCCAGATAGAAGCAGTGCAGAAGCCAACACCACCTCCAAGCCATTGACATCTGTGTGATACCCAGAGACATTCAACCCAGAGATGTTTAATGTTTAGGCTACTGGCCAAACAAGGAAATCCAAGATAAACCTGCCATTCTGTCATGACCTCATCCTGCTGCAAGACAGACAGAAACAATGGCAAAGAGGAACAGCCCTGCTATGTCTTCACGGCACTTTCAGGAAGGGATGAAGCTGTCAGTCACACCTCACTGAGGCTGTACTTAGGCAGGGAGCAGGGACTCTCCTGAAGGCAACCCAGTGGGCCCCCTACAGCATCTCAAAGGATGAAAAATAGCATGGCTTCCCCTCAAACTTCACACTAATTGCCAGGAGTTCCTGTGAGGCACCGTTTGTCAGCAATATTGTTAAAAAGAAATCAGGTATATAGTTGATGATTTCTTCAATCCCCACCCTCTTGTCTTTGGAGCACAACCAAGGTACCTTTGTTCAAATTTGTTACTTTAAGTTTTAACTGATGGCCAAGGGGAGGCCCACAGTTTACCTCTATTGCCCGAAGATGGGATGGCCCAGCAATACTGCCCACTTGGGTTGCTGGTTAATCCTAAGAGTAGGCTGAATCTGGAGATCCTATTACACCAATGGCTGGTTCTCTCAAGATCTCAGGGAGCTGGTTTCTAAATTTTATTTTCCAAATGGTGGTCCTTTGGAAGCAACTAGGATTCCACCATTGTACCTTCCTTTAGGTGCCCGATTAGGGACTTGGCTCCACTTAACATCCACATACTTTGATTTTTAAGTTGATTTTTGGTCCGATCTATTGTAGACAGTCTTGAGCACTTACCTAAGTACTTTACATAGACTGACTCTCTTAATCCTGGAGAAAGGAAACAGCCTTGCTCAATAGGTGCTTTTGTTATCATCTCTGCTTAGAGATGAAGAAACTGAGACACAGAGAAATTATGTAACTCACCCAGGGTCAAACCGTTCCTGAGAAGCACGGTTGAGAACTGAATGCCAACATTCTGACTCTAGAACATTCTGACTCTAGAACTTGTATTCTCAAGCACTGCGCTAGGCCACCTCCTCTAGAGGGTTTAGGGTAAACCCGGGCTTCTTTCTGTTTTAAATAAGGCCTCACAAATGGAAGCGGGGCATGTGGAGCATAAACAGGCTCAAGGTCATGTGTGGACATCCTAACTTCAGTGCCAGGAGACCCAAGGGTGTAACTGGATCTCCTTTGAACTTATTTGGTTAAGTTGAAGCAACAGAACTCACCTTCCAAGATGATAGTAAGTCTGATCACAGAGCTCAGCTAGACTGGCAAGTCTGGATGAAGGAGAGCATTCAGGGATCAGCTGTCTTCAAGTTCAGTTCTAAGTGCTTAAGGAAGACCCTCTGGGGTGGTGGATCTCATGCAACTGAATATCATTTCCCTTTCACCCTTCCTGCACACCCCACACATGTCTACCTTTGTAAAAGACTTCTTTTAAACAACATAGAGTAACTTACCTACTTAACAAAATAGAGCATGTTTCTATCGGAGCTGAAACAAATGTGTAAATCATTTCTGTCTACATCCCATCTATCTACACCTCAAAATCCAGCTCAAATCCAATCTGTCCAAGTCCACCAACAGCATTTTCACTGCAAAAAGTTACCACTAGGTCTGCCCCGCATGCATCCAAGAATGAACTATATCTCCAGGCTGCGGAGACTACACACAACACCCTTTACATAAGAATCTCAAGCTCTTTGACTACAGTGCATTCCAAAGACTCTATTTGCTCAAAATGACGCAAGTGGAGAGAATGCAGAAATGTGGAAGAATCCATGTCACCCTCAGTAGGAACAATTCTGCACTGGGATTAAATTTGCTGAATGAACCACAGATCCCTAAAAACAAATGTGCTGCCATTCTTACTTTATGGTCCTGAAAATGGCACCAGATGATGCGCTTCTCTACCTTGGCTTTTGCCTCACGTGAACTGTTCGGAGGTATGCTAAATATGGCATTGGAAAGAGCAAAAAACAGCTCCAACAGAGAACCCAACAGCTCCAAGGCCTCGCTTATGAAGAAACAGTCCTTGCTTTTAAACTTTGCAAGCTTCTTAAATTTGCTTCTTCCCTGTCTACTTTTTAAAATTCCAGACGGTCATGCTAATCACAGCAGTCTTTGTGAAACTCTATTTCTGTGATTTTTTTCTTTTTTAAAAAAAAACTCAAGTAATGTTATTGGAAGGAAGCAGAAAACCACAGTGCCCAAACAGAAGTGACTAATGCTGGTAGCAAGTGCTGTAAGAAATAAGGTCCCACAGAGAAGGAGACCACTGCGCCACAGTAGCCTGTTGTTTGTTTCCGTGGCCATGACTATTTGGAGACTAGCAACCAGATTTTCCAGCTCTCTTGATGTGTTAACCAAAGTCACCAGGTGCAACTCCTTTCATGGGCAATCTTTTGCTAAAAATGATAGAAAGGGAAAAAAGGAAGAAAATCAAAAACTAAAGAGGAGAGGAAGAAATTCAAGTAAAACACTCAATTTAGTAGAAGACAGAGCCGTCCTGTGTGCCTACGCCTCACTACATTACAGATCTATTTTTAAAGAACTACGTACGTTCTGTTGTCTGTCTTACGCACTGCAGGCGTTCTCAAAAAGTTTCTCATGGAAGACGGGCCAGTGATCTAACATTAAACTCTTCGAATTCCTCTACTATCATTTCAACATGTCGCTGGCACAGTTTCAAAACTGGTATGCGGTTTTCCTTTGGTGTTAGAAGGAGGTTTGCTCTGGGTCCCGAAATGGCTTTATCATTTCACCTTCCTTATCTTTAGTCTTTCAACTCTCACTCACCTTTACCTAAAAAATACTTTGATAGAAATCGTGAATCCATCCCCCACACCCTTCCCCTGCAAAAATAATGCCCCTACCTGCTGTACACCCTGCTCCCCAGCCCCACCTGATGACATGAAGGGTGATATTTCTTCATGAACATAAAATAGTTTATCTCAAAAACAGCAAGGGGCTTGTTTTAGCCCTGTCTCATGAGATGTTTCCCAGACAGCAATGTTTCAGTTGCAGCCAGGTTAACTGAAGTACATTTGGGATGACACTGCTTTTACTAGTTTCCCTAGTTTTCCATCAAGGTCATTATTATTTGAATAATAGACTTATTTTTCAAAAACCATGAAAATACAATCAACTGGAAATTTACTAGGAACATTAAATGATGAATGTATACCAATAATATAATATATGAATAATGCATCATAATAATAACAATCATTTGGTATTTACTACCAAATTCTACTTTCCCACAGAGTACAGAAAATAAAGAATTGATGTACTTGATCCAAGGGTATGAGAGTATAGCTCAGTGGTAGAGCGCATGCTTAGCATGCACGAGGTCCTAGGTTCAATCCCCAGTGTCTCCATTAAGGGAAAAATTAAAAATAATAATTAAAATTAAAATAAATATATGTAAAAAGAGAAAAAAAAATTCTAAAGTCATGCTATGATGCCATTAGCTATGAAAGGCATCCCAAATCATTTACATTTGCAAAACGTGATCTTTCTTTTTTTATGAATTAAAGCCTGTATCCACTGAATAACACCACTTGCATGAACTTCGTTCTGACCTCTTACATGAACAGAAGAGAAATAATAATTTCTATAGGGAAGCATAGATCTGTATAAGTAGAAACGATATTATTGCTTTCAGGACTAATCTGCCACGTGTGCATAGAGAAAAGAGGTAAAATCCTGATGAACAAGCTGGAGGCTACAACTCATGGCAGAGGAGAAGTTGCGTATAATGCTGAAACTCCACAGTCCTCTCTGAGTGACCTCAATTCATGCTGATCGAGCTTAACTGCATCTCCTCATTGCTCTTCTGTAGGCCTGGCAATGCCAAGCTCTCTCCCACGTATGCGTGCGATCACTCCTGTCAGCCCGCAGGGGCAACGCTTGGAGCTTTGTCTCCCACCGTAGTGAAGGTATGTGGTTATTATCTGCTCTGCTTCTCTTCCCGTCTTCAGGCCACAGAAGCTCCCACCCCACCACCACGACCACCACCACCACTTCCATTCCAACTAGGTGGTTCTTGGGTGGTGACCGATCCAATGCCTTGCTCGGCTGAGCTCAGGAAAGAACAAATGAGCAGATACTAGCATACACTGGAGCCTGGGGTAGAAGGAAGCCCTTTCATCCCTTTGACATTGTTTACTCGGAATATATGACGCCCACATCTGCCTAAGGCCACGCACACTCCTGCCACTGGAGAAGATAATGTGGCCAAGGGGAGAAGAGATGCCAAGGAAATACATGGGAGTCCAAATGATACTGATGTAGCCCCTGCATCTGGCACCAACCTTGGCCTCACTTGGGACATGCACCGGCTAGTGAGCGCTAGCTGTCACTCACACACACACAGTGGTCACTCACACACACACACAGCGGTCACTCACACACACACACAGCGGTCACTCACACACACACAGCGGTCACTCACACACACACACACAGCGGTCACTCACACACACACACAGCGGTCACTCACACACACACAGCGGTCACTCACACACACACACAGCGGTCACTCACACACACACAGAGCGGTCACTAACACACACACAGCGGTCACTCACACACACACACAGCTGTCACTCACACACACACAGCTGTCACTCACACACACACAGCGGTCACTCACACACACACAGCGGTCACTCACACACACACACAGCTGTCACTCACACACACACACAGCTGTCACACACACACAGCAGTCACTCACACACACAGCGGTCACTAACACACACACACAGCGGTCACTCACACACACACAGCGGTCACTCACACACACACAGCGGTCACTCACACACACACACAGCTGTCACTCACACACACACACAGCGGTCACTCACACACACACAGCGGTCACTCACACACACACAGCTGTCACTCACACACACACAGCTGTCACTTTCAGCTGGAATGGCCCTGGCTGGTCCACTCTCACTCACAGGCCAGAGACAAGACTATATTCTGTGCTATGTTCACAGCCAAAAGGTCCAGCCTCTACCATCTAAGCCCTTCCAGGTAACTGGGTTATCTGTCACCTTGGAGGCATGGGTCACACAAGATCCAGTTAGCTGCATTTTTCTAAAGTACCAGTGTATGTGCTAAGAAGAAACTGGCTCATTTCTGTTTCTTCTGAAAATTAGAAAAATCATAATCACTCAATCTTCATAAAAGTCTTTTCTGAGGAAAAGCTGGCTGTTAGTGAGACAGATAACTCTGCCTTTTTTTTTTTTTATCGCTGCCTTCTGCAAGAGTTATTGTGACTTTGTTTGTTTTTAATGAAGCAGAAATTAGGACCACATGCAAACAAGTGTTTTCTCATAAGGAAGACATGAGCTGTTCTAAGCACAGCACTAAAAGCCCTGACTCAAAACTAAACATCATCTCCTTAATCACGAACACACCTCCACACAGCATCCTGAGTTTCCCATTTAAGTACCAATCAAGGCCCTCCCTTCCTAGACGTCTGACGCCCGGTTGAGCTCACAGATCAAGGTGACACTCATAAATCACTCGTAGCGATGAACGTGCTGCAACCACATAGTAATGGCTGCGAAGTAATTGTCACTCACTCACGAACAATGAGTCTTCCTGCAGGGCCCAAGGAGAAAAACATCACACATGGCATTCTGAGTCAAACCAAGGTCCAAGAGGCAGGTCTTCAATTAGGAGAATTGTCCATGCCAAGATTTCAGTACGAAACAATTGTAAATAAATTGATCCCTCTCTGTCAATCCTTTACATTCATTACTGAACTTACTACTTAATAAGAGGCTCCAAAAGGGCACCCCAAACCCAGTAGACAGTCAGTAACGCAACACTGAGGGGCACACCATGTCAGATAGGCATGCCTCAGGCCTCATGATCACAGTACCCACGGGGTTTTCTCCTCCCCTAAAATCCACTCAGTTGAAATCAGTCACTATACAAAACAAAGCTAACAACTTTTGCTTGAGCCAGAATTTTAAGAGAATGTTTGTACACAACTATATATATACATGTATACAGTGTGTAAAAAAATTAAAAATACTGACATGAACTGATGCCATGGTTAATATACAAATGAAAAAAATTTTTTTACTTTATTTAAATAATTTGCATTAAAAACCCAAAAGCACACTCAGTATTATTGGTTAGAGATGAACTTCTACTCGTCTGTTTCCAAACTCCAAGCGAAGGCAGTGCAGGCGTTTGCCCGTGAAGACTACAAAAGGGCATCGGGGGGAAGTTGCCCGAGTTTGAATGTGTGCTCAGATGGGGTGACGAAACACACTGAACAAAGGGGTGCATCCAAGAATAGTATCAAAAACAAGGTGTTGCCCAAGCTTGGCACATGGTGAACAGGTAGTTGAACACCTACTCTGTCCTGAGGCCACCAGGCAGCTGCTTAGCCAATACTTTATTTACGTCTGGCCCTGCCCTGTCTTAGTTCACACCAGTGTAAGAGCCTGCCCACTGGGCCACTCCCCAGCACCTCTCCAAAGCAAAGAAATCTTAGGCCAGCTAAGCTAGAGGCTAACAAAAAATGTGACATGAGACTCGACAAGTATCTTAGGGACTTAAAGTTGCCAGATTTAGCAAATAAAAATCGAGGATACCCAGTTAAATCTGGATTTCAGATAAACAACAATTTGTTTAGTACAGTATGCTTAGGAAATATCTGGGATAAACTTATACTAAAAATGTACGCATTGTTTATCTGAAACTCAAATGTAAATGGACACCTGTATTTTATCTGGCAGCCCCATTTAACCTATCACCTATTCCCACTTCTTTCCTAACCACAAGCCAAACATCCTAGGATACACCTGCCTCCATTTTCAATCATGTAGGTGTCGTGAGGGGTAAATCAACCCTGAATTTATGCTGAGCAGTGAAATGCAACGAGGAATACAAATTTTGATAGGAAAAAGCTACCCTTTATTCACCTAAAGGTGAGGCAGCTGAGAGAAAGGAAGACATGCCAGCTGCCTTACACCATGAACTTCCCTGTACCCCTTGGAAACACCAGAGAAGCCAGGAAAGGGGGGTAAGGTGGTGACAACTGAAGAGAGTGTGATGTGGCTACAGGGGGCATCCCAAAATCAAACTGGTCAAAATTTGTACTAAACCAACCAGGGGTATCCATGTTGTATGGCCCAGGGAACCACAGGGCTTTTTATCCGTTGATAAGATTTATAAAGCTCTCCAGGGTGGGTCTTCCCCCTTTGTACAGTGTAGCCTGTGAGGGTCTTTTTTTTTTAAGGGCATATTGGTTTAAAAAAAAAAATTCTAAAGGCATTTAAAAAAACAAAAAAAAACCCTCCCATTACTAACCCAGCGTGGAGCACGTGGAGTTGCAGGCGTTGCAAAAGGGAAACCCAAACGTACAAACACTAGTCTAACAAGTAGCTTCCACTAAAACTATCTGGTCCTTGGTATTGCCCATTGTTTGTTACGATGAGCTAATTCTTCCCATGGAAGTCTCTTTCTCCCACATGATGGAGCGTGGGTATCCCTGCCAACAGGAAATCCAAGATGAGCTTCTGGAGGTTTGGAAAAATGACTACCTAGATCAAGTCCAACTATTTCAGGCTTTAGCACATGGAAAAATTCTAACCTGATGATACAAATCTTACAGGCCATTCTTCCAGTAGTAATCTCTGCCAAATATTTTAAGGAAAGATCAAAAGAAAAGCATTTTTTCCTAATTGTGCAGCATAAGGGTAAAAGCAAAATAAGGCTTCCCCGACTCCTACAGCACGTTCAAGACTGAAGACTGGAAAGACGTTAGCCTCCCTATTTAAGTAAATAATACTGCTTTTAAAAAACAATCTCACTCCTTTCTCAATCAAGCTAAAATATTTGCCTTTGATCTAAAAGCACAGTCCCTCCAGCTCACAAAAATATTTATATTTGTACTTCCCACCTATTTACTGGGGGTATTTAAGCTCTTACAGAGAAGGACCTCTGGAGCCATCTATGAACTACTTCAATATTTCTTAGGTTAGGGAATCCACTAGGCCAAGCGAACCCCCAACCAGGACTTGACTGTGGCCTCCCAGACTCTTTCCATTGTACCCTGTGGTTCCCCCAACCTCACTCCCATGCTCTGTCATTTCTGAATCTGAAAAAAAATATAGTCTATCTCTCCTATTTCCCAAATATCAGTAACTTGTTGTCCAGAGTCTTGGTGAGAGCTGAAACAAAGCATGAAGATAGCCTTCTTTACTACAACCATCTGTGACAAAGAAAATGTCTCTTGTTTTAGATATAACTGACCCTAATAATGCCTCAAAAGCTCCTATGAGTTTTAGACTGGGGAAAAGCACATCTTAGAAGAATTTTTTAAAAATCTTTCAAGACAGCCAACCCCTGTACTCTGGAATTTTTTATTGTAAAAGCATATGACAATATGAAAAGCATGGGGTGAGGGTATAGCTCAGTAGTAGAGCGTGTGCTTAGTATGCATGAGGTCCTAGGTTCAATCCCCCAGTACCTCTATTAAAAAAATTTAAAATTTAAATAAATTAACTTAATTACCTCCCCCCACTAAAATACACACACACACACACACACACACACACATATATGTGAAGTTACAGTGATGAGATTTCCTGTGGGTCTTTCTTTCTTAAAACATTTTAAAAATTATCATTATAAATTATCTTTCTTCTTCCTCTAGCCCTAGCAATGAACAGGAAGAGATTTTTAAAAGAAAATCTCAGGACAAAAGAAAATCAGCAACTTATCTCAGACTAATAGACAAAGATGAAGACCTAAAATATTCAGAGGTATTTGCTCTCTCCACAATCCTTTCTGGTCACCTTGCAGATAGGATACACTTCCATTTGAGGACAGGTGATAAGAATTTCTTCTTGCTCTATCTCTAGACCAACTCAGACCTGCTCAGCTCATGGTATTTTCCAGGCAACCATGAGTTAAGAGACACAGGGCCAAGGCCTGTCACTTCATGTAAGGCCCCAGTCACATGCTCAAGCACTTCTGCCCTTGTTGGGCTGCCAAACAGAAGGAGTTTGCATGTAAGTCAGGGCCCTGAGCTCCAAAAACAACAGGAAGCAAAGTCATGATGCTGAAGGTAATGACCCTTCCTTTTCCATAGTCATGGTATAGACCACCACGCCCTGACATCACCCCAGAAATGGTGTCCATTCTCATCCCATCCACTGGTTTCTGTACAGTTTGCATCTGGAGGCAGCAAACTACATTTCCTTTACTCCATCCTTCCTCCTTTCTAAGCTCTATTTAATTCTGAAAAGAGTCACAATTTAATGATGGAAAGGTCAGACTTCACAGAAAAAAAAGGGTGTCAGTTCCCCAGAAACAAATCTCCTTTTGTCAAGCTCTCCCACACGAAATCTGGTCATGTCAGCCTGGACATGTTGGCCTATTCCCAGTTGCTGTGCACAGTTCAGACCAGTGGGAAGGATACCAGGCAAGACCTGTCCACACACACCTGGGGCCAGAACAGAAGAGAGGAGGGAAGATTCCTAAAGCCCCACAGTCGATTTTTCAACCTCCCACCAAGTTCACAGGGGCAGATGCTAGATTTGATGAGGACAGTGTCTTACTTTCCATTTTCTCAAAAGACCTGCTGCTGTAAGAGTTGTATATTTCCAAAGCCTACTTACATTAAACAATTAAAAAAAATGTATTTTGGGTGTGGAAGCAGATCTTGCCTAAAATCCAAAATTGTAGAGTTCCTTGATTCTTAATAACAATAGTAGCCAAATCAGTGACACTGTTATGAACACCACCCTCCAAGTATAGTCCGGATTAACATTTCATCTCTTATTCTATTTACCAACAGAGGCATTTCAATCTTCACATACAAACCACAAATATAAGAGCTGTTGGATGTTTAATAACCATTAAAAAAAAAAAAAGCTCAGGGTATCAGCTACACTCTTGAGACTAAAGCCTGCAAAGGAAGCACTCCACCTCCCTTGCCCTTCTCCACAAAGAGTCAGATTCATTCCCTATCTTCTTCTCAAAGAGGGAAGAAAGGTCTCACCCTCCAGTCATTCTCAAATGGCCTGATGGGTAGTGGCCAGAGTACAAAGCCAGACCCAAAAGCAAGAAAGACCATTAATGCATGAAAGGGGAGACATTTAATTGTCCCAGTGAGACTCAGCAGGTCCACCCTGGCCACTGCAACTGGGACGATGGCCCTGGGGTCCATGCTTTGACAACTTTAAGCTCTTACTTTTTACAACCTTCATTTTGACTTATTGACTCAATCATCTTTATAGTCATAATGAGGTCCCTCTGCTCTGATGGAGATGCCCCAGGCTCCATGCCCTTCCTAGCATGACCCTGACAGTAAGGAAGCAGGCAGGGTAGTCTCCATCTTACAAATGAGGAAGCCGAGGCTTGCTGAAGTTATGCAAGCTCGTTAAGTGGCAGAGCTGTGATTCAAACCAGAATGTCTGACTACAGAGCTCACGAGTCGTCCCTCCAACTGCTCCCCACTGCTGATGACCAAATATCCAACCCCCTGCCCATCCCCACCCCACAAACACAACCAGCAGGCCCAGATTCCTACTTTTAAAGCAGCAGAGGGAAACCGCTGTTGGCAACTGTAGATACCACAGCAGGAAAGCCCATTTTCCCCTCAATAAGTGTAACTAGCCAAAAGGTGGAAACAACTCAAATGCCCATCCATAGACGAATGATAAACAAGTGTGGTATATAATACAATGGAATATTATTAAGCCATAAAAAGGAATGAAGTACTGATATATGCCACAACATGGAGGAACCCTGAAAACACTAAGCCAAGTGAAAAAAACCAGTCACAAAAGAGCATATATGATTCCATTTATAGGAAATGTCCAGAACAGGCAAACCTATACAGACATAGAATAGTGGTTGCTTAAGGCTGGGGAAGATGAGGTTATGGGGTGGGGAGGGGAGGGTAAAAGCTAATAGTTACCTAACTAGTAAGGGATTATCTTTGTGGTGATGAAATTATTCTAATATTAATTGTAGTGATGGTTGCACATTACCTGTGAATATGCCAGAAAACCACTGAACTGTACACTTTAAATGGGCGAAATGTATGGCATATAAATTACATCTCAATAAAGCTGTCTAAAAAATTGTGTCATCAGTTAAGCAAATTAAAAAAGACCTTAGCTATTACCTCATTCAAGTTCATTTTAAAGGCAAGGAGACCTAGCAACCAGCCCAGTAGGAGGGTCTGAATCCGTGTCCCAGTGGGCCCCACCTGCCGGTCCCTTTGCTCACCGTCCCCGGGTCTTTGGCTCAGGCCCAGGCCATGGATAATGGGAGACCCCCATCCCCACCCCTAAAGAGTTTAAATGCAGTTGGTTTTTTTCCAGCCCAAAACAAGGAGGGTCTATCTAACAGCACTGGGTTCGGAGAAGGTGAAGACCATGGGAGCAGAGAAGTTTGGGCAAGAGGTGAGGCCTGAGACGGGCTTCCCAGGAGGAGTGAACTGGATGGAGGCCCAGAGAAGAGAAGTGAGGGCACATCTGGGAAGGGAGACAGGTGCTGCCAGTTAAGTATTCAATTTACACGAGGCCTTTCATATGATGTTTAAATAACATGACAGTCCCATATATATATATACCTATATATCTAAGGGGAGGCACTCGCTCCAACTCAGTTTTACAGTGCAAACTGCCTTTACCTTGAAACTGGCTCTAGGAAACATGCTGAGAAATCAGGGTAAGTCTTTCTAGATGTACCTCTGCCCTTTAGGCTAGCTGAATGAATGCTTCTCCACATGCTCCATTCTGGGATCTGAATGTGTGTGGAAGCCATCCTTCACCTACCTTGTAGGGAACACAGAGTTTCTGTGTTAGGGGACTGTGCTAGAAGAATGAGTAAACAGGACAGCCCAGACAGGACAGGATGCCAGGGAGAGCTCTGAAGTGGGAAGTGACAGGGTGAGAGCCGTCTTTACAGATGTCTAGCCTGGCGACAGCACGCAAAGGCCTGAGGTTGGAGCCAGTGTGTGATCACCTACAAGTGAAGTATCAAGACCCACCCAAGGGGAGGGGCGACAGGAATGGAGAGGGAGGGAGGGAGGGAGGGAGGAAGGAAGGAAGGAAGGAAGGAAGGAAGGAAGGAAGGAAGGGAAATCACAAAAGAGAAAAACAATAAAATCCAACTACATCAAGACTTGTGGGAGGGAGCAGGGAAACAACCCGGGTGCTGACTTTGGGCCCAGACTGCCTGGGTTTAAATTCTTACTAGCTGTGTGATGCTGTCAAGCTACCGCAGTCCTCTGTGCCTCAGTTTCCTGAGTAAAGTCAGAACAGAAACTGTGTTTCTGTCAAACAGTTGTTGGGAGAGTTAAATGTGGATAGCGCTTCGAATAATGCCTGGCACTGAGTAAGTGCTCCTTACCACTTGTTAAATAAATGCAGATAAATGTGTATTCACATCTCGGTGACCTGCTTTCTGAATACAACAGCAGCAACACGGAAAAGCCTCATTATCTCCCATCAAGCTTCCTTTTTCACTCACTTTTCCCCCTTCATTCACCTTTAGGTGCAAAGTTCTAGGAAGAATGAAACATGCCCCTGAGGGTGGGCCTCCCTGGGAAAACTGACCAGAAGAGAGCAATGACTGTCCTCTACCTGGATCCCTGCACAAGGAACAGCTAAACCACAGGCTTAGGGAGCAGCCCGAAGAAGCCAATGCAGGAGCCTGAAGCAGACAGGCCTCGGGGCTCCTGCTGAAACAGCCCGAGAGAAGGCTCACCTGTCCACCCGGGAATGCGCTTTCCAGGCACGGCCTCCGAGGAACCACTGAGTCTCTTCCCCGCCCTGCTTCCTAGTAGCACCCCCTCCGGGCCTGGTCACACTGCCTGTCACTCTGCCTGACCCCTCACCACTTAAATCAAAGACTCTGAGGCCAAACTTTCAACTGACAATGCTGGCCAGAAAGCTCTGGGCAGAGCTCAGAGACAACAGAGGAGGGAAGGGATCCTTGCCAGGAGGAAGGAACACACTCCATGATCTTAACCGAAGAGCCCTGGAAGGTCAGAAATCAGAAAAGGGCTCTGCCCCACCCTCACCTTCACATGGTTCCGACATCCCACCCTACTGCCACCGTGGGTACTCATAAGACTGCTGGGGACATCACACCCATATTGAAAAGGAGGTTAAACTATCATAAAAATGCAATGTATTTTTAATAATTAGACTGAAGTCTTCTATCTTTGGGTAATTATGAAAAAAATCTCCCTTCAAAATGATTTTTAAAAACTCAAATGAAGAATTTCATTGATACCAGTTCTTTCAGATGAGGTTTAAATAACATTACAGTCCCATTATTTGAAGAATGGGTAAATAAACTGTAGTATAGCCAGATGATGGAAGAATATATTAAGGTAGATCTCTAACTACTGTAGTGGAAAAACACACTTTTAAGTGGAAAAAAAAAAAAAGAAAAGGACATTAAGGTACAACATGTAAAAAAAAAAAAAATGCTGAACCACAAGTTTGTACATGCATTTGGACAGACCATGAACTGAGAAGGGGGCTCACCCTCTGGGGAGATGAGTGTGATTAGGGATCAAGAGAGACTGTCTCTGGCTGGATTTCTTAAAACAAAATGCAGGCATCTATAACCTGGCCAATGAAAAAAAAAAAAAAACCAGATGCTGTTGCATTTAAATATATGGCCATCTATGGATAAAGTAAACCTAGCTTATTTTATAACTTTAAATTCTTCTTCCCTTTATTCTGATCAAAAGAGGGGGTTCATCTCCTGTTCTTTGGAGATCTGAAAAGATGTTAAAAATTAAACCCTGGTTCTGTGATCTTAAGGGACTCATAAAAATCAAGGAACCCAAGCCAAAATTTAAAATAAAGATATTAATAATAGATATATGATTTAGAATGTGATGTTCCCAGGAGAATCATTTCTCCTGGGTTTATCTGGCTAAACTTCCTTTCAAGTTTGTTTGTGGATGCTGGTGATACCACTGAGAATGAACCTGAGGCTGTGTTTAAATACTTGCTACTAACTAGCTCCTCTGACATCTCTGTATTCACTACTGACACAGTTAATCTGCTTAATTACAGTTTTGTTGATATCTCAAATTCCATTTACTTTGCATCCTGTAAAGTCCTTTGAAATCAAAACAGTCTACTACCTCTCCAGCTCTGTTTGGAAAGGTTACAATCTTAGGATCATTTGAAAGGAGGGTAGGGGGTGGGAGACTGTATTTCCAGCATGGAGTGGAATGTGGAAATAATCTGGGAATAGATGAATATACTGAATTTATTCCCAGCAACTTTTTCTCTCTTAAATTGTTATTGTTCTGCTTGGGGAAGTGATTTCTTAGAACTTTAAGTCAGACTAATAATTAAATACAAGGAATAAAGTATATTCCAAACTGTAGTGCACTTTATGGGGACCCACTATGCTAATAAGCACCATACCCATATCTGCACACAGTATGTGCTCAGTAAATATCTATTGGCTTATTACATAAGAAAGAAGCACCAGATATCTAAATAATGGAAAAATTTTAAAGATATTTATATTTCTTTCAGCAAATATTATCTGAACTCCTACTGTGTGTGCCAGGCATTGGGATGGGCACTGGAGAGATACAATGGGGTAAAATGTGGTTCTTTGTCCTTAAGGAGTTCACAATATAAAGAATGAAAATAAAGCATAAGCACTCTCCCCTGGGGCAAAAAAAATCAAGTGTGCCTATTATTTCTAAGACTAAAATTCAATTCAAACTTGTACTATTATATCTAATCTAAAAGCATCTTTTTCTGCCTCTGACCACCCAGTAACATTTTGATTATTTCAGCAATATGTTCAGCATCAGCCTTGATCCACAAACGCTTCCTGGTACCAGTATGTGCTAAGTATGAGGACAGCCCAACCCCAGGCCCACAGCTGAGTGCTGAGGTGTTGGGGACGTGAAACAGACCCATTCATTTAACAAGCTTTATATCCATTGTGATGGACAGTAAGAAAGATCAATTGCCAAATTACCCATATTGACCAAATTACTATGGGATCTGAAGGAGGAGGAGATCCATCTAGCTGGTTAGTCCAACAAGGTGTCAGAGAGGAGACACGGTTGGCTGGGTGTTAACAGACCAAGCAGGAGAGGGAGAAGAACATTACAGGCCAGTGAGAGGAAACGGCCTGGAATGACACACTACCCGTCATCCAAAGTCCAAAGACGAGCCACTCTGTACGACATCTGCAGAGACCAGGAGCATAAAATAGAGAGAAAGCTGGAACGATAAGCGCCTTCCTGATCATTATGGGGTGGCCACCCTCAGTCCTGTTTACTAACCTATTCCAAAAAATCACTCCGCTGTTAGATACACATATGCCTTGAGAAGCAGATGACCGGCCAACTGCAAACAGGGGAACAAGCCCCCAGATAGAGTATAATTCCCTGACATCTGTAGTTCTAAAGAGTTCATAGGAAGGGTAATGGCATCAGCATAATACTGGCTCTGGACTTTGGAATTTTAACCAAGTGTTCAAAACGATTCATTTTCTCTTGTCTGTGTGCTTCCTTCACTCGCTTGGCCTATTTCTCTTTTTTCCTTTATTTTTCTCTCCCCACCCTTCTCTGTGTAAGTGAAAAAAAAAAATCAGTGCCACAAGTCTGTACGTTTAAATTCAGCCCACATGACATTTCCTTCGAGTTTAATTGCTTCCATACAATTTATATCTGCTAGTCACGCTAGACCCCAGAGTATTAAACATGCGCTTTTACAAAGAAGCTCTTGTCCTGTAATAACCCTATAATCAAAGTGCAGGAATTATGGGTAAGGCCCAGCCGGATGACGGGAAAACAAACAGGTTTTTAAATTCACCCAAAGCAGGCTTCGGGCAGGAAGCAAATCAAAGCCAGCCACTCTTCCATGAGGCTCGAGAGCAGAAACACTGGAGCACTAACTCCAACGCAGATCAGGGTATCTCCGCACGGCCAGCCAGGAAGAATGAAGTCAGATACTTCATCTTTGGGCTGCCATGAAGAGCCACCCACAGTGTCGCTTAAAAACACCCGGGTACAGGAGGGAGGACATAGCTCAGTTGGTAGAGTGCATGCTGAGCACGCACAAGGTACTTGGTTCAATTCCCAGGACCTCCATTTGAAAAAAAACAGAACAACAACAACAAAAAAAAACCACCCGGTTACAGTCTCTCTGCTTTCAAGTCAAGCCGTCCCCAAAAGTTCTAGTGGTAGACTCCAAAGCCCACTCTTTAAATGAATAAATCATCCTTCTTTGTTATTCTGAGTAGACTAAAGTTAGTTCTTCTATCTTCCTATACACAGCTCAGCAACATTTCTGGCCTCATCCTATAGCAAAGGACATCTACAAACATCTCAAGGTCTTTTATAAACCCTTATCTTCCCAAACACTTGTTTAACTTATCCTATTATCTTCCCCACCTCTCAACAAACCACCTCCCCAAAAGTTCACCTTTAAGATTTTATAACTGCACCAGGGACTAACATGACTCTTTGGATCTCCCTTATTGAGCTAGCCCACTTTGCACAAGAATTGTGCCTATCTTTCTTACAAAAGCCTTTTAAGCAACATTTTTGGTTCACCCTATGGGATTCAGATAAATGCCACTCCACTAGGATCAGGAATGTTTAATAAACAATTAATTCCATGCAATCTCTCTTCGTGTTCAAAATCCATTCAGGGCAAGAGCAAAACAACCTCAATCACTTATCAGATCCCCACCCTTGCATCTTAAAAGATTTAGTAAACATTTCTATAGATCACCCCTTTGCCTACGTTCCCTCGTTGATTTTCATAGACCAATGATGTCTATGGATAAAGGCTAGAACCAACAGTTTGCATCAAATATGTTATTCTAGTCTTAGAAACTAACAGATGAAAACATTTTGCTTGTTGCCAATAAACTACTTTTAACCTACCCTAATAAAACCAATTTCTACGCTATCACTAAAACATAATGTCATTTAAGGTTTATTTCTCTTTCACATGCTATACACATGTATTATTTATAGTAGTAATCTAGGTCTGGGCATATTCTGAGTCATAATCACTTTACACATCAAGTCACTGGACAAATCAAAGTAAAATCAGATTTTTAAAACATTCATTTGGAAGCTTATATTTACATTCTGAAAAGGAAACCTTATATTTTAATGGTATTAGATATTATTTATTTTGCAGAGCCCTTTTATCTTGTTCCACAATATAACTTTTTTGTTTTACTCTTGGCAGACTTGACTGTCACTGTACAAAACAGGCATTGTTTTAAGAAACCCATTTGTAATAAGTGTCAGCAAGTATGATCTTTCACTTCAGCTGAAGCAACTCTACCGCATCAGTTTACACCTCCTTGCTTGCTCACTTGGAAGTTTATTATAATCGTTTTCAGCAGTTCTCAAAACTAGACTCCAAAGGGATAGGTACTGGTCACCAAGATGTTTACTAGGCCTCAGAAGGACCTTCCAAGAACTCAAAACTTGTTCCTGATGTTACTCTGCTTTAAGGGGAGTACAGACCACGTGCTTTAATGAGTCAGATCGTGGGCTTTTTTATTAACACACAAGAGGTAAGCTGGACATTCCAGTGCATGTGCTACTGGGAAGGCCGAGTCCTTTAATGGTTTTCAACCAATTAACTAGGGCTGGCCAATTCTTAGGTTACAGGAGAAGCGCTGTGGCAAAACTTGACTTAGTTCACTAGGGCTAATAATTTTAAAAGGTGGTGCTGGTCTAGCCCTTGCTCTACCCACCTGCCGAAGTTTCAACAATTCTGAATCTAACTTTAAAAATCCTTTCTTTCATGTTGACATTCCAAATTGTCCATAATGACCCTACACCTTCCTCTGCTTCTACTGTTAAATCTCTGTTAATAATCACCGACTACTCAATAGTTATTAAAATGTAAGCATCAGACAAACACAAAAGAACAATGGCCCCAGTGTGCCCCGTATGGGTTACAGCCCTTGGCCCTTTGCTTGAGAACTCAGTTCTCCGAAGCCCCAAGCACAGCCCTTGCCGTCTTCATGCTTACAGAAACGCAAAATCAATAAATGCAAGTTTAACTTTTTCCAGACCACAGATGACTAAACCTTTAAAAAAGCCTGTGGGGGAAGTAAAGACCATATTTTTAAAATACATTTGGGTACAGCTTTACCTTTAAATAGCTGATCCTTTCTCCAGTCCTGGCTTTCCTTCCTTCAAGTTTTTCCACAATACGTATTTATGGTTGGATTTTATGTTACAATGCACAAATTGCCAAACATATATTGGATGATATAATTATGTAACAAGAAGCCATATTTGCCGAAAGTCCTCTATGCATAGGTTTATATTTCACATGGTACATAAAACAAAGACCCACAAAAGTGGGGACAATTGCACTAGACAGTATGTCTTCAGCAAACACAAGTAATTTTATAAGCAGCACTGAAGTTTACTGCCTCTTTTATGATTCGTAATCCCTCCTACTAAATTCACATGTTCACACAAGTCCCAAACCAGTAACAGGGCCATTAGATGCTCCCCAATTGGCAAAATGCAGCAGAATGGCCTTTTAACAACAATCTCAGCTCTCACTACAAAATGCATCCAAATGCAAACCGGTTTGATATAATCAAACGTGTTTTATTTACTTACATTGTGAAAGGGTAAACTGGCCTGGGGCTTTTTGCCTGCATTAACTTCAGAATCCCCTTTGCCGGCTAGAAAAATCAGTTCCGCCAAATGGAGAAACAAAGATGGGAAGATAAACGTTTCTCTGAAACTATAGTTACATAATATTCTGAATCATAAATTTTTAACTGATTCCCTCCAAACATAACCTGCTACTTTTTTATGGCTGCAATTAAGGATGACGCGTCTCAGCAACAGTCCTGTGAGCTACAAACTGTGACAAAGGTTTGACCACAGCTAGGATTGGAGAGGGTCATTTTCCTCGCGGCAAGGGATTATCATGTCCATTAGAGTCCTGTTTTTACCCAAGTCTCACAACTTACCTCGGTTATTTATAAAATGCTGATTTCAGACCTCATTTTAACAGGATGTTTAAATAAGCAAATGCAGTCCTTCTACACGGCCTTGGACCTCTATAGGGAGAGAGCACTGGACTCCACAGCAGGAACCGTAGCGTAGGTGGGAATTTGTGGGACACGCCTGATCTAACTCAGATGCCTATTTTCTTCATTTTTCCCTCTTCAAAAAACTATATTCTAAGGCGGGGAGATAGAGTATAGCTCAATGGTAGAGTGTGTGCTTAGTATGCACAAGGTCCTAGGTTCAATCCCCAGTAACTCCATTTAAAAAATAAATAAATAAAAACCTAATTATTGTCCCCCACAAAAAAACTATATTCTATGAATAGGTGCCCCAGACCCCTGACCTTGCCCCATCCTGGAGAAAGAAAGTGGCCTCAGTAGAAAAAACACACACTGGACATTTTTCAGTTCTCACCTTCCCTGATCTCTCTGAGAAACATGCCACAAAATGAACCTTCCTCCTTCTTGAACTTCCCTGAATTTCAGGCACCACTTTCTGGGTTTCCTCATATCTATCTCTGGCTGTTTCTTCTCCATCTCCTTTACCAAATCTAACAAAACTTTTCTTTATTTTGCTTAGAGAGAGGTTACATATTGAACCTCTCTCTAAGGCATCTCATCCACACCTGGATTTGAATAATCACATGCATATATGACTATAGTTATATAAAAATACATATATAGGTAGATATAGTTACCTGGAAAAAATATATATATATCTCCCTTATAGCTCTCAAAGTCTCCTCAAACTCAACATGTTAAAATACTTCTCAAACTCTTCTAAACCTTCCAGTACTGCCTGTTACAATGAGAAGCACCCCCATTCAAGCCACTAGACAACCAGCAATGTGCAAATCTTCCATTTCACCTCTTGTCTTCACTGCCCTTATCTAATCCATCACCAAATCCTGTCAAATTTACCTCTCTAATAGCCCTTAAATGATTTCACTATCCCTCAAATGATTGATCTCATGTCTTCCCTTTTCCAGCGTGAAAGCAAATTCCCATGATTAAATCACTCTTACGAGTACCTTCATTCCAGAGTGGCAGGATATTCAAGTCACAGCTTGTGAATTCTGAAACTGCAGTTAAAATGTCTATCCCCATTTCATCCCAGCACAGCTCAAGCCAGACAGCCCTTGAAAACCTCATCAGTTTTGGAGCACCAAGAACATCAATTTTCTGAGCCACAGAGCCAAATCCCAGTCTCTGAACTCTAGTTACCCCAACAAGGCTTCTCACCCTGAGACCTTCCCACCAGGCATCACGTCCAGTTCTCCAAAATTTAACCCATATCTATACTCCGTCCTGAGGTTGTCTGAGGGTCAACCAGAAACAAAGACCACCTAAGCCGTGGTTCCCACGATACCAAAACAACCATCTGATGAGATTATAAATGAGATCATGTGTATACATAATAAATCCCTGGAAGATACATAAGCAATTGTCAACAGTGGTTCCATCTGAGTAAAACAAGAGGGTGGAGTACTTTGACTTTCCACTTTATATCCTTAAGAATCTGCTTTAATTTTTTGATAAAAGTATGTTAAAAAGCCAACTTTAAAAAATAAATCGAAAAATAAAATCAAGTCAGTAAAAGCTATGTCTGCTCATTTTATTACATTTATCATTTGTTTGTGTTTTCTACTTTTTGATGGATTCTCACAGTTGCTTCCTCCACCTGTGAACACCCAAGCCAAGAAAGGTTTTTCACAGACAAACTGGGAGAAACACAAATATCCAGCATCTTCATATTTGCAGAAAAGCTGCCACAAAGGAATATACATTTTTAATAAACAATCCAGTATGTACATTTTTCTCCAGTCACCGTGTGTTAATTGCCGAGTCTGTAGTTAGCAATGCTTGCAAGTAGATTAGTCACCAAAAAGAACTGAATTTGGATTTATCTTCAGTGTTCAGAATTGAAGTGTGCCAAAACATATTTTTAAAACATTGAGTTAGCATAGGGGCCACAAAGACCAAAAAATATTTTATGTACTGGAAAACAAATGACACAAAACTTTTATGCTGTAGAATTTATTTCCATACTGAGATTCATTATTCAACATCCTAGGTTGATTATTAAGTTAATGAGAGGTATGATTAATTAATTGGTTGGCTGATATATAAAAGATAGTTTCAGGTAGGGATGGAAAAATAAAATGATAGGTAGGTAAATGGATGGATGGATAGAGGATAGATAGATAGGTTTAAGAGAGAGAAAGAGAGAAACAGATCAGTGCTTCTTAACTATCCATGGTAAAGGACCAGTGTTTTTTGTATTCAATCTGTCAAGACCAGTATGTGATCCGATGTGGATGGCTTGTATGTTGCTCAGGCCACACGTGACTCACCACACAAGTCTGACGCATCCGCATCCAAACTACCTGTTCCACAAGGTAATCCCACTGATCATGTGCTCAGAAGTCACAGCAAGGTTGTTTTGCTATGAACGTTTCTTAACACTCTCAGCTTCTGTATTTAGCTCATCACGGGCCCGGAACATTAACACACCGCTGTCTGTCCATGAACTATACTTTGAGTAGCCCTGAGATTCAAGATCAGCTACTTCACATAACATGCCATTCATTCTGTTTGGTTGGCACCCATCTAACTGGCCAGTGCATTTGCCAGACCACTTAACACCCTTGTAAAGAAGGGTCAGTATATTGATTAATAGGTAGAACAGTAGAAGATAGAGAAATTACGTAACAGACAAGCTAGACAGATAATAAATTAGACAGGAGCCAGAGAGTCTCTGCTCTTTGTGCACAGAATTCTCTAGATGAGGCATTAATGTTGGTTGTCTCTAAACAGGGATCCAGGGAAAATCAGAAGAATCTATTTTCTATTTTCCCCCCTCCAGTAGTGGCTAAGCATATAATATTTTTATAATTAAAAACAAAGTCAGAAACAATCTAAATGTCCATCAGTAGGGGATCAGTTTAAGAAATGTACTGTACATCCATACAGTAGAATACTACGTGGTCCTTAAAGAAATAAAGCAGATACTTATGTACAGAAAAGGAATAAACACCAAGAGACACTAAGTGAACAGAGGAAGGTACAGAACAGTGTGTCCCATTCGTCCTGTACGGAAAATAGCCTAGATGGGAATATACATTTAACTCACATATACACAGACTTACTCGTACTCACAGAGAGCTTCTCTGGAAGGACAGAAGAAACTGGCATTCTAGGGAGGGGACTAGAGGACTAGGGAAGGGTGAAAGAGAGACTTCTCAGAGTACATGCTTTGGTGCAAAATTCAAAATTTTGTCATTTACATGTACTTACTACTATTTGAAAACTTTTTTTTAATTTGAAGAAGTCATCTGAGAACATTCACATGTGGTCGGCATCATGAGTGAGTGTGAAAAGGCTCCCAATGGGCTCCACTAAGACTCTTGGAAGGATGCCCCTGAGAGGGAGGCCACGGGCTGCGCAGGCGGGCCATCCTCAAGGGACAGGGCCTAGGTAGGCTTTGGTGGGTTAACTGTGGTTCCAGAATCTCAATCTTGTCTGTGCCCAGTTGATCAGCCTCATCCAAAACCACAAGAGTATTCTGGGAACAACCAGACCTGCAAGCTATTCATTTACAAGCAGAAATGGCAGAGTCAGTGGGGATGAGCCTGGGTGGAGGCTAGCCTTATATCCCACTAATTTGGAGAGCAAAGACCATCCACTACAGTGGAGCTGCACAGGCTGAATATTTGACCAATGGATGGATCTACAGATGGACAGAGGGACAGATGCATTGCTATGAAAGCTCTATCATTTCAGACCCATAAACTAGTGTAAAATGCTTAGTTCCCTAAAGAACTAGGAAGACCTCAACATAGGAGATAATGATGTGGTCTTATGCTACATTCAGATAACACTAGGATGGGTGTATCTCAAAATTAAGGGCTAAGGAGGTTGACATTCACTAGTGAAAGGTCAGGGTACCCATCCTAGCTGAGGTTCTAAAGCCTCAGTGGGATGCTCAGTCATCTACCAACCAACAGTTATCTTCAACCCAAGTAAGGCCTCAAAAACAGACCCTTAGCATTTCTGCTCCTGCACTTCTCTTCCAATCCCCTCTTTCCTAGAAGGCCCTTTTGCTCACCCACACACATTCTTCCCATTTTTCAAGGCTCCATTTATGCCCAACCACCTTTACAGAGACTTCTCTGAACATTCACCCTTCATCTATCTTTCTCTCGTACACATTTAGTATGTGGAACTATGGTTCTAAACTTTCAGTCCAGGGGGCACAGACACGATGGAACTACATTCCTAAACATGGCAGATTTCCATGAGGAATTCCAGCATGCAAACTTGCAAAGATTTAAAAGAAAAGATTGCAAGATATCTTCCTTATCAAGCACCAATCTATGTGCTAAGACACTGGGCTCAGGTTACAGTGACAAGCAAGAAAAAGGTCATTTTTGCCCCCATGGAGGTTTCAGTCTAGTTGAGAAAGAGAAATCAATCAACAGTAATATGGCAGTAGTGCTACGTCTGGGGAGACACAGAGGGCCATGGGAGAACCTACAGGAGCACCTAAGCCAGCGCGTGGGCTGTGAGTCACGGAAAACCTCCTGCAGGGCTGGCATCTAAGCGGATGCCTGAAGGCAGTTGTAGGCGTTAACCAGGCAAAAAGCGAGGAAATAATGTTCCAGGCACAGGTAATAGCTTGTGCCAATTTCTGAGGCCGGAAGGCGTGTAGCCAATAGGAGAAACCAAAAGACATTCAGCTAGGCTGCAAGTTTCATACCTGTAACCGCAATAGAAATGACTGCCTTACTGTGACACACCACAAAGAGCTTCCAGCCCAGGAGAGGAGCTGCTCAGGTCCCACCGCACACAGGTCAGAACGGGGCTATTTAGCCTGGTTTTGTCTGTCTTCGCCAGATATCTCCAGCTAGACTGTCAGCTGCCTGAGGTCCAAAAACCTGCCACGTTTCTCCCCTCCGGCACAGCGCAGCACGCTCACACACAAGAGGAGTTCAAGGATTTTTCGTTGTAAAAGCTGAAACAGCGAAAGATCTTGAAGGTGGCAAAAAACCAAGGCCCTGGGAGATCGCAGTCCCCATCGCCACCTCAACCAAGACCGAGAACAGTAATGAGTAAACCTGCAGGGCGCACACTGTGCCAGACACAGCGCTAAGCACTTTGCGTGTATTCCTGCTCTCCCTTCCTCTAATAGCGCCGAGCAAGTGAACATCGTTTTTTCCTATCTTAATGCTCATCTGCGGGTCTAGATGGAGCATTAACGAAAAGCTGGAAGTCCAGGAAGGTGTGCACCCAAATAAAGAACATGCTGAAGGAAATCTAGAAGGTTGGCCAGTAAGTCTACTTCTTATCCTGGTCCGACTTTTATGGAGAATTTTTGGTGAAGATTTTAGCAATTACTGTGTCAGTTCATTTCTAAAGAAAATAACCCACCAAACAAGGAAAACACAGGCAGCTCCCAAAGAGGATCTCTTTGGTAACATAAGCTCCAGGCTTCAGTTACTGAGCTATGGCTAAGAGATTCCGCATGGCATGGAGCCGCACACGTCTACCCAAATCTCCCACCCCATCTTCCCTGGCTTCTATGCTTGCTTTTTCCAATGATTTTTATAACTTCCCCCCTCCCCCCAGCCCAATTTAGAAAGAAATATATTTATTATACAACATTTGGGACATACAGAAAGGCAGAAAGTAGACAAGATAAATCTCCATAATCCCAAAAATGACCATGGAAAACATTTTGGTATGAACCACTCTATCAGACACACACACACACACAAACACACACATACACACACACACTTTTTAAAATAAAAATAGGATTATCACACTTTCACAATGTACCATAATTGTAGGTTTTTTGGTGTTATAGCCCACTTGTCTGATATTTAAGGCATTTCTTATTTCTAAGCATTGGTAATTGTTAAAGCAAGAAATAGAAATGAAAAACATAATACATAGGTGGGGAGGGTATAGCTGAGTGCTAGAGCACATGCTCAGCATGCATGTGGTCCTGGGTTCAATCCCCAGCACCCCCATTAAAAAATGAATAAATAAATAAACTTCATTACTCCCCCAAATTAAATAAATAAAAATAAATTGTACCCAAAAAACCACATAATACATAGACACAAAGAATGCTGAAAAGAAAAGCTATAACTTGACTTAAACATGAAACTCTCAACTAGAAGAATAATAGTGAAGGTCACAAAAAGATTTCCCAAAGTGCGGTCTATAGAACATTCCTGGGTGAATGGTAAGAGATGATAGTTGAAATAAAAATGTTCAAAAATCAAATACACTTGTGAAACACTGACTTAAAAATAAACTAGTTTTGTAATAAATTACTTTGGAGTCTTTAATGTGTATTGTGAAATGCCAAGAAAGGGAGAGAGCATGCAACAGATCCCAAATCTATTGGTCCAGGAACCCTTGTTTACAAAGTATCTGAGTGGACCAGGGTTCCAAGGAATACACTTTGGAAAACTCCGTCTATTCATATTTTAATGCACTAAAATACTCGCGGTCCCCCACAGACCAGCAGAAGGGCCATCCCCTCAGAAGCTGCCCTTCAACAATAAGTTTAGTACTTCAGTCCTCAGTCTTCCAAATCACCCTTTAACAAAAAAGTTATCCCCTGGATTGGTGGACTCGTTTACCTCCAGCATTCTCTCCTGTGATTAGATATTTAATTGAGGGAGGATGGGAAAGGCGGGGATGATAGGTAAGGGTGTAATTCTTATAAATCTTAACTCAATTTGTCAACAAACAAAAATTGAGACTGACTCAACCCTTTAAGCAGTTTATTTCTAATCAATCTCTACAATTAGGAAGACAATGGGAAGTAATCTTTTTATCCTTTAAGCTGCTTTACTGACATTATCTGATTAACCCTCTCAACAAGTCCTCAGAAAAGTACCCAGTCCTGACACATATTAAGTCATCTGCCCTTCATGGCACATCTGTGTTCCCAGTAAAATGATACGGATTTATTAATGGTAAGAATCTCAATGAGAATAAGATATAAACACGCACTGTAGGCATACTATCCATTTCTGGTTTGTTTGCTTCATCATCATTATCTCTCTCTCCAGCACTGAGAGCTCCAAATTTGATCACTTAGACTGAGTTTAGAAGCAAACTCTAATGCACCATCCACCACTCCAAAGTTATCTGGTCACCAAGGATACCTAATTACAGGGCCCAATTATGGGTGCATAATTGGCATGAGGCAGCATGGTATAAGGGCGGGAGTACAGGTTTCAGAATCACATAATCCTCATCCCATCTCTGCCTGTTATGTGACCCTGGGCCATTTACTCAACTGCAGTGTGCCTCAGTTTCCTCAAAAGAAAAATGAGATAACAATCTGTACCTGTTCACAGGTCACTGTGAGGGTTAAAAGAACTAATATGTGTGAAAGCACCTGGGGTTATGAATAAAGTTTCCATTCACATGTGTCAGGCAGGGGTGTGCTCCGTGGGTGATTCTGGTGCTGTCTCTCTGAGAAGCACTGACTCAGCTCCCTGCCTCCTCTGGCGTAAAGTAAGTTACAAACAAAAGTCAATTACCTCCTCTCCTCATCTAGCCCCACTTCTTGATCCCATCCCCACTCCACACCCCATCCCATACACAAAATCCACTCAGCTAGGAGCTACCAGCCAGATTTCCAAAATCAGAAAGCAGACCCTCCTCAGAAGGGGCTGGGGATCTTCTGCCCAAGATGCTGAAGCAAAAGGGATTCGGTGGTGGGCATTCCTATTTAGGTTTTTTAACAAAAAAAAAATCGACTCTCAGTTCTTATTTTAAATTTTAAAAACTGACTTGCAATTCCAGATCCAGTCTGTCATTCAGAGCCATAACCAATCAAAATTAACTAATCCTACTACCAAGGTCCCTGCAATCTGATTTTGGTCAGGTAGACAGAGTGCATAAGTGTGGAGAGAGAGGCAAGAACGAACTTGTACTGAAAGTCTACTATGAAGCCAGATACTTCAAGTATGTTATCTAATCTTTCAAAATACATGAAATAGGTATTACTATCCTCATTTTACAGACAAGGACACTGAGGCAGCAGGCAATTTCTATGAATGAGAAAAGGCTCTTTATGAAAACAACTACATTGTCAGAGGCATCCAAAGGTAAACTGAAAAGACCAGCCAGAGGCAATTCTTTCTTAAGAAAAATAAATTTAAAACCAACTTTTTAAATAAATATTTTCTAATTGAAAAGGCTTTGAAAAATTCACCTCCCACAAACATTTCTTAAGAAGTTACTCAAGAATGTACCCCAGCAAAATGAGGGCATAATCCAAAAAAGAGGAAGACATGAGAAAAGGAAACAGAACTCTAGCCACAGAGAGAAATAAAGTCAGTCCTAGGATGACAACTCTGTTGTAGGCCTAGAGAGCAATCAGAATGGCACAGAGAAGATGAAGGAATCTGGACACAAAAGCTTGGGGAAAGGAGACTTGATAGAACTGAGGGGATTGAGAGCCTAGAAAATTTTGAAGTCATAATAAAGATAAATAATATATAAACATATAAGAAGGCAGTTAGCAACACTAGAAAAAAATGTTTAAGAGAGTCAAGGTCCAGATATGAGGAAATTAAAGGTGATACAATTTTGAACAACTGATAAAGAGTGGAAAGAAAGGATCTATTTCACTTTGGTGCTGAATACAGTGCTGGATATATTCTCCTTTGAGTGGCCCAGGAGTCTTGACACCAAATCCAGTGTGTAAGTCTAGGATCCAATCTCAATACACAAGGCAAAAATTATATTTAGAATTTTAATAATATAAGTGTTGCCTATGGACTTTCAACTTTAAAAATAATTTATGAATAAAAAAGTCCATTCTGGGGCAAGCGCAAAATCTTTATGGGGTCAGGGCTTCGGAATTTAAAGCGTTACTGACAAAAAGCAAACTGTAGAACTGATAGCCACCCAAACCTCCTGGACTTACCAAAAGTTACCAGAAGTAAAAAAAGGTGGCCTAATACACAAACCAAAAATAATATAAATATCAAATTTGGGAGAGGAAGGGAAAAAACAGTTTAAGGAGCTACATTTCTCACTTTCTTATCAGAAGGTGTAAGTTGATAAATCAAAAGTTGTGGTAAAAGCACATTACTTAGGGTTAAAGGGTGACAATCTAAGAATTAAACACAGGAATAGTAAAAAAAAAAAAAAAAAATCAAAAGTTTCCCACTGTGAGCCTTGAGAAGGTGAAGGAAACCCCTGTTTTCAACAGAAGTAACTCTGTGTTACTGGATTTGTTACCAAGTGTATATATAGATCACTTTGACAGAAATAATTTCCCACCATACACTTCAGAAAAAGCAAAGCACTAAAATTATTACTAAAAATGGGAGTAGCAGGCAAATGGTTTTGTTAGAATTGTATTTAAGAGTAGGGATACATTTTTTTTCCTTATAAAATGTTTTTCAAATAAAATTCTTCTAAAGAATGGAAAGTTCTACTGAAGCTAGGTGATTTTCTTCTTTATAATTTTCTATGTTCTGCTCTATGTACAAATAAACACATATTCCATTTACAACCAGCATTTTTTTTTAATGTTAATGTGATTGATGTTCAAAGTCAGCGTGCCAGTTGCTAAGAGCCCACCACCTACACATCCTAGGCGGATTTAGTCGCTGCAGCAGACAGCAGGAGCAATGCAGTTGTTTTCAGAGGCCATGCATTTTAACATTCGATCCTCCCCATTGTTAAATGCTACCCTAACATCACAGGAAAGGTGTGAATGCTTAGAAAAGGTGCCTAAGTGATTGCATCATATACTTAGGAACAGTCTTACCTGAGAAAATGACAAAAAGCTTTTTAAGGCTTTTTAGATGTCCAGGCTTTATTTCCCATAAAGCTCACTGTTCAGCTGGGGAACTGACATGGGGATTAAAGGTGGGAGTGGGGAAAACAGAAAACTATGCCCTAAGTGGATGGCAACAGATTAGAGGGCCAGTCCAGGGTCCACCATTAAATAATGACATGACGATCCCAAAGCATATTGTCACCCTTCCCTGGCCTCAGTTTTTTAGCCAAAAAAGATCTTGTCAATTACAAAATACTTTGATTTCTGATTTATAAAGCCCTCAAATCCTGACAGAATCAAGAATAGGATTCCACTGCTAGCCCCATTTCACAGATGATGGAGCAAAGCCATGGGCAGGTTTTAAGAAAATTAATTAAGGGTCAGTTGCCACCATCTTCCAAGCTTCTCCTTAAATCCACCAAAATATATTGCCTTTTGAGGCTCTGTGACAAAGTGTGACATATAACATTTACCATATTCCAACTGTAAACAAAGCTCCAAAAGAAACGCAGAGCAGAGACTCTTGGCAGATTGCTTATCTTGAAAGACAATAGTCACGATGACTTAATTTCTTAAATTCCCTTAGCTACTTGGCCAAAAAATTTCCAGGGATAGCAACAGATCAGGCCTATAGGCCCACTACCTACTCATTTTCCCAGCTGTTGTCTTCACTGACTACCCAAAGCCAAATGAAGATGCACCCAGCTTTGGATCGAGGAGTGGCTTTAGCTGGGGGGGATAAGGCAGATGGATCAGATCAACTTTCTCTAAACCCCAGGCTAACTTCCATTTTTAACCTAGTTTCACAAACATAGTTTTGAGCTACTCCACTATTCAAAACATGTGTATAACAGGGAATTCTTTTGTTTTGCTTTTGTTTAGGGATTGTTTCCCTAACTTTCCTCAGATACTAGGCAATCCCAACTCTTACTTCATATTTTTAACAACCAGTTTTACTGATCATATATATATTTGTGTGGATATATTTATAAACAGGGTTCAAAAATCATTTGGGACCAAAAATATACCCCCAAATTATTATAAATTATTGGGCCTTTATTTGTATTAATTACTAAGTCCATTTCTATAAAAGTCACATTAAAATAATTCAAAACTGCATTTACCTAAGTAATACAAGTAAATACAAGATGCTATTTTGGACCTTTATATAGTAATATATACTAATGCCATCCTTTAGAACATGTCATGATACTACATCACATACTTGAATTCCACCAGCCATTTAGAAATCAAGTACGTGTCCACACTATCACTCAATAACCAGAAGAAGACCAGTTGTGGAATACAGTAATCATCAAGTCTGTTTCAGGTCAAGTGCTTCTCAGCACTGCATCAACCCTAGAAACAAAATAAAGAACTCCTCCTTGCACAGGATGTCAACAGCTTTGGGATGGGGAAGGAGTAACTGGTCACCAGTATGAGTCAAAGGGTTGGCTATTATAAGCCTCATTCATTACTGTGTATGTGTTATTAGGGTCCTCTCATAGCAATCAAAGTATCAAATATTAGTGGCAAAGAAAGGCTCTTTTTAAAATAGCATATAACATCTTACTTCTAAACTAAGACTACTCAACCAAAGAAACATGGGCTTTAAAATAAAGTCTAAGGCAAGTTCTTACAAGAGGAGTTTCTCTCCATAGCAGGAACAGCCAGCCAGTGCAAGCAATCCTGAACCAAGTGGTCCAGCTGGGATGACTTCCCGCAGAGGCTGCTGATACCCTTACCCCCACTATTCCATGACGTTACCGATTTCATTTCAAGTTTCAGCTTGGTTTCTCCTCCAGAATATAATTATTTGAGGGTACCACAATTAAAACGACCTTCTTTGTGCCTGTGAATATATTTTCCTATACAGTCTAATTCCCAACAAATGTAAAATTCATTACATTAAAACCCGGAACAATGTGAAGGGAAGAAGAATGACAAAGCAGCCTCCTGATTTGATGGTATTTTAGGTTACCAAATGTGATATAACAAAACTCCTGACCCAATTTCCACACAATTGATTTGCCCAGCCCACAACTACTTCACCACGCAGTTGGTAATTACATCACCATGCTGTGTGGTCAGTACGTCACCCAGCTGGTAGCAGAAAGGCCTACTAGGCAATGTTCACTTTTCCAGCTTGCTTTTCCCAAGAATGGAATGACCGCAGACCACCTACACCACCAAGACCCTCTCCTTCTCAAGCCTCAGAAGTTTTCTAGCATGTATCTTGGGGGTCACATCCCAATGGACCAGGCTCTGAGTTATCTTAGAGTGGGCAGGAAAGGAGTAAAAGTTTGTGTCCAGGAGTCTGTGACAATACTTCAGATTGTGGGCATAGTCATCTATGTGTTTCATAAGAATCCCTTCAAAACTACTTTTTCCCACCTCTTACGTCTAAGCGTTTTCACGTCCCGAATCTGTTGTAACTTCTAGAACCTTGGAAGAACTTCACCAGACTCTGTTTCTGATCCCTTACAATTCCAAACCCAGAGACTTACTCCCTACTTCCAGCTTCCCAGATCCCTGGGCGAGAACCGTGGAAGGACACACATTGACACAGTATCACACGCAAAAGAATAAGCATGCGCGCCCTGGGTATAGTGACTCTGTGGCCCCCTTGGCTCCAGGTTGACTTACTTGAGGAAGTACCTCTGGCCAGTTGCCGTGAAGGTCATCTCCCAGCCCGCGGGCAGCGGCAGCTCATCGGTCACGTCGTAGGACTGCTGGCGGAGGTGCGCGTGCTGCTGCGCCTGGCTGCCCGCAGCGCCCGCGCCGGTGCCCAGTTGCAGGGACGCGGGCGACGAGTGCGAGCGGACATGCTGGGCGCCGCCGGCCAGTCGGGGCCCCGGGTGACCGCCGGATGAGTCGGTGCTCGACTGGCGCGAGTGCGAGCCAGAATCAGGCTCCTTGAAGAACGACTCCGGCAGGATCTTCTTCCGCCACGAGCTGGGCTTGGGGTTCATCACCGAGTTGAAGAGGGCTTCGAGGTCGGTGTCTAGGTCTTGAGTGACGTGGATCACTTGCTGCCCGGGCGGCGGGAGCGGAGGGGGCGCCGAGGCCGGATTCATCTTCTGCAAGGAGAAAGGAGGGCAGATCAGCTTTTATTTAAGGTCGGAGAAGTGGGTACGGGGGAAGAATCGAGAGAAAAGAAAAAGAGACAGATAGGTGTCCGCCTCGGGATCCCAGACACTCAGCAGTCAGACCAGCCGCATGGGGGAGGGGTCCCTCCTGGCCTCGAGAATTATGCAACTCTCTTGAAGCGAAGAAGTTAGCAGGAACGAGGGGGTGGCGGGGGAAGGCTGGGAATTAACTGCACTGGAGACGCCGCTGAACTGCTGATGGCAAAGGGCAGGTCGAAACGTTCCAGGGCAGGCAGCCCCCCAGATAAGTCTCAACCTAAGCCAGCTCCAAGACATCTCGAGTCTGGAAGCCCGAGGAGCCAGGCACCCTGGAGCTGTGCCGGGTGAGCGGGCGCGCGCCAGCGGGCACTACCTGGGCGCGCAGCGAAGCCGAGTGTGGGCGTGCGGCGGCCGCCGTCCCGCCGGAACTCGCCGTCGGGCCTGGGTCGCTCGGGTGCGTCCCGAGCTCGCTGGGCTGGAGCCGGGGCCCGGCTGGCAATTCCCGAACCGACTCGGTGCCTGCAAGCCGTGGGGCTTCGGCTCTCACATCCCCCGAACTGGCCTCAGGCGCTCTCGCTCCGTGAGGAGGCGGAGGAGAAGCAGACAGCGCGGCCGGCGCGGCTCCCGGACTGTCCCATAAACAAAGTTTGGAGCAAACTCCCACTCCCAGGAAAGAGGCGGGCCCGAAAGTTGAGCTATTGAATTATGCATGACCTCCAAGTCCTGAGCCTGCCTGCCCCAGCTCGTCCCTCCCCTTCCTCCTCCTCCTCCTTCCACTCGGCTCCAGAAAACCCTGGGCGTGATGGGTACTTTGCAGGGTAAGAGGAGACGGGTGCCCCCCACCCACTCGTGCTGGTCGTGCGGACCTCTCCCGCGGAGCCCTAGATATGCATTCCTTTGAGTTTACCACGGACTTGGGGGCGGGATCAAAGGGAAAGTGGCCCAAGCCTGTTTAATCAAGGGCTTGTGGACCGAAACCAAGGCTGGGGGCGGTAGAGGGCACGCGGGTGAGGGGCCCAGACCGAGGAAGGGCCAGTCCTGGGTGCCGCGCCCTCTCTTGGTGCCGAGTGCCGAGACGGGGAGCGCGGGAGCGCGGCAGTGCTCGGTGGTTCTGCCTGAGGGCGGGCCCGGGTGCGCCCCTGCGCGGGGAGACACCAACGAGGCCAGCCTTTCCACAGGAGGCTGCTTAGCGCTTGTGACCATATTTGGTCTGGCGAGGAGGCATTTCGACTGTTTGGCTTTCAATTGTCTGCTCGTGCGCAGACGGTGCCCAGAAAGTGCCTGTGTCGCTAGGGATGCGGTTTCACCAACTGGTTCATTGTAAACAAACAGCTTTAAAACCATTTATCTTTTTTTTTTTCCTCTCTGGGGTGGCTCAGGTCACCAGGGGTTGAGAAGAAACCTGGTTAATGCTGGGCTTTGGAAAGGGAGAGCATTCGCGCCCCCCCGCCTCCCGCGACATCCGCGCGGGGAGTGGGAGGATTGGAATTTCCCTGACGCCCTCCAGAGAGCCTGGAGCCGGGATGGAACCGTAGCAGGTGGCAGGGAGTAGAGAGAGTGCGCCAGTGACCCGGAAAAAGCCACCCACCCTCCCACCGACTGGTACTGAACGAGGGGTGGAGACCCCCTGCTTCTAGATCTAGCCTCGCAAGACAGCTGCGGAAAGTGGGAGGTGGCCTGGCCCCCCGGAGCGGCCCAATTCCTTTTTTCCCTTGCCCGCTCTCCAGTTGGGGAGAAGGGGAGAGTGGCTGCGAGGTTGTCACGCTCCTGAAAGCCCCTACCCGACTCCATTTCATTTAAACAGGAGTTTATGAAGTAAGTCAAATGAAGCAATACATGTAAAGCGCTTTGAAGTCACCCAGCCCGCCTACGTATCTGTTTGTTAAATGAAATAAAACTGTATTAAATGCAAGTATTGTGCCTCAGCATTTTTATAAGGGTAGAAAAAAAAATCTGGAGTTTCTTTGAAGGAGGAAAGTTTACGGGAAAGACAAGGCCACCCGACAGTTCTGCTTTAGAAAAGGTAGGAGTACGGGGCGGGCTTTGGGGGTGGGGGGCGCGAGGGTGACATTCGCTGAATGGCTTCTCCCTGTCACTGCCCAAAACAGAACAGAGGCCACCTGAGTGAGCCCCCTCATTACCTGTATTTGAGGGTGTGCTCTGATTCCAGACTCCCCAAAGACTGGGAAAAATCAGGGCTGCCTGAGAGAAAGACAACCACGTGGATCACTGTCCAAGGGAAGCAGAGCATGGCTCTGTCAGGGGACTCGAGCTGTTTCCCTAACAGCAAGTCCCCTGCCCGTAGGACCAGCAGAGGGAAGAGGAAGCTAATACAGGTCACTCCATGGGAAACAGCATCTTTGTAGCTGTTGTCAGAAGCCACCACCGTTGCAACAATGGGGAAATTAGCTTTGGAACTAGAGGAAGTGACTGGGACCAAGATGGTTACTAATTCAAAAGCCACTTGACAATTAATAGATGGAAACTTGAGGCCAGCCCTACTCCAGGAAGGTCCTCACCCAAGAAGGAAGGTCCTCACCCAAGAAGGAAGGTCCTGCTTTATAAAGAGTACCTGGCTGCTACAAAAGAGGAAAATACTGAGGGAGCCATGAGGTTAATCAGTCAGGGAGAATCGGTTGGAGTTGGGTGGGCAAGGATGCTGTCATTCCTTGACAAACTTCAAGAAATAGATAGTAGGGGACGGAGTAGATGCCTGAAATGGAAATTGCCCTGATCACATGATAGCTCAAAGGGAAAACTCCCAGTTCCCAAACAGTCTATAAGATATGATAGTGGATGGCTGAAGAGATTTGCTTCAGTGCTTCAAACAATAGTTTCAGATTAAATAACATTCACTGATGCTTTGTCTGTATGGGATACTGCCCCTAAGAGGCAGTACAGTGTTAGTACGTAAGTGTATAATCAATCGCTGGAGCAAAATACCTGAGTCATCTGAGGCAAGATACTTCAACTACTCCTGGTTTTCCTCCTTTTTATAAAGGAGGGACAATATTGTTAGGGACAATAGCAGTATCCACCTCACAGGATTCTAGGTTAAAACAAATTACAGTCAGCCCTTTGTATCCTTGGGTTCCACATCTACTGTGGATTAAAAAGAAGAAAAAAAAAGATTCCATGAAGTTTCCAAAAAGCAAAACTTGAATTTGTGGAGCACCACAACTATTTACATAGCATTTAATTGTATTAGGTATTATAAGTCATGCAGAGATGATTTCAAGTATATGGGACGATGTGCATAGGTTATATGTAACCTACACCATTTTGTATAAAATAAAACCTATGCCATTTTATATAAGAGACTTGGGCATCCACAGATTTTGCTATCTTGAGGTGGGGTGAGGGGGCCTTGAACCAACTCCCCCCTGATACCAAGAGACAACTGTGTACAGATTTAATCTGCTCCCCCTGATTTAGAACACAAGCTTTGAAATGCCTAGTTCTGCTCTATATTGGGTGAGTAATTTAACCTCCCTAAGTCACAGATTATTCATTTACAAGTTAGAGATAGTATTGTGGCAGTCTGTGACACTGCTGCCCCTCAGTGGACCACCCTTCTGTTGGTCACACCCTTATGGAGACCTTCCCATCTAAATCTGGACTAAGCCAGTGATTTAACTTAACTTGGAAAATGCGACAGTGCAGCCACTCCAGTTCCCTCTTTTAACCCCTAAGAAGGTGTGGAAGTTTCTGCTTTTGTACATTTGGGAGATCTGAGCCACTAGGTAAGAAGTACAACCACTTTGCTGGAGAAACCGCTTGAAGAGGAAGAGGCCCAGAGACTTCTGGAGACAGGGAGTACAGCCATCCAGCATCCGTGCTGAGCCCAGCCCCCAGCCAGCCCACCAGCTGACTGCAACCCCACCAGTGACCAGCAGAGACCAAGAGAAACTTAGAGCCTCGTCCAGCCCAGATTGTAAAAGTTTGAGCAAATAAAATGAAAATTGTTTTAAGCCACTAAACTTTGGAAATTTTTTAAATGCAGACGGGACATTCTAAGGATTAAAAAAAAATCAGATAAAGTTCTTAACACAAATCATGTTGCGTGCTAAAGTGTTAAATAAATAATGGCTGCGATTTGGGCTGAGACCCACAGAAAAGATAGACATATTTTACAGATAAGGAGACTCGCCCAATGAGTTTTAAAGTACGGGAATACCTCATTTTACAGTGCTTCACAGATACTGTGTTTTTTACAAATTGAAGTTTTGTGGCAACCCAGCAAGTCTATCGGCGCCATTTTTCCAACAGCTTTTGCTCAGATTGTATCTCGGTCATATTTTGGTACTTCTCACAATATTTCAAACTTTTTCATTATTATTGTATTCATTATGGTGATCTGTGATTGGGATCTTTGACGCTACTACTGCAAAAAGATTACAATTTGCTGAAGGCTCATCATGTTTAGCATTTTTTAGCAATAAAGTATTTTTTAATTAAGGTATGTACATTGATTTGTTTTGTTTTACTATTTTGCTTCTATGCGTTACTGCATTTTTAGCAGACTACAGTACAGTATAAACATACCTTCTCTATGCACGGGGAAACCGCCCCCCTGCAAAAAATCAAGCAACTCACTTTATTGTGATATTTGCTTTATTGCAGTGGCCTGGAACCAAACTGGCAATATCTGAGGTATTTTGCCTGTATTTTGTCCAAGTATGTGAAATGAATTCATGAAAAAAAGAAAAGAAAAAAACTGGGATTCAGCCGAGTTTGTATCCCTAGATCAGAGTACTTTTTTCTACTCTCCCATCCTGTGAGCCAGGAGTTACTCCCTGGTCTTGTCATTTCAAATCAGTATGATACCTACTGCCTGCCTAGCTCAGAGAAACACCACAGGTTTTTTTAGATAATCAATTAAGAGTAGACTCCTGCCAAGATGTAAACCTTTCCACTTGCAAAGACTGATTTCCAGCTTCCAAATCCTCCCCTCAACATGCTTCCTACCAAGAGCTTCCCTGAGTCATCCGTCCCTCCTCCCTCTCTGTCCACATCCAACCAGTGGCAAGCACTGTCAGTTCTTCCTTCTGGTGTCCCTCGCATCCATCCTTCCTTTCCCACTCCCACAACAGGACCTTATCTCCAGAGGCTCACAGTGGCCTCCTAGTTGGTTTCTTGGCCCCCAGTCTCCCATTTCTGGACTCCCATTTTCATGATGTCATCTCCTGGCTCACAAGCTTTGCACAACTACCCACAAGAGTAAAGGTCAGAGCTATCAATGCAGCATCCAAGGACACACTGCCATCTTCACAGCTTTCTGATCTTAATTTTTACACAACTGTGTCCCTCATCCTCTCCAGCCAGGCTCTGATCCAAGCATATTTGGCCTCGTCCCTTGCTTCACCTATCTCTTTGAACCCTGCTTGAAACTACTGCACTGTCAAGCCTTTGTTAATCTCTCCCTCCTTTCCCCTAAATTCAGGTTGCTCTAGTCTTTTTCACTCCCTTGAAACATAATTACATGTAACACCGCATTCTATTACATTTTAACTTTTACCTCAGTATCTCTTGCCTTGACAACTGGATTGTAAATAGCTGCAGGGCTAGATGCATCTTGCATTTCTTTATGGAATTGCTTCTCTTAAGGTCATAATGCCTTGTTGAGGGAATGATGATCCTTACATGACCTTGCCTGTTCCTCTTCCAGCGCCCACTGGTGTACTCGTAACCATTTGTAAGGTACCTTCTCACTGTTCGCTACAGTTTTGGCACTGCATATGGACTCAACTCCTGAACAGGACGGCAAGCTCTTTGAGGGCAAGTGTAAGAGGACTTCACTTTCTTTTTTCTTTTCCCCATACTTTACAAGGTGTTCTCTACACAGGAGTGTCCAGCCCATGTGGTTGCCTAGCCCAGTGGCTGTTGCCCCAACTATGTCATCTGCCATTTTGCTTCAGGAAAGCCACCCACAAGCTACTTTTCTTAGCTCTGAATTACTGACTTGGTCTGAGTAAATGATTCCAGCTAAGATGAATGGTCAAAAACTTAGACGGATGGGTGAGTCATTAAAAGACTCTGGCCCAGGAGCCCTTGAGGCAGAACCTGCGTGGACTTGCTGAACCAGTATGGAGAAAAGTCCCATAGCAGAGTCACCATTAGCAACTGAAGAGGAGCAAAACAGACAAGGACTTTAAATAGGTAAGAGTTTGAATAATAATAAAGAGTCCAGAAAACTGTTGAAGATTGATCTTTATTTCAACAGGAGGATAAGGGCTGACCTGTTCCTTGACAAATTGGACATGGCATTTGTGTACTCATAATTTATTACATCCCAAGAGTCTCAGCACAGTGTCTAGCATATAGCGAGTTTGCAAATTCTTACAAGGATTGGTGGTGCCACTCATTTTTGCATTTACTCTCTCCAGGTGCAGTTCTCATTGTCAGGCTTCACTTTGGTTTTCCTATTAAGTCCATCAGTTGGATGATCATAAGGAAGATAATTTTGATTATGGTGATGATGGCTGGGACTGTGTTCTGCCTAATGTTATCTATTTCTTCAGCAATGCAGTTGGACCAGAGGAGAAGGAATTTCTGAGATTTAGTCTTTACATGGGTACTGTGCACAAGTTTTTTATCCTTTAATATTTTCACGATTTTTTTTTTTTGGACTAGAGAAAATAATTTTAAATGGAAAAAGTTAATTAATACTTTTCTTAAGAAAGAAAAATATACTTCTGAAAACTTAACATAAACTGTGGTTTAGAGGTTAACTAGCCTCCTGCATTGCAAAGTTGCCAATTGCAGCATAAATTATAGGAGGGGAAAATTAGAAGCTTCTTGAACATTTAACATGAGATTGGCTAGTATATGTGACAGCTCAATATATCCAATGAAATATTTGGTAGCTATCAGAAATAGTATTTATGAAGACAATGCACCAATGTGAAAAAGATAATTTTTAAAATAATTTTGATGAAAAAAAAATCCAGAAACAAACATCAATATCATAATTACAACTTTGTTCAAAAACATGGGGAAAAAATGAATGAAACTGAGATGCTAACGTAATACAAAAAAAAAAAAAAACCTACATAAAAATAAAAAAGATAAGTGTGTCTCTCTGTGTATTTAGATCTGTGTAAATCTATAAATGTGTAACATAATAGAGAAATTGAATCATTGCTCTCAGAAGCCCAAACTCTATTATTAATACTATTTTGGGTGTGATGAAAGAACTAATTAGCACTGTTTTGGAGGAAATTCAAGGTGGTCAGTATTATTCATATATTTAAGAAATATATATGTATTTTTTGAGTGCCCACTGTGTGCAAGACCAGAAGTGGTCTTTCACACTGATCTTGGAAGAGTTTGCCACCTGACAGGGCATTCATTGGTTGACGAAGTCATTCAGCTCCTCCCTCTACCCAAATAAGTCCCAGATCTGGTTACAGCAGCTGTTCAAGCCACTTCTCTCCCCTGGTCTTATTTGTCATGTTGACCAGAGCCAAGCACAAACAAGCTCTCCTATTATCTCTCTGTCTCAGAACTGTCCAGACTCAAGTGAGGTTACTTTTCGTGCCTGGTCAAGAAAGGTCAACTCATGGTTTGGAGCCAAGGACACGAGGAGAGGACCAGCCAGCCCAAGACAGGGTGGAGAGAGGAACCAGGAGGCAAATGCTGACCCTATGGACATAAGTTCAACTCACACATGCTTAAAAACAACAAAGGTGTCCTTTAAAATATATATATTTGCAGTTAATCTTCAATAAGAGGGTGAATTTATTCTTATACAGTGTCTGCCATACAATAATTCCTAATTTGATTGTATGATTATAGACATTTCCACCTAGTTATAATTAAAAGTTATTAGTATTTCAATTACTATAATAAGAGTAATGTTTATATAATATTTTACAGACTACAAAACAATTTCACATGTACAATCACACAGGTATCTCACAGTCACTCTAAGAATTGCAGGCAAGGCTTACTAGAACTCCTATTTTGCAGATTAGAAAACAAAGGTTCAGAAAAATTTGTGCCTTGCCAAAGGTCACTGAGTTCTAATAGAAGAGCTAGAATTCAAACCCTCTAATGCCTCCAGGCTCTCAAATTATATTTCTCATATAACTTCTTAACTGAACCAGAGTCTTAATTCTTTCTCCTTCATGAGCATACAGAATTCTGTTTGTTCCTCAAAAAAAAAAAAAAAAAAAAAGTGGGGAGAGAAGATATTTTTAAAGTTATTTTTTCTCCACTGACTTACAGAATCATTTCACAAATGCTTTATCATCTAGTGGCCATTCAGTGCACTGAAAAATAGAAATTTAGTTGTCTTCTTCCTCTCATTAAGTAAATGAAAACTCAAATGTGTTGGAGGTAACTTAAAATGCAATCAAGTCCTGATTAATGGAGTATTTGTGTGTATTAAAGAATCCTTCTGTGTTGTGACTCATCACTACTAATTAATGTGGAACAGGCAGTCCTTGTTTGTTCTTTTTTTTTTTTTTAAGGGTTGCAGTCCTAAAGTCATTTCGTAAATTGGTCATTTGGAACTCAATGTATTTTGTTTTAGAAAAAAATATATCACTAATGATGGCTAGGCACTATACCTTAGCCATATAACTCAGGGCTCTCACAGCACCCAAGCCTTAGAGCCCCCAAACCTCAGTCTGTCCTGATCCTCAGACTGTCTTTCTAGATCCTTTGAGGGCTGGTGTGAGGAAAGAGAACACAGAAAACAGGCATATTTCTTCCTGTAGTGAGAAGAAATTCCTATAGGACCAAAGTGCTTCCTGTGAGTCCAGGACTACTTGGTTGGGCAAATTCACATTTTCTGTGTCATACGCTTGCCAGGAGTGGGAGGAAAAGTCATTAAGACTCCTCCTGGCTGCGGGTAAAAAGTTATGTTCTCTTAAGCAAAAGGGAGCAATTACAAGAATACTGCATAGAACTTGACAAAGTCCATCTCTCTCTCTCTTTCCCCCTATGCTTCTCGCTGCATATCTACTTCATTCTTCTTTGGCACCCAGCTTTTTCTGCTCTTCAATCCACATGGCACATGATTGTCTACACCTCACATTATATCATATGCAGTTCCTCTTAAAAAATAAATGGACTTTTGCCTCAAGTCTAAATCCCCAGGGAAAGGTGTCTGATTGGTTTCACTTGAATCAGGTCTATCCCGGGACCAATCACCTTTGATGGGGGTGGGGGCTAGGAATGAGAGCAAGGTCAAGAATCAGTGCAATGAGCATGATTCTAAAGGGAAGGCAGGAAGCTCTCAGGAAAAAGGCTCAGGCAGGGAACCCCAGAGATGGAAGAGCTGCCTATGTTCATATGTTGGCATTTCTAAGCATGAACACGAGTCTTTCAGCTCTTTGCCTTTTAGAAACAAATCACCAACAAAATACTTAGAGGTATCACATTGTGCCCTTACAGTCAATTTAAGGACTACACGGGCACCAACCTAGTGGCTGTGCATCGTAGTTCTACTGAATCATTGTCTCCCAATTTTGGGGCAAAGATTTTAGGCAAGAGACATTTTCTTGTTTATTCTGTGTGTTTTCTCCCACCTGCCATCATTTTTGTGTTTCACAGGAGGGAAAAGAATCTGAAGATACTTGAAAAGAGACTTGGAACACCTTGAGGAAATGCAAACAAAACAAAACAAAACCCAAAAAACTGAAAGAGAAGTTCTCTGAGATGTAGCCACAACCCTACTAAAAAATTCTGTAATTTCTGTCTATTAATCTGCCAATCAAGGCTCTTCCTGGTATTGATTGCACAGCCCGGAATTCAAGGTTAGAGATAATAAGGTAATTCAGTATGACTGGCAGACACTGCATCTATAAATAAAGCTGGTTAACGGCTTTAAAGGAAAAAAGTTTCTACATTTTCAGTCGTCCACTTCTCTTGCAAAAATGAAAAGACTGCCTTATTTTCAATTAAATACGGTAACTCGTATCTTTCAATGAGGAATGACCAAGTTCTCTGATGTTGATTTAAATACATCTCAGGTGAGAAATCTCTCTCCTATATGCCCCAGGGTTAGGTATATTGAGGTGTCCAAGAGCCCACGCTTCATTACTTCGTATCACAAGCTAAGGTTTTAAGTTAGAAGTGATGGGTCCCATTCTTAGAACAAAATTAGTCACCAATGGAGAGAGACTCTTTTGATGAATTCTCTGACAACCGTGGAGCAATAGTTATATTGATTCTTCCACATAAGCTCTACTCACCAAAAAAACGTCACATGGGTTTCAAAATGTTTTGTGTTACTGATTGAACACCCCAAGAAACAAATCTCAGTTTGTTAGGCTGAAAAGACAGACAGAATCTGGTGGTAAATTTCATCCTTACTAATGAATCCTCCCTTTGACTTTCGGAGCAGCTTGGCCAAATGAGTTCAGAGACCAAACTTTACAGCCTCCAAAGAAAACTGTTGGTATGGGAGAGACCCAGCCCATTTTACCTAAAATTACCAAAAGCCTTTGTGCAGAATCCAAGTGTTTACCTTTAGTCAGTCTTTTCTATTTCATCACTGCCAGGAGATTTGTTTTCGTAGGAGAGGCAATAAGAACCCCACATGTAGATGTTTTCCTACCCAGACTTACTAACTTGCAAGGGAACCTCCTCAGTGGCCACAAAATCTCACCAAGGAAAATCCCAACCAAGTTTATTCCTGTACCGGGTCCATTAATACACAGCTTGGGGCAGAGTGTGTAGCCCGTCTGGAAACAAGAGTGCTCTTTCTTCTATTTATCACAAAGCCATCTGAACTCAAAAGGACCTCACTTAAATCAGGAATTTCTATTCTTCTGGAAATGTCATTTCCTTTGAATTTGCACTTCTGTGGTTTAAAGGAGACAAACAAACAGGATTCCTATCACTAGAATGCAATGGGAAGGGGAAAGGGAGGGAACCATAAATGTAATCCAGGAAAACTTTGAAGGTGAACTTGCCCTTTTGCAAATAGACAAAATAGACCTCTATTTCCCTAGTATAAGTTCTGGAAGACACTAACACATCCTGTGACTCCTCTGCAGAGTTAAATGATGGTAAACTGGCCCACAGAGATACCTGTATTTATCCAGTGTTTAAACTCTCCATCAAGGGAAAACAAATTAAGAAAAACAAATGGTTACTTGGAAAATAACTACAAGCATGATTTGTGGGTCAGTTCAGATCCACCAGGAAGCAGACACCAAGATGGAATTAGAAGAGCAAGAGATGCACTGGGGGAAATGGCTGTAAAGAATTGAGGGGAGAAGGAAGAAGAGCAGGCAGGAGAGTCTTCGGATTGCAGTGCGGACAGGACACCTGAGAGAGGAGGAGAGAAGGAAGGATGGGTGTGAAGAGCTTCAAACTGCAGTGCAGTTCTGAGAAAGTCCTGGCCAGGCCAACGCGGAGCTCTGACACAATGATTGACTGACAGGGTCCCACGATGTGCAGGAATGGCCTGGCTGCAGCCACCCACTGTGCGCAGTCATTGGCAGGAGAGCATCAGCTGTCAACTTCACAGCTGTGGCAGTGGGGGCTGCCAGCTCCATGCTCTCCTCACAGCAGATTCTCTGCTGAAGGGAGCCCTGAGCAGTGAACCCGCACAGTTTTCACCAGGGTCTATACAGACTGCAACACGTGGACGGGCTTCTCCATCTATTCCAGGATGCAGTTCTTCCAAAGTGCCTGTGGACCTCTCCTCCTGAGGGGAAACTTAGAAGAGGGACATTAGTGACTCAAGCCACAGCAGTGACTCAAGCCACAGCCCCTGTGTCTGCATTTGGTCTTGAGGCCACAGCTGGCACTTACTCTCTCCTCCACGATCCCCTCTGAAGTCTCCACATCCTAGGATGTCACCTCTGCAGGTTTTGCTGGCTTGCTTACCTGGTGGTGCAACTCAAGCCTTCACTCCGAGGAAGTCCAAGCCCTTGGAATCATCCCTTCTCAAATCGGAGCTGTTGTGTATGTCCATCCATTGTTATAATCGGGAAAGCAAATCCCCAGAGGCACCAAGTGATCACCTGGTTACGCTCATTGCTCTCCGACTCCACCCCAAACCCTGCATGTGCAGTAATAGCTGCAGCTTCTCCCACATCTTAGGGTCATTGATTCTGGCCAGAATGGTGGTAACTCTTCTCACCTGGCGGTTGTGGGCACAGGAGTCTAAAGTGCCTGCGTGGCATTCATTAATGACAGTTCAATGATTCCCGTTGTGCCCTCTAGCAAGAGTGCACAACCTAGGGGACCTGGACCTCTAACTCTACAAAGCCCAAATTTGTGAGGAGGAGAAGCATAAAGTTCCCTAATGGGTCACTGGCAGCGATGATAAATGGGCCTCCTCTTGCTTCCACCCCTTTGTTCTTGTGCCGCCCGTGTGTTCTTCTTCTAAGTTACATAATATCTAAGGTCTCCGACTTAGTGTATACACTGCACCCTCAAGGATGCCACTTCATCCCTGCACCTTCAGTGGTGCCTTCTGTCAGTTTAGCTAATTCTAGATACTGAGGTATGTAATACAACCAGTGGGCCCGACAGCTAAAGGGTAATTTCTACACCTTCTTTGTGGCCAAGTGGATTCCTGGATGGGATGCTATGTTGTGTGGGATTTTATGCCTATGAATCAGATATTCTGTAATTTTCCAGATAGTGGTGCTAACTGAGGCTCTGTGGGCAAGAAAAGCAAACTCAGATCTAGAATACATTTCTACTCCTGTGCAGATAAACTGGATGGAAGAAGCCCACTGTAGTCAACTTGCCAAGTGGCCGGTTGGACTCTTCCAGGAATAGTACCATATTGGAGGCTCAGTCTCTGTTGCTGGTATATTGGACATTTGGAAGCAGCAGGAACTAGATTGGCTTTGCTTTTGGTAAGTGGGAGTCCATGCTCTTGGGCCCATGAATGGCCTCTGTCTCCATCAACTTTTGTTGAAAAAATTATGTACCTTCCAAAGAAAAAAACAAAAACAAAAACAAAACCCAATATTTGATTCTGTCTTTGTATATTTCAAGGACCAGCCCATAGTTTCTAAAGTAACCTAAATTTTTTTACATGTAAGATAAAATTATTTTTATAATTTTTAGTTTTGAGTTTTAGATATAGTCCAAGTCAAACTTCTTCCTCTGAAATTCTGTTCCCTTTTTGAGTAGATAAACTTCAGTGGTTTTTCTCCCACTACTTTTGAGAAAAGGTCCTCCTATAATCCGCACACGCTTTCATCTTTCATTAGAAAGTGAAGCAACGGCAACATCAATTAAAATGACTTCAGAGACAGTATTTTCCCAGCTTTCTTAGAAAGCCTGTTATGTCAAGTGGTATTAAATCTGAGATCTCTACAAGAGCATTAGTTTTTTTGCCTTAGATTTTAGGGCAAGATGCATCTGTAGTTATCTCCAGCTACTCTTTCATCAAAGAGCTATCAAGCACCTGTTTAGTGCGAGGCAGATCCCAAGATCTATGGGAATCATAAAGATGAACAGACACTGTGATGAAAGCATTAATATATGTGTTTTCTTTCAAGGTGGCTGTGATGTTTATACCATCACCTCCACCATCACTGCTATCACTATCAACACCACCTCCACACCTCTCTCACCACACTTACTACCTCCACCACCACCATCAGCAGCCTCATAGGTCTAACAGCATAAAACACATTTACTGTGAAAACTAGAATTAAATAAAGAACTTTAACCTAAAGCTTTTTTGGAAAACAGTATCTCTTACGCTTTTAATTTTGTACTTTTCTTGCTGTGTATCACATATTGCCAGATGATACACACCAATACATTGAAATTTTCAGGGCAGCTCTTCCAGCATTTTGACATGCTTAAGAGGAGATATTAAGTGTGAAGAAAATCATAGAAATTACTTATTCCAACTCCCACATTTTTTAGATGAGGAACATAAACCTCAGAGAGGTGAAGTGACTTGTCCAGGTCAGATGAGTAGACAAGGACAGATCAAAATAAGAACTCAGTCTTCCTAAGTTTCTCACTGCCCACGGTCTTCCTCCTTCCTACTCACTTGCTGTAAGAGGACTAAGTAAGGGACTGTCAATCCAGCCAGACAAAAAAGTTATCACACCTATTAGGCAGACAGAAACTCTCTGAAGGACAGAAGAAACTGCAAATCCTCTCCCAGAAGTCCTTTGTCAGCTCAGTTTGTGGCGGGTTATGTAAATGAGGAGGCCCTGTATGAGAATGAGGTTATGAGTTTCCTGGGGATTAAGCATGATAATGCGGTGTGCCCAGGGAAGAAAATGATACTTTGCACTTGTATACCTTTCACCCAGCCAACAATAATAAATAAGACTTTGTACTTTCAGCCAAATATCGCAAAGTTCTCAACAAATGTTTAACTCACGAATCCTCAGAACAATCCAAAGGAAAATTTTTGAAAGAAAAGAAAGAATCCAATTCTCATTCTCACGATTCAGTGGGAAAACCTCAGGTCAGAAGAAATGAGTCCACACTTACCAGAGTGACACTGCTGGCAGGACTCTTGAAGCGCAAAGGCATTCCTGTGTCGAACACTGTCTAAGGTGACCTAGACACAGGATTTTCAAAAGGGCAGAGGTGAACCAGAAAAGCCCCTGCTTGTTCTTCCAGCCCAATGAATCTATGAAGCTTTCAAAAGAGGTTTGGTTTTTTAAAGGTTCTTTGAAGTCTCTTCAAAGATTTTTGGCATGTCCCCTAAAATAATTCTTTAAAACCCTGCAACCCTTCAAAAAGTTTTTAGTTGATGTCTAAGATGTTTCATATGTTTGAATAATTGGAAAGGTTGTGATTTCCAATATATTATTAATACAGGTATTTTAAAATAAACTATCACAGTACTCTCTTTAAAAGATTCACTTGCATTTAAAATCCAAGCAATGTGATGCCCACCATCATCCATTTAAAAATACATAAACAAATTCTGTAACAGTTAGAAATTTTACATCATTCTCCTTTCTCCTTAAGCTCAGTAAAATTTTTTTTTAATTGAAGTATAGTTGATGTGTAATATTATGTTACAGGTGTACAATATAGTGATCCAGTTTTTAAAGGTTATACTCCATTTACTGTTATTGTAAAATATTTGCTATATTCCCTGTGTTGTACAATCTATCTTTGTAGCTTATTTGATATCTAGTAGTTTGTATCTCTTAATCCCCTAGCCCAGTATTGGCCCTTCTCCCTTCTCCCCACTGATAACTACTAGTTTGTTCTCTGTATCTGTGAGTCTGCTTAAACTCATAATTTTATCTCACTTCTCCTACATACTTCAAAGGTCTAATAATTCATTGTTAAAAAAAATTTGTAAGTTAAATATGGAAATATCATATACTTTGTTGGGTTGAGCTGTAATAACAAATAGGTGGAAGCATGACTTGGCTCAACACAATTTCTTTCCTTCTCTCATGATAGTCCTGGGTGAGGTGCTCAAATAAGGAAGATGCTCTCCTCCACACAGTGATTAGGGGACCCAAGTGCCTTCCATCAGTGGCTCCACTATCCCCAATGATTAGGATCTAGCTGGTGGGCCTATTTTTAGGTGTCCTGGGAGCTAACAATAGATTTACCTTTTTAAATAACTGCTTTAAAAAAAGCAAGCAGAATATGAGACAGAGGCCTTCTGTGGCCTGCAAAGCCCACAGTAATTATTGTCTTGCCTTTTACTGAAGTTTGCCAGGCTTCTCCTGGAGACTCATTTTTTTGTATTTATTTATTTAATTTTGTTTGTGGGGTTTTTTTGTTTGTTTTTTTGAGGGATGTAGTTAGGTTTATTTATTTAATTAGTTATTTTAACGGAGGTACTGGGGATTGAACCTAGGGCCTCGTGCATGCTAAGCAGGCACTCTACCACTGAGCTATACCTTCCCTGATGGAGATTCATTCTTGACAGCATTTAGTTTGTAAATGGAGAAGCAAAGAGTGCAGGGATGAGATTTTCAGGAACAGGCCTGGAAGTGACCCACATCAATTCTATTCACATTCTGTTGCCCAGAACAACTACATGGCTACCCCTTGCAGCAAGGGAGACAGTGAAATGTAGGCTGGGTGTGCACCCAAGAAGGGGAGAACAAATTTGGGGAGGCAGCTCATAGATTCTAAAGTGTCAAAAAGAATTTTATCATTATAATTATTAGTAGTATAAAATTTATCAAAATAACCCACATATAGGACAAATTCAGATAAACATTAAACATAAAAAGTAAAATGTTATTAAAGTTGCAGTTCTTAATAAGGCGAGACTGTTTACTTTTCAATTAGTTCATGTGTCCCAAGTTAGAGCATCAATTTCATTCCTACTTTTCATTTTTATGAATTTTTCTCCGTTTTATTGAGATATAATTGACATACAGCACTGTGTAAGTTTAAGGCATACAGCACAATTGATTTACATACATTATGAAATGATGACCACAATAAGTTTAGTGAACATCTACCATCTCATATGAATACAAAATAAAAGAAAAAAATGTATTTTTCTTTGTGATGAGAACTCTTAGGATTTACTCTCTTAACAATCTTCATATATAAACATACAGCAGCGCTAATTATATTAATCATGTTGTACATTACATTTGTAGTACTTATTTATCTTATAATTGGGAGTTTGTGCCTTTTGACTGCCTTCATCCAATTCCTCCTTCCCCCACCCCTAAACCTCCTCTTGTAACCAAAAATCTGGTATCTTTTTCTATGAGTTTGTTTGTTTTTGAAGTATAATTGACCTACAACATTATATGAGTTTCTGGTGCACAAAACAGTGATTTTATACATTACAAAATGATCTTCACTCCTTTTTATAAACATTACCGCCAAGAAAATTTTACAGAAATAAAAGGATGAGAATGCAAGAAGCATTTTAAAAAGGCAATCTTAACTAAATTATGTGAACGTCATACTTTTATAACAAATAATTTTATCATCTATCATAAAAAAATTTGCTTTAATAATCCATCAGTTAACAACTCAACTGAGGACTCCTTCAATTTTATGGAAAGTTTTTTTTTATTAGAAACAAACTGACTTGCAAAATGATTTGATACCCAGTTACAAAAGCCATTTACTTCTGCAATTTCTGGGAGGTTTGCTAACATTTCTACTAAGATTTAGTCATTTAAATGACTACCTCTAATCTTTTCCAATTAGAGGTGCCTTATATACTCTGAAAAAATTTTAAAAATATGTTTGCCAGTATATTATTTTCAAAAAAATTCTAGTTTTTAAATAATATTTTTGTCAAAAGTTTGTAGCTACTGATTTAGCTCATTTCTCTTATAGGAAATACTTTCCATACAGACTAATTGGAAAAGGCAGTCCTCACTGTCAAACCAATCAGATAAATCAGGTAAACACATGTATTCCATTGGAAAAAGTCTAAATTTATTTATCAGTTCAAATCAAGTTAAAATGCAATTTGAAGAATAGTATGAAACCACAGAGAAATTATGGAACACGCCTTGTAAGATAAATTACTAAAAGTCATACATCAGGATGTAGAGCTAATGTAATTATTTTACCAATTTAAAATGTATAAAACAATTTAAAAATGCTATTTCTCATTACTTAATTTGTAATAATACAATAAAATGTGGCTGAAATATTAGTTACTTACGAGGTAAGGAATAATGCAAGTCCTAGTATTTCTTTGGTAAATGTACATGTGTGTAGGTAATGGACTCTGGGGGAGAAAACTGAATCAAAATCACACATAAAAATCAGAATATAATCTATTAAGGTTTTAAAAACTTATTAACTTTCCTATTTGTTTAATGAAAGAGAAGAACTATCAACTGCTAAAAACTATTTGGCAGCTAGCATATATTTTATTTTGCATTAATATTTTAAAAGAGTAAATAAGATGAGAATTGACTACCACTGTAAAAACATTCCATGATATAATTTCATACATGTAAGTTTTTATTACTCTATTCAGTGATACCCACCTTATATAAAAAAAAGCATGTGAAATTTTATCCATGAGTTTTATCTAGTATAGTAGAGAATACAGCAGTCTCATAAAACATTTTATTTATATTAAAAAGAATTTTCCTATCACCCCCTAATTTGCAGAAGTTTAGACAGCATCATTCACACTCTCTTCTAGTGAATGTGGACAGCACTTGAACACACGTAAGAGACTCCAGCGTGTGCCCATCAATTATGCCCCTCAGCCCTGCATCAGCACCAGAAACCTGTACTGCTCCCTCTCACGGGGATGACTCTTTCCAACCAATGACACCACCCAGGACGGAATTTTGACAATAACTGAAAACAAATGGCAGACACCATTTTCAGCATTTCAAATGTTATTTACTTTGTGGTCATGGGTCTCTCCCTCAAGAGTTACACATTTTTTGACAGTGATCAGATGTTTCACCTCTGCACTCCACAACTATCTGAATACAGAGCTTCTAGCACAGGCCCAAATTCCCCAAGTATAAAGCCACACCTCACCCTTCATGGAAAGACCCGTCTGGTATTTTCCTTAATCATAAAGGAGGCTTTCCCAAAATCAAAACTTCAAATCATCCCTTTGTTTGCCTCTTCCCTCACTCCCCAGAGCTTCTCAAGATCCTGGAGGCAATATTCCAAGGCAAGATTCAGGATGAGTAAGGAGAACAGAGATTACTTCGAAATGGAGGATGAAAATAAAGAATTTGTATTAAAACATAAGGCTAGTTTTCAGAAAGAATAAGTTGAAAACCTGGAAACTGGCTGTACACCAGAAATCCACACAATATTGTAAACTGACTATACTTCAATGAAAAAATATATATATAAACAAACAAAAAAAAAACCTGGAAACTAATGCTGTTTAAAAAAAAAAAAGTGTACATATACTTCTTCAAAGTTGCTTAACCCAATTGGAAGATTGCTCTTTTAGGGAGATTTCTGTAGGTCATGCCTTTGGTTAGACAAAATAAATATTTAGGAGAGAACACGTATCTGTGTTTTCTAGTACAGCTGAAAGCTAATATATCTGGTGCCAGCCTTTTACATTCCAAGCTCTCTGGTTCTTTCAACTCTTATGTTTTATGATTTGAAAATTCTATGTTAAATTTGAATGTTTTTCTGAAGGTCAGGGAGAACCAATGACATTTTTTTAACAGAAGGGCACTGTGGCAAGGCAGTGTTTCTGGAAGATGAATCTGGCAACTTTGTGTAAGGTGGGCTGTGTGGGAAAGAATATTGGGAGACCAGTTAGGAAGCTCTTATACTTGTCCCTGAGGGAGGTTACAAGGGCTTGGACTAAGGAGGTAGGAGGAAACTAGAGTGACCTATCTTCCTTCTTTTTATTTCCCACGCCTTTCTAGTTAGTAGAACTAATTTTATTTGGGTATCCATACCTCAGGGATAATGACCTTATGCCTAGCTCAGGGGCAAGCCATTTATGATAATATTATACTCCTTGGCTATTATAAAAATGAGCATATGACCAAGTTTTGGTCAATGACGTCTGCTAGGGACTTCTAGGAAAGATGTCTTCATTCCTACCAGATGTACATGAGGAGATGCCTTCCACTTTATCTGCACATTGGAAGACTGGCTGTGATGCCTCGATCTCTGGCAGCCATCTTATAACCAGAAGTGCAGCTGGCCTGAAGATGGACGAAGAGAAAGATGGGAACAACTGGGGTTCTTGATCATGTTGTTCAGCCACCCAGCCTCTTAATTTTTGAGCTTGTATCATCAAAAGAATAAAGGCACTGACCAGAGGAATGAGGAAGGCCAGAGGAAAGGAAAGACTCTTTTCTTCTCCTTATGAGACTCCAAGAAACACATGTTAGACTTTTCTCTATAGTCCAACTATATCTTACCCTCTATTCTGTTCACTCATTGTCTCATCAGCTGTGTCCAATCCACTATTATACTCCAATCACTCAGTTTCAGTTTTGGAATCTGTAAAATGGGGACAAAAAGTGTAGGCTAGAAACTAACAGAACATTGTAAGTCAACTATACTTCAACAACAAAAAGAAAAGAAGGCTAAGCACATATTACTGGCCTTTTTCCTGCCTCAAATCCTAAGAAAAGATAAAAAAAATTAAATTAAATTAAATTGAAGCAACAACCTAGAGGCTTAAGGACATAATGTATAGAAAGTTCTTGGTACCTCTGCAAGTATTACATAAAACTGTTAGCAATGATTAACTCCAAGAAGGGCAATCACAAAGCTGGGGGCCAAGGAGAGAGGGAGTCTAACTTTGGTATCCTTCAGAACCCTTGGACACGTATAGACTATTCACAAAAACAAGTAAATCACAAAGAAAAATTGTGCCTTGCACACATTAGGTATTCGCAAAAGTTGAGTTTCCTTCATAGGTGACAAGCCTACTACACCTGGGTGAGCACCCACACCAGGACTGGAACACAGGACTCCAAATCTTGGTAGTTTTTCTACTAGGCAGGGATAGTTTTAGACAAAAAGGCAGCCCAGGTAAGTAGCACCCTCAGCTGACTCCTTCTGCGTCCCGTGTTTGTGTCATCTGTGTATCTGTATTGGAAGGTGATTTGCTGGGCTGTGATCACTGTCACAAAATTGTATATACTTGCATTACAGAACAGACAAGTTTGCCTTTTATTTTGTTATATATCATCAAGAATAGACTACGTTTTCTCTTGGCACATCTGAAATGTGCCCGACATTCAAAATGAACACTGCACAAACAATACAAAAAGTCTTATGGACATTGTCTATTGTCTGCTGGGCCTGGCAGGCTGGCTCATGCTGAACTTCTGAGAAAAATTCTAAAAATCCTGTTTTTAAGTACACTTTAATTTTTAATAACTTTGTGACCTCAGGTAAGTTACTCAACCTCTCAAGACAAGATTTTTCATGCAAAATGGCTGTAATAAAACCACCGCAGGATTGTTCGAGAGGATTAAATGAGACTATGTATGTAAAGCATCCAGCAAATAGTAGGCACTAAGGAAAAGCAATTATTATGATTCTTAGATCTTCAAAAGCAGCTTTCCTCAACTTCGCCCTTGCAAACCAAAAAAAATGCTATCAGACACATTCTGATTGACCAATAAAATAACAAGCAAGTTTAGTCTTCCTTTAACCTATGGAGGTCAAAAATCAGTTAAGGAACTTCAGTTTTGACTACTGTTTACCAGGCTGGCCATGGCATTTCTGAGCTCTGCTGATTCTGTTTTGCTGTAAGACTGGCCACATGCCACACAGTCCAGACCCACTCAAGTTACTGTCTGAGCCACCCCCTGTGAAATCAGCTCTGCCAGGAGGATATCAGTGGTGGGAATCCTCATTCCGGCACATAGCATTTACCACGGACCTAAATCCTAGCTTGTGTGTTACTCATCTTGTTACACCCCTGCCTCCACTCCACCCTAACTCCACATTTCTCCCCACACCTCACTCAACAAAAAGAAGGTAGAATATAAAGTCTCACAGCACAATAGATAATGAATGTAAAGGTTTTCTCATTATAGAGATTTTAGTCACTCAGAGATTTCTCTCTTCGAGTTGCCAGGATCCAAGCTGAAATGAGTGGATTTAGGGACTTATATTTGGAAGCCTCTGGTGTGAAGGAGTGTGTCACAAACTGGGAGCCTGGACTTCAGCGCCCATCTGGGGCACACATGTTGTTTACATCTGTAACCACATAAAAGGTGATGAGCAACCGAAGCGAGTTTTGCCAACAAACAGAAACATTTACCACGCAGCAGTTATAATGCCCAAAATATCAAAAAACTGTTTGGAAGTTAATGAATACATTTACAAAATTATTCTACATAGATTAGTTGATCTCATCAGAATTCTTTGACTTGGAATTCTGGCACAGAAAATCTAATTTTTCAGAACAAATCATTATATTAAGAATATCTTTTAAAAAAATACTGATTAAAGATGGCTAACTGAACAAATGCATTTAACCCCTCTCCCAAATCTCCATTAAAATAGAATTAAAGAGATTTGTAAAAACTAAAAGGAGGAAATAACGATAGCAACAAAACGTCAGAGGCTGAAAAACAGGACAACTAGTATCTGAGTTAGTGAACTGAGAAAGCTAAACCCTAAACCAGCAGAGAGGAAAACCAAGAAGCAACTCAGTTTCCAGGAGAGGCCATCCCAAAGCCCACTTCTCACATGCAGCTTGGTCAGCTGCTTTTCTCCAGAAGAGAAGACTTGAAGTTTCCTTCTGCAGAGGATGAGGGTCTTTCAGTGAGAATTAGGGGCACAAGGCATGATTAAGACTGGGAATACTATACTGAAAGCAAAGAGGTTTGAAAAAAAATGTTTGTATAATGAAGTGTTGTAATTCCCAGTCCACATTTAACTTCCAGAACAGTGGCAGCCAGGTATAACTAAGCCCCCTACGCAGGAAAGCAGACATTTCCTCTCTGAAAAACTTAAGGCCAAGAAAAAAGACCTAAGGGCAATGACATTTCCCCTCATACAAGTGGCCCAGGCAGATCCCCTCAGAGTAAAGCCTGAACTGGACAAGCTTTATCCATGACACAATTTCCCATCAGCTTTAAAATATGAGTGAAGGGTAAGGATTACCAGACATCTGAAGACAGCAAATCTCTACCAGGGAATACAGAGAGACAACACACAAGGAGAAAAAAATCAACTAGAGAGGAAACAGACTAGGAAGAAAAACATAAGCTTCCTCCTCACCCCCCAAAAAAGCTATCATTAACATCTTCAGAGAAGTAAAAAGATAAGAATAGGATGCTATAAAAAAAAAAAAAAGAATCATTAGAGAACAAAAAAGAACTCTTGGAAATTTAAAATATGAGTTAAAAAACCTTAAGAGAAGGTGTAAGGTGATAAAGTTGAGGAACTCTCAGAAAATAAAGACAAAGAAAAGATAACAGGGAATAAGAGAGAAAGTAATCAAAGGATCAGTCTGGAAGGTCCAATACTCTAATAAATAGGAGTTCAAGAAAGAAAGAAAAGAATTAATAATGTGGAGGAACTCATAATAAATCAACAATTCACAAAGATTTCCAAAACCAAGGAACACAAGCTGCCAGACTGGTAGGGCCCAACAAGTACCTGGTACAATGGATTAAAACAGACCAACATCAAAGCACATCGTTGAGAAATTTCAGAACCCTGAAGATAGGAGAAAATCCAACCCGCTTTCAGAGGGGTAAAGCAAGTGTCATACAAAGGACCAAGAGTCCAAATATTGGGAGATGCAATGAGATGGTAATTATTAATCCACACAAGAGACAATACCACTTTGGTTTCTATAAAATAGTGAAACAGTAGGTAGAACTCTAGGGGAACATCTGCAGGAGAAATCCTAATTCTAAGACATACATCTCTAGGACAGGAAACTGGAAGCAAGTGCTCAATGTGTTAGAGTTGAATTGAGAAATAGAGCAGGGATTTCTTCTCAATCCTTGGATAGCAACAAAATTACAATCATAGTAGCTAACGTGGGCCACGCATCTCACTAAGCACTCCTAACACATTAGCATGGTACTTCTCATGACAGTCCAAATAGGCCGAAATAGCTGACAGAATTTTACAGATTAATTTATACTAATTAAGTAATTTAGCAAGGTCACATACAGTTGGTTAAGAGGAGAAGCCAGAATCCAAACTCTAAAACCCATTCTTTTAACCCCTATTCCAGGCAGCCTTGGGATATAGTGTTCACATTTAAATATTTCAATCACAGTTTTTGTAAAGTTCAATATTTCTACCAACACTGACTTCTTAGAGACAGCAAAATATGTATATGAGAACTCTATTTTATATCTTTATATTTTGAGAGAGAATGAGGACAGAGGGAGATTAGCTTAAAGTTATTATTACAAAATAAAATACTAGTTCATGAATTTTCAGAAAAGAGTATCTTGGTTATTAGTTGGCAGGATTTCTAGGAAGCCTTTTAAGAAAAAGCCTCAAAGAGAAGGGTCCCAAAGAGGGTGGCAATATTTCAGTTTTAACTGGCCTATCACTCAATAACTCAGTGGCATCAATGCCCAAACTAACAAGAGGGTTTTGCACAAGGCTTTTGTAAGTCAGCCTGGCAGCCATTTTTATGTACACAGGCTCCCCCATACTGAATTTTCCATATTAATGTGTTTCCATTGTTCTCAGTTGGGCTGCAGTAACTTTAGCCCTTTTCCAGATGTTTCCAGACATCAGCCTCCAAGATGTGCTGGCCAGCTGTCTTTAAAATTGCGGGAACTCTGTGTTGTGTGCATTAGTTATGCAAATGAAAAAGCAAGGACAAGAAGCCAATGCAGAGGATAAAAAAGAACCAGGGGAGGGATTGGATCAGGGCTTTACTGGCGCATGTACAGTAGGTAGAAAGCCAAACCAGCAAGCTGTCTTTGATCAAAACCCCCAGCAGCCTTCCCCAACACTACCCATGCAGAGGGGTCGGTGTCCTCAGTCCCCAAGTCAGGCCAAGGTTTCTGGAACCTCCCTCACTCTGGTTTGGTGACTTAAGACACACTGAATACTCACAGATCTATCAACCTTCTAACCAGTTTCTCCTTTGTTTTACTTTGTCAACAGAAAAATATCTGTATAGACTAGTGAACAATTCCCTAAAGTGTGGTCCTCAGTAAGTTAATAGGTTTTATGGGGGAAAAAAGGGGTTGGGCATTCAAATGAATTTAGAAAAACCTAGGTTAAACAAAGTTAAGCAATTCCCTCTCCCAAAGCACTCTCAGGATCTCTGAAATGTTCATGTGCACAGTGAATGTTGGAGGAAACCACTTCTCAGAGGCTACAGTTGAGGACATGCTCAGTAAGAGACATCTCAGTCCCAATCACTCTCTCAGACTTCAAACTCACCATCAACAAGACAGCTCTGCTTATCCCCAGAATTCACACATCCATCACTGAACCCACAATTGCCTCTTCCACCTGCTCAGGCTCCAGCTTCCCCTTCCTGGGACATGGCAGTACCATCACCATTCTTCTAACCTAGGATCATGGCAGGCGTCTTCCATGTTTCCTCTGTCCTCATCTCCACCCTCCCCCATCTACTCCATCTTTGCAGTAGAGGGCTACCTACTGCTTTGTCTTCCTAGAACCTCCACAGTACAGGTCACCAACCTCCAAGATGCATCCTTAGCTAATGACTAGGCATTTCTATTTGGGTCATGAAAGAACACTGTACCTCGGCTTGTCAATGATTGAGTTCATGCATTCCCCACCCAATAGGCATCAAACTCTCTGTCACTCTCAACAGTACAGAATCACGATGTTCTCTACAAGACTGGTGGCTTTTTGCCTTGTTTGTTTTCATTTTGTTTATCTGTTTTGTTTTCAATTGTGGTAAAATATACATAGCATAAAATTTACCATGGTAACCATTTTTAAGTGTACAGTTCAGTAGTAATAAGTACATTCACAGTATTGTACAACCAATCTCCAGAACTCTTCATGTTGCAAAGCTGAAATTCTGTCCTCATTAAACAACTCCCCATATCACTCTTCCCCCAGCCCCTTCTATTTTCTACAATCACCATTCTACTTTCTGTCCCTACAAATTTGACTACTCTAAGTGACTCATATAAGTGGGATCACACAGCGTCTTTTTGTAACTAGCTTATTTCACTTTAAGCATAATGACTTCAGGGTTCATCTATATTATAGCATGTGTCAGATTTCCTTCCATGAGACTGAATAATACTCCATTGTAGGAATATACCACATTTTGTTTGTCTATTCTTCTGTCTAGGAAACCTTGGGTTGCTTTTATCTTTCGGCTTCTACCATTGTGAATAATGGTACTATGAACATGGGTGTATAAGTATCCTTTTGAGACCCTGCTTTCAATTCTTGTAGATATATACTCAGAAGTGGAATTGCTGGATTATATAGTAAATCTATTTTTAACAGATTTTTAACCTAGGGTAGGTTACTTAACACCTCTCCTTTGATCTTCTCATCTGTAAAATGGGTTTAATTATAGTATTTATCTCGTAATTATGGTCATTGTGAAGATTAGATGAATTAACCCCTTGCAAAACTCTTATAAAACATTATCATTATTTCCTTTTAAGAAAGAAAGAAACTGAGGCATAAAGAGGTTAAGTAACTTACCAAAGTTCACATATCTAATAAAGAGCAGAGCCAACATATAAACCTAGGTTCATAGCCAAAGTCTGTTCTCTTAATCACTGTGTCAAAGCGATTTCACTCTCCAGCTTTTACTGATGAACCCCACCCAAGCTGATTATGTATTGATGTAATTAAATGGGTACAGTTTGGGAGGAAGATGGGGAAGGGGAAAGGGAGGAGGCTTTACATACTTGAAAAATGTCACTTATACGTGAATCTAAAAAAAAGACAGACGAACTTATTTGCAGATCAGAGAGACTCATAGACATAGAAAATAAACTTGTGCTTCACTATAAAGTCACTTGTGGTTTTCATCACACCTACCCTTTCAGCAGCATCAGCTGACCAGCCTCTTTTTCTTGAAACAGTTTCTTCTCTTGGCTTCTGTGGCACATTTTCTACCTACCACTGGGTTGGGCTCTTCTCCTCAATCTTCTTTGACAGCTTCCCTTCCCATCTATCTGAGCTCTTAAAGATGGAGGCCCCCAGCCCACAGGGAGGTCCTCCAGTACTTTGCTCCCAGCCCTGCAGCACTGCTTGCTGTTTACATGCCAGGTTCTCATCTTTGGGAGTTTGCACTGGCTCTGCCTGGAATATTCTTCCTCCAGGTATCCACAAAGCTAACTCCCTCACTTCTTGGAATTCTTGAAGTTCACCATCTCAGTGAGGTCTTCCTGACCTCCCTATTTAAAACCATAAGCCAGGTAGGTCAACCCCTCACAATCTTAATTCTTCTCATCCTTCTTTCTTTCTTTTTTTTTTTATAAACTTGTCACCTTCTAAGAGACTACATAATTTACTGTTCCAACATCAGTATATAATATATCCACTAGTACATAATAGACACTCAATATCTATTTTTTAAATAAATGATTCAATCTCCATGCCAACAACCGTCAATTATGTATCTCTAGCTCAACTCTCTCTCCTGAGCTTTAGAACCACATACTTAACTGATTGCTTGACATCTGCATTTGGGTATTTGAAAGGAATCTTAAAATTAACATGAACTCTTGGTCACACCCTTAACCCAAACTCAGTCTTCAACACGTCAGCAATGGCACTGCCACGCTCCAAGTTGCTCAGGCTAAAAATCTGGGAGTCATAGTTGATTCCTCCCTTTTCCTGCTGCTCTGTATCTAATCCACCCACAAGTCACACTAATTCTTCTTTTACATTCACGTCTATATTCCCAAATGTCTGTTGCTCACCCTCTCAACCATTATGCTCCAGCCACTATCATCTCTTGCTCCAGGACTGACATGACTCCCTAACTGGTATCCCTACTGCTAATCATTACCACTACAGGTCCAGGGCAAATCTTTCAAGCATTAAGCAGATCACTTAAGCAGACCCCTTGTTCAAAAGGCTCCAGTATAAAATCCAAAACCTAACCGCAGTCTAGGAAATTTTTCATGAAATGCTCCTCCCCCCGTGCCTACCTCTCTGACCTTGACTCCTACCACTCTCCCCTTCAACCCTACCTCTTCTGCTTCTTTCAACAAACTAAGTTCCTTCCCATCGCAAAGCCCAGACACAAAGCTGTTCTCTCAGATTTTCCAATGACTCAGACCTCATCAGCCAGGTCTCAGTTCAAGGTCTCTCTTCCAAGAGGCCTTCTGTGACCACCTAATCTAAAAAGGCTCTCCAGTTACCCTGTTAACATTTGCTTGCTTTATTTTCCTTATCACATTTAGTGCTCTCTGAAATCACTTTATTACTTTTTTTTTCATTTTATTACTTTGATATTCATTTATTTATTGTGACTTACTTACTATCCGCCTTCCCAACCAATATGAGCTTCACAAGACCCAAGACTGGCCATTTTGCCTGTAACTGTATTCTCAGTGCTCAGCATGATGTCTGATACACAACAGGTGCTTAGTTTATAGTTCTTGATTAACTAAATGCTGAATGGAGTGGAAGTAATAGAAAAAAGAAAGGAAAGAGAAGGGAAGGAAAGGCAAAAAAAGGGAAAGGAAGGGAAGAAAGGCAGAATTTTATTTTACAGTTTTAAATTTTAAATGATTGGGAACTTTGACAGGGAAAAGAAAAGGGATGAGCAAAAACAGAAAATGATCCTTTCACCAAATCAGACTTTTTTCCTAGCTGCGGCTTTTTTCATGTTCAGTATTTGATTTGCCATTTTCACAACATTCTCTTGTTCCTGAATTTTCCTGAATTCACAACAACTGAAGTGTTTTTAGTTGCTGACAAATGCTTGCAGTGAGAGGAAAACCAAGTGTGGCCTGCACAAGCAGGACTGTGTAACCCACCTTCACATTCTTGAGTCTCACAAGCAAGACATTTTTAGAAAGTAGACATTAGTCTGAGGCCAATACCAAAAGCTAACTCCTATGATGGAGTCACAGCCCTAGGTTTCCTGACTGCATTCACTGCTCTAAACCACAACTGGAACGGCCAAATGATTTACTGATAGATATTACCCACCTTACAACTAAAGAGGGTGGGAAGTATTTTGGAACCAATTATACTCCAGGACAATACAAATGATATCTCATTTAATGTTCAAAATAACTCTAAGAAGTATATATTATTATTATATTATTTGCTGAGGTGGAAACTGAGGCCCAGTCAAGTCACAACATTTGCTCAAGGTCATGCTGGAAATAAGTAAGGACGGGAGGTGTCTGACACCCAAGGCTACATTTTCCCCTCCACCCACAAAACAAAACAAAACACTCAGACTTGACATACCCTGTAGGTGAGAGTGACTACACTGGTGAGTGGGGTATGTGGGTGGAGAGGAAAGGTAATGCTGGGAAATGAGAATGGGGTCTGAAACTTATGACTTGGGATAGGGTTGGTGTTGGGGGGAACTGGAGATCAGAATATATTTTGCCATGTACTCAGTAGTAATTTAAAAGTATATTTCAAGTTTAAATATTTAACTTAAAATGAAAACTTTTCACCTGTTAACCATTGGAAATTCAGGATTAATGCCAATTCTAAAAAGTAACAACAACAAAAATTCTCTCCTGTAATGATGTGTATCTTGAATTTTAAAATCTTATCAACTTATTTAACTTCCCAGAGGCAGTTGTTCCTCCCATGTAATGGAGATAGCAGTGGGATGTAGCTCACATGGGAGTTGGGAAATGGATAAGTACAACTCGGTGCCTGTGAATAAAGTGCTCTACAAATATTAATTTCTCTTCCCATTACTTATACTAATGACAAAAAGTCAAGATAACAAATAACAAAGAGTAGTGGGGCTCACCAAGGGAACTGCAACATAATCAAGTTTCATTTTGTTTTATTTTGGTAGGAGTGAGCTGGGGAGCCTCACCAACTTTTATAAAACCATCTTTTTTTTTTCTCTTGTAGGGGGTAATTAGGTTAATTTTTTTAAATGGAGGTACTGGGGATTGAACTCAGGACCTCTTGCAATGCTAAGCACACATTCTACCACTGAGTTATACCCTCCTCCTATAAAATCATCTTGATAGGAATACTAGTCCAAAGTTTGCTTACAAAGAAAATGCTGACAAAACCTTGAGTACAAAATTTCTTCACTACTGAAGGCTATTTGTGTTGAATTCAGAATCGTTCTGATGCTCTCAAGTCTTTCACCCCTTCAGCTCAATCTAATTATAGCTGTCGAAGGAACAAAAAGACAAATAAAAACAATCCTAAGAAATTTGAAAACTACTGTAAGTTGACTGTGATTGAGGGATGGCCCAAAGGAAAATAAAAATATTCTTACTTGGTATTAGAGAAAAAATATATGTTTGCACATATTTGTATATCTGCATTTCCATTTACTCACTGATGACTGAGATCAGGCTTTTCATAGTAAACAAACAAAAAAGTCCTATTTTTAGAAAATTTAATTTCTAGACTTCTTAATACCCATAATATCCTATAACTGTACAGATGGCTATTTAAATGGTTCTAAATGTGCAGTATTGGACAAGTTCTCAAGAGTTAACAGGTTTAAAAAAATGAAAATTTTTCATAAAGGAGGCTCAATAGAGAAATCATAAAAAAAATAAAGATATAAAAACTACATTAACAAAGACCAAAAATTAACTTTACTCTTTTAAAAAAAAAGTGTCCCTAGCAATTATTGTTGGCCATTTATTGATGGCCATTTATTGATTACTTATTAGGCAAATAACCTGGCCTTGTTAACTACCTCCTAGAAGTAAGTCTACTTTGCAATTATAGGGTGTTTCTTCCCCTCTGAAAGCAGATTCACTCCTATTATCTCATTTTACAAGCTTTGAAGGGTGGAGTGATAAACAGAATTTTGGACTGTCTTTTAGCCTAAAACAATTAAACTTAACAAGAACAACAACAACAACAAAAGATTATGAACTGATTGTTTACAAAGACTATGAGAACAATTCTTTTGATTGTGCTGATTGGTAAAGGGTGGCAGCCTCCTTAGTAATCATTACTTTCTGTCTCTGATGGGTGTGTTGAACTGTCAGGAAAGATGTTAATTATTAGAAAGAGCAAAGTGAGTTGTTCCTTTAAGCTTCTTCAAGGTGCGGGAGCAAATATGGAGGAGAAAACTGCTGTGGTAGGGAAAAGGATTTGTGTCCCAGATAAAAGTGAGACTTAAGATGTCTGCCCTCTGGTGTCCAAGAGGTGAAGGACAAGGGTGACAATTACAACGTACCCAATTCGTAAATGTGAAACACACTGAAAGACTTTAATTCCCTGATTAGATGTGGTGAGGGGGCAGTGAAGGAGAACACTCTCAAGTTTGAGGTAAAGACATAAAAATTCATGTATTTGGAAGGTCTCACTTAAGGTTTAGGAAAAAAATTAACTTTGTGAGTACTGAGACATTTTCTAAGCATTTATGTTTCTCTTCAAGATTTTATAGTAAAACAACATTATTATTTGGAAAGAACAGAAATTGTATCATCAAGGCTGTATTTATACTGAAAAATAAGTGAAAAGGAGAATTACACAAAACAGTAACAACAAAAAACAAAAAATGGAAAAAGAAAGCATCATTTCAAACCAGATCCTAATGGTTTGAAAATCTAGTGAAACCCACGGACCATTATCCCAGAAAAACACATTTTGCATGCAATTTCAGGAGGTTCATGGACACCCTGAAGTTCTCTAAAGATCCAAGGTTAAGAATCCCAATTTTTGTTTAAAAGGTAGATTCTCCCTTCCATACCTGGCCTTTCTTGCCATGGTTCTCTTTCACAGTTACATAGAACTATAACGCTGGGAAAGCATCCAGTCCCATTCCTTTTATATTGTGCTACTAAGGCAACTAGACATAAAGAACTAATGTGCTGGCCCCAAATCCTCGAGTAGAGGCTCTATATTTTTCACACTAACCTCATGCTACCTGTATTTTCCTGCCCCTTTTAAGTGAATTAAGACCAACTCCAATGAGTCCTAAAACCCACTCCAAAAATACCTTCGTCAGCACACCTTATTCTTTCTCCTATCTTCTCTTTATTCACACATTGGACTTTCAAAAAATGCATGGAGGAAAAATACCAAGACTCAAAAACCTGATAGGAATTGAAAAATTAACTCAAAATAACTTTCTAACAAGTATATTTTAACTACAAGGGTGTCTACGCTTCTTTGTCAGGGTTCAGTTTGTTTGGCTCTGCTTTCTGCTTATTTGTGGGGTATCTTTGGGATGGACCAGTCATCTGACGCCTACTCACCTCGTGCAGAAGGTTGGGTTGAGTCCTTTGGGGGTATTCCCTGTAACATTCTCCCCACTTCTTCTAGTGCTGGACCTCAACTGTGGTCATACATCAGAATCAACTGCAGAGTTTTTAAAATTATGAAAAGAGGTGGCCTCTAACGAGCCTACTCCGGGTTTACTGACCTCAGAGTCAGGCTTCTGGGTGTGCAACTGGGGATGAGAACCCTGCTGGAATGCTATGTGCAAGGAATTAACATCATTACTAGTAGTGTAAGCCTGGGAGAACACCAAAGCTGTTCCACAGCTTGTAGTTCAGTAATAGATACATTTTGTCTTTTTTTTTTTAAGGTAGGAACATTTCAGAAGAAAAATTTAGAGGGAACTCAGCAAATGTAAACCACCCTGGGATAATATTTAAAGCACACTGTTTTTCTACTATTTAATTCCTAATGGAGGATAAACTTGGTTCAGCTGGGATATCGTTTGAGGTAATATGTTTTTAATATATATATTTATCTTATTTTGGTTAATTTATATTATAAAGGTAATATATATACTTTGTAAACCTTTTTTTGAAAAACTATATAGACGAATACAAAGTAAAATCCTAGAGAAAACCCTGTCAGCAGTTTCTCATGTACCCTTCCAGAAATTTGCTATGCTCATCAAGAATTTATAAGACATATGTCATTATTTATTTATCTCTCATAGGCTCAGGACTCACAGGTCTTGGAGATTAGCATAAGGCATGTTTCCTTTACTTTCATCCTGCCTCAGGGTCACAGGAAGTCTAGTCTTTTACCTGGTTTACCTCCCAAATAGCGTCAAGAATCCCTGGGAACATTCTCCTGTCCCATAGGACCATCATGGTCATTGCCTCTGGCTCCAGGGAGAAAATCTCTGTGCAAAAACCTTCCTGCGAAGTCAGCACTGCCCTCTTACAGCAGGTTGCTGATATTCTCCATTGTACTGATTTCTTACGTCTGTACTCAACCTCTTTTCTTGGTCTCACGCCAGGCTGGTAAAACCAGACTACAACTTTTAATATGATTTTGTTGAAGGTTCAGAAAAACAGAAGGAAAATACAACACAGAAGACAACCTATAATTCTTACTGGATGTGGCCTATATAACAATGTTCAGCCCCAGATCCTGGCAAGCCCCTCTCTGCCTAACTCCTGGCCAGCCATGATAAGACAGGGGCCAAATCTCCTTCCTCTTGCAGATGGCCCTTGAGTTTGTTTCTCTTAACTGGAATCCAGGCTTTCAAATGCCCTCAGGCCATGAGAGAAAGGAGTATGTCATAACTTCAATCAAAGCCCACCATGGTGTCCATCTCCAAATGAAAATGGGAATGTCCACTCCCTTCAGGGAATGAACACCTTTACTCAGGACAGCGTGGTTTTGACCTGAAAGGTAGTCAGGACTCAGGACATTTTCCACAGCCTGGATTCTTCAGCCTGGGAACAAAATCATGTATGGTGGTAGTAAGGGCCTCCTGTGGCCCACTCTAGGTCATATCTAGCCAAACCCAGGCCAGTTCCCTAAGATGCAAGGTGAGGCTCTGGCCTGAGCACCTTTCCTGGAGTTCTCAGGTTTGTTCTCCATTTCCTGTGAACAATCCCTTAAATAACAGTACGTATTACACTCCCCCCTGAACAAGTGAAATTTTACCTGGATAATGAACCCTAATACCATACTTACAAAGACACAGTACTGTAAGGGAATCATTATCTGAAGAAATTCAAGTTTCCTAAACACAGTGATCATTTTCATATTAGCAGCCAGAATAAATTTGCTCCTCAATGGAAAAAATCTCCATCTCAGAAATGATGTCTTGAGGTTTGATTCAAAATGACGTGGGAGTGGGTGACACAAAGCAAAGCAGGTGGGGGTTTTGATGAAACAAAACTGGCCAGGAGTTGACTGTTACTGAAATTAAGTGTGAATATATGAGGCTCCATTCTACTGTTCTATCTGCTTATATATGTGCTTGAAATCTTCTATAGTTAAAAACAACAACAGCGTCTTTGCAGAGGGCTTGTCCATGATGTTTCATCACTGGAAGATCCCTCTTTGTTGTTTCCAGAGTACTGGAACTTGCAGCCCTGCAGATGAATTCAGTCTCCACCTCTTGCAAACAAGCTTCTCCCCTCCCTCCACAGACGATTCCGGAGATTTTAGGGCCAATACATACTCAATGCTCACGTTCTAGCTCCTGAGTTCTTCCTCACCACAAGCACTCTCTTTAAAGGAACTTCTTGTTATCAGCCCTAGGATGATGACGCCTGAGGGTCCTGTTCTCCTCTCACATGTCTAGGCATGCATGCCATCTTGCTAGGTATAAAGACAGAAGATTCAGTTTGAAATGGTCAAAGAAAACTCTACCTGTGCTATTTTATGCCTCTTTTTAAGAAGGATTTTACTGGTACAATTTGAATGGAAAGGAATCAGGTGAGGGTAGCTTGAAGAATGACCAGCTGGTCACCAGGTCAGGATAACATTGCTGGCCTTGGTAAAGTTTATGGCAGGGGCCTTGTTCTGAAATGTGGTCCTCAGTTTTATAAACTCAGCAACTTAAACGTTAGCACACGCAGACACAATGAGACTCTAAGGGTTGATGAATGCCAATAAATTAACTTGCAGTGGGAAACATAACTACAAGCAGACCCCAAATCCATGTTTGCTGGTTAGTACATTTCCTACTATGGGAAAACTTTTATACAAAGCCAAATTATAATCAAAAAAGTGTTTGGTAAGAGCAAGTTCTAGAACAGTGAATTTTCAACTAGGCAGAGTTACCATCCCCTGAGGGATGGGTAGAGGGAAGGGGACTCTTAGGAGAATTTTTGTGTGTGTGGTGGTTGGTTTTTTGCTTTTTTTTTTGAAGACTACGTCATTAGAAATGGCATAACCAGTATTATAATTTAATAATATATTTTAGGGGTGAACTTTAAACCCTATTGCTTTCATAATGAAAATTTTAAAAAGCAAAGATAAACAGAATTCTTCTTGGCTAGTGACACTCAGCTTGGAGGGTGGCAATCCACAAATGAGACTCTCTGGAGGGTCTAAGATTTTTTGTTTTTCAAAATGCGTCAAGAAAATGTGTTCATTGAGGCACTAAGCAAAAGCCATTTCATGAAGCAAATTACATTTGCAGGATCCAAATCAAATTTTCTGTTCTCAAGTTCTTTCTCAACAGTTTTGTGATGAATATAATCTTACTCAGTTTATTATTAGTCACTAGCTGTAGGAACTGATGGAAGATATCTATGCTACTTCTAAAGTGGTACGTACTTTACAGTCTAGCATACAGTATAAAACTATGAAGCACTATCACAGTTTCATGACCAAATTCTGCAGCCAGGCCAAATCTGTGTGGTTACAGCAGACATCTGGTTTCAGCACTGACTTTTCTCCCCTCTTGCTTCCCTCTGTACACTTGGGGATTGCTGTGGTTCCTGGGAAGAGTACTTCACCCTTGTGCTAGTACATCTCAACCCCTCAACACAGCAATTGGTTTGTAACCTACACCAGTCCAATCAGAGTCAATCTGAGAACTTTTTCTAATAATGATACCAGGACAAAGATGGGTTCACTTTCCAGGTCCCTTTTGCAGCCATCTTTGGCCATGAGGAGGGCCTAAATCAGGAGAAAGCCAACACCAAGACAAATAAGAGAAACAGAAAGATGTGGAGTAACTGGAGACATCACTGGGCCATCAGATCAAGTTTGCCTAAAACCAACACTGCCTCTGGACTTGACAGTTACTTGTTTCAATGCATTCTTTTTACTATTTCAGACAATTTTAGTTGTAGTTGAAATCACTAGTTGGTGGATCAGGATTGTTTACACGTCTTCCTCGCCAACAGGCTCAAAAATCAGTCAATGAAGCAAGTCACAGAGGAAAAGACTCCAGTAACCGTCACGTTCTTAACTTTGTCGTGCATCAGAATCATGCAGACAGCCTTTACAAATCTCAGGCCAATTAAATGAGAATCTATGAAGGTGGGGCTCAGGAAACAGAATTTTTAAATGTCCCCACCAAGGGATACCAAAGGGTAGCCTCAGCTGAGAACCACTGGTCTAAGTAAATATCTAGCTCTGTCCATTCAATGGAATCTGCAGACCAAATGTCCTAAATATGTCTTTTCACTAAAGAGGGGAGGAGGGGAAAGGCTGACATGTAATTTGTGTTGCGAGGTTAATGCAAACCATACTTGTGTGACAGAGAAGCAAAATTTATTTCGAGCCATGTTTTATCTTTAAAATGTATGCAAATTTTGTACTCTATTTCATATTAGTTTCTCTCTTTCCCTTTCTCCCTTTAGCATATAATAGGAACTTACCATGTACCAGTCACAGTGACATACCAGGATACAGAGGAAAACACAGTTCCTATAATCCAGAAGAAATAGGTAATTAACCTAGTAATTACAAGAAAACCTGTTGACTCTATGATAAGGGCAGTTCAGGGCACTATGTAAACAGAACATGGGCTCCTAACCTCCTGGAGAAAATGATGTTTAATCTAAAACCAGAGTAATGCCTCTGAGTTACCTTGGTAGATGGCAGATCAGGATCCAGACAGTGAAAATAAAGGAACTGAAAGAAAATAGCAGAGAAAAGAATTCAAGAGACATAAGGCTAGAGATAGAGGCAGGAACCAGGACTTTATCCCAAAAGCAATGCAAATCAACTTGAAATTTTAAGCATTCAAAGGATGTAATTTCTCTTTGGAAGATAATTCAGGCTGCTGCATAGGAAATGCATGGGGTGGGGGAAAGGGGGAACTTAATAAAAGGAAGTGAGTGAAACCAGTTAACTGGGGAAATTGATAGGACTTGGTAAATGACCAGCTGTGATGAGTGAAGGGGAGAGAGAGAGGCCAAGAGTGACACATGCCTCTGGTCTGAGCAACTGTGTGGATGGCAATGTCATTTCTTGAATAAGGAACACTAGAAGAACAAGATTGTAGGAGATGAGTTGAATTTTGTTCATCCTGTGTTTAAAGTACCTTTTAGACATCTAAAGGCAGATAGCTGATAAGTAATTATTTATGTCTCAAGTTCAGGAGAGTGATATGGGCTAGAGATCTATAGCTGATAGTCATCAGCAAATTGATGATAAGAGAATGAACCAAATTACCTGGTTTAAGTCTGTAGAGAGAAATGGCTTAGGGCAAAGCTCTACTGAACACCTACAACTAAGAGGACAGTAGATGACAGAGTCTTGCAAAGAAGAATGAGAATACATTGCTAGAGATGTGGGAGGCAAAACAGGAGAGTGTTTGGGGAAAAAAAAGGATGATGAAGGGTGTATTTTTTAGAAAGAGAGAGTGATCAATGATGTCAAGTGCTGCTGAAAGATCTAGTAAAATGAGGACTGAAAAATGTACGTTGGCTTTAGCAACATGAAAGATCCTGGAAATGATACTGGGAATGGCTTGGGAAGGGAAGGTAAACTTTTTCAGAAGTTTCTAAAATGGAGAAGAGAGAAAGTGTATGGTAACTAGAGGAGGATGTGGGTCAAGGGATATTAAGATGAGATAAATTGGGAAAAAAAATTTTTTTTAATGGGAGGAAATCAGAAAGATGGATGAGTAGAAAACAGAAGAAAAGTGTCAAGATACTAAAAAGAATGGGACCCAGACATGTGAGGAATGCCTCTTCTACTGGAAGAGGAGAGAAAGAATACTGATGCAGAGAACAGTGAGGATTGTAGATCTGTGGCTCAGAAATGGAGAGGATTCCTATCTGATCACTTCTAGTTGTTCTGTGAAGGACTCAGTCATCGACAGAGAATGAGAGGGGGTGGTGGGTGGGTCAGAGGTTTCAGGGGAGTGGAGAAGTTTTGAAATAGTTGTTGAAAATGGGAGACAGCTGCCTAGGGAAACAGTAGGCTGGTCAGGCAGTGCTAAGGGTTTAACTGAGATTGATGATCATTAATGTATAACCACAGTAGTCTGTGTGCTTTGCCTTATTTTTTCCTGTGGATCAGCAGCCCACGAATCAGCAAGAAAAGAGATGGACAGCTGAATTTATATACCGTGGGCAAGACAGATGCAATGGAAGGTGCACCAGAAAGGATTTAGAATACTGGCAGTGATAGGTTGTGAATCCAGCTGGATAGGGGAGGAAATATATATAGGCAGAGGCTGTTAAATAGAGAGGGAAAGATAAGAGAATTGAAGGTCCATTTGAAGCTGAAAAACTGGGGTGTTGGAGGTTAGCTGACCAATAAGCTGGATAGATTTCAGAGGATGAGATGTCTGAAATTTTGATTTCAGAAGTAGAACAGTTCAGATGGGGACCAGGACCAGAGTGTAGTACAATGGAAGCAAGTGGCTGAAAGAAATGGAAATGAGATCAATGAAACATGAAGCCAAGTTTCTGGATGGCTCATCCACATACCCAGTTTGACGGAAGGACTTGGGGGAGAAGAACACTCGGAAGCTAAAGGCCCCACATAATCTTGCCACTGCCCATTCCTCTGACCCCTTCTATCTTCATTTAGCTCCAGCCACATGAACCTCCTTGTACTTCCTCAGACACTTCAAGCTCATCCTCACCTCTGGGCATTGGCATAAACTCTTCTTTCTGCCTTGATTACTCTTCTTCCAAAAACTCCATATCTCACCCTCTCACCTCATTCAGGTTTCTGCTCCAGCATCACCTCTTCAGAGCTTTCTCTGACCAGTCGACCTAAGATAGTAGCTCTCAACTCCATCCCCTCACTCTAACCCCTAATCTGTTTTTATTTTTCTTGACAGCATTTAGCAAAACCTAAAATTATAATATACATTTATTCCCTTTATTATCCATCACCCCACTAGAATGTAAGCTCAATCAGGGCACTGGTTTTCTCTTGTCCCCACTGTATTCTCAGCACCTAAAACAGACTGTGGAATACAGTAGGAGTTCAATAAATACTTGCTGGACAAATGGATGGATGGATAGATGAATAGAAAAAAGGAAGACTCATATGAAAGGCAGCTATAAATGATAAAGAGGGCATGGCTGAACAGCATAAGTTCTAATGAGCTAGGGCTCTGAAACAAGAGTGAAAGGAGAAAGTTTGAAAGATAAATGACACTGGCACCTCTAACCCCCTCATTCCTGAAACACCCAAGGCTCCAGAGAACAACCACCTCCACTAGAACTTAAGGCAAAAGGAAAACGAGGTCCTAAGGGAAGGAGCAGATCCAAGGCTGCAGTGACAGGGGTTCATCCTACACAGGGGCCCACAAAAGCAGCAGCCACAACCCACACCATAGCTCCTGCTTACCAAAGTGCAGCTTCTGATTTTCCACTTTTATGCCTTTGCTCATGTTCATTTCCTGCTCAGAACGCCTGCCTTGCTGGTCTGTCTGCTCAAATCCTACCCTTCTCTCAACAACTCAGAAACATGCTTCTGACCACTCTAGGCTGAAGTGCTTTTTCTCTACCCTGAAGTTCCACAGAGAATAGATTATATACTATTCACCCATCATTCTTATTTACTCACTCATTTGTTCATTAATTTCTTCATCTATGGTGTAACAGGTACTATTCCAAGCACTGCTTCCTTTCATAATTACTGTTTTGTTTTTATCTCATTTCTACAGCAAACTATAATATACTAACTAAAAGGATAACAATGAAACCACAAGATTGTTACAAGTTCTAAGAAAACAGTTTATAGCTACAACAGACAAGATAGAGAAAGCAAATAACAGAAATAGTAGAGTATTAGAAGGATGTTAATTAAGGTTTTATGTTGAATCCTATTTCCCTAATCAGACTATGAGATCCCATGTTCCAGTCAATCTATACCCAAAGTAATGCCTAACTTTCAGATGTGTGACAATTTGCAGTTATTTTACAAAAATCCATTTTATGAAATAAAGTATCCAATTTTACAAAATAAATCTAATTGTACTGTTATCCCGTGCAGCATTTAGGGTTATTTATTTACTTAAGCAGAAAATGAGTTTATTGGACATGTATTAGGTACCCTGCAGAATCAAGGGGCAGCTGTTGTCCTTAAAGGACACAAACAGGAGCATCTTTGTGAGGCCGTGTAACAGGTCATCGAGCATCTTGCAGGGCTGCCACTAAAATGAATTTGTGTTAACCATTCTGCATCCTCAGGTTTCAAAGCCCCAGGAGAGAGACTTATAGGTGCAGCATGAATAGCAGAGGGTACATGGTCTTTTGTTTGACAGTCCCATCAAACTGTATTCAGTTGGAAAGAAATTATTCTCCAAATGTAAATTGGGGCATAATTACAATGATCAAGGGGAAAAAAGTGCCTTCTTGATGCCCCAAGTGAGAATCGTTCACTTCCTCTCTTATGTATGTAGAGCTCCTTATTTGTTGCATCTTTTCTGATGCCTACTCACATTCTGATTGAATCAATGTTATTCACATAACTTTTCATTTCCTCCACTAGCTTACGAGCCCCACAAGGCAGTGGCAGCAGCAGCTGCATCATTTAGAGAACAGTGCACTAGAGATCCCCTAGTGCGCTGTTTCAAAATTCATTTAGAAATATTCTGAGGAGTGAATTTAAGCAAAAGTAAATGCCGCCTTCTCTATTCTATTATAGACAATTTTTCTAAATTTTTAATAGTTTTACCTTTCTAATGTGAAAAACATACAAAATGAATAAGGAAAGACGTAAATCCTCCCTAGTTGCTTTTCTATCCTCCCTAAATCTGTAAAATGCCCATAGAACATCCCTCATTTCAGTAAGAAATCTTTTTTTTTTTTTGACAGTGATGTCAGTGGTTTATTGGACAGAGGGAAATTTTTTTAATTAAAATAAAAAAAGGATATAATATGAATCTAAGTTTCTTTGGAGCTGACTCAGTTAAGAGTCCTTTGAAGTTTAGCCAACCAGCTCCCTACCTGGTATAACTTTTGAATAAGGCTAGAAATAAAATGCTCAGTTCAATGGAGACTAACTCTACTAATAACTAGCTAGGAAGAAGTGCTCAGACTTTTCTAGCTTGTATCTGTGAAGATAATTCTAGAAAACCATCATTGTAGAAAATATACTACTCATCTGTCAGAAGTTCTCTTACAAACACTATAAAATAAAATGCAACAGATTCATTCCATAGTAAGACCAGGAATAAGGCTCGATCAAATACTGTAAACAGCAAGGTAATGTGCATAGAGCAGAATGTTATTCAGTCATAAAAAGGTATAAAGTACTGATAGGTGCTACAATGTGAACATTGAAAACATTATGCTAAGTGAAAGAAGCCAGACACAAAAAGCCATATATTGTATAATTCTACTTATATGAAGTGTCCAGAAGAGGCAAATCCACAGAGAGTAGATTAGTGGTTGCCAGGGGCTAGAGGGAGAAGAAAGTGGCAAGTGACTGTTAATGGGTATCCTTTGGGAGTAATGAAAATGTTCTGTAATCAGGTAGTGGTGACAGTTGCACAACTTTGTGAATATTGTAAAACCCACTGAATTGCACACTTTGAAAGAGTGAATTTTATGTTATGTGAATTATTTCTCAAAAAATAATTTTTAAAAGGGAGAGAGGGAGGAGGCTTAATAAGAGGTTTGGCATGAAAATAAATCGTTCTAAGGGCCTATGAAAGGCATGGAATTTGGTGTTTATGTCTAGGCAAAGAGTGGAACAAAAAAAGCATAGAAAAGTATACCCAATAATTACACCCTTAAGAGCCTAAAAGTTTTTAAAAAGGTTTTAATTACATTGCTCATATTGTGAGACAAATCATTTCGCCTTTTTGGAAAGTATATGGTGACTTGCTCATTTTTTTTTTTTAGGTACTAAAAAAATTGCCTACAGCCTTTCTTAGTTCTTTTAGTCTATGAATTGTGCAACAGTCTAGCTGCAAATCGAGTAATTTTATTATGTTGCAGCTCTTAGAAACTCACTTGAGCTTATTAAGAACCTTTTATTTATTTGGAATAAAAGCACAGGGTTTGCAGTGTATGCCAGGAAATCATACCCTAACCATCTGTACTTGCTCCAGTGAAACTCAAAGACTTCCCTGGATTTTCTTTTCCTCATTCTCTAAATTTTAATCTGTGTGTTTTTAGCCTTTGAGTTAACTGAGAAGCCTTTTCGTTCTGTGAACTAAGCACATTCCTTCAAAACCACAGGCATCCACTTCTCATTGGATTTATGACAATCACAACATTGGCATGCAGGTATTAAAAAAACTCAATTTGCTTTTCCCATCACACCTCTGGTTACCTCAGGGAACACCTCTTCAATGGAAAAGGAGTAAAGATAATTTCTGCCATCCAAACCCTATCCAAGTATTTCACAGTTCTGTCGTGATCTAGCCTTTCCTCTGCACATTTCTACAGCTCAAGCCATTTACCTTCCAAAAGAACATGGAGTTTCAAGAAAAAGTGCTTCCAACAGACAGCAGCCCAAAGGAATTTCCCTTCTTCAGAACAGCCCTCTTAGGATATTCCTTTCTGCAGCCTGATGAGTTTACGAATTAAATTATTTTCAAAGCTGGAATGGCCTTAGAGCACTCTAAACTTTAGGACTTTATCCTTTGTTCCACACACAACACGGATCACTCTAAGCATTTAATAAATATTTAACACAACTGAGTCAGTGGTCTTATAAAAAAGAGATAAAAAGGTTTTAAAATTTGCTTTGTTTTTCCTATCAACACAATGCCACATATAAATGTGTAGATTATAGGTCAAAGTAAAAGAGAAAAGAGCAAGAAAAATTAAGGAAAAAAGAGCTAAAAAATCTCATATGGTTTGTGAGAAAGGGCAGAAACTCTTTTCTATGTTTCCTCTCGTTTTAGCTGGATCTTGAGTAGACTGTTCTACAAGAGAAGACACGATAACTGCAGGAGAGGAAAATGAAAATTGTAGTCTTTGAAACTAAAAAAACATCAATTTAGGTTCAAGTGCAATAAAAGAGTTTGGCCTCCCACTCTGATAGTACATAATTAGCAATATTTCTAATGATAACACACATAATTTACATTATAATTATAAAAAATTTATCATATAAAAAGTTACTTGGGTTTAAAATGGCAACAACCTGAGTAGAAGCCAAGTTTCAGAGTGTATTAATGTGGATTATTTGTATTCCTGATGCTCCTTTAGGCCCACTAAGGAAATAAAATTACCTTCCTTTTATTTCCCCATTATGGCAAGTAGAATCTTATAGACTCCAGGCTCTCAAACTTAATTAAGTCATTTGAGTTCCTGGGCAGAGAGGACTGGACCTGTATAAACACAGAACAAGGAGCCAACACTACTATTCAGCGATCAAATCACTAAATATATATATTTTAGTGCCATAAGGTGTATCATTGTTTCCTCATCTACAAAATACACTATTTTGCAAAGCTGAGAAATAATGGGCTTCTTACGTTCTTTTAATTGAAACATTGCTTTCAAAGTTTGTAAAGCTCACTGAAGTAACCACATTAATGGTGAAGCTGGGCTTGCTTGTTTAATTTTTTTAAGGAAAGCATTTAGGTTTAAACATAACAGTCATGGTGGTTTTAAAAAATGAATACATTTAAACTAGAGGCAATGTAATACAATATCCTTTTTACCAAAATATTTCCTACCATAGTGAAAGAAAGGAAAAGAGATGAGAGTAACCCATTACTATGGAAACTGTGGAAGGGTAAGCTAAAGAGGGACTTAAACATATATTTTAAAAAACAAGTACAAAATAGAGTGAGGAAATTATAGCAGGGAGACTTTAATGCAGCAGCTGACAGATCTTCCTTACCATGAAGGCTGTGAAAAACTACAAAGAAGTATTATATGTTTTCCTTTGGAGATAAAAAACAACAGATAATTCTCCATTTCAATATAATATTACTTAGAAAAAGAGACCTGGCTTAGCTAATGTCTTCGGATTTCCATACTTCTTTCACTAGTGTGGAGAAAGGCAGAAAAAAGACTCTTGACCAAGCCTATAGGTAAAACCCTCAGTCTGTCTACCTGAGTCCTTTGGGGACTAAGTCATTTTGAATAGCTGAGTTTTCTGGAGAGCTATATGTGTATCATTCTAAGAATTAAAATTTTCAATCCAAGTCCTACTAAAAACGTATTTAAATTCCCTGATCTTTTTTCTTCTTCTTTTAGACTTCAAAAAAAAATTTTTAATATTATGAGTTATTCAAACACATTACAGAAATTAAGAAGGAAAAGAAACAGCTATAATCCTACCACCCAGAAAGTACCAGGCAACATTTTCTCTGTTTAATAGAGTATATTAGACTGAACTCAAGGCTACAAAATAATGAGATCCTCAGTCTACACAAGTATTTTCTAAAGCCCAACACTATGCTAAACACTCTACATACATGGTTTTATTTAGTCCCTATCAGCCAATGAGGTAGGTGTCATTATTCTTATTTTAGAGATGAAGAAAACAAGGCTTTGGGAATTTATCAAGGACCCATAAGAAGCCACAAAACCTAAATTCAAACCCTTCTGTCCACCTCCAAAGACTGATCTCTTAACTTTCTCGTACATTTATACCTTAAAGGGCCACATACTGCTATAAATTTTAATGGCTCCCACACATGCATTCTTTACACACAATCTTTATGATTTTTTCAAACTTTCTTTAGTATCAGGCTCTCATTTTCAGTTTTCAAAGAAGTATATTTTCTTCCTATGGTATCCCTACCACCTTTCCAGTTTGCTGCTTTATATTTGCCTAAGTTTAGAAACATCAGTAACAAAACAAGCCTATCGGAATCTGGTGAAACACAAAGGAGACCCTCAGTGGGTGAAGTTTATACAGACTTTGTGATTACACATATTGATTATTCCTTATTCACAGCTCTGTTCTGAGAGATGAGACGTTACTATTCTGGATTTGAGACATAAAGGATATGGCACCTAAGTCTAAATGTGCATCAGCAAATCCTTCAAAAAATCAGCATACTCATAATCCGTAATGTTTTAATAAACATTGAGATAGTTATTGATGGAAAGGCAAATCCTAGAATCACGAAACCTGGTCCCATAGGAGAGCAGAATACTGACTGCATATGCAGAAAATACCTTCATATACAAGCTACAAGAAAAATCAAATGGGCCATGAAACAAACAAGGCACACAGGGTGTGGAATGTTCAAATAAGAACAGGAAGAGGCTCATTAGATGACCTCAAAAAAAGGTGAGCCCCAGGTTCAAAAGGAAGTTAGAAGACTGCTCTCAACTCACTCTGGTCCAAAGAGGTGAAGAAGGCAGTACATCAGAAAGAATATGGAACTATGGAGAAAGAAGGCCAGGAGAGTTTAATACAAATAAAAGGACTAACACAGGCTTTGTTGTTTTGTTTGGGGTAAGAAAGAGTGGAGACAGAGGTAGAAGAAAGACTGCCCTGCAAGGACACAGGGATATTATTTCAATCTTGGCTGGAGTCAGCCCTGCTTATCTCTCACCAAATGTGGACAAATCAGAAGTCTCACAGAGCTATTTTTATCATATAAGCTTGGCAGGCATGTTGCTTTTAAGCTGATGACATATTCAACCATTTCCTGTAATATATAAAGTTTCCTTTTGTTTGTGAGGTTGTTAATATGAAAGCTTCATTAATTGAGTTATCACTGTAATTAAAAATGATCTGATTTTGGTTTGCTAATATCTGATATTACAGTTATTTTGCAACTGCAGAACATATATACCTATGGGAAGAGGTGGCTCAGATGCCTGCAGAGGACAATGGTTGGCAACATCAATTGTGCTTTTCTTCCACTGTCCTGTTTCCTGCTAGGCTCTCTCTTAAGAGAAAGAAGAAACACGATGTCACTTTGACCTGGAAATCTCTAATTCTTAGAAGGCAAAGCACCGATAGAGCCTAGAATATACCTTGGAGTCTGATGTTCCTAAAGGTCTCCACGGATTGCTCCGTGGGATGAGATTCTCAGAGTCAAGGCCTTGGATAGATATTTAAGACTGAACCTCGACTATAACTCAATAAAATAAAATTTTTAAAAAATGCATTTTAAAGCATTCTACCTAATAATTTTATTTATAATTGTCAAATATTCCAAATTCACAAAAAATTCTAAAAATAAGAGGCTTATATGAAACCACCACCTGTATCAAATGTTAACAAAAAATATTATTATTTTTAAATGGTTGAAAAATAAATTTCAAAACATACTTAAAAAAAAAAAGACTGAACCCCAATTTCCACACTTCCATATGATTTTTCTCTTTAAGTCTGCTACTCTTTAAAAGCATCCCTGTCTCCTTAAGTTTCCCTGTGTCCTTGAACTCCATGAGGCTGAACTGACACATCAGAATCTGAGTGTTTCAGGCTAATAGCTTAGTTACTTACTAAAAGACAAAAGAAAACAAAAATCAAGTTTGTAAGGAAGAAGGGATATTTGCTTGGAATGTAGTAAACATGGCCTCTCTTTGCCCTCTTTATACTTTCTCTTAGATGCTTTGGGTATTAGGGAAAAAAAGTAGTCCTTGATAAAATGCAATACAGTCACAAAAATCTGAGTACTATTTAAGCTTATTAGCCATGACAACTTAAACTTAAGCAATATGGTAAGTACTTAACTATCTTCATATGCAAAGAAAAATGCATGAACTGCCTAAACAATATAGCATTTAAAAAAATTCATATTCACTTTTAACTATTCTGTGGCTATTAATATCATGGAGTGCTTTTAAAGGTCAAAAACATTAAACTGTCTAGAAATATTCTGAATAGTAATAGTATTACATTATGAATTTTATTTTCAATTTTAGGTCAATAAGGAGGAAAATAATAAAGTAAGTAGTCAAAAGAAGCATCAAAAAAAGGATAGTCATTTATGTATACAGAGGATTTAAAGAGTATAGATTCACTTCCAGTTGATTCAATCCTATTCACACATTGAAAATATAAAATATATCTTGATTGTCAAGAAGCCGACCACATTTAGCACCAGGAAAGGAACTCTGCTTAGCTTTTGATCATGACTTCAATGTCTTAACATGGGAAAAGAAATTTTTATGAAATCTCTATGTATTTATCACTATCAATTCATAAAAAATTAATTTTGAAAAGTATCTTATATATTATCAATTCACAAGTGATTCAAACCTTAAAACTGGGACTACTTGATATTGCGCACAACTCTTCTGCAGTGGTTTGTTTTCATTTCCTCCAATGCTTGTTCCAGCTGCTGAACCAAATGGAGCAGGGTGGCTGGGTCTGTCTGCAGAACTTGGGTGTTGTGATCTCCATTCTGATTAAGGTGCAGCTTTATAGTCACTGATGGTTTAATCTGCTGCCTGAGGCTTCTGCTTGCAAGCTTGATTTTAAATGGAATTAAGAGTATAACAACTACTTATTAAGCATGCTGAACGTATAATTATTACATTATACTATATATAAAAAATAAAATTTCACATGAATCAGACTTCAAAATGAAAAGTAAACTTTAAAATTTTGGAAAGGAAAAAGAAATTAGAATGTATATGTAACCTTACAGTATGGAAGCATTTTCTAAATGTGATATTAAACATACAAAACATAAAGAAAAACCCGATAAATTTAACTACATTAAAATTATTAAAATTTTAATAATTTAAAGCTGCAAACTGAGATTATTTTGTAACATATACAACCAAAAAAAGTGAGTATCAAGAACGTATGAACTGCTCTAATTTAATAAGAAAAGCCAACAAAACCAAGAGAAAATTGTGCAGAAGACCTACACAAACATTTTGCAGAAGTAACACAAATAAACATTGGAAAATATGTCCAACTTTACTAGAAATCAGGAAAGTGGCCAATAAAATCATAAAGTACTATTTATCAGACTGGCAAGAATTAGAAACCTGTCTACATGGAGTACTGTAAAGTGACAGTAATGAAAACTCTCATCCACTGCTGCTGAGAGTGATGAGAGAATCATTCTGGAAAGTCAGCAATTCCACTCCTAGGTGTATACCTTAAACTCTGACACATATACACATATTCATAATAGTATTTGTTTCCAAGAGCCAAAAGTTAGACATATCTCAAATATTCTCTAACAACAGAATGGATAAATTGAGAACATTCATACAATGAAACGTTCACTAAATGACAGTGAAAAGAAATGAACTACAGCAAAATAAGTTGTCATGAATAAATCTAAAAAGCAAATGTTCAATCAAAAAAGCAAGCTTCAGAAGAATACATGAAAATCTAAAAACATACAGTTTAGTGAAAAAATTTATGTTAAAAATATATATAAAGAAAAGATGAATAGAAAATTCAGGATAATGGTTATCCCTATGGAGCTGGAAGGGGATTATAACTCGGGGAGAGTGATTCAAAGGTACTGGTTTTGCTCTATTTCTTAAGCTTGGCAATGGGTACTTGTTTTATTATTGTTATTTAAGCTATAATCTTTTGTCTGCATTATATATTTCAAAATTAAAAAAATAAACACTATTGACAATTTTAAAAAGAAAAAAAAAAACCACTAGAAACAATAACCAACTTGGAAGCGATGGTGTTTAATTCTAGCACCGGATCATGTTCTCTAAAGACCATTCCCTCTTAAAAGGAATCAGGACCTCCTCGAAGTAATAGCTGATCAGAGGTCTGGGACAGGAATTGTACATGATGAGCCTGAAACACCTTGTTACACGAGAAAGCAAGACTGTTATTTAAAACTACTGTAGTCACATCAGAAGGACAAGAAGCCAACTTGAAGAGATTCCCAGGTGAATAACGAATCTAAACCTGAGATTTCAGGATTATTTGAGTACTACAACATAGAATATTCAGACTAATAACTTTTTCCAATTAATTCTAGGTGATCTAGGCTTCCAAAAGAACCCAAGATACAGATCCAAGGCTGAAATGGAATGTTTCAAAATAATCTGGAAATAATAGGTCAATCCCTTTGGGTGAGCTAGTCCCCAGACATAAAATAAGTACTTGTTAAGTACTTTTAAGATCATCTCTCTAGTACAGAAGCCTCTAGAGAAGACAGGTATGCAAACTATAAATATGATGACTAAAAATACTGCTTCTTCAATTATGCACTGTTTATAGTTTTTTTTTTAATAGCTGCACTGACAGATACCAAATGCATCTACCTGTGTAATTAAGCCATAAATTTTTTGTTGAAAGACTAAAGGTCACTCAAAATTTAATCTCTAAGTTTTAGACAACATGATATTTAACTTAATAACCTTTACAGATTAGTATCTATACCATTCTTTAAAATGTCTGAAGATTATATAACAACCCTTACAAATACCTACTGAGATATAATTATGCCTAATTTCTCTTCAGAAAAAAATATGAATCACATTACTACAGGATAAAGAATAGCAGCCCACAAAACTCTTGACATGGACTTATTTTTAATGGGGATGAAACTCTGTCCTTCTCCCTGTAAAAATAACAGCAACAACTTTAAATGGGTCAGCCTCAAAGGTAACATTCTCCTGCATCAGTCTCAGATGCATTCAATTCACTGATGCTATTAACAAGGGCATTACTTGCACTGGCAATTTATGAAGTATGGGAAATGTTTCTGTTAGAAACTAAACTACTGGAAGGAGGGTACAGCTCAGTGATCGAGCGTGTGCTTAGCATGCATGAGGTTGTGGGTTCAATCCCCAGAACCTCCATCACAAATAAATAAATACCTAATTACCTTCCCACCAAAAAAATTGTTTTAATTAAAAAAGAAACTAAAATATAATGATTAATTTATTTCCCATAAGCAACTGCACAATAATTCGATGGTAACTGTCTATTCACTTACCAGTCTCCATGAGATGAATCAGTTACTCAAAAATGAAAGGTTCTATAGTCTGTTACTAGTTTCTTAGCCACTTATCTGGTCTTCATCTGACAAGTCTTCCTGCCTTAAGCAGAAAATCCACTATAGTTAAAAATCTCTTGTAATATTTCAACTAACAAGCTCAGGAAATCAATTAGTTCTCTGAGTAGCTTTTTTAGCCCTTAAATGCATTTCACCACATGAGGCAATATTCACTCAGTATACTCTTAGCATTACACTGTATCAGTCTTTGCAGTAACACGGAAATTCAAACCCATTTCACTGGGCAAATGAGCTTTCCAGTTTAATTTTAGAAAATTCAGTTGCTTAAGTTTCTAACTTCTAAAAATGTCTTAATAATGGAAAAACTCTAAACAAATCAATAAAGCCAAAAAAAGAACCTCTAAGGGCTACTGGACCACAAAAGTCAGGAGATACCGCCATACAAGAGACGTACAAGATAAATGACTGCTGAACTTCATGAAATGACCATCCCCTAGGCTCCTCCACCTACTTATTATGAGAGGGCCTAAATAAAAAGGTTTAACCATAGTGATCACCTCCTCCCTGCCAGCCCCACAGGATTTGCCACTTAGGAGGTCTCCAAGAGCATAAACTGTGTCAAGTTTCTGCTGTATCTACATTGCTTGGCACATGACAGGTGTACAAGAAATATCTGATAAACAATTTAAGAAGTTGCCACCACCCCCTCCCCACCAATTTATATTTAGCACTGAATGCCTATTATGTGTCAGGCACTGTCTTGGGGACACAGTAGTGAATAAGATACAGTACCTGCCCTCATGGAGCCTATAATCTGGTTTATATCATCTCCTGTGTTTATATATATATATATATATATTTTCAAGCACTCAACACATTGGATCATAACTGCTAAACTCCTCTAACTGAACTTCTATAACCTATTTGGACCATTCAAATCCAGTATTATAGCAGTTTACAAACTTTACTGCACATTAGAATTACCTGGGTGACAGAGGAGATTTTAAAAGTCCTTACACCCAGGCCAAATTCCATATCGATAAACCAGAGCCTCTGGAGTAGAACATAACATCAGAACTTTTTAAAGCTCCCAGGTCATTCAAATGTGCAGTCAAGTTTGGGAACTAAGGTGCTATACCACGTATTCATTTGTTCAATCCCATATCCATGTGGGCCTTTACAACTTATGCTGTCTCCTCTGTCAAGAATATTACCCTGGTTTTCTCTAACCACTCATCTTTCTGAAATTTTACTTCCTTTTCTTGAAGCTTTTCTGATCGTGCAAGTGGACACTGAACCACCTGAGCTATAGCTTTTCCAAAATACTCAGTTGTACCTTCATTTATACAATTATATTCTTTTTTTACTCTCCAGAACCTTATTTCATAACTATCTTTAATTACCAGTTATTTTAAGAACATCTAATACCCCTAACCAGATAACATCATTTCCAGCTGAGAAAGCGTCTTACATTTCTTTTGTGTCCCAAAGCATTTAGCACAGCTCTAGTCAGTGAATGGATGACATTCAATAAACACTATTAACTTATCTGTCACTGCTTGATAAAGGACTGCATGCAATAATTTGAATACTCCCTTTTGGTTATTTATGTGGCTTTAAAAACAACTGAATCTCACAAAAATCATGTTGTGTAAAAGAAGTCACAGAAAAATGTTTACGAATCATTCTATATATAGAAAGTTAAAGAGCCAGAAACACTAATCTGCACATTAGAAGTCAGGATGCTGGTCACCTCTGAAAAGGAGGATAAGGGAAGTAATTGGTAGGAGGCAAGGAGAATGCTCTCAGGTACTGGTCATGGAGAAGTGTTGGTTTCATGGCTGTTTTCACCATATGGTAATTCATTGGGCTGTACACTAACCTGTGTACTTTCTTACAGATGTGTTTTATTTACACAAAAAAGTTTTTAAAAAGCTAAGCACCACTTTAAAAATATGGATAACTATCTCCTTTTCTAAAATAAGCTTTTTCTTACAAACTTCACGAATTAAATCAAAGTGAATACATTAAAAAAATAAGAAAGTGAGAAAAGAAAAAAGAAAATGAACTATTTGTGAAATGGTCTAAAAATGAATATTAAAAAACTAAAGTTTCAAACCATAGTTTGGTTAAGGTGGCAAAGACAAATCTGAGGACATAAATGAAAAATAAACCTGATACTCTATGTCAGGTTAAAAAAAAGAAAAGTCACACCTGTACATCTAGTCTCCATTCAAGGCTGTGGTAACTGGGAAGGTCTGGTGCCAATTCACTCAGAATAGTTCTGATCTCCTTTCTGTTGTCCAGATAAAGCTGAAGCAATAATTTGTTCAATTCTTCAGAGAATCCCAGAACAAAGACGGAGTCTTGGAAATCCAGTTCAGAAATCTAAAAGTGAATCAAGTTTGATGGAACATCAAAATTTATTTTTGTCTAGTAAATGCTGAAATACTTGACATACACAAAAAAATATGATATCCCCTAATCCTTTTTTGTCTGGTAAAAGAAACAACACTCCTTAGTTAAAGGCAACCCTTGCCCACTATTCCAAATTCTGAATTTGTGATACATAAAAGTAAAAATAAGCAACAAATCCAGAAATAAACAAGTGGGACTACTTCAAATTAAAAAGCTTCTGCACAGCAAAGGAAAGCATGAACAAAATAAAAAGGCTACCTGCTGAATGAGAGAAAATATTTGCAAATCATATATCTGATAAAGGGTTAATATCCAACAAATATAAAGAACTCATACCACTCAACAGCAAAACAACAATAACAAAAAAACGAATCCCATTAAATAATGGGCAGAAGATCTGAATAGACATTTTCCAAAGAACACACAGAGATGGCCAATAGGCACATGAAAAGATGCTCAACATCATTAATCATCAGGGAAATGCAAATCAAAACCACAATGACATAACACTGCACACCTGTTGGAATGGCTATTATCAAAAAGACAATAAACAACAAGTGTTGGTAGGGATGTGGAAAAGAGGGAACTCTTGTACACTGTTGGTGGGAATGTAAATTGGTGCAGCCACTATGGAAAGCACTATAGAGGTTCCTCAAAAATGAAAAATAGAACCACCATGTAATCTAGCAATTCCATTTCTGGGTATTTATCCAAAGAAAACAAAAACACAAACTTGAAAAGATGCATGCACACCCATGGTCACTGCAGAACTATTTTCAATGGCTAAGATACGGAAACAAAGTATCTACTGATAGATGAACAGACATAGAAATTGTGGTATATATACACAATGGAATATTACTTAGCCATAAAAAGGAATGAAATCTTGCCATTTGAAACAACATGGATGGGCCTTGAGGGTATTATGCTAGATGAATTAAGCCAGACAGAGAAAGACAAATACTGTATGATCTCTCTTACATGTCACAACTAAAAACAAAAATAAAAACAAAACCACCAAACTCATGGAAACAGAGAACAGACAGGTGGTTGCCAGAAGCAGCGGGTAGGAGGTGGCAGAAATAGGCAAACGGGGTCAAAAGGTTTGAAAAAAAAAAAGCCTTAGTGAGAGAATGAGGGCTTCTGGTTTGGGTGAATCCTAGTAGGATACTCAGATGCTGACTGGACACAGAGAAATCATATATTTGGCCAGGAAATGAAGTGGGAGAGAAGGGCAAGGGGACAGTTTTTGGCTATCCAATGGGATGGTGTTATTGGGAACCAAGCAGTCCTAACATAGCACTGACCCTTGTTAGGTTAAAAGGAAGCTGCCAACAGCAGCCTTGCTTTTACTTTCTTGTTGGATGACTGAAGTGGGGAGGGGATAAAAAGGTAGAGAAAGTACAGTTTTTCTCTTCGTTCCTCTCCCTTTCATTGTATTCACCTCAGCCACTTTAACACACTACTTCCCTTGCTCTTTTCTAATTTCTGCACACCACCCTTTTTTTTTTTCAAGTTTATTAATGTCCTTAGACTTGTTTCTGTGCTACCACGTGAGATCAGACAATGAAGGTCATCTTTGTGGCTCGTTTATAATAGCATAGGCTTGGGGATTTTATCCCTTCAACAAATATTTTCTGAGATCCTCTTATCGGATAGGTACTGTGCTAAGGAGACAGAGCTGAACAAAACAAATGGGCTCATTGCCTTCATGGAGGAGCTTACAGTCCTTGGGGCCAGGCAGGTTAGGTTAGTTGACCAATCACACCAAGTGGTCTCCCAGAGGATTCAACTGAAGAACAGGAAGTTAGAGATCCATTCTCAGGAGGGGAGCTGCTTCGAAAGCTCTGGACAGGGTCAGAAAGGATCATTTAGGGCCGCAAAAAATGAGTTCCTCATATCAATTAATGGAACATGGATTTATGGGACAAGGCATTTGTTATGGACCACCTGTATGTGTAACATTTTAGGAAGCCTGACAAAAGGGATCTATAAAAAATATTTCTATGCAGTTGTTCATAACCACTCAATCTAATTTTTAGGTTGAAAATGTCATAACTCAGGTAAGCCACAGTGCATCTTTTATCACTTCCAGACTTAGAATTCACTATCAAAATGATGAGAATCTAGTGTAGTTTCTCAAGTTTACCTGATCTTAAGAATCATCTGAAGCACCTTCAAAAAATATTAATTCTCAAGCCCCTCCCCTGGAAAGCCTGATTCAATAGCTTTGAGGTAGGAATCAGGAATGTTAACAAGGGTCACATGTGACCCACACAAAAAGGCAAGTTTGAGAAATACTAGAAGGGATAATATGTAAATTAAGTCCACCCCATGTAGCCAGTTGTAATTTTTCAAACATTTTTTTCTATCAAGAGCATACAGAAACAAAGACTGGTAAAAGATCCCTCAGCTAGTATTAAGGGGAAAATCATAACTTAAAAAAAGAGGAAAAAAATACTTTATTAAAGTATAAAAAGAATTGCAAAAATGCCCAGTTTTCTCTCCTATTCTCCAACAAGCCAGATACTGCTAATATACAGAAATTAAATCATTTCATTCTCCCTTCTCTTAGGATACATACTATAGTAGATGCTTAAATAACATGCAGAATTAGAGGCAATTCTAATTTATCCTAATAAGAGGTATTCACACCAGCATCACATTATAGTCAAATTGTTTAGGCAGGGCTTCCCTAAACCAATTATAATCCAATAATAACATTATTGAAATAAGCAAATCCTGCCTGGACTGATGTAGAGTATACTGAACATTTATACGGTCCCAGTAATACAAAACAGTGCACAAAAGCCCTTACCATGAGCTTTGAGCTTTCAGTGAGGAGGTATATTAATCCTTCCACACCATGTTGGACTGTGTCACTACTCACACTGAGTTTTCCTGAAAAAGAGGGAAAATGAGCAAATAAATTATGTGGCATTTTTTCTTTTATTCAAACTCTTAAGAATAAATATTACCCATTATTCCATGTTTTCAAACATTGCAATAAAAACTAATGAGTTGGTAACAGCCTCTTGTTCATTCTCCACTCCCAGCCAAATGCCTTCAGTATTTCCCACCACATAACCTTTTCTACAAAATGCAGACCCCTGGAGACAATATCAGGGGTACGGTCCTTCTTTGAGAGGGCAGCTGCTTCAAGCCTGGCAGAAAGGTCAATGTCAAAAACCACCCCTCGTCCGTCCCGGGGGTAAAATACCTAAGCAAAAGTACAACATTAGTCTGAACTAATAATAACTAAACACTTGCATATTTATGGTTCACCCATCTATTCTACACACTTGGGTGAATTTAAGCATCATATCTCTGGCAGATGATACACGTGGGAAAATCAACTTAAAACAAGCTTTAAAAAAACTCACAATACTTAGAGGACAACAGGATTTACGCCCTGACTGAAGAGCGCTTCTGGTTTTATTCTGCCACAATGCGAGTAAGACCCTTAGAATCGCAATAACCCTTTCCAGGGCGACAGAGAATGGCCCGCCCTTCCCCACGCAGTTGGCGGGGCTGCGCCTCTCCCCATCTTACTGGCAGCGCCTTCGTAGATCTTGGGGTTCGAGCCTCGTCTCAGGAACTCCACCGCAATTCGCCCAAACTCGGCGACCACTGCAACGGAAGCCAGGAGACCATGAGCGCCAAGCGCTCCTCCGACCCCCTCCCCAGACCGCAGACCACCACCCTCCGCCGCCGCGGCCCCTGACCCGCGCTGTCCACTTGCGGCAGGAAGGCCAGGTGCTCCTTATGCTCCTCCGACAGGTCCAGCAGCATCTTTGCTGGGCCGCTGATCTCACCCGGCAGCGCTGACCCCGCCCTCGCCACTTCCGGGGCCTGTGTCCAAGCGTAAAGAGGATCCGGCGCCTCAGCGTCTCAAGCTTTGGGTTCCGGCCTACCGCCGTCCTCACTCAAACGCGTTCCGCTGTGCATGCTGGGGTCAGAAGACCGAGTTCGCAAGTCAGATGTGGGCGTAACACGCTATGCTCTGTGGAAGATGAAAAATTTAAATATCGACACGCCCGTTTGTGGCGCTTACATTAATAATATAAATAGCTAACTGTGTTAAGCACTATGCCAGGAACGGCTCTTGTATTTAACATATTAACTTATTCACAAGAACCCTGTGAGGTAAGTACCGTTATTGTTACCATTAGAGATAAGGAAACTGAGAGGTTAAGCAACTGAAAGTAACTTTTATAAAGCTATTAGCTTGCACAGAGCTTTTCTATATGCTATCTTACTTGATTTATCTCATTTAATGCGCTCAACTGCCATGATATCGTTCGTACAGATGGGTCGTTTGAACAGCGTGGGTCATCGTTTGTACAGATGAAGAATCGAAGCTCCAAAGATTACGTTACAAGCCAGTGACAGAGCTGGAAGAGGAAGGTCATCCCTTGATCATCTGCTCCAAAACCCATCATTCTACACAGCAGGCTTAAAGCTGAAGATTTGTAACAAGTTCTGTGAGTGATTATAAATTAGGATAAAGATGATGATGAAGATGACAATGACCGATGCTTGCAGGGTTCAGAACAATGTCTTTATTTTTATGTGTTGAGAGCAGTTTGAGAATTTGGTTCCTTTTCAACATGCTCTTCTTACCTTCTCTGGTTCAAATATGAGAGACTACAGAATTGCTGATTGATAGGAATACGACTCTTCAAATCTTACATTCATGGTGGTGGAGGAGGAGGGGTGCGGTGAAAGAGAGAGAGGCAGAGAAAGACTTCACATCTATTGTTATATGTAGGGATCGAGACAACTTTCTATGCTCCAAGTCTCCAAGTGAAAATTGAAAGAGTTTTTCACCTCTGCTCTCTGTGTCAACCTCATCCCTCACATCTGACTGAAATTGAAATAGCCTCTGGGACACAGAAGAGCACAAGTCCTTAAACTTGTTAGCTAGGTCTTGAAGCAGCATTTGCAGAGAGAGCACAATTTTTGCTTAGACTATAAGTTGCAAATCAACAAAAATGGCATTTTCTGAAGAAGTTTTTATTCATACATTATTGAAAAAATGTCCACTATATAAGGAATAAGGAATGCTGGAATGAATTTACAAATAGGTACAATATTATGCCAATCTGATATAGCATTTCTTCCCTGTGATCTCAGGACCTGAAGGGGCGCGGGGCAGTGAAGGTAGGGAATAGGGAGAAATAGAATGGAATGGTCAAGGAAGGGTGGTCAAAAAGCCAAGTTATAACTGGGGGAAACCAGACTGGGAGTTAAAACTCCCTTGTATAGAGTGACTTTCTGTTACCAAATGTCATGTAGTTGTTTAGAGGTAATTACCTGAGTGAAAAATCAAAAGCCTAGATTCCAGATCTGGCTCTGACACTTACTACCTGTAGGGCCTCCAACAAGTTGTTTTTAAATGTTATAAACTTAGCCTCTTCATTTGTAAAGCGGATATTTTAATTATAACTGTCCTTCTGTGCCATGCAGAGCTGCTATGATACTCAGATGAATTAGTAAATTCCTATTAAGAAACTGATTATGATAGTTAGATTAAACAATAAACTAGCATTAAGCAATTGAATGATTTGTAAACAGAAACATTTATATTTTATAGGAGCAGGTTTTATGTGCACAAATCATTGAGAAATCTGTTTGCATGATCATCCTAAAATTCATTCATTTAATTCAACGAATATTTATAGAGCAGTTACTCAAAGGTTCAGGCATATGCTATGCCTTGGCAATTTGGAGAGGAATAAAAAATTGTCCTTGCCCTCTAGGAGATGACAGTAAAATGAAGGAGACAGTTAAGTAATTTCAGTACGGTGTGATGAGTTGTAATCCATGAGAAATCAACAACATCTCCTGGAAGCAAAGAGAAGGTGACAACTAACTTTGATTTCAATAAGATTCAGGCTTAGAATAGATACCTCACAATATCCTGTCTATGCCAATATTAATGCTTTACAACTATATATTACTGTAAGAATATAAGATTTTAAAGTCACTTCATGCTATCTTATTTGTAGGGCTAAAATGAAGAAGGAATAAATACTCTGTATTTTTTCAGGTAATCCTGGCAGGGAACAAGGCTTCATATCAGTCGTCCTCTCACATTCTCTCCTCATCATCCTCTGCCTCATCCACCTTCCTTTTCCCTCACATTTCCCACATTCCTTTCTCCTTAGGCATTCCAGCCCCAGAATCTTTGTACCAAGCCTTCCTTCCTTCCTTCCTTCCTTCCTTCTTTCTTTCCTTCCTTCCTTCCTTTTTTCTTGTTTCTTTTGCACTAAGCATTTCTTTGGTTGTGTCTCAATGATACGTGAAATAGTATCATCCCTGCAAAGAAGTGCAGTTCAGTTCAGCATACTGTCAAGGGGAAGGTGGCATGGTGACACCCATCACTCACGTGAACTGCCCTCTCCTGAGTCTGAGGCTGGCACCAAATGCAAGAATTAGCTCCTGAGATTTTTTTTCATTATTTTAGTTAACTTTTTCAATTGGATTATAAAATGCATATAAGAAAATGGTACAGATTTTTAAAAAAATCTATTGAATTTTCTCAAATTGAACACACCTATTAACCCAGATCAAGAAAGAGAAAGTTACTAGTGCCACAAAATCTCTGCTGTGCCCTCTTCCAGCACTGTCCTCTCTTACCAGCTCTACAATGACCTGATCCTATATACGTGCCACCTTACAACATCTCGTTAGCATCATCTTTGTAGTTTCTTTTGTATTAACCTTATATGTGCTCCAACTCCATTGTATCAAACTAGAAACCTAAAGATATTTTTAATGAGCTTTAGATTTTAGGTGCCTCTGACTAATGTAACAGAATCTGTCTTTAAAATCTTTCTAGCAAATAGCATCAAAAATGTAAAATATTTAAGAAAACATTTGACAAGTGACTTGTAATACCTCTACACTAAAATCTAAAAGACATTGATGAGAGAAACCAAGGAAGACTTACATACATGGAGATATATACCATGGATTGAGAAATATATCATGGATTACAAGATTTATTATTATTAAGATGTCAGTTGTGACCAATCAAAATCCCAACAGGCTTTTTAAATAGAGAATGACAACTTTATTTAATAATCTATTTGTAAATGCAAAGGACTGAGAATAGCCAAAACAAACTAGGAGAAAGAAGAACAAAGTTGCAGTATTCATACTACCTGATTTCAAGACCCACTGTAAAGCTACAGCAAGTAATACAGTGCAGTATTAGTATAAGGAAAAGTGAATAGTTCAGTGGAACAGAATACAAAGTCTGAAAATAGATCTATACATATTATTGTAAATTAATTTCTGACAAAGGTGCTAAGATATTCAATGGGGGAAAGGAAAATCTTTTCAACAACTTGTACTAGAATAATTTGATAAACTGACAAAAAAGAATTTTGACTCTTAACTCCTATCACATACACAAAAATAATTCAGGATAAATTATAGACCTAACATAAGAACTAAAACTGAAACATCTGGAAGAAAACATATGAGAATATTTTCACAACTTTGGGGTAGTCAGAGATTTCTTAGAGAAGAAGCAGAAAGCATGAATCATAAAAGAAAAAAATGATAAGTTTTACTTCATCAAAGTTTAAAACTTTCATTCATCAAAAGACACCAATAATAAAATGAAAAAGAGAGCCATAGACTGGGAAAAAATATTTGCAATACACATATTTGACAAATAACTTGTATCATGAGTATATAAAAATCTCTAATAAACCAGTAATTAAAAGATAAACAACACAGTTTTTTCAATGGGCAAAAGACTTGAATTGACACTTCACCAGAGAAAATGTACAAATGGCCAATAAGCACACAAAAAAGCATTCAAAATTACTAGTCATCAAGGAAATGCAAATTAAAACCACAATGAGATATCACTTCAAACCCATCAGAATAACTAAAAATCAAATGTACTAAAGACACCAAATTTTGGTGATTATGTAAAGCAACCAGAACACTTGCATATCTTTGGTGTAATTATAAAATTGTAATACCACTTTGGAGAACTGTTAGTCAATTTTTTATAATGTTAAATATACATTTACCCTATTATCTAACTATCCCTAGGTGTTTGCACAAAAGAAATGAAAGCATATGTCCAGAAAAAGACCTTTATAATAATGTTTAAGGAAACTTTATTCACAATATCACAAAACTGGAGACAACCCAAATGTACATACATTTGAATAGATGAACTATGGTGTGTCCACACAATGGAATATTACTCAATAGTAAAAAAGATCTGAGGACGATCTGTATGGAGGGGTACAGATATTAGCATTATTAGACCTGGACTCTAAAGTAGCTATGAATAAAATGTCCAAAACATTAGATGACAGATGAAGAATTTTGTCAGAGAAGTAGAAACTATTAAAAAAAAAGAAATTAACAAATTAGAAAGCAAATATATAATTAATTAAATTAATTAATAAAAGTAAGTTCACTGTAGAAAATGAATAAAACTAGTAAAATTGTTAAAATTATTACAATACTGACTATTCATGACAAAAATAAAAATAGAGAGGCAAAAGATACTAGTATCAGGAATGAAAAAAGGGATATTACTACATAGAGAAAAAAGGAAAGAAAAGAATGTACTACTAATACATGCAACAATGTAGATTAATCTCAAAAGATTAAGTTGAGCAAAATAACCCAGACACGAAAGTGAACAACTGTGTGATTCCTTTGATTGGGAAATGTTATGCATGGAGTTAAAAGATCAGAATAGTGGTTGCTTACAGGGATTAGGATAGACTTAGATAGAAGCTTGAAGGAACTTTCTGGGCTAATGGAAGTGTTGACTTCTTGACCAGAATATTAGTTACATGGATGTATACATTCAAAGCCATTGAATCTTATGTTTAAGATCTTTGCAATTCACTGTATGTAAACTCTACCTCAATTTAAAAAAAATAGAAAGCAATGTTTGAGAAGAAATTCAAAAGATGTCTGAGACCAGTACTAGACTTAGATGATATTTGTAAGTTTCCTAAGAACTTTCTCCATACAGAATTTTTAAATTAATTTTTTACTACGTACTACATTCACATGGTTTAAAAAACAAACAGCATTTTAAAACAAATCCCAGGAAAGCAAAACAAAAACAAATGCCCTAAATTTTCACTTAGGGTGGTAGGGTCCAAGAAAACATGGTATTAAATATTAAATATTCTGTTGTAGTATTAGAATTATTATTAGAAATTCCAGCATTAGAACTTTTATTAGAAATATTAGCATTAGAACTAGAGGTTTTATTTGACCAAGTCTTCGCTCAAACTGAGGTTGCCATGACTTTTCAAAGCACAATTTCTGGAGGATTTTCACATGACATCAGGCCTCCTTGGGTAGTCAGGTGAGAAATGCTGTTTTTGGCTAGGGCTGTTGCTATTCTTAACTGCTGAAGCCATCGTTTCTCTTTAAAGGCACTGCAAGAGAAAAGATGTAGTTTACAAGGAGGTCCAATTTTGTCTCCATTTATAGTTGAAATGATGGAAATCTTTAGGTTGATTTTATAGCTGTGGCTAGTTTACCTTGTTATATGAGTTAGGGTGTAAAATAGGAAAAAGGAATCTTTCTAAAACACTCTTCTTTGTGAAGCAGTGGGGATGATGTTTTCCCAAGGCAAGACTAGAAATATAGCACCCACAACTAGAAACAGAAAGCCACTCAGTGTCGTAGAATTCTCTGGTTTGAAACTCTTTTTTTTAATCTGTTCCCCCTCGAACATCCCTATACATCATATAGTCCCTGACCTCTTCTCCCTCTCCTTGTTCCCCACCAAAAACACACTTTTTTCATGGACATGATACTAGATATTTTGATAGACTTTAACTAAAATGCAATGAAACAATGTTTTGTGATAGTTATTCTCTGGCTGTATACTAATAAAAACCTAAATTTGAATGCAATTACTCCTACTTTGTAGGATGCAAATGTGATTTTCTACAGAGGGGTTTTACATTTCCTTGAATGTTGGGGTCCTCCACAATTCTGTCCTTTTGCCTTCCTCTGTGTCTGTACCCTCATCCTGGGAGGCTGTATTTACTAATTGCTTCAACTCTCCTATTCAGGACTCCCAAATCCCAACCTTTCTTAAAAGATGCATGTCTCTAATTATCAAATTAAAATCATTTGATAACTGGAAATCCCACCGATGCTTCCAAATTTCGTGTCTTTTATCTTCTTCCTAAACTTGTCCCCTTCAACATCCTTGCTCTAACATTACTTTGCTTTCTTTGCTATCTTCATCATCTCCAAAGCCGGAAACAAAACTCATCCCCTCTTCTCTATCCACTTCTATGCCCAATTAGTGATCACATTTTGTAGATTATTCCAAACAGATTTCTGCTGCACCTTCTGATTTGTTTTCTTCCCCCCTCAAACACTCCCTTGCTCTGACAGTCCCCAACAAATAGACCCCTTATCAAGAGGAGTTTGGGGAGAGTTACTCCTACATCACGAGTGGGGTTTAATGATATAACCAAGCCAAGCAGTTTTATTTATTCCCTGTATTCACTTTCTAAGGCTGAGGCAAGCACCCTTATCAACCACAGTGGTGTAAACTTGTGGCAAGAGTCCCCTGCCCCATCCCTGGTACTTTTTATCAGAACAAAACAAAACAAAATAACACAGAGAGCTCTGCTTTTATCAGGAGCACAAGAGCCCATCAGAGGCACCATTGGGGACTGCCATCTCTTCTCAGTCCACTCAGGACTCTCAGCCTTCTCGACCGGTATTCCACATGTGAATTTTCACTCAGCTGACTTCTAAATTACATAAACCTCACTGGAGTCAGACAATAAGCAATAAAGGAGACAGTTTTCTGGATACACCTTGGAAATATTCTTTGATCTGTATAAAGCTTACGCTATCTTCTGAGGAATGAGATTCAGTCTGGCCTTAGTCATTGACATCTCTGCACCAGCCACATGCACTCACCAACCCAAACCCACATTATACTTGATCTGAGCTAACTGCAGCAATATACTCTCTTTGAGTCAACCCTCAGAGGGATATTTTCATGAATCTAAAGGTGGAGTTCCTGAGTGATATGTGGTCCAGCAGGTGCTCTCATGTGATGCCAGAGGGGATGTCTGGGGTCCTCATTTGGGAGATTACCCTTCCCTCACAATTAGGAATATCTGATGGACCAACTCTGACCCACTTTCCCTGGGTTATCACCATGAAGGATTAATTAGATTCTTCCCCATCGCCTGGCTAAGATACTAGCTTGATGATGGTGGACCCATCATTAAGCTAGTGCATGTCCTCTCCTCACGTTGGTGTCTTTTCGGCACAAGAGTTGTACTGGTCTTTTAGTGGTAAGTGCTCAGACCACCTGGCTGCCTGACTTGAAGGGCAACTTCAGGTGGACATGGGTGCTTTCATGACTCCTATGAGGTGACATGAGCCAGACTAGAAAGATCTGTGCAGGGACATGACGCCTCCAGGTCTCCCCATCCCCTCCACAGCCCACCGACAGAGGGACATGGCCAAATTCTGGGAAAGATGCTGTGGAAAGGAGAGAAAACATATGGGAAAGCAGTAGAGTGTGCAAATAGAGGGAGGAGAAAAATGTTGGTAAAAGAGGAAGAATTGGGAAAGAAGATTTGCTAGGAGTACCTGCCAGAAGGAGTGTACATACTGACCCCTGCCCCTTCTATGAGCCTCCCTTCTGCACCAACCTCTTTCTTGAATAAGAAAGTTACCCAGCGGCTCCCCTCTCAACCTTGAAATTTCTTCCCCTTGATAAATCCAATCCTTATGAAATATACCTAGAGAACAGCAGGCTAGTATAACAGCTTGGGAAAGCTGTTTGGAAGTGTTTACTGAAGCTAACCCATGACCTAGCAATTCCATTCCTAGGTGCAGAGTCAAGTGAAATGAATGCAAATGTCCACCAAACCTCAAATACAAGAATAATCATATAATTTTATTCAAAATAGCCCCAAATTAGAAACAGTGCAAAGGCCCATCAATAGGAGAATTGATAAATACATTAAGATATAGAATACTACATAGGAATGGCTAATACACAGAAATAAGAAGGATCAATACACACAAAAGCATGAATGAATCTCATAGTCAATGCATTAAGCAAAAAGCCAGACATGAAAGATACCTAACAAAAGTCAAGATACCTGTGAAAGTCAAGAACAGGCAAAACTAAGCTCACTGATAGAGATCAGAATAATGGTTGTATCTGGGAGGAGTTACTGACTGGCAAAGGGCATGAAGGAACTTTGGGGGGTTGCTAGAAGTATTTTGCATCTGATCTGAGTGGTGATTACATGGATGTATGCAAATTTAAAATTCAAAAAGCCGCACATAGGATATTAGCATTCCTTATGCATTTAACTATATATTTCACAACTCAGCTTCTCCCCAAAAAGCACTACACACAGTAGACATTGGCAGTCTTTCACCCAAAACTATATACATGCTGCTCACCTTAACCACAGATGCTTTTGCACATTCCAATTCTGCATAGCCCTGTACTGGGCAATAATAAACACTTTTGGATGTTTGAAAAATAAACTCATTTTTAATGTGCATCTGTTGATAAAACTAATCAGTATTTCCTTTCTTATGTTTACAACCTGATTTTAAGATGGGTTATATAATTTTTTCAATTAATTATTTTCTGGTCTTTCCCCACAGTTTTATATTATCTCTTTTTATACATTCTAGTCAGAAATACCTCACAGATTACAAAGATTGAAGTTGTTAAACATTTTCTTTATTCTCATGGTGCTAGAGGCTGAATTTTGCCAATTTTAATAGCTCAAATTATTCTCACCACTAGGTGGCAACAACCTAACTGAAAAGTAGAGCTGAAAAAAGATAATTCAGAAAGGCAACTAACACAATCTAGCCTTATTTCTTCTTTCCTTCTCATTATATTGAGTAAGGGGGGAAGCCATAAACCTATATTTCCACTGTAATATTGGCACCCAATAATACCTCATAAATAGTGGATAGACCTGAGAGCTAACCAGAGTTGTGTTTTCAATCAAATCTGATGACCAATATATAAAACTTTATCTTATGAAATGAATGTGCCTGAAAAGTCTACTTTTGACAAATTTGTTATGTCTTTAAACATTATGATGGGTTGCTTTTTAAACTTAAATATTAACATCAGTTCTATTACCCTATCCAGTATGGGTCTCCCACTGCCTGTATATCTTGTCCAGTAAGTGAACTGAAGTCTTTATGATTCCATTTGTCATTAAATTGTTCTTTTCTTTCCTTCTGTTTGCATTACCATCCAGGCCTCCATGACATTTTTGATGTCTCTCTCCCAGATTTCAAGTTTCCCCCTTCTCCTTTTGATTATAATTAACAATTTCTTTTAGTTAAAAAAGAAAGAAAGAGGAAAAAAAAAGCAGCAGCAGCAAGGGACCTTGTTAATTGATACAACTCTTTTCTCCCTGAAAATTTGAGCAGAGTACTACACGGAATGGCCAATAAAATCAGTTCATTTTGTCCTAGATAGACGGCTAGGATGTGGTCCTTGAAGCTGGGTGCTGATGCACTGGAACAACCTGTATTACACTGCTTGACATGGTAGGGCTTCATGGACCATTCTTCCCCTAGGCCTGCCCTACTAAAGGTTTGCCCTTGTGTGTTTAAAGAGAAAGAATTACCTGGCCACAGCTAAGCAGTAGATGGCGTTCTCCCTTGGAGTCATCCCACTGTGCTCTGAGAAAGACGCCAAAGGGGATCTGAGTAGACAGCCGGCCCTGGGTGTTGCATAGTAAAAAGATGGGTGTGAGTAGCCCACTCTTGAAACCGGAGGGAGGGGGACTTGGGGAAGATACGTATTTTTTATAAGCTTTTCTTTATTCCTAGCTGTGGCGTTAATTTTCTTCAGATTTTTTTGTTGTTTTCGTATTTCCGAGAATGTATTTGAGTCTACCAGAGGAGGAAACTTGAGTGTTTGTCCTCTTGTGTCCTGCTGTGAAATTGTTAAAAGATTGACAGGTTTCCTGCTCACAGTCTGCTCCCTGAGAGGCAGTAGTTTGCCCACCGTGCCTTCTGAGTCCTTGTTTCCAGCCTTATGCCAGCTTTCGGAGGTCATTTTTGGTTTGGTGAAACCATCCACCATCATCACAGTGTCTCCAACTTTTGCCCCAAAGACCCTTGCTCCACAAAGCTGGCTTTTATTGAGGTTGTGACTCTGAGCTCTGAGTATCCACTGTTTTATTTTAATATAAATCCTCATAGGGACTGAGATTTTCAGAAAGGAAACCGTGGACCACATTTTACTCAGTAAATATAATACGCAGTCTTTCTGCTTGTGTTTGAATGCAATAGCCAGGGGAGTTTGCCCCGCTGCATTTTTGCATTCCAGGCACAGCACGCTGCAGTTGACAAAGGCCTTCAGAATCAGCAGTTGGCCCGCTTCTACGGCTGCATGAATGGGGCATTTAGAGACATCTGCGTGCAGAGCTTCGTGGCACCATGCTCGATAGGGGTGCACACCGACCGCCTCGTTGGGCCGCACACCCTGCTTCAGGGCCCATTCCGTGAGCTCAACGTACCCATAAAAGGCAGCGATGTACAGGGCTACCCTTTTCTGATACCTGAATGAATGAAACAAGCAAGAGTAGGGTGTTTAGAAAGTCAGCAAACAGGCAAATGTAGTTACACTAAATGCCCATGAAACATTCCAGTTAAAATCTTTATTTCCTCCAAACTTTTACCTAAAATGTTTTTAGAAAAGGCACATAGTAATATGCACATAGGTTAACCTGCACAGGTCCTGCTTATTATGCACATTATCCTACTGTGCACACGTAAACACTTCAGACTGGTTTCCTTTGTGGTTGTCTTTCTTTCTATTTTTTTTTTTCTTTTTTGGGGTGTAATTAGGTTTGTTTGTTTAATGTAAGCAGGCACTGTGCCACTGAGCTGTAACATCCCCCCAGAGCGGTCTTCTTTCTTATGAATATCAAATGCGCAAGAAAAATATCAAGCTTTATATTAACTGGGAAAGTATTGGGAGAAATCCAGCACGTTTTAGAAATCTGAATGCTCTGTATGTTTGTTTGCTTTGTTTTTTCTAACAGTCCTTATTTTCTGGCTTCTCAAAGTCTCCACTGCTATTTTGATCTAAACCACTAGGTTTTCCCCCACCAGCACTACCACAGTGCCACCGTCTCCTAACTGGTCTCTCACCTCCTCTTATCCCCCTGCGGCCATTTCCTCAAACAGCGCTTAGCTATCTTCTTATTGCCTAAGTTGGAGGTTGCCTGTGCTCTGTTCCAAACCCTCCAATAGCTTCTCACTGCAGTTGAAATTCTAACTCCTCACCTTGGGCTACAAGGTCTCTCCTCACCTGGACCCTGCCCCACTCCTGCCCCAGTTCCCACCACTCCCCTTCTCTTCTGCTGTCCTGCGGCCATACTGGCCTTCCTACTGTCTCTATCCCTCCAATTCCCCATCAGGCATAGGTTGAATGATTGGTGAAGACTGTTCAGAGAAATAAGATTTAGGGAGTCAAAGCTAGACTGGGTTCTGCCAGATGTTGTCCAGGATCCGCTCGGGCAGGGCTGTCTGACCCCACTGTAGAGACAGATGCAAGCTAGCCTAGTATCATCCAAATTCTGCTGCATGTAACTAACTCTCCCAACTCTGATTTCATGCTCACCACGCCATCTTCTCACTTATATGTGGTTTCTCATGTAATTTCCCTGTGTGAGGAAGATGGTCTGCCCAGACATGCAGGTTTCTAGGACCCTCTGACAGTTAGATTATTCACTCATTAGAGTTATACATCACCACACTGGTATTTTGGCTCACATATCAATTTCTTTCGAAATTCGTTAGTCCAAACCAGCATCTCTGAATTTGATAAGATTCCTTGATTTGGGGAGAAGAGCCCCTCCTGGGTGGACTAACTGGTCTCATCCTTAATGTTGTGGGAACTAGAAGTGCTCTTGCTGCTGAGGCTAGTTGATTCTGCCTCCTAGGTGATCTTTTCACAGTCTGTCCTTTGCCCCACCTCTGCTGCCTTAAGCCTAGTTCAGGCTGCCATTATCTCTGTCTCCCTGTCTCTGTCTGCTTCTGTTCCTTACACTGCCACCAGAGCCAACATTCTAAAATGCAGACCTCATCATGGCCTTTCTCTATCTTGAATGTCTTCCCAACACTTAAAAGATAAAGTCAAATTCCTTCATATCCCTACAGGGGCTTGCATAAGCTGGACTCATCTTATCTTTCCAGCCTCTGGCCACTAGCTTCCTCTTCCTCTTCCTCATCTACCATGTAGAGCTTCTCTCAGTTCCTTGAATCCATTTTCTTGTCCCCCAGGGTAAGTTCCATCTTACGTGGCTCCATCTGTTTTGGAACATTTTTATCTTCTCTCTGCCGTTTACCCAAGTACCAACCCTTTAGGTCTCAACCTCAATTCCCTTTCTCAGGATGCTTTTCCTGATCCCCTAAGTCTAGTTAGTTGTCCATACTATACATTTCCATGTCATTTTGGACTATGCCCATGTCATAACACTTTTTACACTGACTGGTAATGGCAACGACACCTGACATTTACATCCTGCTTACCATGTGCCAGGAGGCCCTCTAAGTTCCTTATTTTATTAGGTCATTCAATCTCTAAACTCATTCTATGAGATAGGTACTATTATTATTTCTGTTTTATAGGGATGACTACTTGCTTAGGTTTACACAGCTAAACACTGAGAGTGGGGTTCAACTAGGTAGATGGGCACTGGAGTTTGTCCTCCCAAACATTTTGCACTTCTGCTTCTCCAGGAATTGGTTCCTTGTTTTCTGTTTCCCCATGGGACTATAAGCTTGCTGAAGGCAGGGGCCATGTCTTGTTTATTGCTTGCATAATACATAGTATGTGCTAAATAGATATTTGTTGATTGAATGAAAGAATAAAAGGAGCTTTTCATTCTGATCACTTATATTCTCTGAGCTCTTAGATTTTATTTAAAGGTTAAGTGGAGATGGTTATGTGCATGAGCACTAGAGTTAAAATTGTCAGGATCCAAAACCCATTTGTGCCCTTGCTAGCTGTGTGACATTGGGCTGATATCCTAATATCAGTTTCCTTACCTGTTAAACAAGATAACATAGTATCTACCTCATCAAAGTGTTATAAGTATTAGTTAATAGATATAATACAATGTCTGCTACAAAGTACTCAATAAATATGCACTATTAAAAGTAACAATGCAACAGCTATTTCTTTGGATTCAGAGCATGAAAAGAGAATTATAACTATCCCCAAATAGAAATTTATTTAAAATAATTGAATATCTTATAAAATTGCAGAAGCTGATTTTCCAGTCTGTCACTTCACAGAGCCCTGGGAGCTCCTGGTTAGTGTGTGGGCTTCTGTAAAGTGTGATTAAATCGCCACAAGGTGGCACTGTTCTAAAATACCACTGAATTAAAAAGGCAATGCCACTTAACACAGTTGGGAAACTGCTGACGGCAGAGAGATGTTTAAATATCCACCTGCTTGTCTGAGCCTATCCTTCTCCACTGCCCCAGCCACACAAGTTACACTCCATGTATGGCAAAAGTGTGAATGTTTGTATTAAATGCAATTTGCAAAGTTACAGGATAGCATAGGAAAAGGCAGCCAATGTTTTCAGCCAATCAGTTAGCAGTAATGGTTTTTAAAATAATTAAATATGAGAATGGCAAGGCACTTATTCTGACGGCTTTTTAAAAAGTGCTATTAAAAGTCTAATATCCAAATCAAACTGAAGTCACCCATTTAGACAGTTAGTGTTTCCTGAGGAAAGTCTACCTGAATTACAATCCATCACCAAAAGCTGTCCGCCGTGGTGGCATCCCTGCTGTCTTACTGCAGCAAATATCTCAATAGCAATGTCTAAGGGGAACTCCTGTGGAACAGCACCCCAGCTGTAGCATGAACTACAAATTCAAGCTCCTTGGAAAGTTTAGTAAAAATTACTTTAATTCATTTAGCATTTGCTTTGTCTCCATACTTGAGTACTGGTCTTTCGTTTGATAAGTAGCGTTGGACTTTAAGTTTTTGTCCAAGGAGACAACCCATCAGAAATTCCTTCCATCCATCCCAGACGTCCAAGCGAAGTGTCATGCCTGTGGGTAACGAGAGGTGGTTATGGTTCCAATCCATCACTGTGGTTTGACAATCATAAAACTGCTAATGATAGCTTTCTCCAAACAGAGGCTTGAGCCAGATGCCAAATGAAAAGTAACCTTGGAATAAAGAGGCAGGGATGCTATCTTTAGCTTAGGCCCGTATTGACATGGAAAAGCCTTTTAGCCTCTGTGCATTTTCGTTTTCTTGTCCGCACCATGAGGGCATGCAAAGCTGAACTTTATTCTGTAGCTATTTTAAAATAATCCTATGGCCAGGGTGATCTGAACGTCACCATGAAAACAAAGGCTGTGATGTTGGAAGAGGAAACTAAAGAAACTGAGGCAGGACACACAGGCTTCCTGGGCCTTTAGCTTACGAGTGGGCTGTGGGGGGAGTTGAATGATCCTTTTGCTCGGTCCTTCGCAAAATAGGAGCCATTCTGTGTTACGAACATAAAAGTGATATGTTCATTGCTGCTGGAGGATTTACCACTTGCGCCTCAAAAGTCTAGGCTCTACTGATTCTGTGACTGCATTCCCTTTGTCCTTCAGGCTGGTGTTTTCCCGGCATCTTTCCTCAGCCTTCTGCTCTTCTCCCCTACACGGTCTCTCAGGATGAAACCCGGTCTTCTCCCCATCTGGTCCTCCCTGACCTCTCTCATGTCTAGCCGGCCTCTCTCTCTTCCAGCCACTCTGACCATTTGCCTGTCCTTCAGGCACACCAAATCCACTCCCATTTGAGGCCCTTTATCATTTCTTTTGCTTCAAAGGGTCTTTATCCAGATTTCCTCAGGGCAGGGTCCTTCTTCCTCAGCTTTCACTTCACGCACCATGTCCTCACAGAGGACAGTCTCGGCCGCCACAGCTAAAGCCACCTCTGCCACCACTCCCTCCTCCCCTCCAAGACCCTTGATGACATGGCCTTATTCTAACTTCTTCATAGCCTCTCATCAGTACTTGAAATTGTTTTACTTGTTTGGAGATTTTTTTCATGACCTATTAAAAGGGAAGCACCTTCAGGTCTCACTACCCCTCCTGGCACATGCTTGTTGCCTGACTAACAGGCAACCTGGCTTCATTGGTCCCCCGTGTACCACTCACTCCCAAGTCCAAACCCCAGCCCAGGCCTCTGCTCCAGCTCCAGGTTCCCTCGATGGGGAAATCTCCATCCAAGTGACCCCACTAGGACCCCACTGCCTTGAAAGACAGCTCGCCATCTTTCATCCCCAACCCGCTTTTCCTCCTGCATTCTGTGTCTTAGTTTGTGACCCCACCACCTTCCTTGCTACCAAAGTTAGAAACCTGGGGGTTGCTTCTCCAGCCTTCCTTTTTCTCATGCCCCCTACAGCTATACAAATGCTAAGGCCTGGCAAGTTTATTTCATAAATGTTGAAGAACTCTGTTACTCTGTTTCCTCACCTTTGCATCAACCACCCCGCCCTATTTCAGGCCTAAACAATCTCTCACTTAAATCTACTTTGAGAAGCTTCCGGCAGCCCGCCCAACCCCGCCCCGCCATCTTTATTCAGGTCTCTGCTCAAATGTTGTCTCCTCTTCTGGCTAACTATCTACAATAGCCCCTCCCCACCTTCCCACATCACTCTCTATTCCCTTATCCTGCTTTCTTTTACTTCAGAGCTTTTAGTTCTATTTAAAATTTGGTGTTTTTCTTCTTACCTGATGAAGTTTGCCTTCCCTACTGAAATGCAAGCTTCAAGAGAGTAGGAACCTTGCCACTATCGCTCACAGTGCTTACATTCCCAGATGGTGCCTGGCTCATGATGAGTGCTCGGTAAGTACTTGCTGAATAAAGTTCCACCCTAATCCTCAAACCTGTTCTGGCCATGTGTTGCCCTCCTAACCCTTAGCAGCCCAGCAGGTTGGCCTGCCCTTCTGTGTGTACCCCATGTTGTTTTCTGGCCTTGGATTTCTTCTTTTGCCGTCCCTTCTGACTCCTTCCCCACACCCTCCGACCAGTGCAACCCTGATGCGTCACAACCCTGATGCCACCCTGGCCTCACCCTCTCCAGGAAGCCCTCCTTGACTATACCAGCTTCTCAACTCTCCAAATAGGTTAAAGGACTGCTCAACTGGTTGCCATACTGTACTTTGAAACTCTATTACTGAATATACACAACTTTGGTATGCATGCAACATTGGTTTGCCATGACTCAGCCTTATTTCATGACACTTTTCATTTCCCCCTCTACTGATAACCAATTTTGTTTCTCTACATTTCTCAATTTGAATTCATAAAACTAATGCTTGATAATAATAATAATAATGGAGTGTGAATAGCTAATATTCCTTGGGTGCTTATTATATGCTCTGCATTGTTCTAAGTAATTTACCTGAATAAGCTAATTTAAAATTCACAACAACCCTAAGTGATGGGTTGTATTTTTTTCTCCATTTGACAGCTAAGGAAACTGAGGCACTGTAAGATGAAGTAACTTGCCCAGGTTTTACATAACCAGTAAGCAGTGGAGCTAAAAGTTAGAGCTGGGCAAGCTGGCTCCTGTGCCCATGTTCCTGTCCTCTATGTTCTACTTGTCTCCAAACGGCAATCTAACCAGCTCAGCTCTGAGAGCTGATGTCACTGGGCAGCCTACGGATTGGCTGCCTTTGAATCAATATGCTGGTCCTAGCAGTCACATGCCAAAGTTGTGATAGGATAGTGGTGACATGGCCTATCTACACATATCCCCAGGCTCAGACAGGTCATAATAAATACTTGCAGGTGAGAAGAAGAGAAGGAAGAAATGAAGGAAGGAGGGAGGAAGAAGGAAGAGTGGGAGGGAGGAGGGATATTATAACAGCAGTAATCTTAGAGTCACAGGTTGCTGAAGATAAAAAGATCCTAAAGGACCCGCCCACTCTGTTGTCCCCTTTTATAGATTAGGAGACTGAGCTCAAAGATATGAGAAGTTGCCTGAAGGTACTTAGCAAGCTGAGAGTAGAATTTGTCCTGGAATTTGTGTGTCTAGGACTCTTTCTTTTCTTCTTTTTAAAATTTTATTTCCTTTTTTTAAAAAAATTATTGAAGTGTAGTTGATTTACAATGTTAATTTCAGGTGTACAGCAAAGTGATTCAGTTACACATATACAGACATATATATTTTTTATTTTCAGATTCTTTTCCATTATATGTTACTACAAGAAACTGAATATAGTTCCCTGAGCTATACAGTAGGTTCTTTCCTTTCTTTTTTTAATGGAAGTAGTGGGGATTGAACCCAGGGCCTCTTGCATGCTAAGCATGAGCTCTACCACTGAGCTATCTGACAGCTACTCATCAACCCCACCACACACACTAGAACTTTTTCTAATGCTTAGAAAGCCTCCTTCTTTCAGTTGCTTCTCTTTCTTTTCTCTCTGCTTCCCTGCTCTCTCCCTTCTTACCTCCACTCCACAGGTAGACACACACCCAAGTGTATGTTCTCTCTGCTGACCCCACCCTTCCTGGACATCCGTCCTACCTTACCACCTGTGATCTTGAAATGGGGCTCTTCTTTGATTACTGTTGACTCTGGTTTTTGATTTCTTGACCTTGGCTCACTGTCCTTTGTGGATAGATCCCTATTTAATGTGCTCGTTTACTCCAGAGCCTGATCTGCATTATTGCCTTAACCTACCTCAGTGCTCACAAGTCTGGCCTCAATAGGAAAATTCACTCTTTTTGCTGGAGAATTATAGAATTATTCTGTAGTGGTTCTGCAAATACACTCTGGAAATGCCTTGATAAACATTTTCCAAAATATGAATCATCTTTGACATGATAGATTTCTCTATAGTTCTCTATAGAATAGTTTATAGAGAATAGCTTCTCTAAAGCTTCTTGCCGTATTTAAAGTTGCTTATAAAATACTTGATTCCTACAAATGGCACTGAAACAGAAGACTTTAAGTACTGTTCCAAGTACATTTATTTCGTCTCCTGACTTAAATGACTTGCTATGTTTTTAGTTTATTATGAAAATCACTCAGAGATGAACATTGGACGGTTTTAGCCTGGCACTGTACCCCAGCATCCTTGATCTTCCACATCTGAGGCCACACAGCCCCCATTTGAATGATCAAACCAACCTCAGGCCCATGACAATCTTAATTTCAGCAGGAGGGAATTTGTTAAGATTCCAGGCGAGTAGCTCAGAAGTTTGGTGGGTAGCTGTTAGACATCCTTGTTCTAGTAAGTTGCCCTATTCCTCCTGACCAAGCCCTGACCTTGTTCCTCAGAGCATACGTCCTAGTATCCTATTCTACCTTTTGGGTTTTGGAACTGAGGCCCCATCTCTGTTCTCTGAGCTTGGAACTCAGAGACTTCTTACTCTGAACCTCAATCTCTGGGGTTAGATTTCTGTTACATGTTGACAGAGGCTTCAGTGTCAGCAACCAGCTTGTCTCATTTCCCACCTCCCATGTCATTCATTCATTGATTCATTCACTACCTTGATGCTATGGTTCCCCTACCAGGTCCCTGCTAGATATCCCTGTGGCTCCTCACCCTCTGCCTTCCTCGTTCTTACCAATTGCTGTCTGCAGACTGACCTGCAGTCCTATTCCAGGAACCCCACCAGTAGGACTTATTTGAGGCTAACCTCCTTCTGCTAGATGTCTATAGATGGGGTCTTCCTGGCCCATCTCTTTTTCCCTAGGTGATTGCTTAGTCTCAGGGTCTCAGCTCTGTCCTCAGGGTCTCTAGATCAACCTGTCCACCACTAATGAGCTCTGAAAACTACAAAAAAATATGACATGATTTAAATTCTCATCAGCAGTCGGGCACCTCCATCAAGCCCTGTATTTTATGTAAGCAAATGTAACAGATGTTACAACTATCAATTTCAGTTCCTTGCAATGAAGCAGTCCTAGTTTCTCAAAGATTAAAAGTAACAATGGATGGTTTTTCTCTTACTGCTCAACTTTTGAATAGCCAGAGAATTTCTAAGTAAGTTAACCAGCACCATTTATTGGATAATCCTTCCATCCCAACTGATTTGTAATCCCTCCTTTGTCACTCATTAAATTCCTTCATAAGCTCAAGAATTCTGTTGGAAAATAGAAGTCTGTTTTTAAAATGCTATGTTGCCCCAGAAAATAGAACTAAAATCTATAACTGAAATTAAAGTAAAATTAATGAGACTTAAGCTTCAGGGCCTTTCACTACATGAACTTTCCAATTCTATATTCTTAATTTTTTGAAGAGGACTCCCCCCAAATTGCATATATTTACAAAACCTGGATTCACCCACTCTCTACTTACAAACCCATCTACCATGCCCAAGCGCTGCAGGAAAGCAGGTGCCTGCAAAAGTGCCTGTTCTATGGAATTGTCTTCAAGCTCTCCCCACATGGTCCCTGTATCCCAAGTTTTGGGATTCCTCATATGTACTCTGGGGTCAATACCTGCCTATCTGATTTGGGATTTTTCTTCCTGAATGTGGAAACCTTTCCTCTGGTTTGAGTTTCCCCTAACGGGAATCAAAACAAAGCATTGATCAGACCCTGCTTCTGGAAGAATCTCTCAGATGTGATGTGCTCAGTCTGGCCATGAAAACATGCCGTGAGGCATTCCCAGTGAAAAGTACCAATGGCATCATTCTGTAAAGGAAAGGCATTCATTCCTTCACTCATTTGTTCCAGTACACTTTGTTCCAGAAAGGCCTGATGTCAGTTTATAAGCATATATAAAATATAGACAGAATAACGGGCAGACAAGCACATAGATAAGCAAGAGGAAAGCAAAAGCCAGGGTGGAGATTTAAGAACTAAAAATGGGAGTAAAATGAACATCTATCCCACATAGGTTGATGCAAGAAAAGGGGTGTGTGTTGTGTTGTGTGTGTATATTGGACCTATGTGATGTGTCACTAAACCCCAAGTCACAGAATTACAAAATCCCAAACATTAGTGGATGTTTAGCTTTGATAAATTCATGGTAAGTTAATTATTAAATATTCTACCACCCAAAAGCCCTTCATCCCCTTATTACTTATCTTCGTCTTAATCCCTACAGTCTTTCTATTTAACATCCATTTTATTACAACTGCTCTCTCTGGGCTCACCAATGACCTTTAAGCCAAATTAAAAGGTTTTTCTAAGAAACTGTCTTTGGCCTTCTAGCAGCATCCTGCAAACAGTCTTTTCTTCATCTGTGACAATACAAAGTCCCGATTCTCCTCCAGACTCTGATGGCGTTTCGTGTCTCGTTTTCTGACTCCTCTTCTCTACTTACGCTGACTTCAGCACATACTGAGCACGGGCCCTTGGCCCTTGACACGTTCCTCTCTGTATTTACTTTCTAAGGAAAACACCTCTCATAGGGCTCTACCCCCAACTCCATGGGCAGGACGCCTACAGCAACATCTGCGAACTCCACCCATCATTCAAGCCCTAGCTCCGTATTTGTCAGGAGAAGAATTAGAAGACCTCAGCTGTACTTACAGCTTTGCCATTAACTAGCTGAGTAATTTTCAGAGAAAAAAGTATTCTCTGAGTTTCTTTATAGCTAAAGTTTAGGACCCAAAGCTTAAGCTCCCTTTCCCAATTTCACCAGTGCTGTCCTAGTGTCAGAGCCTTGGTGTTCCCCTCTTCTTAGATGTGGTCCAGCACAACATTCTGTCTCTTCCTCATGAGTTTCTCAGACTTGTCTCTTCATTGCTAGGGGAATTAGTTAATACTGGGATTATCAAAAGCTCCAGTTAACGTATCACCCTGCTTCCAGTCTCTCCCACTCCTTTCTGTATTTCATGCTGCATGCCACCAGATTAAAGTTCTGTTGAAACACCACTGTCCCAGAACATACTTGCCCTGGTTGTGAACACATTAAGCCCATGCTCTGTTGCCTCAATCCTAAGACCCTCCTCAACCTGACCTCAGCTGTGATTCCCATTGGTCCTAGCAAAGATCTGCCACTCTTTGGAACTGTCTCCTGCTTCTTGTCTTCAAGATTAAGCCCAGGTTCATGAACCTGTGGTTTATTCTTTTCTCTGGCCCTGAAGCCTGGAATGTCTTCCCTTCCTCCTCTCAGATAATCCATATTTCTCCCATCTTTGTGTGCTCAGGCCCAACATTCTCTTAAATACCTTCCCTTGAGCCCTTCAGCCTACGCTGAGCTGCCTTAGTGGATTATAACTGAGTAAATGTGCATGTCTCATTTTTACCAGTTTACTATAAACGTCCAGAGTGTAGAAGCAGTCTTGTATGTTACTGTAGAAGCTAATATGTGCAGTGACTATTTGAGCCACTTAAATCTTTGATTTTCAGTCTGAACTTGACTACTTCTCCAAAACCTTCTGATTTTCCACTGACTTTGGAAAGGGGTCAAGGTTCAACTCCCGACAGCATCAGAGATGACTTGTTGACTGGCAAGAGGTGAAGCTGGAAGAGAGGCTGATCAGAGACTCCTTTATTCTGTAGTTTAAAAAGGTGAGCTGGCTACTTATAGACTGTGAGGGATGCTTTAGGCAAAGGTTTGAAGCAGGCCAAAGGCTCTTCCTCCTTTTCCTCTGAGGCCCCTCTTTCCTTGCCCCTCCTCCCATTCCCTGTATCCTCATAGTGGCCAAAGCCGTCTACCCTGGTCACGCTCGAGCCTCTAACTTGACATTGAAAACCCTCCTTCCAAGAAGGTCATTTTAAGGGTGTTATTAACCCTAAACACACCTTGAGCAAGTCATATAACCATTCAGAATCTTTCTGCTTTCTTTGAATTTGTAAAAATTTGGGGTGGGGCCAGGCCATTTCTAATTCTCTTTGAGCTCTAAAATGTCACATCATGATCTGAGTGGCGTAAGTCTGAAGAACAGTCACCCAAAGGAGTTTTCTCATTTATCCTTTCATATCTCCTTAAATAACTAGATTATATAAGTTATTTGGGTTTCAGTGCCACTTGTGTGCCCTTGCTCAAATCAACTGCCACCATGTTCTGGGCGAGGCTGATCGCCCAGCAAGCACGCAGGGCAGACACATGCTTTACAGGAAGGTGCTCTGAGGACAAATCCTAGAATGTTGCTTCCTCTGATCAAAAACAGGGTGATAACTGATGTCAAAGTTTTGAGAGCCTCAATTAAAAATAACGTGAAAGAATAAGCAAATATAATAAGAGGTAACAATAAATGCAAATTTAGCAGTTATAAAAAGCAAAACTGCTTAACTCAACAATGTCTACAAGGCCCTATTATAAGTTGGAAAAATTCAAATTCCACCCAACCAATGTTACAGCACAATGTTACCTAAAGATGTGCTAATTGTCAGCAGAGATTTATTCACCTCAAGCAAGAATCTCTAGGGGGAGGGTGTAGCTCAGTGGCAGAGCACTTGCTTAGCATGCACAAGGTCCTGGGTTCAATCCCCAGTGCCTCCAAAAAAAAAAAAAAAAAGAATATAAGGTTTGAACCATTTTCCAGTATGATTAAAATAAATCTGAGAGTCCTTTCAGTTTGGCTTAACGATGTATAGTGACAGCAGACGTGACCGGGAAGTACAGTACTTAAAGACAGGTTGTAATCTCTATCAGGGATGAATGCCAGCTCACGGAGGCACCTATTTGGCCTACTCAGTATTGGCTTCATACTGTTCAGAAGAGTGCTGAATATAACTGACGCTATTTTAAAATAAGATCATGTAAAGCAAGGTTCAGAACAGTATGTATCATATGCTACCACTTGCATTAAAAAGCGGAAAAGGAATATGCACTTGAACTTGCTTCTACCATATGCTTGAAGTATATTTTGAAAGAGGAAAATATAAACAGGTCTGAGTCTTGGTCTTCTATCCTGAGGATATTAACAAGCCCTTCTGCTTTGAGCAAAGAGAATAAGATACAGCAGGGCTATGAGACCATTCTTATTTCTTAGTCCACAGACCCAGACACCAGAGATGGGTGTCGATAATTTATATCCACACTGTGCCTACAGAGGTTTTAGTTTGGAAACAACTCCTCCTTTTGTTGTGAGTCTGATATCAAAGGCCCTGAGTGCTGAGTGGCGGCTGCTATCACGTGTGGTGGGCCGTACCAATGTCTATCTGGTAGTCCCTGAGTGTGTTGCAGTCATACATCTCCAGTCCCTCTGGCGTCCGGAGACAGAAGACACTCAGGGGGAAGCCACATCTCAGAGCTACTAGTGTTCTCAGATCAGACACTTTTTTACCAAGAAGGGAAATGCTCTCCATTATCCGCATTGTCTCTTGGGTCACAGCATTGAACACATAGAGAGTGGGCTTCTCTTCTTCCTAAGGGGAGAGAAAAGGAGGGAACTCAGGAATAAGCACTGTCTGGAGATTGGGACAGGGGACAGACATCTTGGAGGGTGGCTCTGAGTGCCTCTAGCTCCCACGACATGGGTGCTAAAGATGAAAGAAAGCAAAGGCCAGTTACGTTTCCTGACTTCTGGTCTGATTCTTGCTCTTCTGTCCTGGATATTTATGAGTCCTCTTGGTCTGAGAAAAGTAAAGGAGACTTGGCAGAGCTTTGAGTCCCTTCTTCCTTCTTAGTCTACGACCTAGATACACAAGCAGAGTGGTGATCGTTTCTATCCACACTGCGCTTTCCGAGGTATTTGTTTAGAAACGACTCCTCCAGCGTGCTACACTTTGACTTGGAAACACTGTGGATTCTAAACCTTCAGTCAACTTAAAAAAATCTTTTCTGTGAGGTTATCTCCAGGGAATGGAACTGAGCTCAGGGTGGGAGGGGAGTTTTGCATATCATTTCGTGCTCTTCCTTGTCTGTATGATTTGACTTTTTTTTTTAAATAACCACATGCACTTTTACTATTTAAAAAGGGAAGCCCTAAATATAAGTGAAAAAAGTTTCTTTTGTTCCTTTTATTTTGGAATCTAACTAGGAAAGCAAGTGGAACTGAGATGTCTGAAATAGAGTTAAGAGGGAAAGTTTGGGAAAATATTAATCCTTCTGTTAATAATAGCTAAATCAATCAAGCCAAAACTAAAAATGCAGCAAATGGGGAGAATGGGAAGGGGGTGAGGAGGAAAAGGTTATTAAAATTTTCTCTTTTCTAACAACAACAAAAAAATGAAACTGGCCTTACTTCCTGTTTAGCAGATTCAGGATAATCATGTCTTTCTTCAGTGAGCCATTTGCTTGGCAGATATGAGCATACAGAGCTGCCATTGAGGGCTCACGGTAATGTGGGAGTCTTGAGGGACCTTGAGGAAGACTGAGAAGTGGCCCCTGGGCAAACAGGTTCCTCAAGGGGTCTCCAGCCAGCCACTGCTCCCTTGCCATCCCTCTGCCCCTCTCCCCCTTTCTCCCATCAAATTCATCTCGGGTTTCTGCAGGGGTCCTTCTCTGCTTCAGGTTGATAATGCATTAAATTCTCCCCTCCCCCGCCCCGCCTTCCAGATAACATATTGCCATACTGTAATCAACATGCAGATCTCTTTGAAAGAGCCTTTAATGACCAGTGTTATTGATCAATGTTTAGGCTGCAGTGCTTTGATCTAGGGTCCATTTTCAGTAACTCAAATCACTGGGAGCAGTTTCCGGCTCACTTCCGCTGAGCTTAAAGCCATCAGGAAGCTGAGCTGTTCACTGAATCTAAAGTGCTTAGAACAATTTTTCTCAGCAGCTTCTCATAAACCCGCTCGATAAAAATTGAAAGGACATAAGATTCATTCTTTCCCGTTCGCCATGCTCATGTTTTCCTACGGCTCTATTAAGGCAAGTATCTGCTCAGTGTGATCTGTATAATATTTGTGGACAAAGAGAAATTCCTATGAAAAATGAATAAAAGGATTGTGAGGAAAAGAGAAAAATTATATTTATTACTCTGATTTCCCTAAAGTTAGTCCTTGGTATGCGTTCTAATTTATATTTAGAATCAAATGCATAATGTGCAAACAAAGCAGCAAAGACCTGTCACTCCTAACAGCTAACTAACTGATGTTAGAGAAATAAGTTTAAAAGGTGCTTCTCAGAATATGAATAAACATTTGTCTCCATTCTAGTTAGAATGGAGACAAATGTTTATTCATATTCTGTGTTATTTTCCCCTTTACAAACTAACCAAGACACTATGGTAGGAGGTACAAACAAAATGTCTTACTTTTCAATTAAAAAAAGTATAGATCTATTTCATGGGAATAATTCCACTTTTATCTTTGAAAACAAATACAAACTCACTGTAAATACATACATGTACGTTAACAATAAAATAGGAAAAGTTAAGGAGAAACAGAAGAGAAGGTAATGCAAGTTTTGAACACTGCTATACTTTTTTCACTTTTTTCAAGTTCTGTTTTTTTTTTTTTTAAATAATTTGCTATTTTGGAGTTGCAGCATCAAATAAGCAAAAACTTGACCCAACTATTATTCCCGAGTAGACCAAAAGGAGAAATTATGTTTGTTTTTGTTGAACTGAATGACTTAAAGTTGAGATGTTTTCATCAATATCTTAACCTCATAAACTTCTCTTTTTGTATGTTAGTTATCCTGGAGATGTTATACTTGGAGTCTAGGGCACTGAATTGAAACACCTTTCATCACCAAATTCTTTATCTACTATTCTTTACAGGTTATCTTTAAAAAAAAAATAGCCATTCTATATAGAAACATGTTTTTGTTTGTAAGTTTATAAATTACACATTTTTAAGAAACAAGTTTATACATGTTTTTGTGTTTAAAATCTAAATTTGCATATTATGTATCTCCTAGAAGTCAAGTTTATATATTAATAATGCCTTTTGAAAGCTGAAATGTATATTATTTTGAATCAATTTTAGACCTACTCATATAGTTCAAACTTCTCCAATTTGTCTGATAGACTTCTACCCAATGTACCACAAATCACACAATCTCCCACCGTAAAACAACATTCCAAGGATGCCAGAAAGGATTATAAGTTGTAACTGCAGCCCTGGGTTGGTAGAAGTATGCTAATAGGAGGCAAGGAAACCAGGAGTGTTAAAGAGACTGAGTCCCGCTCACCCTGGAGAAAACACAGCCTGCCAGGTGGTTGCTTCTCAGTCTCCTTTGCTGGATGACCCGGATGTGTGACGTGGGTGCTCCTAATCAAGCCTCCCCATCTGCCTCCACCTTGAATTAGGAGCCAGGAAGGAAGAGGAGCAGCAGACGCAGGGACTCTTCCCTGGCAATGGCAGATCTGAAGCACTCCTGGCCCAGCAGCAGGGCTAGTGGCTGCGTCCAGTGCCTCCTTTGAGGGCTCCAGGGCAGCTGCAGTGGTGGCCTTCCTGGACTAGTTGTAGGTCATGATTTAGAAATTATTTCTGGCTGCCTAATCTCTGAGCCTGATTCTCTAATCTTCCCGTGAAGACTGTGAACTACAAAAAGCCTTGCTGGATATTCATTTTCTTCTTTAATTGTCCAGGGTTCTTTTCTGCTGCTTGCAGCCGAAGGACCCTGATGTTAGATAAGGAAAAGTGCTAGGACAGGGTCGCCGTGCCTCAAGGGTAGAGGGGGAGGAGAGACGCCGCAGCAAGGGAACCGAATCCTGAAATGCATCTCAATACCTCGCTGTGACGTTTCTGATGACAATCGTATAACTTCTTGTCAATTTTCATATGGTACCCCTCAAGGCTTTATCAACTCATTTTTTCAACACATGTCCATGGAGAGCCTATGTGCCAAGTACTATTCTAGGCACTGGATGACAACAATGAACAAAGCTTGAGCAATAGTTTCCACAATTATACAGATTAGAATGAAGGAGGTAAATGTGGTAGCACCTCTGCCTGCTGGACAGTGATCCAGGCTTTACAATGCTTCAAGCCATGGTCTACAGGAGCATGGCCACAGCGTCAGCAGTGAGTGGGCAAGACTCACACCTGTGTTAATAGAACTTAGAGATACATGCCATAGAAAGTATTTCCTATGGTTTCTACAGGAGTTTTTTTCCAAAGAAGGAAAAATTAAAGCAGTGTTCTTTCCTCACTGTCCTTATGTCATTCCCCTCATTCACTTTTCCAAATATGTCTACATTACATTTAAAGAAGAAGGTGTAATTAGCAGGGAAACTGGAAAACCTATTGACTATTTAAAATAGAACACCTCTTAACTTATCTAATGTCTTTCCCTCTTTCTACACAAGCAAAATCTTGTAACCCACACAAAAATATAAACACAATAAAGAAACCAAACATTTGGGATTTATTTCGTGACATATAGTATCCACTTGCATCTTTTTAAAGAGAAATAGTGCTTATTTGCCAAGTTTTTGGTTCATATCATGCTATTTCTAAGTTGAATCAAATAAATTAAGAGACTCTAGCTTTACTAGATTCTCAGAATGTGGAACTAATTGCATGGATAACATAGTTAGATAGGCAAGGTACTACTTAAGTTTGTATACATCTAATTATGTAGTAGAGCAATAGCATGACTTAGGAGGCAGCCTTCGGTTACCTAAGATAGATCAAATAGTATGGAGCTGGTATGACTTCATTCTTTGAAGCATGGGATATTTTCATAAGGTACTTTTGTTGTTATAAGCCCAGATGGGACTGTTATCATATATGCACAGTAAATAGTGTAGACTTTTGAAATAGGCCTGTTTTATCATCTAATCTAAACAGGAACTAACTTAGGATGGAAACCAGTATTATGGCTTTTGCAGGTAATTCTCTTCCTTCAGATTCAAGATATTGTTTTCCTGCCCAAAACTAGTGATAAGAAATTCTTTAAATATGATTCTACCAGAGAAGGTGAAAATTAAGATCAGTAAGAGTTCCATGGAATTTGAGTTTTTAATTAAACTCTAGGTGTCGGCCAGTCCTGTGACTTGTAATTATATTCTGCCGAGGTTCTCTTGAATAGTCTTTTACCTTTACATTCTATTCTTATCTTTAGCAGTTAGAACTCCAGGGAAAGATTAGAGTTCAGTGCAAAGGCAGCTTGCATCACTGTAACAGATGATGCTTAATTGATGGGATTTATCAAATATTTTTATAAGTAGAACTATGAACATAGATTGCCTCTGTGGAGGGAAACTGGGGGCCAGAGTTAGGAGAGAGACTTTTTATGTAAATCTTTCTGTATCATTTGAATTGAGCACCATGTGAATGTACTACCTAGTTAAAAAAATTTAAATTTTAAATAATAAAAATTAAGTCAGTGCTTAGTTAAGTAGAAGTATTCTATTCATACTCTTAACAAACTTTATCTACATCCCTGCATAGCTATGGTTCAATTAGATTATTTCAGCCAGTTCAAATATTAGTATTGATCTTACACTTCTCTCTCCAAGTAAGCAAATAACAAAAAAGTCTTGAACATCATTATTAGCATTGAAGAATTCCAGGAAATTTTAGAGGATTTAGTCTGTATACTAACAAAAACACATCATACACACACACACACACACACACACACACACACACACAAACAAACACTCTTAAATGTATATACAAGTGTGTGTGTGTATATATATATACACTTAAATATATATATAAATATATGTAATATTACTTAAATATATTTAAAATATATATAAATATATATATGTATATATTTAAATGTGTACACACATACACACACATATATATATAGACATAAAGGACATTTAAGAAATGACATGGAATTTACAGACATAAAACACTTACAGACATAAAAGACATTTAAGAAATGACATGGAATTTAGTATGCTTTGAAAAGTATTATACTATAATTTTCTGAGTATCAGAGGGAGAAAAGCAGAGGAAATTAAAGTTGTTTTTACTTCCTTTTTTGATAATTAGATATTTTTCAAGAATGTAAAAATAATACCCCTAAAATCAGGAACAAGACAAGGATGCCCACACTTGCCACTCTTACTCAACGTAGTATTGGAAGTAATAGCCAGAGCAATGAAGCAAAAAATAAATAAAAGGCATCCAAATTGGAAAGGAAAACGTAAAACTGTCACTATTTGTGGATGACATAATTTTACATAGAGAAACCCCTAAAGACTCTATCAAAAAACTATTAGAAATAATAAACAAAGATGCAGGTACGAAATCAACTTTCAAAAATTTGTGTGTTTCTTTACACCAAAATGAACTAGTGTAAAGTGAAATTAAGAAAACAATCCCATTTATAATCACTACAAAAAGAATAAAGTACCTAGGAATAAATTTAACCAAAGAAGTGAAAGACCTGTACACTGAAAACTGTAAGACCCTGAATGAAATCAAAGAAGACACAAAGAAATGGAAAGAGAGTCCATGCCCACTGACTGGAAGAATCAACATTGTTAAAATGTTCATATTATCTAAAGCAATCTACAGAGTCAATGCAATCCCTATCAAAATTCCAAGGACATTTTTCACAGAAATAGACAAAAAAAAATTCCAAAACTTACATGAAACCATAGAAGACCCTGAATAGCCAAAGCAATTTTGAGAAAAAAAGAACAGAGCTGAAGGTATCACACGCTCTGATTTTAAACTGTATTACAAAGCTATAGTAATCAAAACAGCATGATATAGGCAAAAAAACCCCAGATATATAGATTAATGGAATAGAATCGAGAGCTGAAAAATGAACTCATACATATATGGACTATTAATTTATAACAAAGGAGCACAGAACATACAACAGAGAAAGAACAGTCTCTTCAAGGGGGGTGGTAATAGCTTAGTCATAGAGCATGTGTTTAGCCTACACGAGGTCCTGGATTCAATCACCAATACCTCCATGAAAAAAAGAAGAATAGTCTCTTCAATAAATTCTGTTGGAAAAACTGGACGGCCACATATGAAACAACAAAAAAAAAAAAAAAAAAGAAGAAGAAGAAGAGGAAGAACAAAAGAAACTAGACCAGTATCTCATACCATACACAAAAATCAGCACAAAATAGGTTAAAGACTTAAATGTAAGACCTGAAACCATAAAACTCAAAAGAAGGAAACATAGGCAGCATGCTCTTTGACATCAATCTTAGCAATATCTTTCTAAATGTGTCTCCTCAGGAAGGAGAAACAAAGGGAAAAATAAACAAACGGGACTACATCAAACTAAAAAGCTTCTGCACAGCAAAGGAAATCATCAACAGAATGAAAAGCAACCTATGAAATAGTGGAAAGTATTTGCAAATCTTAAATATCCAAAATACATAAAGAACTTATACAGCTCAGTAAAAGAAAACAAACAACTTGATTTAAAAATGGGCAGAGGGACTAAATAGACATTCTCCCAAATAAGACATACATACTGCCAGCAGGCACATGAAAAGATCTTCAACATCACTAATTACTAGGGAAATGCAAACCGAAAACACAATGAGATATTGCCTCACTCCTGTTAGAATAGCTATTATCAAAAAGATAAGAAATAACAAGTGTTGGCAAGAATGTGGAGAAAAAGGAACGTGCATACACTGTTACTGGGAATGTAAATTGGTGCTGCCACTGTGGAAAACAGTATGGAGAGTCCTAAAAATGTTAAGAGACCTACCATATTATCCAGCTATCCCATTTCTGGGTATTTATCCAAAGATTCAAAAACACTAATTCAGAAAGATATATGCACCCCTATGTTCATTTCAGCATCATTTACCATAGCCAAGATATGGAAACAAACTAACCATGTCAATCAACGTATGCATGGATAAAGAAGATATATATGTATGCTATAAATGAGGTACACATAATATGGATATGTATAGATATATGTGTGTGTGTATATATACACACACACACACAATGGGACTACTTAGCCATAAAAAGATTAAATCTTGCCATTTGTGTCAACATGGTTGGACCTAGAGGGTTTTATGCTAAGTGAAGTAAGTCAGACTGAGAAAGACAAATACCTTATGATTTCACATATGTGGACTATGAAAACCAAACAAAACGAAATAAATGAACCAACCAAACCAAACCAAAGCAAACACATAGCTACAGGGAACCAAGTAGTGGTTAGCAAGGGAAAGGGGTGAGGGGCTGAGGGCAAAATGGGTAAAAGGGGTCAATTGTATGGTGACAGACTGAAACTAAATTTCTAGTGAGAAGCACACTGTAGAGTATACAGAAGTAGAAATGTTATATTATACACATAAAACTTGTGTTATAAACCAATGTTACTATAATAAAAAAATTTAAAAATCTATCAAAAGATGCATAATAAAAAAACTAAAAAATTAAATACATGAATAAATGCTTATCAAACATTAAAGACACACAAATATGGTCTTTTTATTTACATGAATGGGATCATACAATGTTTATTTTTCTGTGACTTTACTATTTAATAATAAATATTTTAGAGTATTTCTTTTAAAAATAGACTTCCCACTTTGTCCATCAGTGAAATATATGAAAACAAAGAGTTAACTTTAGCTACCATAAACTTTTTTTATGCTAAATATAAGAAAATGAGTGCCTCATTTAGCAGAGAATATGTACTTTACTAAGTTCCTTGGGGCTCATGTTTTTATATGGGGTAAAGAGCTGGTACTGACTAATATTTCTACCCTCAAGAGCAGTTCTTATACTCTTTAGGCCACCTTTTTCTGTAAGAAATTGTCAAAAGTTAAGAATCCTCCACCCAGAAAGTCTCCAGGTACATAACTTCACATGTTTTTGCAATTTTAGGGTTTTGTTCTTAAAACCTAGCCATGGACCCCAAATTAAGCACCACTGACTCAGGACACCATAAATGGAAACAGCCATCTCCATTGTATGTGCCTAATTCATGAATGGCTATGCTGGTGGATCTGAATGTTGAAACTACCCCTTCATCCTGTTGTTACTAAGAATTTCTTCTCTTTCCTCATTTCCCTGATCCACTGTAAACCCACGGAAGTGACCTAATCTTCTTTCTCCCACATCAGTATTGCAGATCTTCCCCTTGGCCTTGTTCCCGTGTTGGTTTGTGGGTTGCTCTGTAATGGCTGTTTTGGGGAAGGTAACCAGGGGAACAGTGGAGGGAAGGAGAGAAGGAGTAAACAAGAGGAACTCTAACCAGTCTCCACACTTTATTTCCCCTTACAGCACAGATTGTGCATAAGGCTAGTTATACAAGTGGAAGAGAGGAAAAGGCAAGAAGAGAAAACCGCTTCCTAAGTTATGAAATTACTTTGGTTGAATTAGCCATAACTTTATTCAAAATGAGGTAGACATCTTGGATAAATGTTATTCTGACCATCATACCTTAACGAAACATTTGAGAGTTGAACAAAAAGATACTCCAACATCAGTAAGACTCCAGCTGTCCTTTAGGGTTGCTCCAGCGTACATCAGCTCCAGATACCGCCTGCCTTGTTCGTCTTCAGACAGAGGAATGTGGAAAAAATCCTTGAAAATCAATAGCATATTGTGAAAACGGTACATGTCTATATTACTAGACCAGCAATGTGTTATCTTTTCTTTTACAATTTTCCACTGAGTATTTTTAAATTGCTTGGGACAGAAGAAATAAGTATTAGAGGTTCTTAACTTGGAGTCTTTAGACATCCCTGAAGGTTTATGGGTGGAATTTAGGTGGGAAAAAACTATATTTGGTTTTTATTAACTTCAAATAACATTGGATTTTCCTTATGTATGTAGGCAACAAACTAAAGTAGCAGTAGTTACCTGTACTGGTGACTTTGTCACTAATAGAAATCACAGATATTTTCATATCACATTGTACTTGTTGCAGATATCTTAAAATATTATTTATACTGATACCCTTAGAAATTGTAATAGTTATTAGATACACTGCAAACACTTGCTAATGTGTTAGTAAGGAATCCTATGTCACTCTATCACAAATTTGTTTTTTAATGTTTGAAAATTGTATTGCAATATAACTGGTTTCCTTTTTGGGGTATTTATTTTACTTTATGCATTTAAAGACATTCTGAGAAGGAGTCCATATGCTTCACCAGACCGGCTAAGGGATCTACAACACATAAAGATTAAGAGCCTCTGTGTTAGAAGATCTAGATTTCAGCGACAGTATTAATTTACTGAATATCATGTAACTGTGATTCAGTAAATGCTCCTTAGCAAACGGGGATAATCATCTCCAAGTTAAATACCATTTGATGGTCAGGACCTAAATATTTGTCTTAATTTCCCATTTAGAGTGACTATTTACAAGAAATTTGTAAGAAAAGTACTACACCCAAATTATTTCTTATTCTGGCTCTGTGATCCTAGGTTAAATGGTCAACCTCTCTGAGCTTCAGTTTTCCCTAGATGCAAAATGAGGCTGTAGCCCAAAACTGCTCTCTACCTCCAAAATCCTTTGGTTTTCTATAGTTGCTTGCTCACCAAACAAGCCATCTGACAACTGGCACGCTCCACTTACATAGCCTAGAGTTAGTGTCTTGTTTTTGTCCTTTTATGAAGAATTGCAATAATACTATCTGGCCAGTGCACAATCTACAAAATAAAGAGAAGTTAAACTTTTTTTCTGAGAATTTTCCCAACACCTCCATAGTTAATATCTTCTAACCAACTGTAAGCAAATTGATACTTTCAAATAGTTTTAGTTCCCTGTTTGCTGAAAATGTACCCAATAGTATCTCCACCCCACATGCAGTTTAAACTTCACCACATAGTTAAAATTAATACACATCTTCGTGGCTCAGGGACAAAGTACATACCTTTATCATTAGCTTGACAGCCTCCACAGTTTCATCTGCTGAAACATCAAATGGTTCAAAAGATCCCTCAAAGGCTATGAAAATCCTCATTTTTGCAAAAAAAAAAAAAAAAAAAAGGAAAGAAAGAAAAGTCTTTTTTTAAAGATCTTGTTCAATAGCTGAGAGAATCCCAATTCACAATTAAAGACGAAAATGTTGGCCAGAGGCAGCTGTCACTATCTAGCCTTAAAGGCAAGTAGAAAGAATGTGGAGAGAAGTGCTGCAGTACCGCGGTATCAGGCAACACAGACAGCAGCTACATTGGAGGAAATGTTTCTCTGTCAATGGCATTAGTCAACAGCCACCTTGTTCCTATATTACGGAAACCAGCAAACTTGACAATAGTTGAGGCGAGTGTGAACTAGTGTCAAGCATGTAATACAAAAATGCCATATATAAATTTTACTTAGTGATGTGACCACCATCCACTGATTCCTGAATCCATATGCAGCCAAATGCAGCTTACTGAAGGACCCTTCCAACTAGATATTTGATTGGGATGCACTGGCACAGAGTGAAGCAAAGCAGAGTTGATTTTATTGAATGTGATAATCCTGGAAGTTCTCTGTAAATAACTCTGTGCTGAAGCATTCTGGTTTCCATAACAACTTTGTGTACTTGCTCCCTGGTGGTATTTCTAATCCTGCCACAACAGGGGTACAGAACAATACCCCCTTGCACCAGGGAGATGAATGTGTAGACTCTGTGGTTTTCCCTTCCCATCTCTGCATAATGGAATCTGCCCCTAAACAACACAATATAGTTGGTATTTCTTTTAGTCTTTGCCTTTATGTTATTTAGAACAGTTTACCATTGTTATCTCTTTCAACTGCCCTTGGCGTTGGTGGAAAATATTTCAAACCCCCTCAATAAACGAACAAAGATATTAAGCATCGTTACTCAAGCTTACAGAGTAAGCATTTTACTGGAACTTAATTCTAAGAGTCTTCTCTGAAATTCCCAGTATTATATTATTGGGTTAATGCTATTATGTCTGATCATTTTTTTCATGTATGTAAATCTTGTTTCCTCTTGACCTAGGACAGAACACTTATCTTGAATTTCCTTTTATTCTTAGCAGTACTTCACAGAAGGCGAGGCACGTGATAGGTGCTCAGTAAATGTTAACCTGTTGATTAATTCTATTCTGATTCCCAGTCTAAGTCTGAGTTCCAACCATAAGAAATTTGAGAACACGGAAAACACAAGAAGGGCAAAGAGTTTCATTGCAAAGCTAATTCTTTTTGCCTTGTATTTTTCAAGTGTTACAGCATAAAGCTATCTTCTTATGCTGTCAGTCTTCTGATATAAAGTATTAATATAGGATGTAGTTGATGCTGTTTTGGTGTCTTGTTCACCTTCCCTCATCCACTCCAGTATTTATTTAGAAATAAAATGCAACAACATCAACAAAAGCCCAAATCAGTCCTTTGAAGAAGCCTTCTTGGTCTCCCCAGGAAAGTTGACCTATTCTTCCACTGCATCATACATTCTTTAACTATAGAATCTTTTTAGATTCCATTTATTATATCAGTGTCAGCCTTCCCCATTAGACTGGAAGCTTACTGATGGCAGGACAGTGTCTCAATCACTTCATATGCCCAGTGGCCTAGCTCAGGGACTTACAGTGACTGAATAACCAAGATAGGTTATTGTAGATTGATGTCATTAAAAATTGTCTTATAACAATGAAATGATAACTAGACTTGAAAACTCTTAGGAATCTGGGGAAAGCTTGAAATGATAAGAATTAGTCTTGAAAATTCTCTTATTTGCAATCTAGGAATAGTTTGCTTCAGCATCTAGAAGACCTTTTTGTTTTTTGTTTTTTCATTTTCTAGAAAATTTTAATTAATTTAGTTAGCCTACTTGGGTGGTTTGTACATGCAATGGAATATGAGAGGTCTCTGGAAGATTCGGTGTTAAATGTGACCTTAAGGGAACTGCCATGAGTAAGGAAGATGTTAATCATCTGAAATACCTGGACCAGAAACTGTATTACAGGATGAAGTGTGAAAAGAGATACAAACAAAATAAATGGTATGGAAGTGAAGAGACGTTTCATCTCAAATGAAGATATACTGTTTATTAGTTTTATCATTCAATACATATACACCGAGGCCCTATCTTGTGCCAGGCACTACTCTGTGCTGGATCATTGCAGTGAACAAGACGTGGACTTTCCAGTCTAGTGTGAATGTGTGCATGTGTTTGGGATGGAGGAAGGTTTAAGGGTAGGTAAGGAATAGCAGGAAGGGAAAAAGAAAATAGCTAAGTAAGCTATAATAAATAAACTTGTTTAAAGAGAACTGTCAGATAAAGAAATAAGCATGGAAAAATAAGTAAGAGAAAATAAATGTAGAGAAATAGGGAAGGAATTGCTCGCTAGGAATAATGGTAGGAAAGAATTAGGTTATAAGCAGGGAAAACAAGTAAATAGAAAGATGACACACCAAGGGAGAAAGAGAAAGAGAACAGTAATGTTATAAGATGTGGACCAGGGTAAAAAAGAAACAACTATGTCACAATCAGTGATAAATATTTTAGTCCTCTGGTCTTTTACATGTTTCAAAGATGGAAATTAGTAACTTGATTCTTATTTCTGTACTTAAAAGTCATGGTATTCTCCCTGTTATTGTTTAATCCTTTGCTTTAGGTTCCTTTAATATCTCTGAAATAATTACATATTTGAATTGACTTTAAAAGGTTTTATGATTTATGGTATATTGATACATGTTATAAGATACAGACAAAATAATAAGAAATAGAATTTAACGTCACATGGTAAATAGCAACGTCAAAGAATGCTGAATGATTGGTGGTCTTTTACAATAATATTACCTTAAGAGTATCTGCTTTGGGTTAAAAAATGCTCAGTGATGATATGCTGAGAAAAATTGATAGAATCTGTTTTTTTATTATTATTTTTAAAAAATTGAAGTATAGTCAGTTTATAAAGTGTCAGTTTCTGGTGTACAGCATAATGCTTCAGTCTTACATGAACATCCATATATTCTTTTTCAATATAGTTTACTACAAGATATTGAATATGGTTCCCTGTGCTACAGAGTATAAAGATGTTGTTTAGCTATTTTATATATAGTAGTATCTACAAATCTCTAACTTCCAGTTTATCTATTCCCACTTCCTTCCCCCTGGATAGCATCTGCTTTTAATATACAATTATGCTTTTATTACTGTAACTTTTAAAATTTGTCACTCAGTTCTGTTCTTTTCATCTAAGAAATCATAGATGTTCATTTGAATTACCTGATAATCCTTTTAATATATGTGTTCTGGCTGAGCAGTACTAAAATGGGGCCTGAGATTTTCAATTCTAACAAACTCTTTGGACTATACTTTAAATAGCAAAGAAATAGAAGCTATGTGGAGATTTTTAAACAAATAATTGTAAAGAAAGAGAGTTGATGCAACTGCCTCTCATTTGAATACAAAGAAAATCAAAAGAAAATGATTATTTAAAATTCTACTTACAAATAGTCTTACAAAACAGTGATTTCAATCTTGCATTACTTAATTTTCTTGATAATGATAAAAGTAAGATAGAAGCAAAATGATCTATTGTAACATGACTGGTATTGATAAGCATTTTTCATTTGTAGATTAATAAAAGTAAAATGAACTACCTTCAGTTTAAAATTCATGAGTTTTTTTTTAAATTAATCTTTTTTTTAGGGAGGAGGTAATTAGGTTTATTCATCTGTTTATTTAATGGAGATACTGGGGCTTGAACCCAGGACCTCATGCATGCTAGGCTTGTGCTCTACCACTGAGCTATACCCTCCTCCCCAAAGTTCATGAGTTTTTAAAGTTACATTTATTAAGAAATAATTTTTTAGCAAATAAATAGATGCAAATTAATTTTGACCACAAAGTTTCACATTTCTCAACCTCTGAAAAGTTAAGAACTAGTAGTTTTTGTTTCGAATATGAACACGTGTGATGATTTACTGTACTGCTACCACCTTTTGAGTAGCTCTTGCTAATGAAAAGGCTTTCATAGAAAGCATTTGTCTGTAGTGCCAGCCTGGACCTTAAGTTGCAAGAGGCCAGTTTTTTGAGAATAAAAACAAGTTTGAAAAAAAGAAAGTAGAATTCTTAATTCTCAATATTCTTCCTGTCCTCATATTTCCTGATTCTTTTAAGGTACAGTTTTAGCTTTTTAAAAAAGTAATTTATTGTTATTTTTATTTTAACTGGAAAAACAATCTTTCAGGTTTGGATCTGCAATCCTAAAAACACCTAGATATATTTAGTTAAATGTGATACATCTTCATAAGTGCAGAGCAGATCTTGGAAGAAAGTAAGGGTTATCATCTTGGGTCATACAAAGAGGAAACTGAAAAATCAGACCTTACAGTTTCTCGAACTTGCTATGTAGCAAAGAAAAACAGGAAAAGAATCAAAGATTAAAGAAGATGGACTTAACTGTAAAAGGAATGGATGATTTAGAAGTTTGGTCTGGTTATCAGCAGCATCAGTATCACTTGGGTACTTGCTGGAACTATAGAATCTCAGGCTCTATTGCAGATCTACTGACCCAGAATCTGCATTTTAACATATGCCCAGGTGTTCCTACGTGTAACAGTGTGATACGCACTGGTCTATATGGTGTCATAGTTGAGGGGTATTAGAAAGACTTCTCTTGACCACTTAAGTTTTTCTTTTTCTTTTTCATTTAAAAAATTTTTTTAAACTTTTTTTATTGAGTTATAGTCATTTTACACTTAAGTTTTTCACTCATTCATTTCAGTATCTAAAATTACACTTTCATTTACAGTATTGTGGTTTTGGAAGCTACCCTAGAAAACATGTGTCTCTAACAAGGCTAATACTCCTGTATTAATTTGTTTAAAAGTTTTCTAAACAACAGTTAGCTGGAAGCAGAGCTTTGGAGATCTAAGACAGGTAAACTTTAGGCGTTGGAGAGGTGTTGGAGAGCAGAGCAAAGGATAGGCTCAGATAAGGGGTACTCTTCAAGTAGGACAACCATGCATAGATAGAATGTGATGAAATCTAGGAATAAGAGATTGCATTACTTGCCCCAGATCACACAAGAGAGTCATTTGCCTCCAACTTGAGCTCTCTCTCTCCTTATACTGGCTATTCATTGTTTATCATTTTGGTTCAGAGCTCAGGTTCTGATATGGATGGACTTGCATTCAGATCCCAGTTCCAAAACCCAAGAAGTCTATTTCATTTCTCACCAGCTGCATTCGCCTAGATGAGTTATTTAGTTTGTTTGAACCATAGTTTCCTGATCTGTAAAGACAAACACAATAGTATGACCTGAGGTCGTCCCGAGGATTAATAAAACGATGTATAGAAGAGCTTAGTACAGTATTTTTGCTGCTGCTGCTGCTATTGTTATGGTTATTAGCAAGGGGAGCAGGGGGAACAAGGAAAAATCTGGGAATATTTTGGGAGCACTGATCTCCTGGGGATAGAAAGTTCGATATGGGAAACAACAATGTCAAAGAGAAAGATTGGAAAGGTTTGAGAATAGAGTTTCCCTAATTAAAAGTTTTACTTAGCACTGAATATGAAGAGGTCAATGATAAAAAGTGAAATGATTATAGGGAGGGTAAGACAGAGAGGCAGTGATTGTAAGAAAGATGGGAAAGGCTAAAAATAGCAACCAGTTCTGGCAATTCTCATACAATGTATGTCTTTTTTCCATTAACTTATTATTATTACTAACATACCTAGCACTTTAATTTGATCATTTGAACACATGCAAGTGTAATTCAGCAGTTCCTCCACATCTTTATTTTTGGAAATGAACAAACTAGGGGCGGATGCATTTCATTAAATTGCCAAGGTTGATAAGCCTTAACTATAATCAGGATGGAGGCCGGGAGAGTTTCCAGACTGTAGAGCTCATCACCAGATGCAAAGCCTCTTTCAAGGAAGTGAAATTGTGTGATTGATGGCTCAAATAAATTCATGCCTGAAACAGGAAATAACAAGCAGTGAACAGAAAAGAAATCTACAATTAGGAAAGTAAGCAGTGTTGGGGGAAATAGCAGTTATAAAACAGCTTATTGTCAACTTAACTGAAACAGAACAAACAGTAGGCTAATTAAAGTACTGTTTAAGTACCATTGTGTTAGTTGGAATGATTTATATCAATATAGAACTTTTAAATTAAATTCTAATTTTAACCGCTGCCCCATTTAGTAAAATCAAACACATCATGCTTGTTGCATCTTTCCTCCTGCTCGCACATGCTGTTGTTTTGTGTTCTCTGTTGTGTCTGAATTGTGGAGGAGACTTTTACATTTTCATCAAAGCCCCACAGATCAGGAGAGTGCCATTTCAGATCTTCTGTGTTTTCATCTTTTCTGTTTAGTCTTTTCTGTTCTGTAGAGTTTCCTTCTCTGCCTGAAAAATGTATTTGATCTTGCAGTTTGCAAGAGAGTAGCAGGGGATGGGAGAATTTATGAAAAATGAGATGTCAATGGCTGACAATTAAATCTCCAATATCTGCCCTTCTTTCTGAATCTAAGGAAAATAATTAGTGTAGGGGTTTAAGATGCCATTGTACCAGGGTTCCATATGGGAAAAAATTGGGAAGCAGGAGCCAAGCATTTCTCAGAACATAATATGTAGGTGGCCCCCTGTTTGACTTACGCTAAAGGCTAGCTCTAAATATTAGTTTAGTAGTTTTATTAAAATGCTGCAGAGAAGGCTATTTGTAAATGATCTCATACATTCCTGTGTATTTAATGCTACTTTTACAATGAAGATTGCTAAATTTATATCTCCTGTTATAATCACTCCTCTTTATATCCAGATGCCTCTTGGACATCTCCATTTGGATATTTCAATCTTAACATGTACAAAAGTGAACTTGTGCTTTTTTCCCTCCAAATTTTTCTCTTTCTTCATCACCCAGGTTTCTCTATGTTATGAATGGTACCACCACTCACCCAGCTGCTCAAGCCAGAAACCTGGCAGTCATCGTTAATTCTTTTCTTTCCTCATCTTCCACATCCATCAGCAAATCTTTATTACCAAGTCCAAACTCATTCTGCTCACTGCACAACAGGCTAATAAATTGGGAGACGAGGTGTTGGGACAAGAAATAATGACTTTATTGGGAAAGACAGCAGTCTGAGAATTTGGTGGGCTAATGTCCTAGAGAATCATCTTCCCTGAGCTTTAATTCAGGCTTCCTTTATACTGAAAGAGGAGAGGGTAAAGTCCTGGTTCCAGCCAGACTCCGGAGGGGAGGTCTTAATTTCTTCCCTCCTGCAGCCATTCACTGGTAGGCCTGGTTAGAATGTTTCCTGTGAGCTAAACAAAGGTAATTTAGCTTAATGCTCATTACCTGGGAGGCAGGATTCCTAGAGATGGGCCATTATGTGTAATTTAAGCTTAAAGGCAACATCCCTTTTGTGATTAACAAGCAATAGAATACAAAGGTTAAAGTAAAAGAAACAGATCTAATATAGAGTCAGATTTGTCCTTCCCTATTACATGATTATTTGAACTTCAAAATGTATCTTCATTTTAACCACTCCTTTCCATCTCTACTGCTTTAGCTTTGGTCCTGGTCATTATCTTCTTCTTGGATTAGTACTGACTTCCCTACCCTCAAGTATGCTAGTCTTGTTCACACCTTAGGGCCTTTGAACATGCTGTTCAGTTCTTTCTAGGCGCTCTTACTTAGCATTTATTTTATCTGCTTTTGATAAATAACATCATCCTGATATCCTCACTTCTCTCCTTTGGTGTATGATCTGATGAAACAGTCAATTAAGGCACCCTGATCAAGCGATGAAATATGTCACAAGATAAGCCAGTGGAAGACTTCGTCCCTGGAATTTGAACTGTGAGCAGAGTGATGAAAATGGCCAGAGTAGTACTGCAAGGATGAGAATGTTGATTCCATGGGACAATTAGAGCCACTGATTATTGATCTTGACAAGACTGTACTTCAGGCATGCGTTTAATCCTATGAGTATCCTCGTGTCCTTTAAATAAATTACATTTTTAAACCTAAATTGACTAGAGTTGGCTCCTGTGGCTCACAACCTAGGAAGCCTTGTTATTTGTTTCAGCTTATGTCAACTTTTCTTTGACAGTCTTGTACAATAAAGTCCCTCCTTTAATTCCCAAATGATTTTTCTGCATATGCTAAGACAAGCTTCTTAGTTTTTAAATGTAGTAATGTGGTAAATCATAGTAATAAAATTTATAATGCTTTCTTACATTCAATACTATTTAATCATAGTTTTGTCTTTTATTTTATTTAATTAAAAAAAAAGCTTTGTTAGTTTTAGTTTACCAATATTTAATTTTGGATTTTTGCATATCCACTCAAAGTAAGATTGACCTATGACTTTTCTTACCTGTATTGTCTTTGTTCAGTTTTAGTATCAAAATTATACTGCCCTCATGGAATTAATTGAATAATACTCAGTTTTTTATTCTATGAAGTGATTTGTAAAAATTTTATTATCTATTCCTTGAAAGTATGGTGAACTCATCTTTAAAACATTCTGGAGTTGATTTTTTGAGGGGAGGGTTGCAGATTTTTGAGTGCTGTTTCAATTTCCTTAGCCTGCTTAGGTTTGCTACATCTTCTCAGGTGTTTGGGCAAATTAAAACTTTTTTTTCCTAGAAAATTATTTATTTGATTTTTTTCATATTTATTGTGTAAAGTTGTTCATAGTATTCTCTTATAATTTAAAAAAACTGCTCTATCAATAGTTGACAACTTATATTTTGGTCATACAACATGGGTTATATGCCACTTAGTCTTTGTTATTTGTTGAGATTCGCATTACAGCATAATATGCTGTTATTTTGAGAAAGACTCCATATGTGCTTGAATAGAGTAGCTATAGGGTTCTCTACATGTTCCTTGTGTTGTCTAAATATTCTATTTTCTTACTAATGTTTTGTCTGCTGGATTTATTAATTACTTAAAATGGCATATAAAATTCTACTATGACTGTGATTTGCCAACTTTTCTTTGTAAGCTAGTAAATTCTTGCTTTAAATATTTTGAGGCTGTGTTTCTAGATGCATAGTGGTTCATGATGGTTATAACCTCTTTGCAAATTTTTCCATTTATCATTATTTAACAATTCTATTTATCCTGATTAACAGTGCTTTTGACTGTAGGTCTGTTTCCCCCCTTTGACAGTAATACAGCTACACCAGCTTTCTTTTTGTTGTTATTCACTTGCATATCACTCCCCCTTCTTTTACCATCACCTTTCGGTGTCCTATAAGTTTTATGTCCTGTTAAAAAGAATGTAACTGACAATGTGTCTTTTAACTAGTAAGTTTACTCCATTTACCTCTTTTAGAGATTATTGATTATTTCTTCTATCCCATTTTGTATTTTCCATTTACAATACCTTTTAGTTGCTACTTTCCTACCCCTATTCCCTTGCTTTCTATTGATTGTTTTATTTCCTTTTTTACATCACCTGGTTTGAAAACTATTATTCAATTTCTTTGCTCTCCATACTTTTTTGCATTTCACCCCTTCGTCCTGGGTTCAATTTTCAATTTCTTGAAGATGTCCTTTAGACATTTTTTCAATAAAAGTCTCTTAGAAATAAATGCTGTTTTTCCTCTGAAAATGTCTTCATTCTGCCCTCCCTTTAAAATGATACCTTAACTTGGTACAAACTCTAGGTTGACAATTGTAATTATTTTATTTTAGTGTTGAAGATATTATTTCATTGATTTCTAGTTTCTTTTGTTGCTATTGAGAAGCCAGCTGCCATTCCTTTGTATTTCATTCCATTTTCTGTTTATTTAAAAACTTCGGTTTTTCTTTGATATTTAAACTTCACTACAATGTACCTAGATATGAATTTATTTTGTGTTTCCTTAAGAAATACTCCTGGATTGAAATTGCTGTCATGGGAAATGTTATTTTTCATTCTTTTCAGATAATGCCAAATTGTTTCCCAAAATGACTGTCTTGATCCACACTCCTGGGTTCTTACATCTTCATATTACGTTATGTCATATGAATTTTTTGATGCCTATTTTGTAAAAACTTTGTTGGCGAATAGAGAAAGACTGCTTCTCATGACCCAAACAAGAAGGGAAAAGTTGAAATTGTATGTCAGTCATTTTTGTATGAAAGAAGGAAGCAACTTATCTCAAGGGAAGTAATGACCAGGTCATTTTTTAAGGCATTTAAACTTAAACAGAACTTTTTTTTAAATTTAACTTTTCTCAATTCCCAGAAAATAAGTAGACTTTGTTGAAAAATGCTTTTGACTGATACCTGTTATTTTGTGTTCTAAACTTTTCACTTAATGTCTTACAAGATGAACTTACTGATTAGTTTAGAACTTGGTAAAGAAATGGGCACTTTCTAATTTTTGTCCAAAAATTCCCTAAAACAATTTTTAGCAGTTTCATTTGGTATATTTTCAAATGTGCCTGTTCTATACATAAATGGATTCTTTCTGGATTCTATTTGTTATTTGTTTTTTGGTTTCCTTTAAAATTTTTCTTTTTAAAATTAAAAAAATTTTTTTTAATGGGTGGAGGGAGGTAACTTTAGGCTTATTTGTTTAAACAGAGGTACTTGGAACTGAACCCAGGATCTTGTGCAAACTAGTCATGCACTCTACCTCTGAGCTATACCCTCCCCTCTCTATTCTCTATCACAGTGATAATTTTATTGTCTTCTATTGAAAATGAAAGTATCTTTTTCATCTGATTCTAAAATTACCTTTTTTTCTGATTCTAAATATAATAATGCCTAGAGTAATTTTAATGTCTGGAGTTAATCTCAGTGCTTAAACAGACTGCCTGCATTCTTTCCATTATTCAGAGAAAACTACTTCTAAGCCATTTTAGGCCGTTAATTGGATGTCCTATCTTTTTAGATGTTGTTTCTGTCTTACAATATATTGGAGGTAGGTAGTTCTACAATTTTATATGCTATCCGTTTGTATTTTTAGGAAGATTAAAAAAAAAAACTGTCAGACAAAATCCTAAAAGCTTATTTTCTTTTATTTGTCTTTAAAAGGAGATAATTAGTGGCTGTTAGTATCATGTGCCATATTAACCCTTCATGTTCTTGAAAGCCATAATTAAGATGCGTATCAACCTTACTGTCTAACCTACTTAAAAAACATTAGCACATTTTTGCAACCTATTTTCTTCCAATTTGGCTTCATTCAACACAGTGGGGAGAATAAATGCTTCTGAGGGTGGAGCACAATTCCTCTGCCTAAATGCACTACAAATAACACATTACCTTGTTTGTGACTGAAAGAACTATACCTATTGTGAACTGAAGGGCAAAGCCAGATTAAAATGTTCTGTACTCAACGTCCCTTTAAGGAATGAACTAAGCTCTTCTTTTTTTTAACCTGTAGAATGTTCACATTACTATTTTCTACTTTTTTTGATGTCATGCAAGAAATCTGATTAAATATAAAAACCAATTTGAGATAATTTAATGAAGAAATGCTTATAGACATATTCTAACTATACACTAATTACACCAGCCTTCACGGTAATATTCCCAATTATGACTTTTATTTATGAATTTCTTAAAGGCAAGACTATGTATTAAGTATTGAATGTCTTCACAACTGATGAAAATCTAAGAATGTATAGAATATATAGTCAAAGGATACATAGAAGAGGAAGGTACCTTTGATGGCCTTTATTTTTTATTGTAACTTGATTAAAATTTTTTTGTATTTAAATTTTGAGTAGGTTAATAGTGACAAGGTTCAAAATTAGAAAGGCACAAGAGGATATACAACAGGGAGTCTTCCCATTTCTCAGCTTTCCCCGAAGTAATCAGGGCTACAAGTTACAGCCAAGGGTATTCTACAGGTGTTCTAAGTGCTAGCTCCCTCTAGCCCCTCCTAAAAGATGAGGTTGAAAGATGTGAAGCCGGTAATGGGCTTTTAAAGGTGCCTTATTTTGAAATAGAAGCAGGGCCAGAATCTCGGTTTCTTGGCATTCTTAATTTTTTGCAATCTTTGCAGTAAGCCACATTGCTTCCTTACAGTGTCTAGTTGGCAACTGGTTAATCAGTGTGGATGTTCCAATCCGGGTAATTTAAATTTCAAAGTACCTTGGTTTGAAATTGTAATCCTGAGGTTTATCAGAAGGGCGGTGGGGGAGGAGTTTTTGTTGGTTCTTCAACGAAGGCAAGAGTTTAAAAAGCTGACTTAGGGTTTAATCATATGGCTGGACTTTTGCTGAGTCTCAGGGATGGCGCGTGTCAGGCCCACAGTGCTGACGTCAGCACGGCTCCCAGTCAGGCGTCAGGGGACTAGTGTTCAGCCCTCCGCTGCTCGCACCTCTAACAACGCGACCCGGACTGTAAGGGCGTTAGCCTCGGTCCCATCCATCCCGATCTCAGCCTGGAGACGGTGCAGAGGCAATGAGGCCTCGTCCTAGCCTCTTCAGCCGGTCGGGTGAGTGCGGTGTAGGAAAGAGGCGCGCTGGCGCCAAAGCAAGGCCCGCCCATGGACAGCCCGCCAGCTGGGTCTCGGGCTGTTTCAGCCCAACAGCCCGAACAAACTAGACCGTCCAGCTCTGGCCACTCGGTCTAGTTCCCCCCGACCCCACTGCCTCCACTTCTGGGGTCACACGGCAGGCAGCAGGATTCTACAGCCAATCTCCTTAGCCAGCCTGCTCCTTACCTCGCCAAAAGGAGATCTTTCAGCCTCTCCCCAGAAGCTCGCCCCACCCTGCCCTTCCCTTCCCTTCCCTTCCCTTGGAAAGAGGACAGATCACGAGGCCAAGAACGCGACTCCGCGGACTGGGCATCTCTCCGAGCCAGACTGGAGCAGGCATCGAGACCCAGCGTGGGAGTGGGAAGGCTCCGTAGCGGGCAGCTCTGTGGCCCAATAGCGTTCCTCTACCTTCTGGTGCGGGCCAATGAGATGCGTAGGGTGGGACTTCCGCCTCGCCTTGGTGTTGTCGTTCGCGCTCCGACTCTGGGCGGTGGGGGTCGGTGCGGAGATTCAGTCATGAAGTCAGGGTAGGGACTTCTCCCGCAAAGACACGGCGGGCGAGACTTTTCGTATTGCGAGGTCAGGCTTCCAGGTAAGAGCCTCTCCCGCGTCGCGGTGGTCGGGCGGCGGGTTGTCCCCCGCGGGGCCTGGCGGGGAGAACACACCCCTTCGCCGGCCTGAAGCTCCGGGGCAGCCCCGCAGCTGAGGTCTTTGCTGCTCCTCCCTAGGCTGGGCGCGGAGGAAGCTAGGTAGTTGCAAACATTTTATTTAAAAAAAAAAAAAAAAAAAAAAAAAAAGCCCTGCCTTTGGAGGGCCGAGTACTTGCTTTCCTATCCCGTGAGTTTGTATATTATCCAAAGTTGTTGGGTTATCAGTTTTCTTCTCAGATTCTCATCTTGAGGTGGCTGGAGTCTGGGAAGATGTTCGGAAGGCTTTTCTTGGTCAAGCGCTTGCCGCAGAGTCCCCGGGCGAAGTCTCTTGACTTTAGTTGTGGAAACTCTGTAGTCTTTGGGAAAAAGAGGACAGTCGCCTCCTTCCTTTCTAAGCTTCCTCCCACCCCCACCTCCACCCCGGAAGCTAGACTGAAGGTGGGACGTGACTGCTAGGGGCAGATTACCACGTCCCTGCCCTCTTAAAGTTGGCAGCTCTGCAGGACGCTTATTGAGTTGTCCAGCACTGATGGAGAACTCTGTCCCAGAGAGGGTGTGGGCCGACATCGAAGCCAAGCGATCCCAGAAACACTCACGCATATTTGGTGGCAGCCACTAACTGTTCTCTGCCAGCGTTTGGCAAGTTTCTCTATTTTGTCTTAATCTCGCAATAGTAAATTTCAAAAACTATCGTTTCATCTTCAGTTTCAGCACCGTGGGCAGCTGCTCAGGTCCTTTGTTGTTGCCCCAAACTTGCCAGACGGTTAACTGTTCGTCAGTGATGCAGCAGGGGCAGTGATGAGAACTAATGCATTCCTTTCAACAAAGATCTGTTGTTCTCCGAGGAGAACATCTGCAGTTTTTGATACAGTATAAATAAGATGGGTGTGCCACCGAAGAGTTCTAGTTAGAGAAACAGAGCGATTCAAGGTTTAAGGAAGGGCTTTCAAGGTGTTTTTGTTTTTGTTTTATCTATTTAAGGACAAATTTTAATGGGACGAGGAGATTAGCTCCACTTCAGAGTAACAAAACTGAACTATGGTAGCTGTTTGAAAGAACTTGAAAAAGGAGATAAGAAGTGTAGTGCAGGGCCCATGGGGACTTATTAATGGATTTTGGAATAAATTTAATGCATTGACATAACATTAGAAAGAAAGAAAAACTTATCAGAGGACATCCTGTGGAAGAAGAGTAAACATTATCTCATGAAGCTTTTGTTTCAGGTTTTTACAAAGAGTGTATGAGTGTGAAGAGGAAGATGTAAATGTATACCATATTATTGTGGATTATGGCAAAACACTGGCTCCCAAATTTGGGAGTCAGGCTGTGTTTAGCCTTCAGCTCTGCCACTTCCTAACTCTGTGACATTATCTGTAAATGAGGAAGAATTGTAAGAGTTAATTGAAATAAAATATGTCTGTTACATAGTTAAGCCTCAAAGTGTTTTTTATTTTGTTTTTGTTTTTTTGGAAATGTTTGGCTAGAAACCGTTATTTCCTCTGTGTCAGAAATGACAGCTATTTTATTAATATGTTTGTATGTATGTATTTATTTATTTATTAATGTATTTTTTACCTCTGCCTTACATGAAGCCAGTAGCTTGATGTCTCCATGTGTAATAATAAAGCATGTGGACAAAAGCTTGATTTGCAGGGTTTAATACCGAAGAGTTTGGAGTAAGTTCTCATCTATCTTTGTTTAAAGCTCATTTTTCTCAAGCATTTTGTGGGGACCTTGAATTGTTACCGGCATTCAGCACCCTTCCTTTGATATTTTTCTGCATCCCAGAGTAACAGATTTATCAGATGTTTTTCAGGCCCTAATTTTAGCAAAATAAGGGCAGGGTGAAGGGGATGGTAAGTTTATGCCTTTGAGCTAAATTGGATGGGAAGGCATTAATGTTTTATAGTTTTTGCCATAAAGATGTATGAAATGAAATGGCTTGGTCGAATATCGTGGTATGCTTACTTCATGTTCGTAGGACCTAAAAACGGTTGACAATTTAAGTAAAAAGTATGATTTTGGACATGTTAAAATCTGGGAATGTCTAGCAGAAGGCAGAATGAGTTTGGATCAAAATAGTGTTTTGCACCATTTGACATATTACTGCCATATGGCATTGCATATGGTAGTTTCACATTACTTAAAAAAGGGGAAAGAAGTAAGTGTTAGTTTTCTCAAAAGAAGAAACAGAATTAATAGACAAGTGAATTTTAATAAATCATGGTGGACAGTATTCTTTTAAAATTTATGTATTCATGCAAATATTTATTGAGCATATATCAAAAAATTATATGTTTTTATAATCCTTTTACATTATGCAGAAATTGATTTAGGAACAATGATAACATATAATTGATATTGTTAGTTTACATATCATAGTACATAAATGACAATAACAGTGTAGCTAACATTGATTGTTTACTATAGACCAAACAGTTCTATTATTTCTTGTAATAATTATTTATATTTTTCTTGTAATTCTCACTATTATCAATGTGGTAGTAGTACAGTTATCCTCTTTTTATAGATGGTGAAGTGGAAGCATCCAGAATACATATTTTTCTGAGTTCACATTAGGTTGTTAGTGGAGTAACTGGAATTTGAACCTTGGCATCCTGGCTATAAAGCCTGCCTGTCCTGTATCATGTTTTATTAAAAAAATACAGAATACTGTGGGACTATTTCGGATTCTTTACTTATTGGTTTGGATGACCTTGGGTAAGCTCCTTTGGCCCTTGGTTTCCTCAACTCCTTCCTCAAAAATATAATATTAAGCCATTATGTTTGTGGACATAGGATAATTTGTAAAGCCTTATACAGAATATGTGTCCAATAAATGATATGCCTCAGCCTTTTTCTTTTCACATTGAGGATATGGGCATTTGAAAGATTGAAAGCAACTGGAGGAGGATGGTAGGAGAAAGTTTTGCCTAAGAACACTGCCTAAGCAAAAATATAGAAGTAAGAAAGCAGAGAACATTTACCAAGGTAGTATGTTTAAGGAACAGGTTGATAAAGATATGAAAGCAACCTAAGTGTCCATCAACAGATGAATGGATAAAGAAGATGTGATTTGTGTATGTGTACACACACACACAGAGGAATACTACTTAGCCATAAAAAAGAACAAACTTTTGCCATTTGCAGCAGCATGGATGGACTTGGAGGGCATTATGTTAAGTGAAATGAGTCAGAGAGAAAATCAAATACTGTATGATATCACTTATATGTAGAATCTAAAAAATACAACAAACTAGTAAATACAACAAAAAAGAAGCAGACTCACAAATATACAGAAAACAAGCTTGTGGTTACTGGTGGGGAGGGGCATTTTGGGGCGGGGAAGTGGGAGGTACAAACTTTTGGGTGTAAGATAAGCTCAAGAATGTATTGTGCAACATGGGGAATGTAGCCAATATTTTGTAATAGCTGTAAATAGAAAATGACCTTTAAAATTGTATAAAAATTTAAAAAGTTACAGGCTGGTAAATACAGATGGACACAGATTATGGAAATCCTCAAATGAACCAGGTTAAGGATTTTATACGTGATTCTTAGTTGAGAAGAACCCCTACTATAGATATTAATCTGGAACAGAAGTCCAGTAGAAGCCTGGAGGTAGAAATACCATGGAGTTTAATTACAGTGGTTGAGGCAAGAGTGACAAAGGTGGAATTGTAGTGAAGGGTATAGATTTGAGAAATGTTAACATGGGGAACCGATGTTAAGTATGGGCCTTAGTTTGGGGAGGATATTATGATGAAGAACAGGTTTTGGTGGAAGAGGATTTAGGAGGAGAATTAGAATTTATGATACAGATTTTGGATTTGGAGCTGAGGATTTCTTCAGATGTTTAGAGATGTGAAATGGGAGCTGGATGCTCTGTGTATTCTGTAAAAAGGGAAGAGACCACTTGCTTACATCATGAGGAAATGGCCTATAGCAATCATCCCACTGTGGTTCAAATTTTCACAAGGAGGGATGTGACTCCTGAAGGTCCTCAGAAATGCAGATTTCTCACTTGGTAGAGTTGTACCCACCGTTTTTCCCTGTAACATATTTTGTGTCCTGGGAGAACAGGAGTAAGGTAGTGGGGAGGGAAACTTGTGGAAACCTAGCAAGGCTCCCACTTATTATTTCAAAAGAGAGCCAATCAGTTGGAAGCTAGGGATTCTCACACTAAGAACTTGGAAAGACGCTGTGATTTTTATACAGTACCAAGCATTTATACACACATGTTGCATGTTGAATTGTTTTAACATCTGATTTCTTATTTTTGTCATCCTTTCTTTGTTACCCTGAGTTGATTAATAGCAAAACCTTTAAAATTAGAGAGCCTGTATGCCTGTTATGGGATGGCTACAAAGAGGGGACCTAAAGAGATTGTGTTCCACTTACAGCCAAGATTGTGGGAGAAGGACCTGAAAGGATAAGAGTAGAAGGCTGCATGGTGTGCTAGGAAGAACAGAGATTCTGTAAGTCTCTGTGTTAACCATTCTCTGGCTTCAATTTCCTTGTTCTGTAAAATGATGGTGATGATAAAACGAATTCTGACCTTTTGTAGGAAAGAAAAATATCTGGAGGCCCTTTATACTTGAAAAAGGGCTCAGGTCTAAGTAGAAGAAGGGCCTGTAGTTTTCTTTCTTGGCAGATTTTCTGGAGTTTGGTACAGTTGGGTAGGGCATGATGTTAGATTAAGCTGTATAGTAATTTATCTATTTCTGAACTATTTTTTGTTTCCTGTAATGTAAGGTCGAGTAACTGGCCAATCAAATGAAAAATCGAACATTAGGCACAAGCATTAAGACAAGGAAGGTTTACATATTCTGTCACACCATTGTTGGAAACATGACTTGGATTCTGCTACTCGGGTTTTTCTATAGCATTCATTCACTCAACAATTTGCTAAGTATTTTCTATGTCAGGCACTGTTCTAATGCAGAGTACATTAGTGAACCAAAAAAAAAAAAAAAAATCCTTGCCCTCATGGAGTTTATTTTCTAGTGAGAGAAATAAGATTTCTTTTAAGTAATTGGATTTTTTTCTTGTACTATGTATTTATAAAACCACAATTCTAAACAGATAACAATAAGAGTACGTACTATACCAGATTGTAACTAATTTTGTAGAGCACTTTGAAGGAAGGGACTGTATCATTCTTACTCATATATGTCTCCCCATTTCCTCTTTTCCCAATGAAATGACTTAGACGTATTTAATACTCAGAAGATGTTAAGTACACATTAAATGCTTATGATAAGGAGAAGGAAGTTGTGTTAGGGCAAGGGCCAGATCTTAATGATAAAGGAGTCAGTTAAATGTAACAAGTGTTAAGGACCCATGTACTCATTTGATTGAGGGTAGGGAGAAAGAGAAGGGTGCTATGAATTGCCTTGCCTGGCTTACCTGTGAGGCTGAAATGGAAATTAGGTTATATTGTAGCTGAAAGCATCAACATTAAGGGAATCTGGGTGTCCCTAACTTGCCCACGTTAGCTGGGTGACTTTGCATAAATAACTTGACCTCTCAGTTCATTTCCTCGTTTGTAAAATGAGGTAGTTGGAATTTTCCAGTTTAAAATCTGCTTTTAAGACTTACAAAATGTGTATTGCAGTTTCACTTTACTAATATAGATCAAATAGAGCTGATCATGAGCTTCCATTGAATAATAATAATCAGACAATTTATGCTTTTAGTTAACAAACTAGATGTTTTAAAAAGATGTCTATAAAATTAATGCTATTTGATGTTATTTATTAATAAGACTGCATTATAATTTTAAAAAATAAGGCAAAAATACAGCCTAGTATATAGTTTCTGCTTTGTTATTATGAAGGAAAAATAAGCCATAGTATTTCAGGCCCCAGTAATGAGTCTTAATAGTTATTCGTACTTTCATACAGCAGCCTTTGATTATTGTGCTAGTGCTCAGCATACCGATCTGAAAATGTGTAGTTCCTGTAGTTCCTTCAAGGAGTGATGAACAATTTAAATGTTTCATTACACTGTGGTGACACAGAGAAGGCACATAGTGAGAGGCTGAGAGAAGAGAAAGTTCAAGTGGTTAGAGAAGACAGATTGAGGAGGAATGGCAAGGGACAAAGCTGGAGACATAGGCGGAGCCAGTGTATGAACTTTCTGTGCTAAATCACAGTTTAGTTTTGAACTTTATTCTGGAAGTTGTTTAATCTGTTAAGGAATTTTCTGCAGGGAGTAGCATGATCAGGCATTTTTGTATCTACCTTCACATTCCTCTTAAGAGAATGATCCACAGGGAAGATATTTATGTCATTTTAGTTATTTCAATGGTGTGGTCCTGCTTGAGGCTGTCTTTTAACTCTGAAATAAAGTCTGAGGAGCACTGTTAATTTTGTGGTTTTAGAATATCAGTAACCATGAAGTATTTGGACATTAAAACATTTATATATTCATAGCTACATTGATGTAAATTGAAAAGACAACTGAAATTTTGGTATACTCTGCTCATTGAAATGATTGAGCTTCTGGTCAGCTACATGAATTTGATTTAGAATCATTTCTAGGGAGCTAGAAATTTGTTGAAGCTTGATTGATTGAATATGACTCTAGTTCAAGCTTATTTTCTGATGATCAAGCTATCCAGTTAAGCTTTTAGAGGGAATGAATCGCCAGGGGAAATAATCCCACTTGGTGATAAGTAGATATTTCTAAATCAAGTTTATAAGATAGTAGGAGTTGAATTTCTACTTTGCTTAGATAAGAAACACCTCATTAAATATTAAAGAGTACTTTATTTGCCTAATTACTGTGCTTGTAATTTACATGTTTGACCTCAAAAAGGAAGAACTGTGCTTGTAATTTATACATTTACGTAACATGTATTATAAATATTAATTGCTTAACATTTTTTGAGGCGAAATTCACATCACATAAAACTAACCATTTTAAAATGAATAATTGAGTGGCACTTAGTACATCACAGTGTTGTGCAGCCACCACTCTGTCAAGTTCTGAAACATTTTTATCACTCCAAACTAAAACCCCATACACATTAAAGTTATCCCCCATTCCCTGCTGCCTTCAGCCTCTGGCAGCCACCAGTTTCCTTTCTGTTTCTATAGACTTACTGGATATCTTATTTATTCTGGAAATTTCGTATCAATGAAATCATGCAATGTGTGACCCTTTGTGTCTGGCTTCTTTCACTTAGCATAATGTTTTCAAGGTTCTGCAGTGTTGTTGCAAGCTACACTGTTGTATGTATGAGTACTTCTTTCCTTTTTATAGCTAATTTTACGGTATGTAGAAACCACACTTCATTCATTCATCCACTGATGGACATTTTAGTTCCTTCTATCCTTTGGCTGTTGTGAATATTGTTGCTGTGACCATTCACTTACAAGGATGTGTTTGAGTACCAGTTTTCATTTCTTTGGGGAATACATAAAGAGTGGAATTGCTGGATCATTTTTGGATATGTATAAGGAGTGGAATTGCTGGATCATATGGTAATCCTATCTTTAGCTTTCTGAGGACTTGCCAGACTTTTCCACAGTGGCTGAACAATTTTACATTCCTACTGGCAATATATGAAGGTTCCATTTCTCTACATTGTCACCAACATTTGTTCTTTTCTAGTAAAAAAAATTATGCTGTTGCTATCCATGTGGGTATGAGATGATATCTCACTGTGGTTTGATTTGCATTTTTTCCATTATAACTAATGATGTTGAACATGTTTTTATGTTCCTGTTTGGCCACTTGTATATCTTTGAAGAAATGTCTATTCATGTTCTTCGCCCATTTTTTAAGTTGGGATATTTGTCTTTTTATTATTGAGTTCTAAATGTTTTTATGTATCATGAATACTAGATCCTTATTAGATATATGATTTGCAAATATTTTCTTCCATTCCGTGGGTTGCCTTTTCAGCTTCTTAATAATATCCTTTGATGCATAAAAGTTTTAAATTTTGATCAAGCTCTATTTATTTTTGTCGCTTATGCTTGTGGTGTCATATCTAAGAATCTATTGCTGAATCCAAGGTTATGAAGATTTACTCCTAAGAGTTTTATCATTTTAGCTCTTATATTTAGGTCATTGAACTATTTTGAGTTAATTTTTACATATAGTGTGAGTTAGGGTACAAAGTCATAGTTTTGCATGTAAATATCCAATTGTTCCAGTACCAATTGTTGAAAAAAGTATTATTTCCCCTTTGAATGATCTTGGCACCTTTACTGAAAATCAGTTGGCCATAGGTTATGGGGTTAGTTCTGGATTCTCAATTCTGTTCCTTTGGTCTATAATTTCTATCCTTATGCCCACATCACGTTGTTTTGATTACTGTAGCTTTATAGTAAGATTTTGAAATTGAGGTGTGAGTCTTTCAGCTTTGTTCTTTTTCAAAATTGTTTTCACTATTGAAGGCCCCTATAATGTGAATATTAGTGTGCTTCATGTGTTGTCCCAGAGTTCTCTTAAACTATCCTCATTTCTTTTCATTCTTTTTTCTTCTTTCTGTTCTGCAATAGTGATTTCCAGCTCACTGATCTATTTTTTTTTGCCTCATTAGGCTATTCTTGGTTCCTCCTAATTTGTTATTCATTTCAGTAGTTTTATTCTTCAACTCTGTTTGGGTATTCGTTATATTTTCTAACTCTTTGCTAAAAACTTCCCCCTGTGCATCCATACTCCTCTTGAGTTCTCTGAACATCTTCACCATCATTACTCTAAACTCTTTCTCAGATAGATTGCCTATCTCTTCATCACTTATTTCTTCTTCTAGAATTTTATCCTGTGTCTTGGCCTAGTGGCCTTATTTGTGGTGGATGAGGCTGGGCTAGAGGCTTCTGCAGGTTTCCTGGCAAGAGGAGTTGGTGCCTGCTCACTGCTGGGTGGAGCTTGGTCCTGGTCCTCTGGTGGGTAGGGCCATGTCTAGGGGTGTGTCTAGAGGCATTTGTGGCTCAGGAAGTCTGCTGATGGGTGGGGCTGCGTTCCTACCCAGTTTGTTGTTTGGCCTGAGGCTTCCCAGCAGTTAAGTCTACAGGCTGCTGGGTGGGGTTAGGTCTTGGTGCTGATGATCCAATCAAGATGTCAGCCTCCAGAAAACCTCATGTAGATGAACACTTCCTGGAATGTCCTCCACCAGCTTTTATGTCTCCAGGGTCAGCTGCAGCTGTCCCCTATCTCCCTAGGAGACCTTCCAAAACCAGCAGGCAGGTCTGGCCCATGTTCCTATGAAATAACCGCCTCTTCCCTTGGACCTGGAGCACACTTCCCAAGAGAATGAGGTCTCTGTTTCCCCCAGTCCCCTGGGGCTCCTGGAGTTAAGTCCCACTGGCCTTCAAAACCTGGGGTCTCCTTCTCTTTCCAGTGCCAGAACCCCGGGCTGGGGAGCCTGACGTGGGGCTTAGAGCTCTCACTCCTGTAGGGGGAGGGGGTCTCTGCCACTTATTTATTCTTCAGCTTGTGGGTCGCCCACCTGGGGGGCATGGGGCCCAATTGTATTGAGAGCCTGCCCCTCCTAATGTCCCGCTGTGGTTTCCTCTCTATGTTTCCAGTTTAAGAAGATCTTTTTTTTGCTAGGTTCCAATCTTTTTTTCCCGATGATTGTTTAGCAGTCAATTGTGGTTTTGTTGTAGTCGTGAGGAGAGGTGAGCTTGTGGTCCTACTATTCTGCCATCTTGACTAGCTCAACCTGTATAAAGTCTTAAAATGTTCCTTTGGTGTGGTGATTCCATATATAGGAATCTATCCTAAGAAAATAATCAGAAATGTGGAAAGAGATTTATATTTATCATAGAATTATTTGTAATTGCAGGAGTTGGATTCAACTTAGTATTGAAGATAGTAGGGGAGTAGTTAGACTAAGTCATGATTTAGCCATATGATGTCACATTAAGCAGCTATTAACAAAGTAGTTTGTGAAGAGTTTTAATAACAAGGAAAAATGATACAACTTTAAAAAGCATACAAATTATAGTACAATATACAAATAATATAAAATATACATGGAAAAAAGACTGTTACTAGTGGTTGGAATCAGAGAAGCAGAACCAGTGTGAATGATATGAGTGATACTGAATAGGATATTAGAGATTAAGAAATTCTATATTACAATGCTGTTTGTGCCTTGTATGTTGGGTGAGCTGGGCCACTATGGGTCAGATGGATGGCAGTGAGGAAGAGAGCTGAAAGTGAGGTTGGGAGAGTAAGGATAATGTTATAACCTGTGAGAATGAACTACAACACATGAGGACAAACACTCACGTTATCTGTGAATGTTAACATTATGGGTAATTGATATTTTCTTTATACCTTCCAGTGAACATTATTTTTAGTATTAGAAAAAAATCAAACACTTTATTAAATAGCAATATAATGAATGATGTATGAGGATTAGAAGCTAACTACAATGATATTAACTTAAGTCAGTAAATGATGGACCCAGGATTAGAACTTCAATCCCTATATTACAGCTCTTCTTACAGTCTTTACAGGTATACTTTAAAATCACATTCAATTTATCAGGTTCTGAGAGAAACCGCAGGGATTTTTATGGCTGGTGAATTTTCAATCATCTGCACTACTAACATTTAGATATGCTTTGGAAGACATTATGTTGATTAATATAATCATGTTTTTTATTTTGAAATAATCACAAGTGTCCAGAAAAGTTGTAAGAATTGTATGAAGACTTTTTTTTCCCCTTAATCATTTAGAGTAAGTTGTTGACCTGATGCTCTATACCCACCAAATACTTTCGTGTAAGATTCCTACAAACAAGGATAGTCTTGGAGAAATGGGTGATTTTAGGGTTATAGTAAGGAAAGTACGAGATGGGACTGGAGAATCTTGTGCCAGAAAACAAAGAAGTGCTCAAGAAAGATGGGCACATGTTATTTATTTATTTATTTTTTAATGAAATACAGTCCTTTACAATGTGTCAGTCTCTGGTGTCCAGTACAATGTCACAGTCATGCATATACATACGTATATTCATTTCATATTTTTTTCCATTAAAGGTTATTACAAGATGTTGAACATAGTTCCCTGTACCATACGAAAGAAACTTAAAAAAAAATCTATTTTTATATATAGTGGCTAACATTTGTAAATCTCAAACTCCCAAATTTATCCCTTCCCACCCGCTTTCCCTGGTAACCAAAAGATTGTTTACTAAGTCTGTGAGTCTGTTTCTGTGGACACAAAAACCCATTGGAATGAGCCTCCTTTAGACTAAATTAGGGACAATTGGACATCAAAATAATAATTACTATAATGTATTCTAGTCCATTGAATAAAACAGTAATCCATATTTCCATACTAATATAAATGAATAAACTGAAAATTTGATGAGAAATGGTATAATCTATTGCAGACAGAATAATGACCCTTAAAGATCCTAATACCTGCAACCTATGAATATGATAACCTTATATGCAAAAGTAATTGTGCAGATATAGTTAAGTTAAGGACTTTGGGGTGGTAATGTTACCCTGGGTTATCCAAATATGCCCAGTGTAATCACGAGATATCATAAAAGTGGAAGAAAGGCAGAAAAGAAGTTTGGGATAATGTGATGTGAGAAGGAATCAATGTAGCATTGCTGGCTTTGAAGATGGAGCAAGGGGCCCTTGAGCCATGGAATGTGGGCAGCCTCTGGAAACTGATAAGCATAACAATCAATTGTTGTATAATTCAAAACTTTTTTTTTTATTTTAAAACGTACATGGGTAATAGCCTAGACTAGATTTGTGTGACTTCTAAAAGTAAATGATACTTCAGAGACTATGGGTCCTCTTTCAGATTCTGCACCATGGTAACACTCCAGTGGCCATATATTCACTTTCCTCTTTTCCCTATTGTTAAGTGAGAGGAAAACTGCCTTATCTAAATACCATTAAGAACGGAAAGATAATTGTGTAAATTATCAATTTATTATTTTTCCTGCTCCAAACTCACTCTTCGGTACCTACTCTGTAGTAATGGACTAGACTTTAAGCATTTCTCCTTCACAAAGAGCATGATGTTAAGCTTTACTCGGTGCTGGAGGGCACAGAGTGCCAGAGGGAACTTACTGGAGGAGGGGATTTTTCCCTCCTATTTTCTGTGAGCTGTGTTCCCCTCACCCCGCCTCCGGGCCCCTACCCCGCTCCTGCTGCATGGTCTGTCACAGTAGATACATCTGGGGGTGGTCTGCCTCAGCCATGTGCCCAGAGTACACAGGCTGTTACTGATCCTGCAGCCCCAGTCCAGACCTCGTGACCACCTTGCTACGGCCCTTCTGAAGTGGATGGTGTACACCTCAGGCCTCATGCCTACAGTGCCTTGACTACCTCTGCGCGCTTGCCCGCTAACCTTGGCCTGCCTGTGGCCTGGGGAGTTGTCTCCTGCAGTTCTCTTGACATGGATACTGTGCATTTCAGGCCTTGTGCCTACAGCCGTGTCCTGACTACCTCTGCACGCCTGCCCACCAGCCTCAACTTGCCTGTACTCCAGAGGGTTGTTTCCTTCTTGCCTGGCAACGTCACTTTGCCATCATAGTTTAATCATTATTTTTTGTAAAAAAATTAAAAGCAGCTTTATTGACTTATTACTGACATACAGTAAACTGTACATATCTAAAGTGCACAATTTAATCAGCTTTGACATATTTATGTAACTGTGAAACCATCACCATAATGGGGTTAATGAACATATCTGTTACTCCCAGAGGCTCCCTCATGGCCCTTGGGAATCCCTCTCTCCTGCCCCTTGGAATCCCTCATTATGTCTTTATTGTTATGATCCTATCATAGTTCAGTTATTATCTATGATATACATCCTCTGTTTAACTTACTGTATAGTTTCTCTCTCCTGACTGAACTGTTGATTCAGAATTGGTGCCTGGAGTGGTTCTAGGAAATAGAACTAAAAATTTGAAGTTTTGGTATTGGTTTGGTTGTGCCTTTGGGCTCCTTACTAATGGAAAGGGGATGCTGGTAATCCATGTCCTCACAATTAATCCAGCTATAATCTGTGATTGGCTGTGAGGTGTTGCTAAGTGACACATATGCCTGGGAGCCCAAATGGCTGCTACATTTGACCTTTATGCAAAAATGATAACTATAAGGACTGTAGTGTAGGATGAAATCTTTTGAATGTAATTGAGTGCTTAGAGAGAGAAAATGACAGCTTGGGTTTGTTAACGCACAGCTCAAGATCTGCCTTTTGTTCACTCTTTTTTGATTACACGTTTCACTTAAGAAGAAATCATTTCATCTTCTCCAGATTGTGAATGGACTTGTGAATTATAAAACCTTGTTGCTCATTAAAAAAAAATTGGCTGGAGAGGGATATAAAATGGTTGGAGAACTTGAATAGATGGAACAGATTTCTGTTAAGATTTCTGTGTATTTTCTTCTAGGGTTTTATTTGGTATATATTATATGAAATGAAATAGCCTTTAGAAAGTTTTAATTGTTTATTCTGAAATATGCAGATAAATATAAAGAAAATAAAAATCATAGAGTCCCACTACCCGGAGTTTACGTGTCCATATTAACTAATGTTTGTTTCATAGTATTTATGCATATTTTTAATGTATACATGAAATATTTTTAATGTTAAGGTCTTAGAAAAAAAATATTTTTAACCGTAGTTGAGGTAGCCATATTCAGAGGTTCTGCGGAAGATAATAATGAGGAAAAGCCATGTGTGTATTCATTCTACAAATACTATGCACCTAATAAGTGCCAGGCACTGTTTAGATACTTGTGATATATCCATTAAATAAAGATGACTATCTTGGAAGAGTTTATATTCTTGCAGCAAAGATAGACACTAAACAATAAACATAACGTTTAAGCAAATTATAATCTGATAGAAAGTAACGACTATTATGAGAAATAAAAAACATAGAGGGGATTAAGAGGAATGAGGCATGGTAGATACGTAGGCAGGTTGCAGACATTTGCCAAGGAACAGTGTGGTGCACAGAAAAGGCCAAGAACGGAGCTCTAGGGTGATATTTTAAAGAAATAATTGTTATCATCAGTGGGAATGGCTTGATCTGGTGCCCCATACTCTTCTACTATTAACACAGTAGGCTAAATTTCGTGCTTAACACCCAAAGTGTGTGGGGCATTGGGCATGCTCAACTTCTTGTTCAGAAATTATGCACAAATTAAAGAGGAATGCAGGTAGGGGTAAAGGATGAGGGAATTGGTTCATTTGTTCAGTCCATCTCTAGTACTTACACATAGAAATTGAGACCCCTAAAATAGGGAAACTGGAATGATAATGCAAGTTACTTTTTTCCCTGCATTGTTTTTGTTTTTGTTTTACTTGACAAGGTTGTTCTGAGGATTAGATGGAAAAGCATGCACGTCAGATGTTTAACAGAGTGCCTGGCACAAAGTTAAAAAGTTCTCTATTGATTTGTCTACAGTGATGGTGCTGATAGTTGTGTGAAGTATCATAAGAACAAAACAAAACAAAAACTCTTCTGGTTCAGGAGATTGATACTTTGAAGTATACTGGGCATATTTTTGATAACCTAGAAAACCAGAATTTTCTGGCGTATTTTCCTAAATGATGTTTAAGATTCTTATATCTATGAAACCAATTGTCAATTGCCTTTTTCTTGTTTGCTGCATAGCTTATTGCTGGAGTTGGCACCTATGGCATTGGTGACAACAGTGGTAGTTGAGAGAACTATGAAGTGTATTTTTATTAGCATTTCTATTTCTCTATCTTTTTTTTTTTAACCTTTTTCTAATTTTTGACCCTCTACCCCATCCCTCATTGACTTGCAAGAAGTTTATGAATAATGACTTTGTATGCCATTTGGCAATCTGTGCTTGAGAACTGTTTTCTAAATTTGTCTTGATCATATGGATTCACAAGGGGACATTTTTTAAAAATAAAATTATATACTTTCTATCTGAATCTCCAGGGTAGGGGCCTGAGAACATTTATTTTTATCACAGGCTCCTGGGTGATAGGTGCTTTTACTAGACTAAAGCATATTTTCTAAACTTCTCTGGTGGTAAGAATCATTAGAGTACATATTAATAATATGAGTAATACAGATGACTAGATCCCATGTCCACTGAAGAGAAGATATAACTTTGGATTGGACATGAGTCTAGTTTTAATAGTTGGCTTATTTGTTGGCTTGCTTAGTGTGTGTGAGAGCTCAGTAGGCTGCTGATTGCTAGGTTTCATAATATTTCCATGTAGTCAGAAGAACAAAACAAAAAAATCTTGTTTTGAATGGCAGACTGCTTTATTTTTTTTCCTTTTAAAAATGGTTAGATATCACTGATACAGGAAAGTGCATAAAACATTTGTATATGGCTTAAAAGCAATTATAATCGAAATTCCCATCTTACCACAACCCAGGTCAAGATATGGAATGTTGCTGGCATCCCAGAAGCACCTTTTCCCTGATCACACTCCCTTTTCTTACCCTTGAGGTGACCATTATCTAGATTTTTATAATGATAATGTCCTCATTTTCTTGATATTTTTACCTCTTAACTGTGAATTTCTAAGTAATATCGTCCATTTTGCCTTTTAAAGGACTTCATATGAGTGAGATCATAGTTTTTGCATTCTTTGTGACTTGCTTTTTTTGCTTAGGGTTATTCTTGTGAAACTCATCTGTGTTGGTCATATAGCTGTCACTTGTTTTCATTGTTGTAGAGAATTACATTATATGTACATGCCAAAATTTATTAATTTTACTTTAATGCATATTGCTCAATAATGTTTAGTATCAAAAAGGACAACTCATTGCCTATATCTGCATAAGGAAAAGGGAGGCTATGTTTTGGAGAAGAATAGGACATGATTTTTGTCACTTAACAGAAGAAATATTCTTGGTTATATTGATACATATATTTTTTAATTGAGCTAACATTGGTTTATAACATTATATAAGTTTCATGTGTACAACATGATATTTTGATCTCTGTATGCACTATAGCATGCTTACCACCAAAAGTTTGGTTTCCATCTGTCACTATATATTTGACTCCTTTACCCATTTTACCTTTCCCAACCCCTTTCCCGTCTGGTAACCACTCATCTGTTCTCTGCAGCTGTGTGTTTGTTTTTGTTTGGTTTGGTTTCTCATTCATTCATTCATTCATTCATTCATTCATTTATTTATTTATTTCATTTGTTTTTTTATAATCTGCATATGAATGAAATCATATGGTATTTGTCTTTCTCCATCTGACTTATTTCACTCAGCATTAATACCCTCTAGATCTGTCCATGTTGTCGTAAATAGCAAGATTTCATCTTTTTTTTTTCTTTATAGTTGAGCAGTATTCTATATATTTACCACATCTTTTTTAATTTGTTCATCAGTTGAAAGGCACTTAGGTTGTTTCGTATCTTGGCTATTGTGAATAATGCTGCAGTAAACAGAGATGGATATATCTTTCTGAATTAGTGTTTCATATTCTTTGGATAAATACCCAGAAATAGAATAGCTGGATCAACCTATTTAGTGAAATGTATTTGGCTATTATAAATTTTACACTAAAATAGTTAACTAGCTGTTTAGGCATATTTTCTGTTAGTGCTTGCCATAGCATATATTCTTTCGATGTGTTTAGTAGTATAAGATACATTTATGGAGAAAAATAAATTGAAATTACTATCTATTAAATCTTTTTTCAAATTAGGAAAAGATAACCATTATTTTAGCAGTGGAGTATTTTGGTCAAGCTTTTGAAATCCCAGTGATACATCCAGTGATACACAAGAATCTAGCTGGAGAACCAATGGAATATGAGCTTACTGAGAGCTTTTCTTACGGAGATTGTTAGCTGTTTTATGAGTGTTATTTGGCACTGAACTAGTTGATGTCAAAATGTGAGTCATCTTTAGAATTGAAAGTTATTTGGAAAGGAATTTCTTGAAAGTAATATTGGTCTTAAACACTTACTAAATGCATCCCCATCTATAAAATGAAGTTTAGAATATAATTTTGTATAGATGAGTTGCATGATAGTGTCACAGATTTAAATGTGAGGTTAGGATTTACTGTGCTGCTTGGGGAAATTTTAAAATTTTGCAATTACCAGAGCTGCATTGGATGACTAACTGACATCTGTGCTCTTAAGACATACAGATAATCACATGTGCTAGCCATGGTGCTCAAATCCTTAAAAACAACACTAAGAGAAAATTAACAAAATCAAGAATTGGTTCTTTGAAAAGATCAAAATTAGTAAACCTTTAGCTATATTTACTAAGGAAAAAGAAAGAAGACTCAGCTAAAACTGGTCATGAAAGAGGGAACATTACTACTGATGTTACAGAAATAAAGAGGATGATAAAAGAATACTACGAACAATGATAGAGTGAAAAAAAAATGGATAATCTAGATGTACTGGACAAGTGCCAAGAAGCACATAATCTACCAAGATTGATCATGAAGAAATAGAAAATTTCAATAGACCTATGACTAGAAAGAGATTCAATTGATAATCAAAAACCTTCTAAGAAAGAAAAGCTGATGAGTAGATTGCTTTATTGGCCAAGTGTACCAAGTATTTAAAGAAGAATTAATACCAGTCCTTCTGAAATCTTCCAAAAAGTTGAAGAGGAGGGAACAATTACTAACTATTTCTGTAAGGTCACCTTTACCCTGATATCAAAGCCAGACAAACACACTACAATAAAAACAAAAACTGCAGATCACCATTTCTTTTGAATATTGATGCAGAAATCCTCAACAAAGTACAAGCAAACCAAATTTAACTACACCATGCCAAGTGGAACTAGTTCCTAGAATGCAAAGATGGTTCAATGTATAAAAAGAAATCAGTATGACACACTACATTAACAGCACAAAGAGAAAAAAACACATGGCCATTTCATTTAATGCAGGAAAAAGCATTTGACAAAATCCAACACCCTTTCATGATAGAAAACACTGAATAAACTATAGAAGCAATTTCTTCAATATAATAAAGGCCATATATGAATCACCCACACTTAACATTATACTCAGTGATAAAAGACATAACTTTCCCTTTAAGATCAGAACAAAGAAAAGGATACCCGCTTTCACCACTTCTATTCAGCTTAGTGTTGGAAGTCCTAGCCAGAGAAATTAGGCAAGAAAAAAGAAATAAAAGGCATCCAAATTGGAAAAGAAAAAGTAAAATTATCTGTTTGAAGACATGTTCTTACATGCATAAAATAAGAATTCCACAAGAAACTTACTAGAACTAATAAATGAATTCAGCAAAGTTGAAGCACATACAATCCACGTGCAAAAATAGTTGCATTCCTATATGCCGCAGCGAACAATCCCAAAAGGAAAGTAATAAAACAGTTCCATTTACAATAGTATCAAAAAGAATAAAATGCTTAGGAATAAACTTACTGAAATGGCAAAAGACTTGTACACTGAAAACTACAAAATGTTGCCAAAAGAAATTAAAGAAGACACAAATAAATGGATAAACATCCCATGTTCATGGATTGATAGGCTTAATATTGTTAAGGTGTCAGTACTGTCCAAAGCAATGTATAGATTCAGTGCTATCTGTATCAAAATCCCAATGAAAATTTTTGTGGAAATAGGAAAATCCATCCTAAAATTTATATGGAATCTCAAGAGTCTCTGAATAGTCAAAGAAATATTGATAAAGAACAAAGTCAGAGGTCTTATATTTGCTGATTTCAAAACTTACTATAACATTATAGTAATCAAAACAGTATGGTGCTGGGGTTGTGGGTATAGCTCAGTGGTAGAGCACATGCTTAGCATGCACAAAGTCCTGGGTTCAATTCCCCAGTACCTCCATTAAAAAACCCCCCAAAACCAGTATGGTTCTGGCATAAAGAAAGATACGTAAGGGCCAATGAAATATCATAGAGACCTTAGAGAAAAATCCTCATGTATATGCTCTAATGATTTTTGACCAGAGTGCCAGGATCATTCAATGGGAAGGGACAATCTTTTCAACAAATAGTATTGGGAAAACTGGATATCCACATACAAAGAATAAAGTTGGACACATCTTATAACCCTATACAAAACTAACTTAAAAAGGTTGAAAGACCTAAACATAAGAGCTAACATACAAAACTTTTAGACAAAAACATAGAGGGGGAAGTTTCATGACATTGGATGTGGCAGTAATATCTTAGATATGACATTACAAACACAGGGAACAAAAGAAAAGAAAAGATGAGTTGGACTTCATCAAAATTAAAAACTTGTGTATCAAAGGACACTATACAGAGTGAAAAGACAACTCATGGAATTTGAGAAAATGTTTTTCAATAATGTATCTGATAAGGGAAATATGTGCAGAATATATAAAGAACTTTTACAACTCAATGACTACCACCACCTGATTGAAATGAGGAAAGGACTTGAATAATCATTTCTCCAGTGAAGATATACAAAAGTTAATAAGCATATGAAAAGATGATCAACACCATGAATTATTAGAAAAATGCAAATCAAAACCACAACGAGCTGTCACTTTATACCTATTAGGATGACTATTATCAAACAAACAGAAAAAAAGAAATATTGGCAAGGATGTGAAAAAATTGGAACACTTGTGTGTTGCTGCTGGGAATGTAAAATGGTGCATCTGTTGTGGATAATGGTATGGTGAATCCTCAAAAAAAATTAAACATAGAATTACCATATGATCCAGCAATTCCACTTCTGGGTATATACTCCAAAGAAGTGAAAGCAGGTACTCAAATAGATATTTGTACACCCATGTTCAAAGCAGCATTGTTCACAGTAGCCAAAAGGTAGAAGCAATCAAAGCATCCATTAATGGATAAATGGATAAGCCAAATATGGTAAAAACAAATAATGGGATATTATATAGCCTTAAAAAAGAAGAAAATTCTGACATATGCTACAATGTGGATGAATCTTGAAGACATGCTAAGTGAAATAAGCTCAGCATAAATGGACAAAAAATGATTCCACTTATATCAGATACTCAAGTAGTCAAATTTATAGAGACAGAAAGTAGAATAGTGGTTTCTTGGGGCTAGGGGCAGGAGGAATGGGATATTAGTATTTAATGAGTACGGAGTTTCAGTTTGGGAAGATGAAAAAGTTGTGGAGGTAGATGGTGGTGATGGTTGTGCACAACAATGTGAGTATAATTAATGTTGCTAAACTTTACACTTAAAAATGTTTAAAATGGTGAATTTTATGTTGTGTATTATACCACAATGAAAAAAATGAAGCTGAAGTCCTTCTAGAAGATCACTGAAGAGTTAAAACAATTGTTTATTCACTGTTAAAACTTTTTAGTATACAAATTATCAAACAAATTATCAAATTATCTTTTTATTATAGAAAAGTGGAGAAATAGGGTAATGAACCTCAGAATAATCTTCTCCTAGATTTAACATTTATTAGTCTTTTGGTTTATTTATTTATTTATTTATTTATTTTTGGCTGGAGAATTTTAAAGTAAATTACAGGTATCGTGACATTTCATTCCTAAGCATTTCAGTAGGCATCTCCAGAAATAAGGAATTTCTCATATGACCACAATACTGTTGTCATGCCTAAGAAAATTAACATTTTAAAAAATGTATCTGATATCTAGCCTGAATGGTCACATTGTCACTCTTGTTTGTCAGTTATATTTTTATTATTGGTTTGCTTGAGCCTTGTGTTTTGTATTTGGATTTAATGTTTCTTATCTCTTTTAATGTACAACAGTCTCTTGCTGTTCTCCCATTCCATCCCCCTGCACTGTTTTGTTTATCCTATTTAATTTTATTGAAATTCGTGCAATGCCCTCAAGTAACACACCACCTTATCTTACTTACTTAGTTCTAGTATTTCTTATAAACTTGAAATTAGAGCTAAGGCTTGTTAGAATTTGGTGAAAACAATTTTGGCAGGAATACATCTCAGGTGGTACAGGCTGAACAGAAAATAGAATGAGAATTTGCCAGTTGAAAAACCTTTTAGACAGAGTCAGGAGGCTAATTTCGGATAAAATACTTGTTTATAATTAGTAGTGGAATTCTGTCAAATAGTAGGCACAAATAAGTATGATCAGAGATGGTGGTAATGGAGGCATCTCTAGAAACCTGCTTGGTAGTTCTCAAGGATTTTTACAGTTAACCTACACAATGTTTTCCAGTTTTAATGTTTTCCACCAATTAGGAAGTCATTTTTATAATAAATAATGTTGTCTAGCAGTACAGTTGACAGTCTATATTTATCTCAACCCAGTAGTGTAAGTGCTAGAAGAAAGTATCAAAGGATTTAAGCTTGTTAACCTTTCTTTCCAGAAGACTTCTTGGAGAAGGGAAGATTTAACAACAAAAAACCCCTATTGTATTTTTTTGGAGAATGTATTAACAGCCATAGACGTTTTTCACAGAAACTGCATATATCTATACATACATAAAATTTTGCATACAATTTTATAGGATTCATAGTATCCACCTAAATTTTCCTTTGAAGGTGGAGTAGTTTCTGGATAACACATGAATGAAGGTTAGAGCTGGCAACAATAGGATGCATTCTTGGAAACAGTGAGTTGATCAGAGTGAGAGCAAGGGCACCTGCTGGGCTACTGGAAAATAAAACTGTTTAGTTTGGACAGACTCTGAAATGTGAAAATTGTAGGCCCTTTTGCCTCTTCTCCAACATTTGCTTCTGTTGACTAACTGCCTTCCTTCCCCCACATTCATTTCAAAGTTCTTTTCTTTCTTGACTTTTATGAAATTAGTCTTTGTCTTTCTTTTCTCTGCTTTCTCTTTCTAGTCTTAAATTTAGATACTCTTCAGAGTTTTCTTTAGTCCTCTTCTCTTTTTAATTTTTACTTTTATATTAAGATCACTTTAGTTACATCTTCTGTTGATAATTCCTAAATCTCCCTATGTCCTGGGCAGAGCTCCTGACCTCTATTTATCACTATTTACATGTCCACTGGAATGTTTTACAAACATCAAGTGAAGAAATTCCCAAATTGTTCTCACTTCCACTAACTGTGGTTCTCCTATATTTTCTGTCTCATCTATTGACATCACCATCCAAACTATTTTCCTCCTATATTCCAGTGGTGCTTTAAGCCCTTACATGCATTTTTAAATTTATTCCACAGACTTATCTTTTAAATCCTAAATAATCTCCTTTTGCAGTTGAAGCAGTTTAATCATTTTGCCTCAAAATCACAGTTAGCATGTGGCAGTGCCAAGATATAGACATAGTTCTGCCTAATACTAGATCTCGTATTTCTTACCACAGTTACGATACTACCACTCAATTCTATGACTTTAATCTAAAAAAAAATTAAGGATGTACCTGTAAGGTTTAACTATAAGAGTATTTATTGCAGAATTTATAACAGTAGAAAAAATAGAAGGAGATTCAATCTCCAACAATAGGGATTCCGTTAAATCCATTATAGAACATTTATATGGAATATCATGTGGTCATTATACATCATGTTTTAGACCAGTAGTTTTCATTTTGTATTAACAGAGTCATAAATGGGAACCCAGTGTTTTAAATAGAGTTAAAAAATATTGTTTGAAAGGGATGGAAGCCCGAGAGAGTCTCATGGACTACTGTCTGTAATGGTTCTTGAGGGGAGGTTAACCCCTGTAGGGTTTGAAATTTTTGATTTTTTTCAAGTATAGTTAATGAATCAGGAAAATATTCACAATGCAATAAGTGAAAAGAATAGTTAACAAAACAGCGTGTATAGTACATTCTCAGTTTTACTAAATAAATAATTGAATGTACATATAACTAAAAGAATGGGAGGATATATATATATCAAAATAGGGATATTGGTTATTCTTTTATTTGACGATTATGAGTGATTTTAATTTCTCTCACGTTTTCTACAATGAACAAAAATTAATTTTACAAATAGAGATTATAAGAACTCCTGAATGTGTTATTTTAAAAAAGACAATAAAAGCAAAAAGTATAACCAAAACCCACTACAATTATTAAATACACACACACACACACACACACACACACAGAGCAAAAGAAGTAAATAATCCAGTGACTGTTGTGCCATGAGTGTTGGCTTGAAGCCCTTCAGTACGTGTGTAAGCATAGGTCCATTACTCTGCCTTTTGAGCATCAACCTTGGAAATTGATGCTGTTTTCAGTTGGGCTTTAGAATGTGGACTACAGAAGCAGCCTGCTTGGGTTCAAATACTGGCTCTGCTATTATTCATTGTTTGACCTTGGATAAGTTACTTAAAAGGGCCTAAGTTTTCTCCATCTATGAAGTGATACCTTATAGGGTATTGTTAGAGTTAGATGAGTTAAATTCAATAACATGCTTAGAGCAAAGCCTGACACTTAGTAAGTGATCAGTTATAGTTATGATTATTGTTATTCATATCCTTAGAGTTATTTTCCCTATAAACCCTCTCTTCCTCTCCTTCCAAAAATAGCTAGGGATTCCAAAACTTTACAAGGAGAGTCATAGTCTTAATTTATTAAGTTTCCCAAACAGGTCAGTGGTCAATATACTGCATATTTATTCTTCCTAGCAAAATTTAGTAGCAGCTATACCGTATTTTATAAGGATTTCCATGTTTTTATGGTATTACTTCTGCCCAGAAATTGTCTAATGTGGTCCCCAAGACTAACCCCAAGATTCAGTGATTCACTAGAGAACTTACAGTACTCAGTATACACTGATTTATTACAGTGAAAAGCTACAAAGCAAAATCAGCAACAGGAAAAGGTACATGGGGTAAAGTCGAGAGGAAACCAGGTGTAAGCTTTTAAGAGTCCTCTCTCAGTGGAGTCACAGGGGATATGCTTAATTTCTCAGCAGTGAGTTATGACAACACATGTGACATGTCTACCAGGGACACTCATTAGAGATTCAGGGTCCGGGGTTTACATTGAGGGCTATTCAGGTAGGCACTCTCCAACTAGCATGTACCAAAATTTCAGACTCCCAGAAAGAAAGTAGGTGTTCAACATAAACCACATTGTTTGCAGAATTTAGGCTTCTTATCAGGGAATGATGGGAATGATCCTGAAATCTAAGTTCTCAGATGTCAGTGAAGAGCCAACCTTGCAAGCAGTCTTTCTAAGGATAGCAGTCTCAGGCCTGCTATGTTACCTCTTTTCTCCACAGAGGTATATTTTAAATGTATTTTACCTGAGAAACTAATATCAACAAATTATGCATTTTAAAAGAGTTTTGTTGAGATATAATAATACACAAACCATAAAATTTACCCATTTGAAGTAAAAAGAGCAGTGATTTTTAGTATATTTATAGATCTGTGCAATCATTACCACAATCTAATTTTAGAACATTTTCATCATCCAGAAAAGAAACCCCATATCTGTGAGCAGTCATCCCTCATTCCTGTCGGTCCCTCCTCTCTCCCTTACTCTTACCCCCACCCCTAGGCGACCACTAATTTACTTTCTGTCTCTGTGGAACAAATCTATACATTTAACATACTTTCCACCTTTATTTAACCTCTGATGTAAATGACTTTGTAAGATGGTAGTTCAAAAATTGTTCAAGGGAATTTCTCTTTCCGTACATGTCAGAGTTTGAGTCTGTATGGTAGTCTTTAAATCCACAGCCTTAGCAACAGCAATCATCATCAAAATTGTTATTACATGAGTTAGTGGGATTTAATAAAATAATTCATTATAAAGGCCCTTGTCTTTGCAAATGTCATTCTCATCATTTAAAAAGTATGTTATACAATTGATTGAGGCTTACCAATGGGAATTTTGATACTTACTTGCTTAACATTTAATCTTTTCACTGTATCTTTTTGCTGTAAGATAGACAGGGACTCATGCAGAAAATTGGATGAGGTTGGGAGAGGTGGCTGCACTATTGCCATTAAGATGTATATATTGTTAGAAGGGAAAGGACAAAAAGGATTACTTTATAATAAGTGGCTATTTTGGAGGGGGTATAATATTCAAGAATAAATAAAAAGTAAATTTACATGTAAATTTATGAATTATATTTAAAGAATTATCAAAATTCCTTAAGGTTATAACATTTAAAATTTATTTAAAAATTTTTATTGAAGTACAGTTGATTTACAGTATGTTAGTTTCTGGTGTACAGCATAGTGATTTAGTTATATATATTGTTTTTCAATATAGGTTATTGCAAAATATGGAATATACATAGTAGGACCTTGTTGTTTATGTATTTTATATATTGTAGTTTGTATCTGGAGTAGTTAGTATTAGGAGTTTGCAAACTCCTAATTTATCCCTTCTTCCTTTGGTAAGCACTCTTTTTTTAATAGAAGTGCTGGGAATTGAACCCAGGACCTTGTGTGTGCTAAGCATGTGCTTTACCACTGAACTATACCCACTCCCCCCAAGATTGTGAAAAAAAAATTATTTCAAAAGTGCTTGTGTGTTTTTTAATTATTATTTTGATTAAAATCTAGTTTTTCCCATAATTGAGTTAATAGACAAACTGAAAACTGTGGGAGGCTCTTTCTTTTGTGGTTAAAACACAGAACTTAGTCACCATGAGTTATGTAGGTACTGACTAACATTGGGTGTTTACCTAAATGTCCAAATCTGTGTAAACTCTTATGCTTTTGAAATACTAGTTTCATTTTAGTGTTAATCCATGTTTGTAATTAAAAGAGACATTTCTGGACAACAGGAAGTAATATATCAAATATCTTATTTTCAGGGACAAAGCACCAGAACTTACTGTTACTTATCTGCTTGTCTCCCAGGTGATTCTGCATCAAGATGCTGCTCTCTATAGGGATGCTCATGCTGTCGGCCACACAAGTCTATACCATCTTGACTGTCCAGCTCTTCGCATTCTTAAACCTACTGCCTGTAGAAGCGGACATTTTAGCTGTAAGTAAAGTTTAAATTTAAATTAATTTAATTTTAAATTTAAACAGTAAAATTTGTTCATGTCTAAAAACATCCCTTAAAGAAAAGCTTTAAAAGAAGTCTTAAATGATGGGTGTTATACAATAACAAAATAATAGAATCTTATAAGGTGTTTATGTACAAACATAGAGGCATATATACACATAGTTGTTACTTGAAAGTAGGAGACCTTGCCCATTTTTTTATTGCCTTGATTCTTAAGACCTCATGTACAATAAGTTCCTGATAAATGTTGTTGCTCTTGAGTGTGTGTGTGTACTCTTGAGTGCTCACGCACGTATGTATCTGCATGCTGTGTGTTTAATGTAGAATCTTACTGTTTTTGTTGGTAATTAGTATATCTGTAATGACTTGACAGTGATATTTTAAAAAATTGTGCAATAAGTCCATAGAAAATTTCAACCTAAAATTAACGTCAGTGAGTCAGAAGAGAACCATAATGGTCTTATCTTTGATGGTGGATAGAAAAGTTTTTAAAGAAGAAGGTTGCTCTTCAAAACCTTATAGTCCTTTCTAGGCTACTGTCTTATTGTCCTCTACACTGGGAAGTGTATATGTTTCCTATTTCTCATTTCTGTGAAGTTAGAAGAAGAGTTAACTATATCTGTAAGTGTGTGGTGTGTGTATGTGTGTACGCCTATACTCTAGGTATTTTATTTTGCTAAGGATTTATTCGGTTTGGGGGTGGCTTGTAGGCGATTTGCTTAATAATATTAGGTGAGAAATAGAAGGGCCAGAATTGTGGCTGACCAAAGCTTAATGTGGTCCTTAGCCATGCTTCTGCATACTGCAGTACTTGTGGAAGGCTCTAGAGTCATTGTAGAACTTGGGAGAGCCAGGCTGGATTCTATCCCATAACTTTTTTGAAGGCATAGTAAATCCCATCCCTATGAGATTTCTTACCCTCTGTCACTCTCTTTGGTAAAGAACTGGTTAATTAGATTTTTATAGAATAGTCTGGATCTTTTTGAGATGGAGTGAAAGTAGAACCTTTAAGGACTGAGTCCATTGCTATTCAAATCTCTTCTCTAAATTGGTCCCCCAAATCCTTGGAATAGTCTTAGGTTGACTTTGAAATGAGGTAGAGGATTTGTGGACTGATCAGGGAATGAAGTTCTCCTTGTGTCTCTTTTCTCCTTTACTTTTTTTCATTCTCTCTCTCTCTGTCTTTCCCTCAGTTGTTAATAACACCTGCCACTCCTTGTTTCTTTCTTTCTTTTTTACCTGAAGTGAACTGTTATTCTATGGTTCAGCTGTGTGATAAGTTAAATAATGTTTCAGTGGGCAGCTCTAGGAATTTAACTAGCTGTGTGATGTGGATCAAATTACTTACCCACTATAAATGCCTCTTTTTTAAAAATTTATAAACTGGATTATTGTAGTGATGATTAAATAAAAACTGCTTAGAATGGTATCTGACACATGGTAAATGTTTTATCTGTTTTGTCTTCATTATAATTATTCTCATCATCCTTCACTCACTCCCTCAAGCAGTGTATGAGACTGCCCAAGTTGTATTATTTAATGTAGAGGTAAAACAAAATGTTAGAGAACAGTCAGTTCTTACCAGCAGTGTGCCTTGTGCTTCAGGCAGGTGGGTATGGAATGTGTGGTGATGTCATCTAGCGAAGGAATTATTAGCATGGGAGCTGCTTAAATCTGGTCTTTATGCTGACGCTAAAGATAGAGGCTGACAGGAATGCAGGGAGAGCTGGTGGGGGGATGGGTTGTGAAGTTATGTAACTGGTAAAAAGGAGAACTAAATACTGAGGCAGAGGAACTGGATGTGGTAACAGTCATTCAAAGGGGCTGAGTCAAGAGGTAGAAAATATTAGCTCCTTTTAATTGAGTAAGAATACCCCTGAAATCTGAGTTTGTAGTAATAAAATTTAAATAAATTGGACATCAGGTTGATTCTAGTTTCATTTAGATGGGTATTAGGATGCTGTTTTTGAAAAGATAAAGTCAGTTTTAGTCATACTGTTTGTATGCCTGATGATTGTATTTTTGGCACTTGCATTCCCCCACTTAACTATTAATTCCCTGACAACAATATTTGTCCTCTAGTTGGTGAGTTCTAAGAGGCTGTGGAGATGCTACTATTGAGTGTGTTGCTGACTAGTCAGTAAGTATCTCTAGATCATGAGTACCTGGAAGGCAGGGCTGTGTCTTACTAAACTTGATGGTTCTGGTACCTAGTGAGGGTTACACAGTAGGAATTCAGTAATATTTGAACTGATTAATAGTTTTTCTTTGGAATTTTAGTTCTTTCATATTTTCTTTTAATATTATTTATTCCTTGGAACTTTAGATTATTGTTATTTCTGTTAGCAGTTTATTCTCTTTTCACCTCTTATTTCATTGTTGCTCTTTCCTTTGACCCAAAAGGAAATGTGAAGTTTTTAATTATATAGGTTTCTGTCTAGAAACATGGAACTTTAGAATTGGCAGAGGTATTACAATCTGAACAATGTTGAATGTTCCAAGGTCCATAGACTACAAGCGATTTGTTAGGGTTGAGCTGTGCCATGATCTTATTGAGAAGTAATATCCATCTTATTTAGTTTCAGAGTCAAACAACCCAATATTGGTTTACTCCAAACCTACCTTTTGATTCTGTTGTAGAGATTTGTCAGAGAGCTATCATTGCTTGGTAGTTGGTTGTGGGTTCAGTGGGCAGAGTTAGGAGAGAGGCACCCAGTGGTCGGTAGTGTGAATGGATTGGATTATATGGCTTGGTAGTTAAGAGTTCCCACAATGAGAATTACAATCTGAATTGAATTCCATTTCTACCACTCTGTAGCTCCATGACCTTGGGCAGTTACCTAACATCTCTTGAGTCTCAGTTTATTTATGAAAATGCAATTGTAGAAGAGACAGTGTAGAGCACTGGGTTAAGAGCCTGGGCTCTGGAGCCAGACTGCCTGGGTTAGAATCCTGGTTCTTCTTATTTACTAGCTTAAGTTATTTTCAACATTCTGTGGTCAATCTGTAAATGAGGATGATGGTAACAGTGGCTGACTTTATAGGGTTGTTGTAAGGATTTAATAAGTGAATACCTATCAAGTGTTTAGAATGATGTCATAAATGTTCATAATTGTTAGCTATTTATACTTTCTAAATTGTATTAAACCTTCTGTTAAGGCTGCTGTCAAAGAGTAGAATTGGTTAAGAAAAGACCATTTTTTTTCTTTCATATTTCTTTATTTCTATAATTGAAAGCCAAGTGTTGCCTAAGTCAGCTGTAAGAATCAGTTGTTCTCTCTGGCCTGTAAGATTTTCAGTCAAAGAAAAGACCTTTTCAAAATAAATAGATTAAAACTGTTACATGGTAATCACTGAGTGTAAAATTCCAGAGAGGAGTAATTTTATTTTCTACTTTAAAAATTTTAACAGTGAGTATGCTTTAATTTCATGAATAGCAACTCCCTCATATTGAAAAAGTAAACCACTTTTGTACTAAAGATGTTTCTGTTTGTCTTGTATATGATAGGAACATGTTTTGTTTTAAAACAATGTGATTGTAAGAGGCAACATGAGCAAAGTAATGATTGTTTTCTTAGGGAAAGACAAAGCAGTTTCAAAATGAGTCTCACTCAATAACACAACTTATTCCAAGTCCCAGTGTTAAAGGTACTATAGTTCAAGCTAGATATTTTATTTCTGAAATTCTAGCCAAAAAGTGAAACTCCTCACTATCAGGAAGTGATAAAATACTTTAGTACAGTTGTAGATTTTCCATTTCCTGATTTTAAAAGAACATTTTAAAAAAAGTACTGCCTGTACACATTTATATATGTATATTTTTTGGTTTGTCTGTGTTGATCTAGATCAGTTTCTTTATTTTATAGTAGTGTCTTTGGCCTTGGAAGAGTTAAATGACTTTCTCAAGTTCAACACAAAGCTGATGAAAATTAATTAAATCAATTAAAGAAAGATGTTTTAATTAAGAGGTTAAATGATACATTGTGGTAATGCACATAAAAGCATTTTATGACTCTTAAAGCACTTTGTAAACCGTAGAGCATTCTGTAAATGTGATTATTTCTGAAGTAGGAAATTACTCTGAAGCAGTGCTGGCCTCCAGGTATACTGCCAGGCTGGTTATCCTGAGGTAACAGAATGGATAGGTACAGTGATCAAATTCGGATGCTTGAATCACACAATGCATTGAATTAATTGCAAACATACGGTAAGAAGCATAGGTAAAAGATGGGTATGTTAAGACGCTTAGGATAAGATGCAGGTGGGATGCAAGAACCACACTATCTGAACCCTATGTTACCTGTTATTAGTTTGTGCAGTCTCTATGCTCCATCAGCTTTCCCTGGTAACTATGTGGTTACCGGGACCTGAGTTGAGAGTGAACAGAGGAACTTGACAGATGGAAGGTGTCTGGATCCAATGTTTGCTTGCTCTGTTGAAGAGACTCGAGGTATTTACATTTGAACACAGCTGTAATTTGCTGTTAACCTGCAGAGCTATTTATCTGCGTGTTTCTGGCAGATGACACAAGAGGCTGCAGTGGGGATCACCAGTAGGTGTTTGATTTAGGGACAACATAGGTATCAATCTGGATGTGTGACCTAATTCATGCTTTGTGAATATTTAAGGTTTGCATGATTCTTCCATCTTTTGCTCTCTATATGTAACACTCTTGCTTTGTTCCATCCTTTTAATCTGTATTCAAACCAAGGTGTTCTATTTTTTCTGAATTTGGCTTACAGTTTACGGACAACTATCTTAACTTCTGATGTATCATATAAATTTCTCTTGTGTTTCAGAAGTTACTTGTTTACTATCTTTTCTTAATTTCATCTATCTAACTTGTTTTTCTTGTTTTCCATAAAGCAGATTGACTATAGCATCTTAAATAATACAGCAACCTCATTTCACAATTATCATTACTGTTGTCTTCTATAAGCACAACAGATTCTTGTTTTGTTTTGCTCTATTTTGGTAAAGGACTGATAAATATTGTAGCATAGGAATCTATATAAGGAAGGAAAAGTTGTTGGAATTTGAATACCTTTAACTCTCTATATGTATGTATTTCACTGGATTTGGTCCTTTCATTATTCAGCTCTAGATAAAAATGTTCAGATTACTTTAAAAATGGCAGTGCCTTAAAAATATGATTTGATGTTCTTCCTTTCTCTGGGGAAAAGGCATCTTTCATAGGTAGAGCCAGAAATCCTGTAAATCTCTATTAAATTAGACCCTTGTAATATGGAAAAAATTAAGTGGAACTCTTGCTGGAAAACAATCTATCTAGAAATTCTTTGGGAATTTGTCTGAGGGGAAAAACTGAGAAAAACAATATGTGGTTTAATATTACAGAGTTATTGCTGTTGTTTAATAATAATTATATGAAATCAGAATCCAATTTAAGCAGTTGTATATCTAGTAAATTGCATATATTCTTTTCTACTTTAGTGGATGTGCACTTACAAAATTGATTTTATGGTGATAAGCTGTGACAGTAAATGAGAATTACAGACATGACAACTTAAATAATTTAATAAAGTTTTTAATTTTAATGTTATGTGTACATTGGTTGTAACTTGTTTTTAATTTTATATTTAGTATAATTTTGAAAATGCATCTCAGACATTTGATGACCTTCCAGCAAGATTTGGTTATAGACTTCCAACTGAAGGTTTAAAGGTAAGAAAAATAGAAATATATGGTAAAGGCATGGGTATTTAGTAAGGTAATTTTTATTGCTCTGTATTGTTTAAAAAATGAAACTATTTCTTACTATTACTTATTATAAAACATATACATAGTCATATGTAAAGAGTTCAGACTGTTCAAAAAAGTATGAAGAAAAAAGTGAAAAATCACCAAATGATTGTATTATTCTGAACTAGCTGTCATGTTTGGTATATAATATTTCAAACCTGTTTTCTAGAATATGTGCCGTATGTGTTTGTAGATATACATGTGCGTATATATGCATGTATAATATATATATGCATATATACTTATGTAAATATTCACATATACAATGAATTTGTATTTAATACTGATAGAAACATGCTACTTCATTACCTGCCTTTTACTTAATTATAAAATTTTCATGAATTTCATGAAAAGAATATCTTTTCATGCTAATAGGTAAGGATCTGCATTTTTATTTACAGTGGCTGCATGGTTTTGCAATATCATGAAATACTGTGGATTTTTGAACATTAGATTGTTTAATTTTTTTACAGTAGATATTTAGGTTGTCCAGTTTTTGCTATTATAAACAGTGCTTCAGCGAATGTCTTCATTCTTGTGTATTTTTCTATTTATTTGTGTAAGATACATTTCCAAAAGTAGAGTTGCTTTGTTTATAGAACACATGTTTAAAATGTTATATATTCCAGGCTACCCTTTGAAAGTTTGTGACAATTTAGAATTTCATCTAGTGTCTGAGACTGTCCTTTTTTCCACATTCTCTTCAGTACTAGATATTACCAAATTTTGTTAATTGATAAACAAATTCAGTGAGATTCAACATCCTACTGTTTTTTGCCCATTTTGTGTGTGTGTGTGTGAATGTGCATGTATTGCCTGCTAATGCTCTTTGCCCATTTTTAAATTAAGATATTCATATTAATTTGTAAGAATGCTTTATATATTGAAAATATCAGTCTGTTGTTTGCCATATATGCTTCAGATTGTTTTTTCCAATTTGTCCTTCATCTTTAAGGTTTCAGAAGTTTTGTTTATGTAGTTAAATATTGTTATCTTTCCCTTTGGAGTTATGCTTAGAAAGTCCTTCCCTATTCCAAGATAATGCAAGGTTTTTATGTTATGTAAGTTAGAATACATGAAATTGTGTATGTATGTATGTACCACAGAATGTTTTCAGTTTGTTCTTTCTTAAAATTCCTTATTTAAGTACCATAAAACTATTATTCTTAATTAGGATGGCAGGCATCTCTGAGAGGGATGTATCAGTTTTTAATTTTTTTAAGATTCTAAATTATTAAAAAATTCCCTACATTGTATAACTATTTGTTATTATAAAAATATTTAAACAAAAAAGAAATATACAGAGGAAAAAGGAAGAGCCTTCCTGTACCCCTTCCTCTCATGTACATATCAATCCCACTTCCCTCTTCAGAGTTCAGCATTAGGGTATTATGTGCTCTTACAGGCCCTCAGACCCTTTTCTGAATATGTAGTGCTATTTAGTTCATAAATTTATGAACTCATAAAGTTCATAAATGGTTACCATTTGTATATATGAACATTTTCTAATTTTTTACAGTGGAATCCATTCTAGCTAACTTACCCAGAAAGGGATTTATGAAGGGATAAAGATATTCAGAGTATCATAGTCTGGAGAAGCAGTTTCCAAACTATTTCAGGAATAAAACCCAGAAGCCCCTTGGAGAGCTGGCTTGATGCAAGATTGGTGCAGCCACTGACCCCTAGAGAAAAGCACATCACCTTGTCTCTGATCCAGAAGCCTCCGTGGTCTCACCTCAGTCTGCCTCTATTGCCACCCAAGCTAATCAGAGATACCCTTTGCCAGACTGTTTCTTCAGCTCTAACACCTGGGGTTTTCTGGTTGACAGACTCTAGGCCATGTAGTTATTAGCCATATACTTTAGTGAGATGCCTAGCTATGAGGGAGTCTGGGTAATGTAGTTTTTATTGTTATTTTTGTTGTTTTAGTCTACTTTGGAAAGGTGTGATTCATAGTATGAGAGAGTGGTTGCAGAAAATTTGAGCATTGTGAATGAACGATAACCACTATAGTATTCCGTAATTTGACTTCCCCAGCTCCCCACACTTAGCATTATGTCTTAGAGATCTTTCCACAGCTATAGCTATAGATCCAGCATGTTTCTATTAGGTACTGCATGGTGTTTTGTAATATGAATGACCATAATTTATTATTTTTTTAACATTTTTTATTGATTTATAATCATTTTACAATGTTGTGTCAAATTCCAGTGTAGAGCACAATTTTTCAGTTATACATGAAAATAGATATATTCATTGTCACATTTTTTTCTCTGTGAGTTACCACAAGATCTTGTATATATTTCCCTGTGCTGTACGGTATAATCTTGTTTATCTATTCTACAATTTTGAAATCCCAGTCTATCTCTTCCCACCCCCTGCCCCCTTGGCAACCACAAGTTTGTATTTTATGTCTATGAGTCTATTTCTGTTTTGTATTTATGCTTAGTTTTTTGTTTTTTTTTTTAAAGATTCCACATATGAGCGATCTCATATGGTATTTTTCTTTCTCTTTCTGGCTTACTTCACTTAGAAGAATGACCATAATTTATTAGTCATTTTCTATTAACAGATATTTTGATTTCCTATCCAAAGTCCACTTATTTCTCTAGGATAGATGTTTGGAAGTATAACTGATGAATCTATGGGCATGTATATCTAAAATTAAAATTAAATTACCTTTCCAAAAGTCTGTACTAATTTATTCCCATTAGTGGTGTATGGGAATACCCATTCCTCCACCCTTGCCAACACTGGATACCATTTCTTTTCTAACTTTTGCCTATCTGATGGGCAAAAATATTAATCTTGTTTTAATTTGCATTTCTCAGATTACTAGCAATTTTGAGCTGGCAATCTTTCTTCCATTCAGCATAAGGAGTAAGACCATCCCTTTTCACTAAAGAACTTTTCTGCTTAGTAAGCTGATTTTAAAGAGTTCCACTAACTCCTGATACAACCATAGTCTTATTGGTGCTCCTGTATTACTATGTTATTGTTAAGTGAATTCAGTTTACATTTAAAAGGTATTTTGACAAATTTGTTTTGTCACTGCCTGAGAAAAAATAATGTTAAATATCTGCCTACTTTTGCACAGTGACAACATAGGGCAAGCCCCAGAGATGAAATATAGTGAGATAGTAAAGGGCGTATTCTAACAAATTATTGAATCTTTATGGATGGCTTTTATATTTGCATGACTGGCTTGCCATTGCCCAGAATCAGAATTCACAAGTGCTAGCCTACTCATTTTTTTTAAAAATACCTTTATTGTGGTATGGTTTCTGTACAGTAAACTACACATATTTCAGATATACACTTTGATGCATTTTGATACATGTATACACTGTGAAACCACTACCACAATCAAGATAGCTAACATTTCCATCACTCCCCAAGAGATGCAGTTTTGAAATCCCCAACATATCCCTTCCTTCCCCCTTTAACTTCTGGTAACCGTAAGTTTGTTCTCTATGTCTGTCAGTCTGCTTCTGTTTTGTAGATAAGTTCATTTGTGTCTTTTTTTTTTTTTTTTTTTGATTCCACATATAAGTGATATCATAGGACATTTTTCGTTCTCTTTCTGGCTTTCTTCACTTAGAATGACAATCTCCAGTTCCATCCAAGTTGCTGCAAGTGGCATTATCTTATTCTTTTTTATGGCTGAGTAGTAGTCGAGAGTGTGTGTGTGTGTGTGTGTGTGTGTGTGTGTGTGTGTGTGTATAAAACACATCTTCTTTATCCAGTCATCTGTCAATGGACATTTGGGTAGTTTCCATATCTTGACTATTGTAAATAGTGCTGCTGTGAACATTGGGGTGCATGTGTCTTTTTGAATTACAGTTTTCTCTAGATATATACCCAGGAGTTGGATTGCTAGATCATATGGTAAGTCTATTTTTAGTTTTTTAAGGAACCTCCATAGTGACCTCCATAGTGGCTGCACCACTTTACATTCCCACAGTGTAGGAGGGTTCCTTTTTCTCCATATCTTTTCTAGCATTTATTGTTTGAAGACTTTTTAATGATGGCCAGTCTGACTGGTGTGAGGTAATATCTCATTGTGGTTTTGATTTGCATTTCTCCAGCAATTAGTGATGTTGAGCATCTTTTCATGTGCTTGTTGGCCATCTGTATGTCTTCTTTGGAGAGTTGCCTATTTAGGTATTCTGCCCAATTTTTGATTGGGTTGCTTGTTTTTTTTGATATTAAGGTGTATGAGCTATTTGTATATTTTGGAAATTAGTCCCTTGTTGGTCATACCATTTGCAAATATTTTCTCCCATTCTGTAGATTGTCTTTTCGTTTTGTTGATGGTATCCTTAGCTGTGCAAAAGCTTTTTGTCATTGTTTACAAAGAAGACTTGAAGTGAGGATGGCTCACTATAGTGTAATTTCAAGGAAACTAATTAAATGAATGTGTTAAAATATAACCTAGTTAATTAAAAAGTATAATATGGTTATTAAGACATAGCTGAGAAATATTTTAGTTGTAAACTTTGCCTGGATTTTTAGTTGGATATCTTTTGTAGACATATGCTCTTAATTTTGTAGATTTTATAGTATCACTGGATTCTACTGTTTCTAAGAGATTGGTTATATATAGTATAACCCATATCATTTGGAATTCTGTGTTTACATTCCATTTACATATGCTCCAGTATTAAGCTAATAGTATTTAAAGGCTTTTCCTATTATCCTCCATCAATTTAAAAAATATTTGAGTATGGGAAAATCAGAAAGCCAAAGAAAATTTTAGCTTTTTGAGCTGTAATGGAAAAATGTGAATCTTGCATGGATTAAAATATAGCATGTTAATGTGTGAAAGTTTTTTTTAAAAGGGCTTGATATTTTTAACTAAGGGAAGCTCTTTGTTTTTAGTTATAGATTTTAATTGGCTGTTTTGTCAGATATCATCTCCAGAAATCTCCCCCCCACCTTTTGGTGGAGACCCTGTGGCTGTGCCTCAGAACAAAAGGAAAGATGTATGACATCAATATGTTCCCTGAAATCTGAATACCTTACAAGAGATCTGCCAATGAAATATGGTATTGTGTGGTCGTTATCCAGAGTTAGACACTCACAAAGAGTTTGTTACTGAGAATCCCTGGTAGACATTTTTCAGAAAGTCTTTAACTTCTAGGTTTTGTATTGTAGCCCCCATTCCCTTCCCTCTCTCACTGAAGGAAACTTAATTGAAAGTGTTGCTTTTTTGCTACATCCTTACCAAGACTTGTTATTGTCAGAATTAAATGTTGGCCAACCTAATAGATATAAAGTGGTATTTTGTTGCTTTTACTGGATATTTCCTGGATTATTAGTGAGATCAAGCATCTTTTTATGGGGTTATTGGTCAAGCAGGTTTATTCTGGTTTGAATTGTCTTTTAAAATCTATTTTTGTATTGGTTTGTTAGTTTTTAAAATACTGTTTTGTAGGAATCTAGACACTAATCCTTCAGTTATATTGCCCTATAAATATTTTCTTATTTTGGCTTTTTAACTTTAAATTGCCTTTTAAAATTATGCTTAATTTTAAATTTTAATATAGATATCTTTTTTGATGTTTGGCATTTTCTGTGTCTTAAGTAATCCAAAATTTATAAATTTTTCCCATGCCCCCACCCCAATTCCATGATCAGAAAGTCTTTAATCTACCCAGAATTATTTTATTTTACAGTGTAAAATAGGCCTCTGTTTTTACCTTTTTGAAATGAATAACCAACTACTAAAGCATCATTATTGCATAGGCAAGATTTTACATGGGGGTTTGTAATGCTAGCAAGATCTCTTGCTAGACTCTGTTTATTATCAATATCATTGGAATAATTCAGTTATATATTGAAGGCCAGTCTTAGAAGGATCAATCTTTTCTAGATTTCTTGTTTCTATACTTTTAAGAGCTGCCTTAACATGTAGAGGGGAAAATAGTGATTACTAAAAATTCAAACCGGACGTATCGGATTTACCTCTGATAAAGGAGCCTAGCATCGGATTTCCTGAGTGTTCCTATCAGTGGCAGATCTTGTCTTCAGCAAAATACCCTTTGGGCTAGATTTACCATTATCACTGTATACAGTGTTTTGTAATCTGGTACTCTGCCTGTGTTGATGAGGAGCTGATGATGATACTTTACGTTGATGAGGAGAACATAGAAGATGAAGGTCATAGTGTGCAGATTTGATATATATATATATATATATATATTTTAAATTAGAGTATAGTTGATTTACAATGTTGTGTTTGTTTCAGGTATACAGCAAAGTGATTCAGTTATACGTGTATATATATTCTTTTCCAGATTCTCTTCCATTATAGGTTATTACAAGATATTGAATATAGTTCCCTGTGCTATACAATAGGTCTTTGTTGTTTATCTCTCTTATATATAGTAGTGTGTATCTGTTAAACCCAAACTCCTAATTTATCCCCCTCCACCTTTCTCCTATGTCTGTGATTCTGTTTCTGTTTTGTAAATAAGTTTACTGGTATCGTTTTTTAAGATCCCACATATAACTGATATCATGTGATATTTATTTGTTTTTCTCTGACTTACTTGACTTAGGATAATAATCTCTAGATCCAGCTATGTTGCTGCAAATGGCATTATTTCATTCTTTTCTATGGCTGAATAATATTCCATTATATATGTACATATATATATATATGTACATATATATATATATGTATATATGTATATATATCACATCTTCTTTATCCATTCATTCCATTCATTTGTCGATGGACGTTTAGGTTGCTTCCATGTCTTAGCTATTATAAATAGTGCTGCCATGAACATTGGAGTGCATGTATCTTTTCAAATTAAGAGTTTTCTCCAGGTATATGCCCAAGAGTAGGATTGCAGGATCATTTGGTAACTCTGTTTTTAGTTTTTTGAGGAACCTCTTACTATTCTTCATAGTGGTTGCACCAGTTTACATTCCCACCAACAGTACAGGGGAAGGTTCCCTTTTCTCCACACCCTCTCCAGCATTTATTGTTTGTAGATTTTTTGATAATGACCAATCTGACTGGTGATACCTTGTTATAGTTTTGATTTGCATTTTTAAAATAATTAGCTACATTGAACATCTTTCCATGTGCTTGCTGGTCTCTGTATTTCTTTGGAGAAATGTCTGTTTAGATCTTCTGCCTATTTTTTGATTGGGTTGTTTGTTTTTGTTTATTGTTTTAATTATTACTTTATATAATTTGTATTTATTAATGAACCTAAGAGAAGAAAAGAAGTATGTATTTCTAAAGTTGTTATATTAACCTTCCTATTTATCACTATGGTTCTCTTCATTTATTCCTATGGATTTGATATCCATCACCACCACAATCCGTCTCTAGAACTTTTTCATCTTTGCAGACTGAAACTCTGTACCCTTAAACAATAAGCCCTCATTTACCCTTCTTCCTACTTCTTAGCAGCCACCATTCTACTTTCTGTCTCTATGAATTTGGTTACTTTAAGGATCTCATATAAGTGGAATCATACAGTCCTTTTGTGTCGGGCTTATTTCAATTTGCATAATGTCTTCGAGTTCATCCATGTTGTGACATGTATTAGAATTTCTTTCCTTTTTAAGGCAAAATGATAAACCATTGTATGTGTATACAGTTGGCACTCCATATCTATGGGTTCTGCACCCACAGATTCAACCAACCATTGATCAAAAATATTTGAAAAAAGTTCCAGGAAGTTCCCCAAATCCAAACTTTAATTTACTACTTGTCAGCAACTGTTTACATTGTATTTAAACTATTTACATAGCATTTACATCGTATTAGGTATTGGTATAGGTATTAGGTATTGTAAGTAAATGAGAGATGATTTAAAGTATAGAAGGGGAAGGATATAGTTCAGTGGTAGAGTGTGTGCATAGCATGCACGAAGTCCTGGGTTCAATCCACAGTACCTCCATTAAAAAATAATAAACAAACAAACACACCTAATTACCTTCCCTGAAAAAAAAAGAAAAGAAAGAAAAGAAAGAAAATGGTATTATTCCCTGTAGTGACACAAAAATAAAGTATATGGCAGGATGTGTGTAGGTTATATGTAAATACTATGCCCTTTAATATAAGGGACTTGAGCATCAATGGATTTTGGTATCTACAGGGGATCCTGGAATCAAATACTGAGGGATGACTACCACATTTTGTTTATCCATTTAACTGCTGTTGAATACTTCTGGTGCTTCTATGTTTTGGCTATTGTGAATAATGCCACTATGATCATGGGTGTACAAATAATCTGTTCAAGCTCTTACTTTCATTTCTTTTGAGTATTTGTCCATAAGTGTAATTGCTAGACTATATGGTAATTCTATATTTAACTTCTTGAGGGATCATCATACTGTTTTTGGCAGAGTGGCTCCTGCATTTTATGTTCCCACCGGCACAAGGGTTCTAATTTCTCCACATTCTTGCTCACACTTATTTTCTGTTTTTTTGATTATAGTCATCCTAATGGGTGTGAAGTGGCATCTCATTATGGTTTTTATTTGCGTTTCCCTAATGATAAATGATGTTGAACACCTTTTCATGTGCTTATTGACCATTGCTTATCTTCTTTAGAGAAATGATTATTCATGTCCTATGTGCATTTTTAAATCAGGTTGCCTGTTTTTGTTTTTGTTGCTGTTCAGTTGTAGTTGTCTTGGTGTAGGTCCATTAGGGTTTATCTTGTTTGCAATCCTCTGTGTTTCCTATACTTGGATATCGGTTTTCTTTTTTAGGTTTGGGGCATTTTCAGCCATAATTTCTTCGAATACATTTTCGATCCCCTTCTCTCTCTCCTCCTTCTGCAACCCTTATTATGAGTTGGTTGGCATGCTTTATATTATCCTATAGATCTCATATGTTACTTTCATTTTTTTTAAAATTTGTCTTTCTGTCTGCTGTTCTGATTGGGTGATTTCCATCATTCTGTCTTCCAAATTACATATTCATTCTTCTGTGTCATTTAGTCAGCCCTTCATTGCTTCTAGGTTGGTTTTTATCTCAGAAATTGAATTGTTCGATTTTGATTAATTTGATTAATTCATCTTTATGGATTCTAGTTTCTTGTTACAGTGATCTGCATTTCTATCAGTAATCTGTCTTAATTCCTTTAGCATTTTTATTACCTGCTTTTTGAACTTGGGATCTAGTAGACTGGGGAAATCTGTTTCATTATTTATTCTTTCAGGGAATTTCTCTTGTTCTTCTAATTGGGAGTAGTTCCTCAGTGCTTTTTCATTTTACTTAATTTTCTCTGTCTCTGAATTTAGGAGAAATAGTTACCTTTAAAGGGATGTTTTTATGTGGAAGTGTCTCTGTGTAGACTGTGTGTGTCCAGTATTTTTGGTATGAGGGCTGGTTTTGTATGGATGGCAGCCATGTCTTTCCTCAGAGCGTGCTGACTGTTACTGTCTTATTAAGGGGTGTTATTGGCATTGTGTCTATAGCTTGTGCTGGATGTGAGGTGGGGCTTCCTCTTTACTCTGTGGCTGTTACCATCCTGTTGGGAGTGGGTCTTCTCCCCAGCTGTTGGAGTAGAAGCCCTGAGGGTTGGGTTTGATCAGGCTCCATTGCCCTTGAGTGCGTGTACAGGCAGTGGGTATTTTGTAACATTCTAGAAAGTTGTTGATATCAACGAATTAAGCTGTCTCACATTAGGAAAATGTTAGCTGATAAAGTCTGATTGATCAGTGTAACTCTTTTTGGTCCACGTTTGAATATAAAAATTATGATAGAAAGATTCCACTGACATCTTCATTATTTGAGGTGTTTGTATCAAATTTTGGAATCAGCCTTAAGTGCCTGTTAGACCAACACTTTGATTTGTTCATTTTTGTAGATATCTTTTTGTCTTGTTACCCGTTTTGTTCTTCACCTAGTTTTTTTGTCTTGTGGATCTTGTGAAGGCAGTATAGCATAGTGGTTAAGAACACAGGGTGTGGAGGCAGACTTCCTGGGATGGCATGTGTGCTGTGAATAACCTCAGGCAAGTTACCTAACCTTTTTGAGACTTAGTTTTCTCATCTTTAAAATAGGAATAACAATGGTGGTTACTTTGTAGGCTTATTGCAAAGATTAACTGAATTAGAACTTTTAAAGGGCACGGTGCCTGACGCACAGCCCTCAATGCCATGGCTCAGCAAATGTTAACTGCTTGCTGTTACTGCAGTTGTTAATTATTAATTAATAACTTCAGGTATTCACTAACTAAATAACTTGCCGCTTCTCTCCCTCTCTTCCTGCTTCTACTTTTGTACTCTTACAAAGGGAAAGCTGCACTGCTGCCTTGCCTTCAGCATTTTTGTTGACATTGTCGCTGCTTATAGTCTTCTTAATTTTACCGTGTATAATTTGCCATTCAGTGCAAACTGAAGAGAAGGAAAGTCTAAGGCTTTTTTCAGCCTAAAAGAATCTTTCAAACAAAACCACTTTATCAAATTATCTATCTCTTTACGACTTTATTAACCAGTGTAATTTGTCATCAAAAGTAATTTTGCCATAACATTTACTCTGAAACATCACAATTTCAAATGCTTCTGAAGCATTAAGGCAAAATTATATTCAGTATTTTTTTTATGTTTAGGTTATTTGAATATTCTAGTCAGAAAGTGGCAACACAAAGCACTTTAGAAAACTGCTTGGTGGCATTTACTGAAGCTTGATACTCCATGATCCAGCTTAATATATTATGGTTCTCCTTCTTTGTACATGCTTAATATCACGTACATGTGTTCCTGAAAAGACTAGTGTTGGAATGTTCATAGCAGCACTATTTCTAATAGTCCCTACTAGAAATTACTCAAGTGGTCATGAACAATAGAATAAATTTTGGTGTGTTCACACGTTGTAATACTATAGGGAAATGAAAATGAAGGCTCTACCAAGTATATCTCAACAGTATGGTTGCTGAATAGTAGAGATGGATCTCAAATACAATATGGAGAGAAAGAAGTCTAAAAGAGAACTTACTGTGTCTGTTTTTGTTGTGTCAATTATAAAATTAGGCAAAATCTAATCTAAGCTGTTAGAAGTCTTTATAGTAACATTGGGGGTGGGGTTGTGGAGTAGTGACTGGCAGAGAGGATGCAGGGAACTTCTGGAGTGCTGTCTGTTTCCTTATACAGGTGTGTTTAGTTTGGGAAAACTCATCAAGCTGAGAAGTTATATTTTGTGCACTTTGCTTTATGTATAATCATAAAAGCTGTTTAAAGAGTCAACATATTTATGTACAACAAACCTACTGCATTATTTATTTGGTGATATTGAGGTGCCAGTCTGCATGCACTAATTTTGTCCATCATCCTTGTTTAGTCATAAGAAAACTAAAACAACAAAGAAAAGAAAGGTGGACATCTGGTTTCTGAGTTTCCTAGACAGTGGTAATTTTCTTGGGTTTCCAACATATTGGCATAAAATAAGTGCCCCTGTCAGAAAAGAAGGTTGAGGAGGATCCTTTATTGCAGAACAAGGATCCTTTTCATAAAAAGGGATTGGCCCTGAAGGATGACACGAGGCATGTGGCTATGGCTTAAGGCAGCACTTTCTTGGCCACTCATATTTAAGGGCACAGAGTTCTGCCAAATTAATTGGGAAAGCCCACTACTCTGCCTCACAGACTTTGTGGATGAAACAAAGTAAATTTGCACTGCTTTAAGTGACTTACATCTGAGGAAAGGATGGGAATTAGTAAGCTATTTTGGCAAGTTATTCTTTTTAGAATAGTCCAAAGGAAATGTAATATTTAATAATTTAAGGCCTGTTTTATTTTTTAATGTCTTCAGTCAATTTCCATTAATGCAAATAGATTTTTTTTTACTTTTAACTTATGTGTATTTAATCTTTATAAGTTTTCTTACGTTTAAAATTTGCACATGCTTGTCATAACAGATTTATCAATACAGAAATGATTAAAAAGCCAAAACCTTTTTTTGGTTCCACTTGTAGACCCTTTTTGGTGTCTGTACATACCATAAATTTATTGATCCTAAGATGTATTTATTACTTCATAATAAAATTGGGATATGTCTCTTGGTTGCTGTCCTCCAGGTGGCAGTCATGATGGATATGGGAAATTTGGCCCAGCATAGCTGTTGATTTTGTCTTCACTTCAGTTGAACTTTTATGCCTTGTGGTAATACATGGGTTGAGTTTAGTTGCTGTTATAAGTCTCTTAAAAAGAACTGCACTATGTGATTTGACATTGGAGCAAAAAAGTTAATAAACGTGTGTGCAAAAGGAACAGAAAAGGCAGCAGGTGTAAATTTAATATGAGTGAAGCAACTCTTCCTTGTTTGAAGGATAACCACAGTTCTGTTTCTGTGCTTTATGGAATCAGTAAGAGGAGCTATTCTATGAGTAAATGAAGGTATGCTGCATTTTATTCTTGAACCATGTGCAAAAACATTCCCTATCACAAGCCAAGCAATGCAACTTAAAGCAGGAAAAATTGAGAAATCCTGTGGACTAGATGGTTGGTGTGGTCAATTCTCATGCCATACAGAGCTGTTGTTAAGGCACTGTGTCATAGTTTTAATTGCTCGTTTCTTCTTATAAATGAATTTAATAAATTTGATCATCTTTTTATGTATTTTTTCAGTGTTTTAATGTATTCAGATAGTCATTTGGTTTTTCTGTTTTAATCTATTAGTGTAACATTTTATATTAATACATTTTCTGTTGTCAAATCATCCTGTATTTCTGGGAAAGCATCTTACTATTTTCTTTTTAAATTAGTAGTTATCTTGTGGACATCTTTCCACAAGCTCTATTATTTTCTACTGTATGGCTCTATTATTCAACTTAGACCCTTTTTTGTGTCTGTACACACAAGAGTGATTCTTTTATTTTTCTGTTGTATGAATATACTTTAATTTTTTAAATGGTTGCCTTATTGATGCACATAATTTCCAGTTTTTGCTATTAAAAACAATGTAGCAGGGAATATCTTTCTTTATATACCTTTATATACTTGGGATAGTGTTTCCATAGGATAAATCCCTAGAAATGCTATGCATTTTCATTGCGTGATGAAATAAATTTAAAAATTAATTTTTAAAAAATATTTGCTTGGTTTAGGAATGTCAATCATTGTTGGAAAATATACCAACATGCTAACAGTGGTTATCTCTGGGGTGATGGGCTTATGTGTGTGTGGCTTTTTTTTTAACTTTAAGAGTTGAAAACAGAACTTACTTAAAAAAAAAAAAAATGAAATGCTTAGGAACCTAAGTACTACTTTAGAAATTGTGGGGTTGTAAGCAGTTGGAAGTTAGGATCTGTTGTAGTTGCCGGATAATTCATGTAGCATAATGCAAAAAACACATGGAACAAATTCAAAAGGTATTTGTAGAAGTAAGTTTAATTCATTTCTTCGAGTTTAACAGAGAAAAAACTGCTGATTCTTTTTCAGGGTTTTTTGATTAACTCAAAACCAGAGAATGCCTGTGAACCCATAGTGCCTCCACCAGTAAAAGACAATTCATCTGGCACTTTCATCGTGTTAATTAGAAGACTTGATTGTAATTTTGATATAAAGGTAATGTTTGCTTTTTTCACTTTTTTGTTACTGTTTGTTTAGTTAGCTGGCTTAAATTCTCCCGTTTCAGAAAGGCTTTAAGAAAGTTTACACCATTCATGCAGATTAAAAAATATAAAGGAGTGAGGACAAAAGTTAAACACAAGAAAGACAGGTTTGTGAGTTTACTTAATTCTTTTTTATTTGCTATAAAATTTACGCTAAACCTTTAGCAGCCAGTAGAAAGAAGATGACCCCATCAGTTTTATGATTCACAGTGTTAGTAAGATTGAAAATAAACATTGACTAAGATATCAGTAACTTTTGTTGGTTCTAAGAATTTTCAGGTTGTTGTTGGGCATCTTGAATTGTCGTTTATTAGTGGTCTCACTTGCTCTAATCCAGGGATGGAAATGTTAACCTTTAGTTTTATGCCTTCACCCTTCCAGTATAATTGCTACATCTGTATCTGTATCTGTGTTGATGTTGGGATTTCTCTTGTAATAAGCTGACTCTGTCACCTGTATAAAGTTTATCTTGATGGAGTGGGTTAAGCTGGCATTTCAAATAATAAAACTAAGTTTGCCATAGGACTTCCCTTACTATCATCAGTGCTGCTCTAGAGCTTTGGTTTTTTGATACTCTTAATACGGTCTTTACAAATTTGTCTCTGGATTGGCCTTGTCAGAAGAGCCAGATTGAAGCCTGTAAAAATAAGCCTTGATGTTACTTTTATTGGACTTTCTGAGATCCCAGTGTCTTGCATGTATCTTAGAGAACAGACTATAAGATACTATTTCATGTACTTTCCATAGCTTGATCTTAGATGATTTGTCTGTTTAGTAGGAAAGGCTGCCCTGACTCCTGCTGTGCCTGGATTTTTGTCTCTGCTCCATTCATTTCATGAAAGAAATGACAGCTCCATAATAAACTTATTAAAGGAATAAAATAATAACTGTAAAAGGGTTTGAAAATGTACAGCGCTTTGTAAATAACAGTTATGGTTACTATTGTGTATTAGTTCTAAATCTAAACTCTCAATTGCCTTTAATGGGAAATAAATCAGAGCTTGAAGTCAAATGTTGCAGATTTCCTGCTCTTCAGAGTTACGTCTTTTATAGTAGTTTGAATTTAAACCATTTTAAGATTTGATCCAGAACTAAACTATAGTAATTATAGATTTTTCCAACAAAAATGAAATATATTTGTAATATTTCATTAATTTCATGCCACTAAGAAATTAAAAGTAAACCAATTCTGCTGGTTTCAAGGTTAATTGCACTTTCAAGCTATATAGTTTTTGTCTCAGTCTAGTCTTTGATAACCAAAAGCTAGAATACCTCTTTTTTTTTTTTTTTTTCCAAATCATTTTCTTTTTTAGGTAGAGATGAGACGTGGTTCACTGCAAAATTTAGGGAAATACTGCCATTGAATATTTATTATTGAGGGTGAAAACCCAACTCAGGAATGAATAGGAGGGCTTGTTAGTCCTGTCCCTTTAGTGGATCCTCATTATGGGTCTGAGTACTTCTAATGGGGTTTCATGATTTAGCTATTACACCAGCTCATCACTTTCCTCTTCCTGACTTGAATTTTATGCTGTAGCCATACTACCTACTGAAGCCTCAACTTGCTGTATCTTTGTGCCTTTGCACTTACCGCCTTCTCTCTTCAAGTTCTTTTCTGAGATGATCTTATCACCTATATTTCTGACTGTTTCATCATTTAAGAGCTAACTGAGGATGTTACCTCTTCTGGAAGCCTTACTTTTCTTTCTACCCTCTCTCTGACAGAATGAATCATTCCAGCTCAATGTGCCACCCTTCCACTTTATAGCTACCTCCTTTATATCTCTTTATGACATTATTAAGAGTTTTATTTCATGTGTTTCATGTATATGCATGCTATGTTTAGGGTTCACATTTTAATTATTAAATATCTAATTTGTGTCATAGTGCATAGTAGGAGAGCAATAAAGGTTTGTTAAATCAAGCTATGTTATATAGTAAGCCTTCTACTTCTGTGTATAATGTATTCTGTAAAAACATGTACATGTAAAAATATGTTTAAAATGTTTAAATTGAAAATTCTCATCAGAAAGAATATTAGAAAATTTCTTACTGTAACTCACCATGTAGACATAGTCTTAATGGATAAGGCTCTAGTCTATACATGTTCTTTAACTTGGTTATTTTTATATCACAAATATACAATGGTATATCATAGCCATTTAATGCTAAAGATTCCTTACTCATGTTGCTTGTAATGATTTCTGCCTTAGTCTCAGTTGTGTTAAATTTACAAGACATTAGTTTACAAGGGAGACACGTTGGCTTCAATCAAGTTATGGAAACAGGCTGCATACATTTGAATCCCATATTTATCATTTATTAGCAATGTGGTCTTAGGCAAGTTGTTTTTTCTCTGTGTGCCTCAATTTCTTTATCTGTAAAATGGGAATTACAAATGTTCCCTACATCATAGGATTGTTACAAGGATCAAATGAAATAAATGTTAAATGCTTATCAAACAGTGCCTTGCCCACAATAAGTAGGCAGTAGGTGTCAGCCATTGATGTTTTATGCTTTTCACCATTGGTGTGAAATAGAATAAAGCTGAAGATGGCAAAGATGTGGACTATATTAGGCTGAGAAGTCCCACAATTTATCATTCGCAAGCTGGAGAACCAGGAAAGCCGGTGGTATAATTCATTTCAAATCTGAAGGCCTGAGAACAAGGGGAGCCAATGGTGTAAATCCTGGAGCCCAGAGGCCTAAGAACCAAGTGCTCTGATGTCTGAAGGGCAGGAGGAGGTGAATGTCAAGAAGAGAGAGAGGGAATTCGCCCTCTCTTCGGCTTTTGTTCTGTTTGGAACCTCAAGGAATTTGATGGTGCCCACCCACGTTGGTGAGGGTGGATCTTCTCTACTCAGTCTATGGAATCCAATGCCAGTAGCTTCCAAAAACCCCCCACACTCCCAAATTGCATTTTACCAGTTATCTGGGCATCTCTTAGCCCAGTCAAATTGACACATAAATTTAGTTCTGACCTTTCATAAACTAAATCATTGGCTGGTTAGTCACACTGAGATATAGTAACTCATGTCAATTGATGTGTAAAATTTCTAGTTTGGCTTCTAAAGGGCAGTTTAGTCATGCCAGTGTGTAATGTATAAAAAATAAGTTTCATAAATACACAAGGATAAGAATTATGGATCACCTATCAAGGTTGGATGAATGGATAGGGATAAATTCATCATAGTTACTGGAAAAACAACTGGAATATCATCCCAGAGGAAATTTCCTTTCTAAGGGTGGTCACTGGTGGACAGGCTATTAGGTTTTTTAGCTATAATCCTTAGATCAGAAACCTATGTCTGTATTTTCTGGGCTTCCAAATTGATGATTATGTATGGTTTTATATTAGGTATGTTGTAGAACCTAATCATTTATAATATATGTATGGTACTTCTTTTCTGAATTGCAAATAAATATCTTTTGTAGATAATCAGTAGTGGTTCATTCATGTATATGTGTAATTTTGTATGAATGCAGTGAGTTAAGAGAATAGTTAGAAAAATAGCTAATTTCCTTATTCCTGATGTAGCATCCTGGGATTGAGTACTGAGAAAAGCTTAATTAATACAGTATGCTACAGTTGAGAGTAGTTGCAAGGTTATTTTTTTGTCATGCCTCCTATCCAAAGTGACACCCAAATCTCAGAAAAAAGAGAGTTGGCTCTGTCTTACAGAGCGTTCCTTGGAGAAGGGAACCTTTTCCATTGTAGACATCATAAGAGAGAAGAAAATAAGTAAGTAAATAAATAAAATAGTATCAAGATATTACAAATGATTAAAGGTGGTGGGTATTTCAGGGTTTGCTTTTTATAATTCTTTAGATTTTTTAAAACATGAATATTATGCTACAATAAAAGAATCTAAGATTTCTCTTATTCTTCCTCAAAAGTAAATGATGAAGTGAAAGTTGTGTGTTACAATAAAGGAAACAGCAGATTTTCTGTATACAAACTATTCCAAGTGGTTTGTGACCCAGAGATAGCCAATAAGACAGCAGAAATGCAATTAACAATTTTTGGAGGGAAGGAAACTGAGTTGTTTGTAACATTTTAAAATAAAGAGAGCACTGTCTTAATTTTTTAATCTTTTATCAAGAAAAGCACACTTGAGCCTTTCAATCTGCCCTGGAGAGATGCAGCAAAAGCCATACCCAGAGTCAGTGTTTGGGTATGTGTACTATCCAGAAGGCCAGTAAGAAGAACTATTGATTACATGCCAGCTGCTTAATTAGAAAACAATCACTTTGACTCACACTGACAAAAACTGTATCCTCTGAAAAATACAGCTCTGTATAGGAAAAGCCAAACAACGTTATTTTGTTTATCTTTGTACAATGCTGTTCTTTACTGTGACAAAATATAATTGTTTGGAAATGTTAATTTTTTCTGAGTATTTGAAATTAAGAAAACATTGCTGGCTCTTTGGTGAAAAAATTAATGCTATATTAAATCTTTCAGTTAGAAAAAATGACTTTGTAGCATTCTAAGGCAGAGAGTTCTTAAAAGACTTGAATTGACATCCCAGTGGGGAATAACGTTTTAAAAAATTTTGTAAAATTACCTGGTTAGTTCAAGAACATTAAAATAGTCACTTAAAATAGAACTTTCAGAACCACACCAACTTCTGTGTTTATAGCCAAATAAAGATTAGTTTTCAGAAATCTGTCCTCTGTCATTGCAGTCCACTATATTTCTACCATATGGTTTTAATGCTAAATCAACAATTTCTTCAAATAGTCAATTTTCTTTATTTTAACTGAACTCTAGGGAAGCTTAGTAAACCGAAATGGTACAAGGCATGTACTTCTGCTAAATTTTGTTACCACTTTATGCTGTAGTGATTGTTTTAAAAATTGTAGCTGCAAGAGGCTGAAAGGACTTAGATTTTATTCCCTCCACAGTTTTTTGTGGGGTGTGAGGGGCATGATGGAGTTACATTTGGATTGTAGATGATAAGAAATATTTTGGTTCTTACTTTATGTTGGTGTATGACTTTTACAAAAGTTAGCTGGGATACAAAGCCCTGCTTTACCTGACTTCTGTCTGTCTCAAGTCTCGTCTGTACTTTGTCCTCTCGCCGTAACCTTCAGGAACTTACAAGGCCCCGTATATGTGAAGTGGTATCTCCCCCTCTATCTTGGTTTCTACCATGTCCTTTATCTGGAATATCTTCCCTCTGCTTGTCTGCCCAGCAAATCTGACTTTGTTTTTGGTCTAAGATTAAGTATCATTTATCTGAAACCTTTCCTGATTTTCTTCAAGGCAGAATAGATCACTTCTTTTTATGTATTTCTTATTTAATCCCATGCCAGTCTCTGTGAGGGAAAAGATAATGTTTTAGATTCCATAGCTTAAGTGCTTAATGCATTGTATGACACTGGTAAATTACTAATAAATATTTGCTGAATGAACTAATTCAGAAAATCCAAAGGGCTTACCATTAAATTTAACTAGATTAGGGAATAAACAACATTATTGGAACCTTCTATTGGCTTCATGTTCATTTCACTCAACGCTCTTGGAAGTATTTCTAAATCTAGGTAGTCATTTATCCCACATTTTTCTCTAGGTCCAAATATTTATGAGAATTTAAAAAATTAACATAAACATTTTTGGATTATTTAGATGACCTTATAATCATCATAAATAAATAATAAAAATTCTGGAGTGAAATTTCATCATCTTACAAAATAGTCCTCCATTTTTCCTTTCTAGGTTAGCTTTCATCATCCTCTCTCAAGATCTCCAGGCTGATACATTTTGTAGTAGTCTCAAAATTGCACTTTTATTTCAGTAGTATTAAGCTAGGGAATATGAACGTAAGTAGAAATTAAACTCTGTAATATCTCAAAGTCATCTAATATCATTATTTAAAATTTCCTACTCTTTTCTGTATTGCTACAAAGTAATTTGTAACATTTGTTATTAATCTATTTCAGAATCTCATATGCAAGATTCCAGTAAAGGAATGTGTTAAATGATACTCGGTGGAGAGAAATATTTCTACCCATATATGATTCAAACAGCGTTCTGCTACTAGTTTGTTAATTTATTAATTTATTCTTTTCTTCCACCCTTTGATAAAAATATCTGTATTTTAATAATTAGGTTTCTTTACATACAAATTTATTCAATATTAAAACAACAAAGCAAAGTTCTCTTCTTTTATGAGGAAAGTAATATTCAATGAAAGAACAAAGCTGAAAAATAGTAAATTACATGTACTTTACCTTAACCTAATGAAGCAATGTAATGCCAGTAACTTTATTTATATATCTCTTCCATACATATACTTTAAAAAAATTGAATTATAGTTGGTTTACAATGTTATATTAATTTCAGGTGTGCAACATAGTGATTCAATATTTTTATAGATTATTCGCCATTTAACATTATTACAAACAATGACTATTTCCCTGTGCTGTATAATATATCCTTGTTGTTTATCTATTTTATACATAGTAGTTTGTATCTCTTAATCCCATATCCCTATCTTGCCCCTCCCCTCTTTCCTCTCCCCGCTGGTAACCACTAGTTTGTTTTCTATACATGTGAGTCTGTTTTATGTTTTGCTACACACATTTGTTTTATTTTTTAGATTCCACATATAAGTGACAATATGGAGTATCTGTCTTTCTCTGACTTATTTCACTAAGCATAATTCTCTCTAGGTCCATCCATATTGTTGCAGATGGTAAAATTTCATTCTTTTCTGTGGCTGAGTAATATTTCATTGTATACCACATCTTCTTTAGCCATTCATCTATTGATGGACATTTAGGTTGCTTCCATACCTTGGCTATTGTAAATAATGCTGCTGTGAACACTGTGGTGCATGTATCTTTCTAAATTAGTGTTTTTGTTTTCCTCACCTTTATACCCAGGAGTGGAATTGCTAGATCCTATGGTAGTTCTGTTTTTAGGTTTTGAAGATCCTCCATGCTGTTTTACATAGTGGCTGTACCAATTTACATCCCCACCAACAGTGTCCAAGGGTTTCCTTTTTCTGTATCCTTACCAACATTTATTATTTGTAGACTGTTTGATGATAGCCATTCTGACAGGAGTAGTGATATCTCATTGTAGTTTTGATTTACATTTCTCTTACGATTAGTGATATTGAGCATCTTTTCATGTATGTGTTAACCATCTGTATCTCTTCTCTGCAAAAAATGTCTATTCAGGTCTTCTACCCATTTTTAATTGGGTTGTTTGTATTTTGATATTGAGTGGAATAAGCTGTTTATGTATTTTGGATATTAGCCCCTTATCAGTCATGTCATTTGCAAATATTTTCTTCGATTCATTGGGTGTCTCTTCGTTTTGTCAGTGATTTCCTTTGCTGTGCAGAAGCTTTTAAGTTTAATTCAGTTCCATTTGTTTATTTTTGCTTTTATTTCTTTTGCCTTAGGAGACCGATTCAAAAAAATATTTGTGCAATTTATGTCAAAGAGTGTTCTGCCTATGTTCTCTTATAGGAGTTTTATGGTTTCAGGTCTTACATTTAGGTGTCTAATCCATTTTGAGTTTATTTTTGTTTGTGGTGTGAGGGAATGTTCTAATCTCATTGTTTTACACGTAGCTGTCCAGTTTTCCCAGCACCACTTATTGAAGAGACTGTCTTATCTCTACTGTTTATTCTTGACTCCTTTGTTACAGATTCCACACAATTCTTTTATTTCAAAATTAGGGTATTCAGATTACTCAGATACACATTAAATGAAGAATGTCTAGTTAAGGAAGAAAGATGGAATCTAAAGAAAGAGGGAAAGATGGCTTATGTCATTGAACTGTTAATGAGAGTTAAAATGTCATTACGGTCTAGTACTGTCATTAGGGTCTAGTACTGTTTTCCGTGGAGTAGCTCTCCCCAGTGTGGCGGGTAGTGACCCTAAAATATCGTACAGGAAAGAATGATGTGGGAAAGGGATTTAATCTTGGCAGGATTACTTGCTGCAGTTTTGGATCTTATTTCAACAATTGTTTATTTCCTACTGTCCTGTAGTATTCCCAGAAATTTTTATTCTATAGATAGAATTAATAGTTTTTACATTCACATCTGAAACTTCTACTGTTGTTCCATTCTCATTTGCTTTGCTTTGGTCACTTGAGAAAGAGATTTTAGTTTTTAATTTCTTCCTTCTTCTTCAGTTAATAGAAGATCATAACTAAGTTTTGAGAACTATCTCTATTCTCTAAGTCCCCCATTAATTTCTTTACTTCATTTCTTTTCTTTGTAGAGAAAATAGCTTTTTTATCCTGTGTTAGAAATTCAGGTTGGGGAAAAATGGGTAGTTTGTGCCCAGGCTGATGACTGAATTACTGTTGCTTTGTCTTGGCAATTCTGAAGGAAAAGAAAATCAGTTTTCTAGAGAATTTTTTTTCAGTTGGCATTTGGAAAGATTTAGAAGCAGAGTTATGCCACATTTTCTGCAGAGGATCCACAGAGGTCCCATACAGTTTGGTAAGTAAAATGAAGCTCCAGTTCTTAGGTTGCTGGAAGTGCCAAAACCCAGTAGAGAGCCCGGAGTGGGTAGTGGAAGAGGTCAGGCTCCAAAACCACCCAGGGTCTGTGTTATGCTGTTTTCTTTTTTTCTGACTTTTTTCCTTTCTGTATTTTAAAACACATCATACACAGAAAAAGTATTTGTATGTACAATTTAAATAGTAAAATAAGTATCTGAGTACTCATTACTCAGCTTAAGAGAGACCTGTTACTTACTAATGTTAATTAGTTAATGTTATTAATTAACTTAACTAGACTTCATTAAAGACTTTGTTAGGTAAATTCTTTGTCTTTTATATTTAATTCATCTCCAGATCATATTAAACTAGTATTAATATCTTATTTTCAGGAAGGAGCTTCCTCTTTGGAATATTTTTGCAGTAATTTCGAATGTTTTAATAAAATGATGTTAAGTATACCACAAAGTGTTTGCTTATTAAAGCTGCTCATTTTCTGTCTTGTGTTTGAAAAAGCTTGTGATGGGAAAGATTCTTGCTGAGGTCAGAGCAAATTCCAGCCAGCAGTAGTATTCGTTTCCTGTTTCTTTATTGTGGATTACTTTTTGCTCCATACTATTTTTTTTTTTCCTTCTCATTTGATTCCAGCCTAAAAAGCCCCATGGGTATATCTTTTCTCACTTCAGCTTCCTGGTAGTAGGACTTAACGTTTTATGCAGTTCTGTGTGCTGAGCTTATAGTTTAGTGCCTGCAACACCAAAATGAAGAGGCAGTAAAGAGAGGAATGTAGTCAGAGATCTGTCACTGGGTGGCGCTGAGCATCAAAATTCTCACTGTAATAGCTCTATCAGTTATTTTGCAAGTGCAGTGTGAGTCCCTGGCATTATTTGGAAATTCCTAGTAGGTTGATAGCAAGTTTATATTGTCCTTTTGTTGCACACAAATTTCTTCCAAAAAGCTTTATTAACAGTGGTGTGTGGGTTAAAATGGAACTTCTGCTGAGTTAGGATGAGAAATAATTAAGATTTGATGGGACTATGAATCCTATTAGTATCCAAAAAATATGAACTTAGGTCAGAGCCTTCATTTTAATATGCACTTTAATATACATAGGTAACTAGAGAGTATTTTATGGATACGTTTGTTAACTTTAAATTGCAATTCTCAAAATTAAATACTTACATAGTTTTTAACTAATGTGGTTTAACTGATATAGTTCATTATATAAAAGTAAAAGGTTTTTTTTTAAAGAAAAGCATCCTTAAACTAATAGCAAGCATCAGAAATAGCTGTGCTTAAAGATTTATTTTTAATCTTTAGTACTAATCATGTACTGAACACCAGATGTAATATTAAAACTTCATTTGAAACAACTGCATTCACATACAAGTTAATGACTTTGATTTTGTGATGGCATGTTACAGAATAATACTGTTGCAATGAGTGGAAATGCACAAATCTCTTTTCTGATTGCAGACAACCTACAGAACATTAAAAACTCACCATATGAATGAGTTTCAAACTTTTTTGACTTCAACCCACGCTAAGAAATTTATTTTTACTCATGCCCCAATACATATACAACACACAGCCTATAATAAGGTCTTATGAAATAGTATTTACCTGTATTAGCTAAAATACTCTGATATATGAAATTTCCTTTTATTAAAAAAAAAGTTCACCCCGGTCCACTAAGTTATCTTTACCTACAATTTGCACTACCCTCAGTATTTAAAAATTGCTTTCCCATATACAAAGATTGACTTTAAAATGCTGCCACTGGGACATAACATAAAATCTTTAATTAAGGGTTAAAGTTCCAAGGGTTCTGGCTTTTTCTGCTCTACTTGAATATCGCTCTTCATCCAAACACAGATTTTACCAGCCTTACCAAAATCTAATGAAACAAATTCAACTTTATCTCTAAGTCTAAATACTAAACAAACATATACATTTGTAATATGCCATTTATCAAAAGGGCAGCGGTCTCAGAACATAACCTAAAACAAGAGAAGGAAACATGCCATTGTACCACCATAATAAATGTCACAAAACTTCAGCTTTAGAGCCATATACTCTTCCTGACAGTTTTTCTTGGAACTTTTATGTACTTAACTTTTTTTTTTAAGAATAGAATTCTTATCAAGTGTACTTCTTTATTTCACTACTACAGAAAAGAATATAAGGGTGGAGCGAGGCTGTAATGACCACTAAAGGTAGTAAGCACAGAGAGAAGGGAAGTGACATTTGACACTTAACATTAAGGAGAAAACCCATCTAGGGTCCAGTGAAGCACGTTCATGATGATCCCCATGTCACTAGAAAAGGTCACATTATGTTTGGTGTCTTCCTTGAAACAGCTGGGGAAATGCAAAATATTTTAGAAAAATTTTTATCCACAATGACTGAAGTAAAATTTTTGGCATGTTTTTAAGGGGGAACTAAGCAACAAATAAAAGGCAATTTCATTTTTGTAGCATATATCATGCTGGATAGGGCTGGATAGATAATTATCTTACTTGTGATTTAGTTTAATTAAACAAGTATTTTTGTGAGAGAGATTCTTCTAGGCTTGAGATACATACCAATAAACAACATAGTTCTTTCCTTAACAAACAACGTCTGGCATTCAGAATGCTCTAAATGTTATTTTATCTGATCTCTGTTTTTCAAGGTAATATCAGGCTTAGTTTTCTAATAATGTTTTTACCAAGAACCATAAAAACATTATCTTTTGTTAATTTTTCAGGTAATACTTTAAAATACAAAATATCACAAATTTAGATTTCTAGTGTTGTGATTTCCATTTATCTTTAAAGCAGCAGGATTTTGGTTTTATCTTTTTTGAGAACATGGTTAGATTAGTTCACATTTATGTCCTTTATTAATGAACTATAGCAGTTGAAAATTACTCTATTTACAGTTAATTATTGTGATATTGCCTTGATTTAAATGTATCAGGTTGTCAAAGTACTCAGATGGGTATTAGAAAAATAATGCCCTTAAGACAAAAGCTTGTAGTTTATATCATAATTGCCTAAACTGTTTTGGAATAGCCTGGTCTTTTGTGCCTCATTACTCTCTCTCTCTCACACAGCAGTGTTCTCCTACATGTTCACAAAGTACAGTTACCACACTCAGGAAATTTACTATTGATAAGTACTATATCTAATAATACAGAGTATTTATATATATATTTTATATATATATATTTAAAATATATATGTGATATATATATAAATATATATATATATATATATTTTTTTTTAGAAAGTATATTCTATCTAATTATTAGAATAGGTGTTTAAATTTTCTGATTGTCCTCAGAATGTCCTTCTGCCGGAAAGCAGATTGAGAGCAAAAAGAAAATAAATCACATGATTAAAGGGAGTTCAAGAAAGTTTAGTCATTCTTTTCCTAGTGGTTAAGCACTCAAAATACATCTTCAGATAGATGTAATTTTTACATTTATAGATAAACCAGGATAGTTAAATTTCCCTGATATTCAGTATGTCTTCTTCTACTTCTGTTCTTACTACTTTACTTGTTTAAGTAAATAAAACTATAACTTGTCACTGAAATTTTCCTCTAAATCATATATTTTTTATTCTGCATGAATTACAATCTGAAATATTTCAATATAATATTCTCTTTCAGCTTCCCAATTAAAATCAATCACCTTTTTACACTTGTAATAAAAATGTGGAAATAATGATCTAAACTTAAGGTTGTATTCTCATTAAAATTGGAGGAGAAAGTATTTAAAATGGCTTCTATTCTAAATCAAACTTCTTTTGCCTATCACCTAAAGATGGATGTTCTTTGACACAACATTGTAAAATGTTGACATTGACTATAACTCAATAAAAAAAGTTAAAAGAAAAAGATGGGTATCCTCTGAAACTGTGGACATCTACAGGAGATGCATGTATGGTGTTCATGGAATATCATCCGTCTGTCTGAAGTAATTCTCGTTTCAAGCTTGCCTTTCACTACTGTTCAAACGTTACAAATTATTCTCCATGCATGGAAAAAATAGCACTATAATTCAGATAAAGTCTTTAGAACTTGAAACACATTTTACATTAAAAATGTTCTTGTTCCAAGTGTACTCATTTTACATGAGCAGACAGACTGATAAAATAATTAAATTCTTTTCAAGGTTTTTTTCCATCAAGGAAAGTCACCTCTTGGATTTTTACCTTTCTTGCAGGTGTATAACCTAGAAAAATACACAGGTCTGCTTATTTGTAGTGTCTTCTTCCAGGGGAAAAGCAAAGTCCACTTAATTCAGTTCATGTATAGATGTTAAAGGGGATTGAAGACTCTACGATATGTAAAAATGTGAATGAATTATGTTTTATTAGAGGCTTATTTAATTATTTTTAACAACCAGGTGGCTATATTTATTCCAAATATTTGTTGAGTGAATAAATGAATTAATGTGCTGAAAATCTGTAAATTTTAATCTCAAGTCCTGATACTTTAAATTCTACCTACCTAGAATATCTGTGTGTAGAAACCTTGCTACCTCTCAAATTTAGTGTGCTCAGAACCGTTCCTTCTTCTTCCTTATGATAATAAGCTTCATTTGTCAGCTTTCCCATTTTTGGTTAAGGATATTCCCTGAGTTTCTTAGAATCAAAAACTGATTATGAAAAGGAATAAAAAATAATGGTCTTTCACTTCATTGCCATCATCTTGCCTTGTCATAACAACTTTCAGATTTTCAGTATGTCCTCTACATGTCAGTCTAAGTATTTGCAGATTGTTCTAAAGGATTTCTTTAGCCATGTCAACCCCTCATTCAAGTGCCTTGGCAGAGGCGATCCCACGTCTACTTTTCTGAATGGCCTTCAAGGTATGGCACTACCTGTCCCTTTTTTCCCCTCTCCTCACCTCTGTCTCCAACAGCAACTATAAAAACCAGTAGCAGTGATAATAACTAGCTTTATTTAATGTGTGCCAGGCAGTACCTAAGTTCTATTTTAAGTGCTTTACATATAACAAATCATTTAATCCTCAGGATAATGTTAAAAATTGAATGTATTATCATGCCCATTTTATAGAAACTAAGTTATTTGCCTGAGTTTATACAGCTTGTATATGACAGAATCTGAATCCAAGTAATCTCCTTCCAAGAGTATACTTTTATCTCCTCTGCTTTTCTTCCTTTCAGTACCACTCTTCTTTACTTAGTAAGGTCATTTAAAAATTTTTTGTTTTGTTTTGTTTTGTTTTTAATATGCCTTGTTAGGTCCTGCCTTTTGTCTTGTTATTTCTCCATTCCTCTCATGTGAGAAATTTCCCCTCAACTCTTTCCACTGTTAGCCCAAATTTCCTCTTTTTGTTAAAGTGTAATCCACGTCCAATAAAATCTGCTGTATTTCAGCCTAGAGCTTTTTCCCTCTCTAAGTTTCTTTAAACTCCATCACACTATTTTAGTACTTTGCTTCTTGGCTTATACTCTGTTTTGTATGTAAGTTTTATTTTGCCCATAAGATTTTGAGATTAATGTTGTCTAAGTCTTGATGCTTTCTCAGTTCAGTTTCTCTTCCCAGACATTTGCAAAATGTTAAGTAAGGTTAATAATCCTGTTTCTCATCTCCATTCATTGGGAAACCCCAGGCCTCTCTATCTAATCAGATAAAGTTGTGTTCAAATCTCAGCTCTGCCTAAATGTGACCTTATGGGGCAGTTTCGTTTACTCATCTTTCCTCGTTTCTAAAATATAGAAAAGAATATCTATATTGTAGAGATGTGTTAGGTATTAGAGATAATATACGTAAAGCAATGGCACATAGAGGCTTCTTTTACTCATGCATATAGCCTTTGGTCTGGAGCCTTGTTATGTATGCTTTATCAACAGTTCCCCCACAGCTCCTCATGCCTGTGTGTCCCTTAAAAGATCTCTACTCATGATCATCTTGACAGTGCAATTAATTCTTTCTTCTTCCAAGGCCTGTTTTATTAGTGTCAGTACTAATAATTTGTCTAATCTGGAAATAAGATGAGCTACTGTGTCATTTCCAGGGTTCCTTTTAGAACCTGTCTTACTGAAGTCTCTTCCCTTAGCAGTCTGCTGTCTTCTGGTATATTGGCTATCTATAAGCCAGCAGTCCCATACTTCCTTAAAACTCTTGGTAAGGTGCAACCTGATCTATATAATTGAGTTGCTGCTAATATGTTGATTCAATATAAACTATTTTTGATACCACAATTTGGGCCAATAGCTCTGATCAGTTTCCTTTAAAGGGCAGATTGGCAATATACAGCTCGGAAGACTTTTTCATGTAATTTTCAGCTTTGATGGCTCTTTTGGAATTTAGGTTTGGTTACTGAGCATGCTTTTTATTTATGAACCTTTGAGTTTGTTGCCTCCATGTGACAACATGTGTTTGAAATTGCATTTTATGAATGTGAAACCAGGCACATGCTTACTGAATGATTTAGGTCTTATTTCTGCCTCGTGTGTTTTTGACAATACCAGCTGCTGCTTAGTTAAAGATGTAATTTAATTTGACTGACATAGTTCATAAACACAGATATACTGTCCTTGTTTGTATTCATAAGCCTGTTGGTCCATATGTTAATGTTTCTTGATTTAATTTCATTAGTTTATTTTAAAAATCAATAAAAACAACAACAAAAACCTTGGGAAAGCCTTGTTTCATTTTTTGAAAACATTTCTCTTTTTTTGGAACTCACATTTGTGATTACAGAATTCCTTCCATTTTTAGTGGTTTTCTTTTTTTTTTAATTTTTTTAACTTTTTTTATTGATTTATAATCATTTTACAATGTTGTGTCCAATTCTAGTGTAGAGCACAATTTTTCAGTTATACATGAACATATATATATTCATTGTCACATGTGACAATTAGTGGTTTTCTAATTTAGAAATTTTATTATTAGAGAACAGCTTTTGGTATTGATATAATTTTGTATTGTGTTAATGGAACCAATTGCATTTTGGATGTATAAGAAAGTTTTCCTCAGTTCCTTGGTGCAGTTTTAAGAATCTAATGACCAGTATAGTTACACATATAGTAGATTGTTGTAAACCCATTAATTTATATTGATGATTCTTAATTTGCACTTCAGAAAGCCTCTTGTAAAACTGATGATTATTTTGTCCCTTCTTACCAGGAAAGTTCACACATAGACAGCTGTCAGAGATTTAAGAACCCCAGGAAGGCTTGTTCTGTAAATGAGGTAGTACATGTATGCACAAGTATAATATAAGGCAGTATGTAAAATATTTAAGAAAAATATAACAAATTGATATAAAAACTCAAAGCAGGAAGCAGTTATACTGCACTTGGGGCATCATGTGCAACAGGGCATGGGACAGGGCAGATTTCACGGAGATAATGGAATCTGAAGGCCAGATTAGGCGTTCAGAAGACGAGGCCTGTTCCAAGCAGAGGTGATAGTGTGAGCAAGAAGAGACCAGAGAGCACCTGACCTGTTTGGATCTCCTTGAGGAAAATGATTGTTTCTGATCTGCCTTGAGTTCTGCATTGTGCCCAACACACAGTACCTTACTTGTTACGTAAATTCAGCAAATGCTTATTGAATTGAACCACATTTCTGATACTTTATCATAGTTCCTGAGACTACCTTTCTCTGTATCCTAGAATGTATCTGCTCACAAATATATATTTTACAGTGAAGCAGTTAAATCATGTAATTTCAATGACTGTGTATTAGTTGGCTTTAAAAAGAAGTGTAAAACTTAAGTTTTATATTAGCAAAGAACAGCTTTTGACATAAATTATGTATTTCTTAAATTGTATCTCAGGGAACAGTTGTGTTTCGGATTTGTGAAAGAAACATTTCTTAGTTACTTGGTTAGCTTTTTGGGAACAGTTAAATGGTCATTAAAGCATCAGATAAACTGGTAGAAACTCCAGCCAAGTTTACTTTTGTTTAAATAAAAGCTAAGTGAATTCTATACTGCTATGATAATATAATGACTATATGATGACTATGTATGATTATATAATGACTGTATAATATAATGACTATATAATAATATAAAACTTAAGAAATTTTTTTCCCTCTCCTTGGAAGGCAGTAAAATCTATGGGGAAGAAGCTGTGGGGGCTAGCATTTTCTCAATTTTAATTAGATAAGAAAATCTACCTAAAATAAAACATGCACACATAGGCAAAAAATAGTAAACTTACTTTTTTGATTATTGACGTTTACTTGCATGACTGCAAAACGTTCCTAGTAATAGTTTTGTTTGCTGGTTGATTTTCTTGCTACTATTCCCAACATTAAAGCAGTAGGTCCTATGTTGGTGAACTATTTATGCCATTTTAATTGATTTTTTAAAAAACTCTGCCTAATTTTATCTCTTGTGTTTATAATGTTATAATGTGAGCTATTATTTTAAGCACACATTTTATATATTTTCTCATTCAAGTAATATTTAATGAGTGCTTACTCTGTGTCAGGCTATTTCATAGGGGCTATAGAACCTGTAAAGATGAACAAAATATTAATTCTTTGAGGTACTGCAGATTCAGAGTTTTGTGGTAATAGGATAAAATTATTCTGATTGATTCACATTATTGTCTCTCAGAATTCCACCTTGCATTGTGGGGTATGGTAGTTTCAGAGAAGGCAGGGGTAATGTAGAAGAGAATTTTACTCTTGCCAGATGGGATTGGTTGCATGAGCCTCATTTCTCTTACCTAGTATTCAAATCTAGAGCCTACAGAATACTTGGGCATTCATTTTTCTCAAAAACTCAACTCTTAAGCTTTCCTTCACTCTTTGAGTTTGATTCAGGTCTTATCTTTATTGAATTATAGTAGAATTTTGAATCATTATATGCTAATAACTAAAACAGAACTAATATTAGACCTTCTGGAAATTCTTTTAAAAATTAATTTTAGAAGTATTATAAAGAGGCACTTTGAGAGACACCATTATGTACTGATTATGAGGTAATATATTTCAAGAATTTCTTACCATATTAAGTATTTAAAACTATATGTATAGTTTTAAAGTATTCAGAAGTATTTCAAGTGTTCAAAACTATATTATATATATATGTATATATTTTTTGAGTATCCAGTTTTCATTTTATTTAACAAGTATACAAATAATGATCTGATTTTTTATTTTTCCCAAATGGTCCAATGATGGTATAAAAAGGAGGTTAGGTCTGGGTTTATTTTTATTTAAAACAGATTATTGTTTTAAAAGTGAGGTGTGGTAACATGTTTGGATACTTTTCAAATCTTTTATGTAAGAAAATTCTGCCACACATCTAGCCATATTCTTATGGTGTGAAGCTTACTAATTTGGAGACTAGCTTTAAGAAAGATTGTATGGCTAGATAGAACCGAAATAAACAACTTCAGGCTAGAGGTATTTTTAATTCTTTCAAAGCCTTAGAAAGGAATTTTAAAGAAAATGGTCGATGATGAAGCTAATAATAAGAATAACTTTTATTTGACTCATTTTTATGCATTAGGCATGGTATTAAGCATTTAAAATTACATTACATATGAGAAAAATATTGTCATTCTCATTTTAAAGTTGGGAAGCTGAGGATTAAGGAAGAAAGAGTTTGCCCAAGTTTATCTCACTAATAAGTAGTGGAGGTAGAGTTGAGTTTTCAAGGGCTGATGACTCTTGAGCCTGATCACAAATCTCTACCTCTCTAGAGCTAGACAGGTTTATTGCTTTGGATCCTTTTAGTATGGTAGTTTGTATGTCTTTCCTTTATTTGCTTCTCATTTCACTTAATGCCATGAAGGAAATCAAGAAGCTATCTAAAGAAGTCCTTGATAATCAATTGTAAATCATTGATTATGTTTCGGGAACACACTTAAGATCTGTTTATATATATATACGCATGCATAATCTCATCCTAGTTATATGCTATGGACTTGTTGATTTGTGTTTGTGAATTTGAGGGACCTTATGACAAAGACTTTATTCCTCATATCATGACTGTTTTCTAATTTGCAGGTTTTAAATGCACAGAGAGCAGGATACAAAGCAGCCATAGTTCACAATGTTGATTCTGATGACCTCATTAGCATGGGATCCAACGACAGTAAGTACAGGTATCACTTTTCTTCTCTCCTGTTTGACTGATCATTCGAAACTAAAACTTGACAGAATTTCTCTTCTTTCATTTTCTGTTTAAAAAGCAAGATTTCTTCTCTGTCAGAAAGATAATTCCCAATTCTTAATCCTCTTAGGACAACTTTGTTCACAACAGAAGTGGAATTGACTTGTTCTTTCTGGAACAGTTAGTTGTCATTGTTGTTGTTTTAACCTATGTGTTTCATTTTATAGGATCCGTTGATATTTTGGTAAAAATCAAAGGAAAACCAGGCTTTAAATAGAGATAATCATATTGAGTTAGGAATGCCATAGGAGAATTTTTGTGGTTTATTTAGGGATTCACAACATTAATTTTAGGATATGCAGATGTACTGAGTAGCTACTGTATTCTTGTAGAATTTCAAAGCCCATACTTGTGCTTTCTTATACCACCAGTTGATTATTGTTAGCCCCTTAACATACATTGGCATGCCTATAGCTTTTCATTCAAAATGGGAATATCTTTCCTTATTCTTTACTAAATATTAGCTTGAAGGGAAAATGTGCCAATTTTAATGAAATAACTGGCTTTAATCAGATAGTGACTTTTAAGATAGGTGCTTTCACTCAATTTAGTGAGAGTGACAAAAGTGTCTTTTGTTGGGTTAATAAGGCTACTTTAGGACCACACCAAAGGCTGGGGGCTGTTTGTTAGAACTAACCATGTGATTAGAGGGTTGGAATTTTCCGTCCCACACCCTGATCTCAGAGAAGGGGCAAGGGACTGGAGGTTGAGTGATCTCCAGTGTCCAGTGGTTTAATCAATCATGCATATATAATGAAGCCTAATTAAAAACCCAGAAGGATAGGCTCAGAGAGCTTCAGAGTTGGTGGAAGCATAGAGGTGCTAGGAGCACTGAGCTCCTGAAGAGGACATGGAACCTCCATATCCCTTCCCGTTTACTTTGCCCTATACGTCTCTTTCATTTGGTTGTTCCTGAGTTACATCTTTTCATAATGAGCTGGTAATCTAGTAAGTAAAATGTTTCTCTGAGTTCTGTGAGCTGCTCTCACAGATTTATTGAACCCATGGGGTAAGGGTTGTTGGACCCTTCAGTCTATAGTTGGTGAGTCAGAAACACAGGTGACAACTTGGACTGGCCACTGGTGTCTGAAGTGGGGGTTGGGGATTCTTGTGAGACTAAACCGTTAACCTGTGGAATCTGATGCTGTCTCCTGGGAAATAATATCAGAATTGAGCTGAGTTGCTTGATGGTGCAGGGAAGATCCCCACACATACTGGCAATTGGGTTCAGAACCCAAAATACACTAAATACACTGCCAACATTCATGATTATTTTATTTTTGTTTTTCTTTTAGTATATAACCGTAATACCTCTTGTTTTAAGTTGTATTGAGTCATACATGCAAGAAAGATCTTGGAGCAAAGAACAGATATAAAGCTATGTACTGATATACTCCACTGGAATGTATTTAGGACTTTAAATAGCTACATCCTCAATGTGAAGTATTTTGGATTCCTTGACCAAAAAAAAATCTTTTTATAACATGAGACAGTATTTTTTGTTGTTGTTGAGTTGAACTTTTTTCCTTCTTACCCTTAGTATAATCTGGGGCAAAATTACAAAAATATATATAAAGAATAAAACTAAGTAATAAATTCCTTAGTTAATTTCTTTATATTTTAAATTATCATTTTAATTTTCCAGCTAACTAATTCGTAATTGCAGAATTCATGAAGTACCCTTAAGAAGTTCTGGCATTTCTCAAAAAGTTTGACAACCACTGCTTAGGAATCAGAGGAACCGATGAAGGGATGTTACTTACCCAGTAGACTAGTACTTTTGGTAGTGCAGATTTGACACATTTTCCTTCTTCTCCTTTAATCATCTCCTTTAAAGAAAAATTTACTAGCCCACGTGATACCTCCCATGTGAGTCACTTATGTGACCTGTATACAATACTGGCAAAATGGAAAGCATACATACTCTAAAAATAGGCCTGAATTCAAACCTAAGCTCCTACTTGTATTGGCTGTATGATTTTGAGCAAGTTACTTACTCTTTGTGTGTTTTGCTGAAGGCCTGGGCCCAGGGTTTAGCAACCCTCAAGACTTCTCAAGGGGTTTGGGTTGGATAAACTGATTAGTTTTTGTAAACTGTTTACTCTTTTGACATGCTTTTAATAAAAATTTTGCAAGCTGGAAGTGTCAGTTCCCTTTAACACCAGTTTTGTTTTTGTAATAAAACCTTTTCTGTGATAATCATGTCAGTTCCTAAAGAAAGTAGAGAAAATATTAAAAGTGGCACATACCATATAATTCTGTTGTTGCTATGGAAATATTCCAGCTGAGTTACTATATTTCAAAGATTGCTTAGAATTTTGGTTCCTGACTTTATTACTTGGATTACTTTCTGTAACATTTTACTCCATCCTTGAGTATGTGTAAGTTGGAACATTTCATATTTCCAGCACATGTTGTAAAGATCTTTACCATTTTTATCTTTGCTGTTACTTGGTAGAGGAAAAGAAAGCGTGGATTTATTAAAAGAAGTATATATCTATCCCTCTTTTTTAGACTTAGATCATAGCCACAAGGAACAGAGCAGAGGTTCTAATATATGGAAACAAAAGAAAGTTTTAAAGGCCCCTTGTTGCCAACATTTCACACAGGAATGTGTCTGTTTTCATTTCAGCTAGGACAGTGAGCCAGTCACATTTGTCATCTTCAGGGGCAGAATAATGTGGTGGGGAAAACACAAACTCCAAGACCAGGAAATGTGGTTTATTCCAGGCTAGATGATATATATGAACTAACCTGTGCTGCTGGAAAATTTACTAACCTTTCCTGGCCCTTTATTTTCATCTGTAAAAGGGTGAATGATTTTAATTTTTATTTGACTTGACAAGATCGTAAAGATCATATGAAAGGCAGTGGAATGAGGAAACCCTTCCACGGCAGAGTGGGAAGAGCCAACATTAGGAATCAGAGCCTCAGGTTTGAGTCTAGGCTGTGCAAATTCCTAACTGTATGATCAGAGTAAGTTATCAATATGTCTGGATTTGTTTCTTCTCCCTTTTTCCTTACTTTCTTCCTTCCGCAAATATTTTTTGACAGCCTGCTCTGCATTAAGTTCTGTTTTAGGCATCATGACTACAGCAGAAAATAATACAGCTTTAAGGCTTTGCTCATACTTTTCATTGAGGTAGCAGAATGGCAGTGGTTAAAAGTGTGGCTTCTGGGTAGTGCCTTACAAGATTTGAATCCCAGCTCGACCACCTACTACCTGTGTGACTTTGGGAATGTTACCTAACATCTCAGTGCCTCAGTTTTTCTGATCTGTAAGATGGGGATGATAATAGTACTTCATTCATTACGTTGTTGTTGACGACATATAAAACATCTAGAAGACTGCCTCGTTCTTAGTAGTCATTCGAGGGTTATTTAGCTGCTAGTATTATTACTGCTGTCATTATTATTATTGCATTCTGTTGTGGGAGAGAAAATGAACACATAAGCAAAGAGGTATGTTATACGTCAAGTAGTGGTAAGTGCTGTGGAGAAAAACATGCCAGGTTAAAGGGATACAGAGTGACAGGAGTGAGAGGAGGATGGCTGTTTTTGATAGAATGATCAGAGAATATTTCTTTTTTTTAAACACCTTTATTGTGGTATAATTCCTGTACAGTAAACTACACATATTTCAGTTGTACAAGTTGATGAATTTTGATAGATATATACACCAATGAAACCACCACCACAATAAAGATAGCTAACATTTCCGTCACTTCCCAAAAGGTGCACATTTCAAGTTCCCAGTTTATCCCTTCCCACCCCATTTGCCCACTGGTAACCATAAGTTTGTGTTTCTGTCTGTGAGTCTGTTTGTTTTGTAGGTAAGTTTGTTTGTGTCCTTTTTTTAGATTCCACATATAAGTGATATGATATGGTATTTTTCTTTCTCTTTCTGACTTACTTCACTTAAAATGACAATCTCCAGGTCTGTCCATACTGCTGCAAATGGCATTATTTTATTTTTTATGCCGTGTAGTATTCCTATACACACACACACACACACACACACATATACCACACATACATATACATATACATATACATATACATATACATACACACATACCACATCTTCTTTATCCAGTCATCTGTTGGTGGACATGTAGGTTGCTTCCATATCTCGGCTATTGTAAATAGTGCTGCTGTGAACATTGGGGCAGAGAACATTTCTCTGAAGCTCTGACATTTGAGCATAGGTCTAAAGTGAGAGGCTGAGCCACACAGATTTCTGGAAGAGGATATTCCAAGGAAAGGGAACAGCAAGCAAATGCAAAGGCTCAAAGATAAAGCATACTTGGTGTTTTCAAGGTGTGGCAGAAAACCACAGTGGCTGGAATAGAGTGAACAAGGGAGTGAGATAGAGTTGCAGGTAATGAGGTTAGAAAGGGAGCCACTGGCTAGATCAGTTGGGTCTCGTAGGACTTTGGAATTTGTTTTATGTAGGTTTTAAACAGAGGTGTGAGGTGACACATTTTAAAAGGATCACTTTGGTTGTTCTTTAAAAATAGACTGAAGGTGAAAGATGGGCAAGAGTGCCAACTGAGAGACCAGTTAGAATGTAGCTGCAGCAGCTGGGCAAGAGGTGATGGTAATTTGGAGTGTTAGTAGTGACTGTAATGAGAAGTGATAGAATTATGGATGTATTTTGAAGTTGATAGGGTTTGATATAAGGAATAAAGGAAGGAGAGTCAAGAACTCCAAGATTTTTAACCTGAGAAACTAGGTGAATAGTTATGCTTTTTACAAAGATGAGAAAGAGTAGGAGTAGAGTTGATTAGGGAAAGAGACATTGAGAGTTCTGTTTGAGAAATAATGTTTGAAACATCTATTAGTCGATCAAATGATGGAGATATTGAATAGGCAATTAGGTACATAAATCTGGAGAGGTTGGGGCTGGCCATTTAAATTATAATCTGTCTGTGATGTGATAATACTACTTGGCAGAATATACTTCACAGAGCTGTTTTATGGATCAGAATTACAATTTAGTGTTTTTAAAGTATTTTGTGAACTAAAACATATTTGGTTTTATTTTCAGTAGATAAATGATATTATAAAATCTCCAAGATGGATATGCATATTTGCCTACATTATTTTCTTTTTTTAATTTATTTTTAATTTTTAATTGAAGTATAGTTGATTTACAGTGTTTTACGTGTACAGCAAAGTGATTCAATTATACATAAATATATTCTTTATATTCTTTTTCAGATTCTTTTTCATTGAAGGTTATTATAAAATATTAAATATAGTTCCTCGTGCTATACAGTAGATTCTTGTTGTTTATCTGTTTTATATATAGTAGTTGTATGTCTGTTAATCCCCAATTCCCAAACCCCTGCCCCCTCCATTTCCCCTTTGGTAACCACGAGTTTGTTATCTATGTCTGTAAGTCTACTCCTGTTTTGTAAATAGGCTCATTTATATCATATTTTAGATTCCACATCTAAGGGGTATCATATGCTATTTGTCTTTCTCTGTCTGACTTACTTCACTTAGTATGATAATCTCTAGGTCTATCTATGTTGCTTCAAATGGTATTATTTCATTTTTTATGACTGAGTAATATTCCGTTGTGTGTGTAGACACACACACATCCCACATAACTTTATCCATTTATCTAAATGTGGACATTTAGATTGCTTCCATGTCTTGGCTGTTGTAAATAGTGCTACTCTGAACATTGGGGTGCATGTATCTTTTTGAATTAGAGTATTCTTCCAGTATATACCCAGGAGTGGGATTGTAACTCTACTTTTAGTTTTTTAAGGAGCTTCCATACTGTTCTTCATAGTGGCTGCACCAATTTACATTCCCACCAGCAGTGTAAGAAGGTTCCCTTATCTCCACACCCTCTCCAGTGTTCATGATTTGTAGGTTTTTTGATGATGTCCATTCTGACCTGTGTGAGGTGGTACCTCATTATAGTTCCTATTTGCATTTCTCTAATAATTAACTATATTAAGCATCTTTTCATGTGCCTATTGGCCATCTATATTTCTTATTTGGAGAAATGTCTATTTAGGTTTGATTGGGTTGTTTGTTTTTTTGATATTGAGCTATGTAAATTGTTTGTATATTTTGGAAATTAAGCCCTTGTCGGTCTCATCATTTGCAAATATTTTCTCCCATTCTGTAAGTTGTCTTTTTATTTTGTTTATGGTATCCTTTGCTGTGCAAAAGCTTTTAAGTTTAATTAGGTCCCATTCATTTATTTTTGCTTTTGTTTACATTACTGTAGGAGATAGATCCAAAAAAAATTACTGCAGTTTATGTCAAAGAGTGTTCTGCCCATATTTTCCTCTAGGAATTTTATAGTATCTGATCTTATATTTAGGCTTTTAATTCTTTGAGTTTATTTTTAATATGGTGTTAGAGAATTTTCTAATTTCATTCTTCTACATGTAGCTGTCCAGTTTTCCCAGCACCACTTACTGAAGAGACTGTCTTTTCCCCATTGTATATTCTTGCCTCCTTTGTTATAGATTAATTGACCATAAGTGTGTGGATTTATTTCTGGGCTTTCTGTCCTGTTCCATTGATCCATGAGTTTGTTTTTGTGTCCGTACCATGCTGTTTTGATTACTATAGTTTTATAGTATAGTCTTAGGTCAGGGAGCATGATTCCTTCACTTCCTTTCTCAAGATTGTTTTGGCTATTCAGAGTCTTTTGTGTTTCCATACAAATTTTAATTTTTTTGTTTGAGTTCTGTGAAAAATGCGATTGGTGATTTTATAGGGGCTGCATGCATCCTTTTCTCCCTTCTTAATCTTCTGACTAAAGTGAGGAGCTTTTTACATCTCTTTAGATACCATAACTCAAGGAAGTTATATTACTTCCAATAATACAAGCCAGTAGTTACATGCCAAAAGTTCCTCTTTGAGTTTATGGGAGTATCTTCATGGAAGAGTAAAATATTTTACAAAGGGTATACAATTCCAAGTTTTAATTATTAAATAAACTAAATTTTAAACTGATGTATGAAAGAGAAAGATCTCTTAGCATGATAGAAAATATCTCCCTGAAATATACATGGTTATATAACAGTACCTCTGCAGCTATTAGAAATGATGAGATTGGATTTTTATTCATTGACATGACAGGATATCTGAGTTATCCTATTGAGTGGGAAAAAAGCCTACACTTTCTCCCATTATTTGATGATCCCATTAATATAAAAATTTAAATATTTATTGATCTCATTAATATAAAAATAGTGGTTAAATATTCCTTAACTAACCATTTTGGTTCCTTCCTTCCTGGGGCTTATATGATATGGGCTCTGTGTGTGTGTGTGTGTGTGTGTGTGTGTGTGTGTGTGTGTGTGTGTGTGTCTGCATCTATGTGTCTGTGTGTGTGTTTGAGAGAGAGAAAAACAGAACGTGTGGAACAAATGATTACGTTTGCATAAATCAAAACAATCTGAAAGTGAAAAAAATTTACTCTGCTAAGGATACCAAGATTTTAAGACTTTAAAACTTGTCTTTATAAGAAAGAAAAATACATCAGTGGTTGCTGAGGCTGGGGGAGGGGTTGATTGTAAAGAGGCTTGAGAGAATTTGGAGGAATGATAAACCATTTTATATCTTGTCATGGTGGTTACATTATTGTTGTATGTATTTGTTGAAGCTTCTAGAACTGTTTATGTTACTTCAAATAAAAGCTTTGTCTTTGGTTGGGAAGAATTATGGTTGTGTTCAGTTTTCTTCCTGTTTACTTGTATCTACCCCCCTTTTAAATAAATAATAAATATGTGTTTTTTAAAGAAATGTAAAACAGAGTTATTGTGAAAAGCATAACAAAAGAAAACAAATAGACTTTCTCTAAAGCCAAATCTGTTCAGTTAATTCAAGCTATAAAAATATGGCTGCTTTTTAAAATAGTAACAGCAAGAGGATTGTTTTTATTTTACTTCATGAGTAGTGGGTAATTTTTACAAAGGTCTTTTTTTGTTGGCATTTGATTTTGTTTTTTTTAATATAGATGTAAAAGTCAAATTTCTTAAGACAGCAATCAAAACACAAAGCTTCACCATGAATTTCAGGCTCAGGAAGAAGTAGAAATTTACCCAGCTTCCCTATCCTATACCCTTCCTGAACTCCTCTCAGCTCTTCACTCTGAAAAGTCTTAGATGTGTGGTGTTATTTTTCAGACTGTTGTAAAATGGTCTTTTCTTACATTCTTTGGCTTACACCTTTCCTGGGATTGGGTATGTAAAAAAAGCTTTTTCACTTTTTTGTTTAGGAATTAAGTTATGAGTGGAAAGAAAACTTTACATTTTTCTTTTACTAATAGTCAATCATGCCTGTAGAGGAATAAATCAAATGGAACTATTCAAAATAAGAATTATATTTCAGTTTCATAGGATTATTGAGATACTGCAGTAATACATATAATGCAAAATGTTAGCTTTCATTATTGTAAATGTAATAATGTTTCTCAACTATATTGATGGTGGTATAAATCTGCAATCTGGAAATCAACCAGAAGAAAATTCAAGTTGATTGTAATTGTTTCCAGTTGCATTTGCTGCTATTATGAAGAAAGTTGATTGTACACTAAGTATGGGCTTTAAAGAATAATTTTATTATTGTTTTATACAGTTGAGGTGCTAAAGAAAATTGACATTCCATCTGTCTTTATTGGCGAATCATCAGCTAATTCCCTGAAAGATGAATTCACATATGAAAAAGGGTAAGTAATAGATACAAAAAAAAATCATGTAGCTTAAAATTATTCTTTGTAGTAGAGTAAAATCGTGTAATATTAGTTGTTTCAGACTGTATTCTCTTGTACTAAATTATCTCTTCTTAAGTTATGGTTTTAATACTTATTATAGTATTTCCTGTGTATAATTACATATTGAAAATAAATTTATGCTAGAGAGATTAAGGCACCCATGTTGCTAAAAGATAACCAAACTTTCCCATTTATAGTTTAATTAAATCATTGGTATTTAGAAGCATTGTGATTTGTATTTATATGATACTTTTCATTGACGTATTTGTATTTTATTAAAAGAAATATTTTATAAATAAAGAATTCAAAACACAGTATGGTAAGTAACTAACTTCTACAAAGACAAAAAATTGTTTTTAAGTTTAAAAAGTTTCACTTGGAATTTAAAACTTTTATATGGAATTCGCCCCCAAATCTCATTACTAAAGTAACATATAAACTATAACTTAAGGCACAACTGTCTCATCTAATATAGAAAACAGTGCAATTCACACTTCAGAGCTTCTTCCATGAAACAGATCCCCAAAACAGTGGACAGGAACAGACTTCTGACTAAGAAGAACAGTAACAATATTAATAATAAAGCAGTAGTATTTATGAAGGATTTAGCAAGTGCCAGGCACTCATGAAAGCAATGCTTTTACATTTGTTACATTTAATTCTCACAACAACCCTCTAGACGTTACTGTTATCTCTTACTATTTACATTTGCCAAAAGGGGAAATTGGCACAATGAAATTCAGTTCTAATATTTAGGAGGGGAAAATATCCACAAATATTTGAGGCTGAATATGAATAAAAAGGACGGGGAGAGGTTTTCTGTTTAAATGGTTTTTGTCATTTTTCCCTATATGGTTTTTATATTTAAAATACTGTTCACATATTTTATGCTCAGAACATTTTTACTAAGTTAGGGAATTAATTTTGGATGTTATATGAAGAATAGTTAAGCAGGGTGCTATTTTATCAGCCAGATTTGTGTAATTGATAGGAAGGGAGAACTACCACTTGCTTTTACCTTGATATTCCATCATTTAGAAAAATTCTATGTATTTTAGTATGTGTTTTAAAGAGTATTTTTTTTTTGTTTTTAATTGTAAAGTCACACTTTTTAAATTAAAAAGTAATATATACTTGCTGGTAAAATATGGAAAATTCCAGAAATATAAAATGTTTAAATGAAAGTCCCTATGATGCTATTCTCTAACAACAGCTACTGTTTTTAAAAAGTTTTTAATTTTTTCCTCTGTATTTGAATGCTGACATTAATTAGTGATAATGTGCTCATTAAAATAGTACCATAGAATACCTAGTACTTTTGTAACATACTTTACTTACTTAATATTTAGACCCTTTCCATGTTAATACAAGTCCACAAAATCGCTATCCCAACTCTTGGGGACAGATGTATTATGGAATTGAAACACTTTCAGATTTTTAAAAGTTAAGTAACAGTCCCAATAGGATTTGAGGCAGCATCCCATAATTGAACAAATTATATATATCTCTCTGCAATGAATGTATGAGTATTTTATCATGTCAGTTCAGTTCAGGTTGACCATCAAAGGAATTGCAAACACTACTTTTTAAAGCTTTTTAGGTTTCAGACCTGTGCATGAGGGATTGTAGACCTGCGCATACTGTCTGCTTCATCTATCTGCTGGCTGGCTTGTTGGTCAGTCTGTCTGCCTGCCTGCCTACCTACACTTTAATTTACTCTACTTTTTATTATGGAAACTTACAAACATATTTAAAAGTAGAGAGATGAATATGATGAATCTGATCATTCAGTTTCAAAATTATCAATTCATGGCCAGTTTTGTTTGGACTGTCCAGCCTCAGGTGTTCCCCCAACTCTTCCTTCCCCACACCATGATTATTTCAAAGCAAGTCCTAGGTATCCTGTCATCCCACCTGTAAATATCTCAGAATATATCACTAGAAGATAAGGTTACGGTTATATACAAAATATATAACTACATTATCATTGTTTCACCTTTTGTTTTTAAGTAAACATTAATATCAACACGTTTGTCTTTATTGTCACTTCAGAGCAAATAAGGACATGTGATCACCCTATTTTTAATCTGTAAGTTTGCTATGCCTCTTTTTTCTTTTTTCCTAATCATTTATTTTTTGAAGAAGCAGGATCATTTGTCCTGTAAAATTTACCACAGTCTGGACATTCCTGACTGCATCCTTGGTGTATTGCCTAGAATATTCCTTTGTTACTTGTTTTCCCTGTAAATAGCTAATTAGATCTAGAGGTTTGTTCAAATTCAAGTGCAGTTGGAGGGCCAGGAGGATAGGTAAGGCAAGAATAATTTATGTGTTATTATGTATTTCCATCAGGAGGCATAATATTTGGTTCCCTCTTTGTAATGTGATCAATCATTAATGATCAGTCGGGATCCATTAGTTCTTTAGGATTTGCAGCTAATCTAATTTTATAATTCCTTCTTCATTTATTAGCTAAAATACTTCTATACAGAGAACTCACATCTTATAAATGATTACTTTGATGTACAGTCTGTTTAGGAAAGATAGGATAAACACTTGATTCTTCCCCTTTATTTACTGTTTTTAAAATGATTTGGCTTGCTAGTATCTTCCAAAGATGATTTAACACATATATTTAAAGTATAACGAACTCATGAGTGAAAACCTATTTAATATGCTTCAGTCCACTGCAGTTATCATCTTTATAGATGTTCACATTGTCTCATTTCAAACTTTCTCAGGTTTAATCCTGATTTCTTTCTACATGAATCTAGGAGGTTTTGATTGCTCTTAGTTTTCTGTCTGATAAGATGTTCCAGGCCCATTTTGTTCCATTCTTTTCCTGACATGGAACCAGTCATTTCTCCAAGGAGCTCTGGTTCCTCTTAATTGAACATGGTATTTAGAGACTGAGGGGGTGATCATTACTCCTGGGTTTGTCATTCTTTCTAGGGCTTTTCAGTGAATAGAGCTAAGAAATATATATGGTTTTAAAGATACAATAAATCATGATACTGTTGCTTCCAATTTAAATTCAGGACTATAGGATTTTTACTCTATTTCATTGACCTTACATCTGTAGTTTATTTTTTGATGCTCGAAGACACCATCATAATTATTTATTTTCTTCTTTAATTACACAATACACATACAGCAGACTCAGAAGAACAATACCAAAACTATTACCAATATTAAAAAAAAAGAGTTCTTTCTCTTCTTAAGATATCATATGGACACATAATCAGATTATCACATTTTAAAGACTTTGAGATAATTCTTCTGTGTTCTGATTCTATCAACTGGAAACACAGGTCTAATTGATTCATTTTGCTTTAAAATTTTAAGGATTGCTTTTACCACCCCCGCATTGTGACTTCTATAATTATGTATAAGCTTAAAGTCAGAATCAACAAAACAATATATATTCAGGAAAGGTCACCTTCTGAGTGTCATCCATCCTGTCCACCCTATTCCTCCATCCTCACCTTATATTACTTACCTTATAAGTAATAATTTTTTTAAGTGTTTAGTTTATTCTTTAATTTTTTAAAATTATAAGCCAATATCTATCTCGTCTTCTCCATCTTCCACCCTCAGTACATAAACATTATTTCCTATCTTGTTTTTTTTCACTTAACAATATATCATGGAAATCATACCGTATAAGTAAATAGAGATATTCTTCATTCTTTTAACAGCTGCCTAGAACTCCTTTTGTAGGCTACAGTTTAATCAGCCAGTTGTCTGTTGATGAACATCAGAATTTTACAGTCTTTTGCTATTATAAATAGTGCTGTAATGAATAACCTTACATAGAAATCTTTCCATGTTTTTGCTAGTATACCTTTGGAATCGATTCCTCGAAGTGGAATTGCTAGGTCAGAGGCTAAACATATCTGTATTTTTGCTACATACTGCCAAATTCCCATCCATAATAGTTGTGTCAACAGTATGTAAGTGTCTCTTTTCCCCCAGAGTCACCAACAAAATATATTGTCAGATTTTTAGATTTTTACTAATCAGATAGGTGAGAAATGGTATGTTGTTGCAGTTTTAATGTGTATTCCTCTTATTATAAGCAAATTTGAGTGTCCTTTTTTATGCTTAAGAAATGCTTAAGAGCTATTTGCATGCCATTTTCAATGAACTGTCTATCTTTAGCCCATTTTCCCTATTAGCTTGTTGGTAATTTTCTTCTCTTTTTAGAAGCTCTTTATTTGTTAGATATGTTAACCATTTGTTCATTATATGTTACAGGTATTTTTTGTACTCCAATGGTATTGGTTTTTAATGCAATCAAATGTAGTAATCTTTTCCTTTGGGCTGCTCATTTTCAGTCTTAGGAAAGTTTCCCCTGCTTCTAGGTTATAGTGGAATTTACCTGCATTTATACTTATATGGTTTCATTTTTAACATTAAATTTCTGGCTCATCTGTAATTTATCCTATATATACTTTGAAGAATGTATCCAATTATATCTTTTTCCAAATAATCATCCAGTTATCCCAACAGTGCTCCTAAAATGTTCATCCTTAACCCCATTTGAGATACTGCCATATTTCCATGCATAATTGAATTTTCTGTTCTTTATCTTTTGTCTGCCAATACCACACTGTTTTTCATTACAGGGCTTTATTATATACATTAGTATCTGCTAGAGCATACCCTCCCCCACTCCTACTCCTCTTACTCAGATTTTTCTTAGCTGTTCTTGTTTGTTCTTTCAAATTTTTTATATCTTTATTAAGATATGTTTCACATACTATAAAATTTATCAATTTAAAATACAAAATTCAGTGATGTCTGTATAGTTATAGAGTTTTATATATATATATATAGAGAGAGAGAGAGAGAGGTGGAGGGTGAGAGAGAGCGAGCGAGAGAGGAAGCAGCTGTCACTACATTCTACTTTTACAACTTTCCAACACTCCAAATAGAAACCATGTATGTATTTGCAGTCATTCTCTAGTCCCTACGTTCTCTTCCCCAACACCAGCCCCAGGCAACTGCTAATCTATTTTCTGTCTCTTTGAGTTTGTCTCTTCTGGTCATTGTACATAGATGGAATCATACAATAAGTGATCTTTGGTGATTGGTGTTTTTCACTCGGCATAATGTTTTCAAGGTTTGGCCATGTTGTAGTTTTATTCTTTTTTATTGCTGAATAATTTCCATTGTTTAGACATACCACGTTTTGTTTACCCATTCATCAATTGATGGACATTTAGCTAATTTCCATGTGTTGGTTATTATGAATAATAGTGCTGTGAACATTCACATACAAGTTTTGTGTGTACTTATACTTTCATTTCTCTTGGATGTGTACCTAGAATGGATTGTTATGTAGTAACTCTGTGTTTATCTTAAAAAAATTTTTTTGATTATGTAAGTTTGAGGTGTACAGCACTATAGTTCAATATCTATATGCACTTTAGAGTGCTCAACATATGCTTAACTTTTTAGGAACTGCCAGACTGTTTTTCAAAGTACCTGTACCATTTAAATTCCTGCCAGCAATGTATGAGGATTTTGATTTCTCCTTCCAAAGGAATTTGATAATCAACTTGTCTAGCTCTGGAAAAACCTGATGATATTTTTATTAGAATTTCATTATATAACTAAATTAATTCAGGGAGAATTAACACTTTTAGGATGTTAAATCTCCTTATCCAAGAACATGGTATGTCCTTCCATGTGTTCAACTCTCTTTTTTATGTACTCAGGAAGTTTATTCTAGCTCAAAACCAATGTGAGAAAAACATTTCTCATTAAATTTATGCCTAGATATTTTATTCTTTGCTATTGTAAGTGAGGTCTACTCTTCTACTATATCTACTAACTGGTTTTTATTGTATTTATAAAAGTGTATTTTTGTACATTGGTTTTTATAACCTGCAATTTGACTGAATTCTCTTACTGTTGGCAGAGTTTTTCCATTGCCAATAGAAATAGTTTTATCTTTTCCTTCCTAGTTCTTATGCTTATAATTGTTTTCTCTTATCTAATTGCGTTGGCTAGTACCTTCAATACCATGTTAAATAGTAATGGAGATAGCAGGCATTTTTACCTTGTTCCTCACTTTAGTGAGAAAGCTTCTTGTTTTGTCTTTAAGGGTCTGGCTTTTTATCATATTAAGAAAGTATCCATCCATTTCTGTTTTATTGTACTTTATTCCTTTTAACTACTGTTCATTCTAATTCTGGCTTCCATCACTTCTTAGCTGTGTGACCTTCAACAACAATAAAAACTTGTCATCTCTGGGCCTTAACCTCTCTCATCTTTAAAAATGATGTAGTGCCTACAGCATACAACACTGCTATGAAGATTTAACACGTTAATCAAATTCTTGGAGGAATACCTGCTACATAGTAAATGGTTCATAAATGTTAGCCATTAATCTCCTCTCCTAACTTTCGTCTGCTTCAGAAAGTGCTATGAAAATATCCTTGATCATACATCACGTGCGGTTGCACAAATGTGTCTTTATCGAAAGCACCTGAAAGTGGACCCGCTGGAGTACAACAGTTTTAAATTTAAGTAAACAGCTGTCATACTGCCCTCCACAAAAAGTGAATCAATTATGGAAAGCCAATGTTTTCTTTTATTTTTGCCAATAATATGTACTATCAGTCTTTTAAATTACTTGCTTCTCTGATAAGAAAACTCATTGGTTTTTTAGGAGAGCCAGTGTTTTCCTCTGCTCTTGCCAATAATATGTATTATCAGTGTTTTTAAGTGCTTGCCACTCTGATAAGGAAACTCATTGGTTAAGTTAGCATTTTCTATTCATAGAGAACTTTTCTGTAAACCGTTTGGTATTTTTTATTTGTTTTGGTCTTTAAAAAATTGAACTCTAAAAGCATTTTGTAACTTTTTAGTAGGAGAGAAAACATATTGATGGCATGTAAGTTTTAACAATTGTGGGCAGAGGAAAGGATTGTGTTTGCTCATAGTAAGTAGCAAGGTGCACTGGAGAGATTGCTAGGCTGTGGCCACTAGAGGGTCATTTAATCTTCATGGACCTATTTTTTTCTCTTTTGAAAATGAAGAATTAGAATAAAAAGTTCTCAAAATTCCTTTTAACTCTAAAATCTTCTTTCTCATGTTTAAGTACTCTATTTTTTCATGTTTCATCCGTAGCACCAGGTACAATGACTGTATCAAGTAGATATTCAGTAAAAGCCGGTGAAATCAAACTGTTGTTATGCTACCTCAGCATTCTTCAACAAGACAGAACAGGGTACTGGGGCACCAAAACAGGATGTGTCACAAATGGGACACCTAGCAGGGGACGTAGGCTGTTTGATGAGGCAGTCATGAGTTTCATCTGAAGGGAGCACGTTCAGACTAATAGCTGAAATAGTGAGGGTGTCCAACGGTTGGACTGATCACAGGTCACTGTCTGGAAACTTGTTTATAGGAAAGAAGACTCTGGTGTATGGTTGTATATCCACTGGGGCTCAGTAGTTTGGCTCCAGTTCTTTGATCCAAGATGGCGGGGATTGGATAACAAAACAGACAACAGGCAAGACCTCATGTCAACAGAGGAATTGGGAAATTAGAGATTATTGCTGTAAAGTTTGGGCGGGGACACCTGGTTTAAAATTACCCTCGGACCTCATGCAAAGGAAAATAAGACACTGTTTCCTAGGTTGCTTAGGACTCTGCTTCACTGAGCAGTTCTTGGCTACAGAGCACGTGGAATATACTGTATTGTGGGGTGGACATGGAGGTAGTGTGGGAAGATACTAAAGCTATTTAAATATCTCCTCCTTCAAATACAAATTGATCTGGTGTTAGGACAGGACAGGGATGAGTCTGCAGCCTAAGCTGTAGGAGCCTGGACAGAGGAAACAGAGATAAAGATGGAGGACTGATGTTCTGTTGCAGTTCTCCACCATATATCATTGCTGTCACCACCTCCACCGTTAGCAATTTAGTTAAGAAAAAAGCAGTATCTTGAATGTAAAATTGAGCTTTTGATTTAAGATACTTAAAACCTGTCAATTGTAGAGCCTTTAAAAATCTTCACAATATATCTTGACAGTAAACTAAAATGGTCTGAGATAGCAGACTGACTAAACTGTATAGATGGATGGATGGATAGATAGATAGATAGATAGATAGATAGATAGATAGATAGATAGATAGATAGATAGAGTGACCGATCAATCATTTAGTCTGGCTTCTAAACCCTCACAATGTTACTTTATAGCTGGTTGGTGGGAGTGCGGTAGGGAGGTTGCAGAGGATCAGCACCTCCTGGAAAGGCTTATCTATTTAAAAGTGGCACCACGTGTTAACTATATCTCAGCCCTAGCCCTGAGGCAGTTTCAGAGGGTTTGTGCCAAGAACAGGGACATTATGTACAGAGCTGGTCTTAGGCTGGAAGAAATGGTAGCAAATAGAACATCCCAGACAGCTTTTCTCTCTTTTACTCTGATGATGTATCAGTCACTTCAGTATTTTATGTAAAATTACAAAAATGCATATAAATCTTTGTCATCTTCTATTCTGCTAGAAAGTGAAGTAAAAAACTGCTTTTTAGCAATCTTAGTAGTTTTTGGAAAATATGTAAATTATTGAGGGAAATTCCTGGTGTTATCTTTTTTGTTTTTATTTTTGTTGAAGATTGATAGAGCTCTTTGGATGTGAATAGGATTATTTATAGCATAAAGACTTAAAAATCACTTTGGAATAGAAGTAATTGGCTTTCATGTTACTTTTTAAAGTACCCTGATATCCTAAGCATATCCTAACATAGGGGAAGGAGTCAGCCTGTTTTTATTTCCTTGTATATTGAGAATTTTTGTTTTGTATCTAACCCTTCTGTTGTGAATACCTGGAGTTGCTATCTGAAAAATCACCCAGTAGTAGGCAACAAAGTAGTGTTGCTGGCACCATACCAGTCGAGTAACACAGAGTACAATGGAGAAATCAGTCATCTTTCTGAACAGACTCCCTAGACGGAGGATATTTTCTATTGCAGGATTTTGCTGCCTTGTAAAATTTGCTCATGTAACACAAATAGTGTGCTTATTCTGATCAGTTTCACTTCATCAGTCCCTGTCTATTTTTATAATAGTAGTATCACAGTAACTAATAACATGGTAAATAACAAAGAAGAGTAAGGCATGTGGTATCCTCTACCCTCCCACACAACATAAAGATTTTGTTTTGTTTTTTTATTTCAGTCAAGCAATGTAAAAAGTTGAGAATAGAGAAGAAGCTACAACTCTGGTGCATTGCTTTGCCAGTTTTCCATTACATATCTCACAAATGAATGTGGAGTGCAGGGCTGTATATGTTGTACTTGGTACAAGTTTATGTAAAGCATAAAGGGAGTAGGGACTATATTTTTGTCAATAGTGGCTCCAGAGTTTTTTCATATAAGGAACTGATGAATAGTACTTTGGTTGGGGTGGAGGTTCTTGTTGACATACCACCCAAGATACTGCCATTTTTTAGAAATGTATTTATTTGGGGGGGAGGTAATTAGGTTATTTATTTATTTTTTTAAAAGGAGGCACTGGGATTGAATCCAGGACCTTGTGCACGCTAAGCACGCGCTCTACCACTGAGCTATACCCTCCCCCCAGTAATGCCATTTTTAAATGTTGATTTTGTATGCAAAATATGCTAACTTTTGCCTAGGTTACTGAATTCAGTAAATGCATGTTTCTAGGATGGACACGGTAATATGGTAAGTATTAATTGGCTGATTTCCTCTACTCAGTCTAAAAGCTTCCTTTTAATTATATAGGCAAGTTATTTTGGCAAATATGTAAAATGGACTTAAAGATGAAAAAAGCATCCCTTAAGTTATTGGAAATCATATGTTATAAAATGAGATGTGTCTGATGGATTGAATTGTAGTGTCTAAATGCCTTTTAAAAACATTTTCTTTGTTCTTAATTAACACCATAATTTGGCAACTATTAATATTTCCCAATTACTAAATTTTGTTTTCTTCCAGGGGCCACATCATCTTAGTTCCGGAATTTAGTCTTCCTCTGGAGTACTACCTAATCCCCTTCCTTATCATAGTGGGCATCTGTCTCATCTTGATAGTCATTTTTATGGTAGGTAAATTAATTTTAAATACTTTTTAAAAAATAGTATGAATGGCTCTAAAACACGTTGTATTGAATGGGGGGGAGGGTATAGCTCAAGTGATAGAGTGCATGCTTAGCATGCATGAGGTTCTGGATTCAATCCCCAGTACCTCCTCTAAAACAAACAAACAAATAAACAAAAAAACCTAAAAAAAAATAGTATGAATGGCTCTAAAAGACATTGTATTGAGTGAAAGAAACCATACATCAAAGAGTACATATTGTATGAGTCCATTTATATGGCTGGTTCTGGAAAAGGCAAAGATAATCTGGGTAGGAAAAAAGTCAGAACAGTGATTGCTTCTAGGGGGCTAGGGAGGAGTGAATGATTCACTCAGAAGGGTATGAGGGAATTTCCTGGGGAGGGAGAGTCATGTTCTATATCTTGAGAGAGCTCTGGGCTGCAATGTCTGAATCACCAAATTGCATACTTAAATTTTGTGCATTTCATTGTAAGTAAAGTTAACCCAAAAAGGAAAAAAAAAAGAACTATAAAAAGTATTAAACTCTAAGTAATGAGTTTATATGCTGATGTATTTGGGGGGAAATATACTGATATTTGCAACTTACTTTGAAATGCATTGTATAAAATTAAGAGAAAAAAGATATATTGATGGGTAGATAGCAGGATGGATAAATATGTGATTAAAAAGTATAGTAAAATGCTGATTGTAGGATCTAGGTAGTGAGTATATGGGTTTTTATTGTAAAATTCTTACAACTTTTCTCTGTGTTTGAAAATTTTTATATTAAAATGTAAATAAGGAATAGTTTGAGGGCTTGAGATTAAGGGAGAGTGACACATTGTTTCTCCAGAACAGTGGTTACCAAGGCATGGTCTCAGGACTCTTAGTGGATCTGCAAGGTCAAAATTATTTTAATACTGATATTAAGATATGATTTGCCTTTGTCACTCTCATTCCCTCAGGGTTTATAGTGGCGAGGCTACGTGGTGTGTGATATCAAAACAAATTGAAGGCAGAAGCAGATATGAGAATCTCTCTGTTTCTGTTAAGATAAATTTTAAAAGAGATTTACAAAGATATAAAACAATTCCACTATTGTCTCTAACTTTTTTATTTTCAAAAAGTATTTATATTAACATCTAATGAGTTTATTATTGTACTGAATTCATAGATTAATTTAAAGATTAAACACTGTCTTTGAAATGTTCAATCTTCCTATGATGCTGTGGTATTTCTTTTAATTTATTTAGGCCTTTCGTATCCATCAGCTTAATAATCTTTTTTTCTGTAAACATTTTGCATCTCTTTTGTTAGACTTTTTTGGAATTGCATTTTCTAATTGGTTATTATTAAGGTATAAAAACATTATTGATTTTTTAAAATAAACTTTTAATTTTGGAATAATGTTAAGATTTACAGAAAAGTTGCAAAGAAAAGAGTTCCTGTACATTCCTCATTTAGTTTCCCCTATTGTTAACATTTTACTTTACCATGGTACACTTGTCAAAACTGAGAAATGGACATTGGTACATTACTGTTAGTAACTCTAGATTTTGTATAGATTTTACCAGTTTTTCCTTTAATGTTTCCTTTCTGTCCCAAGACCCAGCCCAGGTTACCACACTGTTTTTAATTGTCATGTATTCCCAGTCTCCTCTGATCTATGACAGTTTCTTAGTCTCTCCCCGTTTTTCATGACCTTGGCAGTCTTGAGGATCCTGGCAAGGTATCCCATAGAATGTCCCTTAATCTGACACTTTTCTTACAGTTAGACTGGGTTATAGGATTTTAAAAAGAGTATTACTGAAGTGAAGTGCCCTTCTCATCATATCCTGTCAGGGGCTATATGATATCTGCACAATGTCAATGATAATATTAACCTTCATCCCTTGGTTGAGGTAATGATTGCCAGGTTTCTCCACCATGAAGTTAATGTTTTTCTCTTTCTCTTTTCTCTTCTTTCTTTGGAACTGAGGTGTGCCCTAAAGGTGGGGAGGGCCAGGAATTAAGCTCCACTTACTGGAAGGAGGAAGTATCTGTATATATTATTTGGAATTCTTTTGTAAGAAATATTTATTTCTTCTTGGCATTTATTTATTTATTTATTCAATCATTTATTTATATTGGTTTGTACTCTGTATATTTATTTTATACTTTGGGTAATAATCCAGTACTACGCTATATATTTTTGTTGTTTAAATTGTTCGAGCTTTGGCTTTGGGAGCTCTGTTAGCCTGGGTCTTGCATCCCTTCAATTCGACCCATCCTTTTGTTTTGTAAGTACTTCTTCAGTGTTTGGTACCATAAGAAGCTCCAGGCTCATCTTTTGTTTTTCTTGCCTCAGCCCTAGAATAAGATATTTCTCAAAGGAGCCCTGGTTTTTTTAAACTGCAGAGTAGTATTTAGTAACCAACATTTGGATACTGGACATTATTGATTTTTGTATATTAATCTTGTCTCTGCAAACTTGCTGAATTCTCCTATTCTAGTTATTTGAATTTGTTGATTCTCTTGGGTTTTCAGTGTAGAAGCAAAGAAGTATACAAGGGTAGAACAACAAACCTTGGCAAGCCAGAAGTAAATTACCCTTAAATTAATAAAGATTATTGACTAAAAACTTAAAGTGAACATCATTAAATGGTGAATTATTAGAAACCTTCCCTTGAAGGTCAGGAACAAAAAAGAGAATGCCTGTTTAAAATTGTGCTATATTTTCTGGTAAAACAAGAAAAAAAAGTGTAAGGATTAGAAAAAAAGGAAACAAATTTTTATTTGCTTTTTTCTTTTTAAATAATGAAAGGTGCTGAATTATATATATGTTTTTCTATCTGTTGTAATAATCATTACTTTTTCTCCTACTCTGTTCTTATGTTGGATTAATTTGTTTTGTAAATTAAAAAAATCTTTGTATTTTTGGTATAAAATTTATTTGATTATGATGTATAAATTATGTCTTTGCATGATGGGTTATTAAGATTTCTAATATGGGTCAGCCAGTTTTACACTTGGACAAAGGTGCAAAAATCCTAAATAAAATATTAGCAATCTGAATGTCCAGGTAAGGGGAAATTTTAGTTTTATGGAGCTAGAATAATTTTGACATCAAGTCAGTCTTCTTGAGCACTGTTGGTAGGGATGTTAAGTGAAGCAGCCAGTATAGAAAACAGTATAGCAGTTCTTCAAAAAAAAAAAAAAAAGACATTAATTTACCATATGATCAGGCAATAGCACTTCTGGGTATACCCAAAAGAATTGAAAGCAGAGAGTAGGCAGGTATTTGTACACTTACGTTCATAACAGCATTATTTGCAGTAGTCAAAGGTGGAAGCAACTCAGTTGTCCGTTGATGGATGAATAGATAAACAAAATGTGATATATATATGCAATGGAATATTATGTAGCCTTAAAAAGAAAGAAAATTCTGGCACATGCTACAACATGGATGAACTTTGAAGACATTGTGCTAAGGGTAATTGGTCAGTCACCAAAGGCCAAATACTGTATGATTCTATTTATATGTGGTACATAGAGTAGTCAGATTCAGAGACAGAAAGTAGAATAGTGGTTGCTAGGGGCTGTAGGGAGGGGAGGTTGCAGGATTACTGTTTAATGGGTACAGAGTTTCAGTTCTGGGAGATGAAAAGAATTTGGTGGATGGATGTTGGTGATGGTAGCACAACAGTGTGAATGTACTTGATGCCACAGAACTGTGTATTTAAAAAGTGGTTAAGATAGAAAATTTTGTTACGTGTATTTTACCATAGTTTAAATAATTAGACAAGATAAAACTAGCCCCATAAAATTAAAGCTTTCTCTTATTTTCTGTTTTCTAAAAGAGTTTTTTAAAAATAAAATCAAAATTATCCTTTACTTGAATTTTTGGTGAAGGTTGTCTATAAAATCAGCTGGGTCTGCTGACCTTTTTCATAATTGCTTGGACATATTTTGTCTACTTCTTCGAACTGAATTATATTTCTAGGAAATTGTCTGTTTTGTCTGTTTTCAAGTATTGTTGTATAAAGTGACTTATGATATTTACATACTCATATAACAATTTAAAGAGACTTTCATTCCACATATGTGGAATGAGTTCTGTTTATTCATATCCATCTGTGCCTTGCACAGTGTTGTCAGAAGTTTGTCTTGAAAGAAGTGGACTTTGAGATTTTCTTTTTTTTCTTTCATTCAACAAATACTTACTCTGCACCCGTGATAAACCTAGGCATTGCTCTAGGGTCTGAAGTTTCCTCTGAGGAAAATAGGTAAAAATTCCTGATATCAAGCAGCTTAAATTCCCATGGGACTTATATTCTAACGTCTTTACTTTCTTTTTTAATCTGTCTCATGAATTTTTTCTCTTAGCATTATTTTCTTTCTTCTATTTTGTTTGGATACATTGCTTTTCTTTTTCTAGCTTGATCAGCTGAATACTTACTCTTTTTTTTTTCTTTCTAGTTTATGCCTTTGGGTTATAAATTTCTCTTTCACAGTCGCTTTAGTTGTATATAATTCATTACTTTTGATAAGGAATATTTTTATTTTTATTTGGTTTAAATAAAAAAAAATTTTTTTTCACTGTTATATAGGACATTTCTTTACCACTCTTGACGTTTCCATCCATGTGAATGGGGAAGTCAATTACTAATACTCCTTTGCCCTTCCCTGCGCTTTTACTCATTTGGTCTTGGAGGCAATGAAGTATCTTACCTGTGCGGTACATTTGGGAAGAATAAATTAGGGCATGTTTGGCTTAGCTTTACCTTTCTCTTGGGACCAGCCTGTCTTCATCTCCTCCAGGACTGGTTCTGCTGTGAAGGGAAGGCCTGCTCCATTCTGGAGTTGTCTTTGTCTGTACGTGGGTGGGTGAGGCAATCTAATTCTGTGGTTTAGGAAAAGATTCTCTTTCTCCACTGAGTTAGGTACTCCACCTGCCTCCATCTGCCATTTGTGATCTTATTTCTCAAGTTATTTAGAATCCTGGTGGCAAAGAGGCATGGTGATTGTCGTTAAATTTTGAAAACATTCCCCATGTGTGTGAAAAGAATTGTGGAATGCAGAGGTTTATATATATGTCCATTAGTTTGAGCTTGTGTATTTGTTTTGTCCAATTTTTTTTTAAAGGCAGCTTTATTGAGGTATAATTCACATAATGCAAAACTGACCCATTTAAATTATATAACTTAGTGGTTTTTAGTATATTCACAGAAATGTGCAATCATTGCAATTGTCTATAGTTTTTTGTTCTCTTCTGTTTTCTAAATCAGTGCTAGGCAGCAGAATGATATTTCTTGTAATTTAAAATTTTCTGGTAGCCAAATTTGAAAAGGTAAAAAGAAACAGGTGAAATTAACTTAAAGACTATATTTATTTAACCTAATAATCTAAAATGTATTTCAACATTCAGTTAATATAAATATAAAATATGTTTTCCATTCTTTTTGTACTAAATCGTTGCAATCTAGTGTGTACTTTATACTTTTACAGCAAATCTCAATTGAGACTAGCCACATTTCAAGTGCACATATATGTATAGTGACTACCATATTGGGTATCATAGGTCTGTAGTCTTTACATTTTTTTTTATTGAATTATAGTTAGTTTACAGTGTTGTGTACAGCACAATTTTTCAGTCATACATGAATATACATATATTCATTTTCATATTCTTTTTCACCGTGAGCTACAACAAGATATTGAATATGTTTCCCTGTGCTATACAGTATAAACTTCTTTATCTATTTTATATATACCTGTCAGTATCTGCAGATCTTGAACTCCCAGTTTATCCCGTCCCATGTCCCTCCCCCATGGCAACCACAAGTTTGTATTCTATGTCTGTGAGTCTGTTTCTGTTTTATATATAAGTTCATTTGTCTTTTTTTTTAAATTCCACATATGACTGATATCATATGGTATTTTTCTTTCTCTTTCTGGCTTACTTCAGTTAGAATGACATTCTTCAGGAACATCCATGTTGCTGCAAATGGCATTATGTTGTCATTTTATGGCTGAATAGTATTCCATTATATAAATATACCACAACTTCTTTATCCAGTCATCTGTCAGTGCACATTTAGGTATTTCCATGTCTTGGCTATTGTAAATAATGCTGCTATGAACATTGGGGTGCAGGTGTCTTTTTGAATTAGTGTTCCTTCTGGCTATATGCCCAGGAGTGGGATGGCTGGATCATATGATAAATCTGTTTTTAGTCTTTTGAGGAATCTCCATACTGTTTTCCACAATGGCTTCACCAAACTGCATTCCTATCAACAGTGTAGGGGGTTTCCCTTTTCTCCACACCCTCTCCAGCATTTATCATTTGTGGACTTTAGAATGATGGCCATTATGACTGGTGTGAGGTGATACCTCATTGTAGTTTTGATTTGCATTTCTATGATAGTGATATTGAGCAATTTTTCATATGCCTATTGGTCATTCATATGTCTTCATTGGATAATTGCTTGTTTAGGTCTTCTGCCCATTTTTGGATTGGGTTGTTTGTTTTTTTCTTATTAAGTCATATGAGCTGTTTATATATACTTTTTTTTTTGGTCTGCCTGAGCTAGAAATTACTGAGCTTGTGATCTTGTGTATTTCTCACATAATTTTGTCATTTTCTGGGTGAAGTGTCCTTTTTAACATTGTGATAAATATCTCCTAATGATGATTTTTGTCTTATATCCTATTTTACTTGATATATCAGCTTTTGCTTAGTATTGTCATGGTATATCTTTATCCATCCCTGTATTTTTTAACCTTTATTTTTATCTTAATGTGTCATTAAGTTTTAATCTTGTATCTTGTAAATTGCATATGGTTGGAATTTTTTAGTTACCCAACATGATACACTCTGTTAAAAAAAAAACTGGTGAATTTAGTCCATTTACATTTTTTGTGATTTGGACTAATTTCTGTTGTTTACTCTTTTTTTTTTTTTAACTATGCAGATTTGGATTACTCAACTTTTTTTCTCTTTCTCTCCACCTCTCTCTCCTACTAGTTTGAAAGCTTACATTGTATTGTTGTTATCCTTAAATTTTTAAAATAAACATTTATTGAAGTATGATTAACATATTAACAAACTGCACATATTTAAATTGTACAATTTAGTTAAGTTTTGACATATATATATACACACACACACACACACACACACACATATACACACATCTTTCAAACCACCACCACAATCAAGATAATGAAATATTGATCAGCTCAAAAAGTTTCCTCATGCTCTATGGTAATCTATCCCTTTCACCCCTTCCAAATTTCTTCTTCATGTACCTCTCCCCCTCCCCAACATCCCTAGGTAACCACAGATCTGCTTTTAGTCATATAGATTAGTTTGCGTTTTCTACAACTTTATATACAGGGAATCATAAACTATGTACTCTTTTGTGTCTGCCTTCTTTCTCTCAGAAGAATTATTTTGAGATTCATATATGTTATTGAGTATGTTGATATTCATTACTTTTTATTGTCAAGTTGTATTCCACTGTATGACTATACCACAGTTTTGTTTATCCATTTACCTTGTTGATGAAATTTGGCTTGTTTCTAGTTTTTGGCTATTACAGATAAAGCTGACATAGACTTTTTGTGTATAAGCTGTTATATAGACTTATGCTTTCATTTCTATTGAGTAAATATAAGTAGGAGTGGTATGATTAGGTCATTTGGTTTATATGTATTTGAATTTATAAGAAACCACCGAACTACTTTTCAAAGTGGTTGTACCATTTTACAGTCCTTTCAGTAGTGTATCAGAGTGCCAGTTCCTCTACTTCCATGCCGACACTCGGTATAGTCAGTCTTTTTCATTTTAATCATTCTAATAGGTATATAATGGTATTTGTGATTTGAATTTTAATTTTCCTCTTGACTATATTAAGCATCTCTTCAACTACTTACTTGCCATCTGCTTATCTTCAGTAGCAAAATGTTTATTCATATATTTTGTCCATTTTTTTTCTGTTAGCTGCTTGTTTTCTTATTAAGTTTTGAATTGTTCATATATTTTGGATAGAAATCCCTTATGAGATATGCAATTTATAAGTATTTTCTCCCAGTCTGTGGCTTGTCTTTCATCTTTTAACAGTGTCTTTTGAGGACAGAAGTCCTTAACAATGATGGAGTCAAATTTGTCAAAATTTTCTTTTATGGTGTTGCTTTTAGTATTTGGTTCTGGCCCCATGGACTTCATTTTTATTTTTGCGAGCATAGTAATTAGTAGTTCAAAATATTTTGTCTATTTTATCTGGTGTTTCTGAATATTTATAGTACAGCTGTGCTGTATTAGTTCTGCCCATTTTGCTGCTAGAACCACTGCAAGTGCAATGACTAATAGTTGTTTGAAAATTTTATTAGTTTGTAACTTAGAAAAATTCCAACCCTCTCATTCTTGATCCAGTGGTCTTTGTAACCTAAAGCCTACCATTTGTATTTTCACAAACAAACTGTTATATGTTATTTATAATGTTTCTTTCAGAGTAAATTAAAGATAATTTAGGTCAATAAATAAAAATTCTAGGATAATTTATGGGGTAACTAATCACTAATGATAACTTATCATTAACGTTTTAATTAATAATATTGTGATTAGAATTTAAATAAATTGAATTGATTTATAGCAGCTATCTAGAAACTTAAAAGACATTTATTATTTTAATGGCCATTTTCCATTTGCATATTGAATATCTGATTCCCTTTTTTTTTCTCTTTTATATTTAGATCACAAAATTTGTCCAGGATAGACATAGAGCTAGAAGAAACAGACTTCGTAAAGATCAACTTAAGAAACTCCCTGTCCATAAATTCAAGAAAGGTAAGTGAATATTTTTATTTGCTAAGTAACCACCCTTAGTTTATTGAAAAATACATGGTGATCATATTCTAATGCTACCTTCTAAGTCCTTACCATACTACTTGTTCCTAACACTCAGTTAATAGTGAATGAATGAATGTGGGAGATGGTCTTTTCCTTTGGTATACCTTGGTGGAGGCAAGAAGAGGGTACTTGGTCTTCAAAGATTGAAAAATCATTGTGAAACTGACCAAAATGTGTTTTATTATCACTACATGCCGGAAGTTGTAAACATCAGTGGATAAAAGACTTCTCTGCACCAGGGTGGTCTGTCTGCTCCCACTGAGCTTCCTTCCACTCTCTCTCCCACCATACGCCACTGTATTAACATTGCATTAACTAAACACATTGTTTATAGTGTTGTGTTAACTGAACACTATAGGTAGCTATTATGTGTCAGTATATTTTAGGTGAATCATCTCATTTAACTTTCATATTTTTATGAAATGGGTACTACAATGGGTATTTTATAGGTGAAGAAATAGAGGGTCAGGTCAAAAAGGCAAAATATTTAACGTCACACTGCCAGTACTGACAGAGCTGGAGAGGGGCATGGGTCTAAAATTCTAGCAAATGTGGTTTCCCCTACCTATGCTTTAGTGAGCATTTAGTGCAGGTGCATGCTTGTTAAATCTTTTGGGCCAGTTCCCAGCCTTTTCGATTTCTTATACCAGTAAAAATGTTCTGTTTTTTTTAATTGAAGTATAGTTAATTTACAGTGAGTGTTTCTGCTATACAGCAAAGTGATTCAGTTATACATATACATATATTACTTTTCATATTCTTTTCCATTATAGTTTATTACAGGATGTTTACTATAGTTCCCTGTGCGATACAGTAGGACTTTGTTGTTTATTTATTTTATGTATAGTTTTTATCTGGTAATCCCAAACTCCTAATTTATCCCTCCCCTGACCTGTTTCCCTTTGGTAATCATGAGTTTGTTTTCTGTGTCTGTAAGTATAGCATTAAAACTTAATTCCATCAAATATACTTCAATTAAAAAAAACTTAGTTCTGCAAAATTTTTATTTTTCCAAGTAACAAACTGTTTAAAAAAACCTACCATTTATAATAACCATTATTTTATGAAAAATGTAAAATTTAACAACAAAAAATAGGTTAACTCACATGTTAAAAGAAATAAATAGTGACATAAAAATGCAGTGCACTGTCATCATGCAGTGTGGATTAAGTAAAAGTTATTTATAGACCAATTTGAGGACTGGCTTTAGGAATCACTTTTTTAAACTCCATTTTGTGTGTTTGTTTTTGTGTTTCCTAAAACCAGGAAAAAAATGTTAAAAAAAAAAAAAGTAATGTTGATATTGTGCTGGGCTAAAAGGGGCATGCATAGTTTGCTTTTGTTCTGAGTAAGATGAGTAGCCATTGTAGGATTTTGAGCAGAGAAAAGATCAGATCTAAATGAAAAGTTAGGCTACTGCAGTAACCCAAGTGAGAGATGAATGTGGCTTGGACTAGAGTGGTAGCAGTAGAGGAGGTAAAGAAATCTTAAATTCTAGATATATTTGCAAGATGGAATGTACTGGATTTACTGATGGACTAGATGTGGGGAGAGGAAACAAGGATGACTCCAGATTTTTTTGTTTCAGCAACTGGCAGGATAGCATTGCCTTAAATGGAAATAAGGATGTTTAATAAATGGTGGAGCAGGTTTTAGGAGAAAATTTGGGAAATCAGTTTTGGATATGCTGAATTTCAGATGTCTGCTAGACATTTAAATGAGTCTGGAGTTCAAGAGAGGGGTCTGCACTGGGAGCATAAGTATAAAGATGTATTTAAATCACGAGACTGGATTAGATTACCAAGAGAATGAGTATAAATGGATGGAAGAATACCAAAGACATGGGGACATACCAGCGTTAAGGAAGAAGAGGAATCAGCAGTGGAAACTGAGAAGGAGTGACCAGTTATATAGGGGAAAATCAGAAGAGAGTAGTTTACAGAAAACAAGTGATGCAAATCTCTAAGGAGCAAGGAGGGCTCACCTGTGTCAAACGCTCCTGAGAGCTATGTAAGATGACAATTGACTATTAGAGGTTATTGACTGTCTTAATGAGCAGTTTCAACAAAATGGTCAAGCCAAAAACCCAATTGCGGTGGGCTTGAGAATGGAAGGAGAGGGATAGCAACTTAAGACAACTTTTCCAAGAACTCTAACTGCAAAGGGGAGCAAAGAAATGGTGCAGTAGCTGGTAGGGGAAGTTTGGCTAAGAAATAACAGCCTATTTGCTGAAGGAAATTGGTGATGTAGGTGATAGGTGGGAGAATTGCTGTAATAATATTTTTGAGAAGGCAAGAAGGCATGGGATCTGGTGTACAAATAGGTGGGTTGGCCTTAGATGGTAGCATGGAGCGCTGAGCTAAGGGAAGATAGAATCTGTGGGTGCAAAATCCTGGTAGTGGTTATGGTGGTGAGCCTGTAGAAGTGTTCTTTACTTCATTTTCTCAGTGAAGTAGGAAACACCATCATCTACTGAAAGTTGAGGATAAGAGAGGAGATGCTCTAGTTTTAAAAACAGAAAGTTATAAAATATTATTCTAAGAGAGCAGATGGGCAAATGGACTAGGGAAATATAATATGATTTCCTGGGGGCCTGAACCCTTTCAGGTTCAAAGTTATGAACCAACAGCACAACTGTGTGTTTTTCTCTAGCCATGTTTATCTGTTTGGAGTGGTGTTTATCTTTACCATTTAAGACATAGAACATCACTAGCATTGCAGAAACTACTGTGTCCCCTTCTAGTTTGTAATCCTTCCCTCCCCACTGGAAGTAATCACTGTGCTGGTTTATGATAATCATTTCATTGCCTTTCTTTTAAGTTTTATCACTTATGTATACATTCCAAAACTATATGATTTAATTTTTCCCATTTTTTAAGGTGTATTTTTTGGTCTTACCCTTTTTATTAACATTTTTTGGTGAAATTAGCCTTTATTGCATGTATATGTAGTTCATTCACTTCCGTTCCATTTTATAAATATTTATCCATTTTACTATTGATAGAAATTTGAGTTTTTGTTTTATTTTTTTATTTTTTTACTGAAGTATAATTGATGTATAGTGTTTTGTGTTCCCAGTTTAGGGCCATTACAGACTATGCTTTTAGGAACATTCTTGTACGTATATCTGATGTATATGAACATGAATTTCTTTAGAGTATTCTTCTCTAGAAGTAGGTTATTGGTGGCTCGTAGGATATACCTACCTTCAGTTTTATTGGACAATGCCAAGTCTTTTTCAAAGTGATGATAGTACCGGTTTATATGCCCATCAACAGTGTATAGGAGTTCCTGTTGTCCCACATATGAACCAATATTTTGTACTGATTGACTTTTAATTTAGCCAATCCAATGGGTTTATAAAGATAACTCGCAGTGGTTTTAATTTATGTTTCCCTCCGTGTCAGTGAGGTTAAGTGCCTGTTTATAGATTTATTTACTAGTTAGATTTTCTCTTCGATGAAGCACTTTTCATGTCATTTTCCTGTTGGGTTGTCCTCCCCACTTTTCACATGTAAGAGAAATTCTTTGTATGTTCTTGCAACCTTGTCCTGGAGTTGTGGTGTGTGTTGAATCAGTTCTTCACTGATTTTGTGTGTCTTAACTGTATTCTAGTTTATGACTTATTTTTTCATATGACTAAAGTTCTTTTATGATAGTGTTTTTAAACATGTGTATGGCATGTTTTAAAACAACTTCTTCCATACTCTAAGATCTAAGATACTGTGTTATCTTCTGAAAGCTTTATAGTTTTGCCTTTCATATTTGTGTGTTTAGTCTACTTAAACTGATCCTGTAAAGTAGGGGGCCCAGTATAAGTTGTTGCCAATTTGATATTTTATATAAGGATATCCAGTGTCCCAGAGCTAATTATTAAAAATACACTGTTGGCAGTGTCAGTTCACTTCTAACATAACAAAGTGTCCACGTATGTGTGAATTTATTTCTGGACTTCTGTTGGTCTTACTGTTTATCCTTACAGGGATATCATTCTATCTCAGTTACTATCTAGGTTTATGGTAAGTCTTGATATCTGATAGAGTTAGTCCTCCCACCTTGCTCCTCTTCAACAATTTTTAGCTATTCTTGACACTTTGTATTTCCATGTCAATTTAAAATCAACTTGTCAAGGCCACCCTGCCTCCAAACATACACATACAATTATTGTATTTTTTGTAGTAAACTATCCATAACATAAAATGTGCCATTTTAACAATTTTTAAATGAAAAGTTCAGTGACATTTCCTGTATTCACCTTGTTGTGCAGTCATCACCACCATCCATCTCCAGAACTTTTCCACCGTCCCAAACTGAAACTCTGTACCCAATAAACAGTAACTCTCCACTTCCCCCTCCCACCAGCACATGGCACCTACCATTCTGCTTCCTATCTCTATGAATCTGACTACTCTAGTTACCTCGTATAAGTAGAATAATAAGTGACTCGCTTATTTCACTTAGCATAATGTCCTCAAGGTTCATCTGTGTTGTAGGGTCATACATGTTGTAGCATGTGTCAGAATTTATTTCCTTTTTAAGCCTGAATAATATTCATGATATTCTTTGTACATACCACATACTGTTTATCCATACCACATACTGTTTATCCATTCATGTTTCAATGGATACCTGGGTGCTGTTGTGAATAATGCTGCTATAAACATGGAGTTACAAATATCTGAGTCTCTGCTTTCAGTTCTTTTGGGTATATATCCAAAAGTGGGATTAGTGGATTAAATGGTAATTCTCTGTTTAATTTTTTGAGGAATGCCATACCATTTTCCACAGTGGCTGCATCATTTTATATTCCCACCAGCAGTGCACAAGTTTCCAGTTTTTCTACATCCTTGCCAACACTTGTCGTTTTCTGCCTTTGGTATATCCCTAATGGATGTGACATGGTATCTCGTTAATGTGGTTTTGATTTGCATTTCCAGATTAGTGATGTTGAGCATGTTTTCATGTGCCTGTTGGCCATCTGTCTGTCTTTGGAGAAATGTCTACTCAAGTCCTTGGCCTTGTTGTATTTGTCTTTAACCTTTCAGGATGTAATTTCAAACTTAGAAAACTTTGCTTCAAAGTTTAAAAACTTCTGTTCTGAGAAAGACTGTCAAGACGGCAAAAAAAAAATTCTTGCATAAATTGTCCCAAAACACCCTTTACTCAGATTCACCTGTTACTTACTGTATTAGTTTCCACAGGGCTGCCATAGCAAAAGTACCTCAAACGAGATGGCTTAAAACAATTGGAATTTATTTTCTCACAGTTCTAGGAGCTGGAATTCCAAAATCAGGGTGTTGGGAAGGTTGTTTCCTTTCTAATCTAGGGAAGGATTCTTCCTTGCCTCTTCCTTGTTTCTGGTGGTTTCTGGCAATCCTTGGCTTTCCTTGACTTGTGGCAGCGTAACTCCAATCTCTGCCTCCATCTTCATATGGCTTTCTCCCATGTGCGTGTGTGTGCGCGCATGTGTCCAGATTTCCATCTCTTTTATTTTTTTTTCATTTCTCAGTGTTATTAGGTAGAATTGTTACAATTTGACTGCACATATACAATATATTACATGTAAATACATATACACAATATACTGCACATATTTTTAAAAATTTACATATATGCACTGTTCATTGTTTCTAAGGCAAATCATGTCTTCTTAATCTCCTTTAATCTGGCACAGCCCCTTCTCCATTTGTCTGTCATTGTATTGACTTCTTTAAAGAAAACTCCAGGTCTGTGTTTATAGAATGCCCCACAATTTGGATTTGTCTGATTGTTTTCTCATGATTAGATTCAGGTTAAACATTTTTGGTGGGATTGCCATGTATGTTGCAGGTCGACAAACCACGACCTGTGGGTGTCCAACCTGCCACCTGCTTTTATAAACAAGGTTCACTGAAACACGGCCACACCCGTTTGTTTTCATAGATAGGCACTGCTTTTGTGTTTCGGTGGCAGTCACATGGCTGTGGCAGAGACTGTATGGCTCACAAAAAACTAAAATATTTATTACTGGCCTTCACAGAAATAGTTTGCTGTTCCCTGAGGTTGGTGATCCCTTCGTGTTGCATCACAGCAGGAAGCACTTGGTGTCACATTGTCCCATTATTCAAATTTCCATTTCTTATAATGACACCCAAATCCATTATAACCTCATCTTAACTTGGTCACATCTGGAAGGAACCTATATCCAAACACATTAACATTCACAGGTTCCGAGTGGACATGAATTTTTGGAGGCAACCTATTGCTTTATCATTTTTGCTTTCCCTCTTTATGTATCTATATAAAATTTTTCACCTGAATAATTTAAGACTAAGTTATGTACATCACGATTCTTTATGTCTAAATATTTTCATGTTTATTTCTTAAGAATAAGGAGATTCTTTTGTGGTACTTCATTAAATCGTCAACTTCCAGAAATTTGTTGATAGACTATTTTAATCTAATTAATTGGCCTTTTTCTAGTTTTGCCATTTATTCCAATAGGTTTCTTTATATTATTTTTTCTTCCAGTATAGTATCCAGTCTAGAATCACCTCTTGCATGTAGTTAAGATACTTCTTTAGGTTTTTTTAATCTGGATTTGTTCTTCAGCCTTTATCTTTTATGACACTGACATTTAGAATAACACAGTGCCCCCTGTCCTTTGTTAAAAACATTTTTGTTTTTAATTAATAGATTTTTATTTTTAGAGCAATTTTAGATTTACAGAAAAATTGAGTACAAAGTACAGAGAGTGCTCATATGCCCCTCCCCTCTTAAATTACCCCTAATATTATCATCTTTCATTAGTGTGGTACATTTGTTACAAATGATGAATGAATACTGATATATTATTAACCTAAGTACATAGTTTGCATTAGAGTCTACTCTTTGCATGGTACGATTGTATGTATTTTGACAAATGTGTAATGTCATGTGTCCACCATTATATCATACAGAATAGTTTCACTGCTCTAAAAATCCCCTGTGCCCCATCTATTCATCCCTTTCTCCTTCCCTCTCACAAACTACTGATCTTTTACTCTCTCTGTAGTATTACCAGTTGCAGACTGTCATACAGTTGGAATAGTAAATATGCACTTAAGTTTCTTCCATGACTTTTTGTGGCTTGATCCTTTTATTTCCTTTTCTTGTGCTAGTTGCTCTGGGTAGAGGCTCCAGTACAGTGTTGAATAGCAGTAGTGAAAGTATGCACGCTTATCTCGTTCCTGATCTTGGGAGGAAAGCTTTTAGTCTTTTACCATTGAGTATTATGTTAGTTGTGTGATTTTTTTTTTAATGCCATGTATCCAATGAAAAATGGGCAGAAGACCTAATAGACAATTCTCCAAAAGAAGACATACAGATGACCAATGGGCACATGGAAAAATGCTCATCATCACTAATTATTAGAGGAATGCAAATCAAAACTACAATGAGATACCACCTCACACCAGTCAGAATGGCTTTCATCAAAAAGTCTACAAACAATAAATTCTGGAAAGGGTGTGGAGAATAAGGAACCCTCCTACACCATTGGTAGTAATGTAAATTGGTGCAACCACTACAGAAAACAGTATGGAGATTCCTTAAAACACTAAAAATAGAGCTACCATATGATGTAGCAACCCTACTCTGGCATACATCCAGAAAAGACAGAAAATCTAATTTGAAAAGATACATGCACCTCAGTGTTCCTGGCAACACTATTTACAATAGCTAAGACATAGAAGTAACCTAAATGTCCATCAACAGATGAATGGATAAAGAAGATATGATGTATAGGTACAATGGAATATTACCCAGCCATAAAAAAGAACAAAATATTGCCATTTGCAGCAACATGGATGGACCTAGAGATTATCATATTAAGTGAAGTAAGTCAGGCAGAGAAAGACAAATATTATGATATCACTTATATGTGGAATCTAAAAATAATACAAATGAATCTATATACAAAACAGAAATAGACTCACAGACATAGAAACAAACTTATGTTTAAAGGGGAAAGGGAGTGAAGGTAGGGGAAAATAGTACTCACTTCAGCAGCACATATACTATATATAAAATATATAACAAGGATTTGCTGTATAACGCAGGGAACAATGTTCAGTATTAAAAAAGAAAAAATGCCATTTATCATGTTGATAAAGGACTCTTATTTAGATTAATTTGGGGGCATGTCTAGTTGTTCTGGTACCATTTTAGAAAGGACTATCCTGTCTGCCTTGCTGTCTTGTCAAAGAGCAGTTGAGTATATTTGTTTGGATCTATTTATGGGCTGTCTGTTCTGCCCCATATACCTATATAACTGCTCTTTCACTAATTCCATACTGTTATGATTGTTGTAGCCTTATAGTAAGTCTTTAAGTGGAGGTAGTGCCTACTCAGGAGCTCCCCAGGTGTCTGCGTACAAGACTGCAGCCTCTCTGGAGCTGCAGTAAATTGTGATACTGGCGCTCTTACTTAGTGTGTGTCTGTGGTAATGCAGACCCTAGTGCATGGTTTATCATCTTTGTTCTTAGAGATCCTCAACCTGGCACTGCGTTCTTGTCAGTACTTGGATTCATCAAGACAGAAACTGTTCCCTTGGGCAGCCCCTCTACAATTCTGCCATTGGATGTACATTCTACACTTTTCCCTTCCCGGGTAGAAAACAGGGGTTGGGGGTTTCCTCCCGGGGAGAGGGGTTCTGGTGCAAGAGAGTTTTCTTATTGGGCTTTGATGCTGTTGGCTTCATCCTTGCCTAGGGTGCAGGAACCTTTTAACTGTTTTTTGGATTTCTCACAGAGGCATTTGATCTGTTTGTTAATGTCAAGTCTCCATTGTGGCAGGCAGATCAAGGGCAGGCTTCTTGTTCTGCCGTCTTGTTGACATCAGTCCTCTCCTTCACTTTTGAAGAATTCTAGGTTGGTGGATTTTTTTCCCCCTCAATGCTTTAAATATTTTACTCCATTCTCTTCTTGCTTGCCTGGTTTCTGAGGAGGGTCAGGTATGATTCTTATCTTTGTTTCTGTATAGGTAAAGGTATTTTTTTCCTCTGGCTTCCTTCAAGATCTTTTTTTTTTTTTAAATCTTTGGTCTTCTAAGTTTGAACATGACATGCTTAGGTTTCATGTTTTTTGGCATTTTCCTGCTTGGTGTTCTCTAATCTTCCTGGATTTGTGGTTTGTTGTCTTTCATTAACATGGGGGAATTCTTAATCATTACTCTTTTCTCTTTTTCTTCTCACTCTTCACATATGCTACACCTTTCTTAGTTGTTCTGCAGTTCTTGGGTATTCTAATTTTTTTTTTTTTGAGTCTTTTGCTTTTCAATTTTGGAGGTTTCTATTGGCATATCCTCAAGCATAGAGATTCTTTCCTCAGCTGTGTCCAGTCTGCTAATGAGCCCATCAAAGGCATCTTTCATTTCTGTTCATATTTTTATCTTTAGCATTTCTTTTTAATTCTTTCTTAGAATTTCCATCTCTCTGCTTATTACATTGTTCTTGCATATTGTCTACTTTATTCATTAGAGCCCTTAGCATATTTATCACAGTTGTTTTAAGTTCATGATCTGGTAATTCCAACATCACTGCCATCTCTGAGTCTGGTTCTGATGTTTGCTCTTTCTTTTCAAACTGTGTTTTTTGCCTTTTAATATCCCTTGTAATTTTTTTGTTGAAAAATCTGGACATAATATTCTAGTGAAAGGAACTCCATTTAATAGGCCTTTAGTCCTGTGGAGGTAAGATTTAGGGGGATAGGAAGCATTCTGTAGCTCTTTGATTATGTCTCGGTCTTTTAGTGAGCCTGTGGCTTTGGGCTGTGAACTTCACAAGCGCCTCTTAGTTTTTTCTCAGCCATTAGTGGAAACTGATGGCTAGAGACATTGGAGTTGGGTATTTTCATTCCTCCATGTCAGTTAGATTCTGATAAAAACCCCAGTAGGTTATAATATGGTTAGATTGTTTATCCTTGAGGGCTTGGGAACAGAATGCTCTGGCATATTTTAAAGTGGCTACTTTTCCCCTCTCCTGCCAGAAGCCCAAGAGGATTTTTCTCCAGTATTCACTGTGAGAACCTGGTAGAGCTTCACAAGATAAAACTCACAATGTTCAGGCTCCTCTGGAGTTTTAAACTCTCAGACTTGTAACACACTGAGCAATTCATCAATTACAGTTGTTCAGTTTTCCTACCCTGGTACTGGTTCCTGTGGAAGTCTTTGCTCAGGGGGTTTCTGCTCTGATAAGCTGTGATTCTCTGTATCTATCTGTCTGAATATCCAATTTTAGGGGCAACAGTTCGCCCTGTGAGTTCATTTCTCTGTTGAAGAAGACTCATTGAATTTTGAGTTTGCTGAGCTTTTAACTTGTTGTTATGACAGAGAGGTGACTTCTAAGCTTCTTATATGCTGGACTAGAAAACCTCCCCTAGAGTTTTTAATTCTCAAACTGATCCACACTGAGCCTCCAGCAATTTATCAGGTACAGTTTATGATTCCCTATCCGGTGCTATTTCCCACAGAGTCTTTTGCTCCTGGGCTTCTGCTCCAGTAAGTTATGATTCTTTCTGTTTTCCAATCTGTCTGTTCAGTTTTGGGGCCAGCAGTTTTCTCTGTGACCTCAGTCCTTCAGTGGATCTAAAAAGAGTTGTTGATTTTCGTTTTGTTTAGTTTTTCCCTTGCTGTGGGCACAGGAGTGACAACTTCCAAGATCCTTGCATGCCAGATTGGAAACTAGAAGTCTATCCCCTGCACTTCAAGTCCTGCTCCTGCTTGGACTTCTGCTTCATGCCACCTTGCTTAGATGTGTTTCTCTAGGTCAATGATTTACCTAGGAGTGAAACTGCTAAGTCATAGAGTATGCATATCATCAAATTTACTGCATGGTGCCAAATTACTCTCCGAAGTGTTTATACCAGTTTACCCTTCTACAAGAGGTATATGAGAATTCCTGTTACTGTACACATTTCCCGGTCAGTCCAGTATTCTTAGAAAGTTTTAGTTCTCATCAAATTCACCTGTCTTAACATGAGGTCTTCATTTAGTATTTTAGTACCAATAAAATTATTTGTTAACATTACTGATTTATACAGACTACTTTTAAAAATACTGACCTTAAGTAACTTACACATTAACTTAAATGGTAAATTCCAGATTTAAATATCTATTCATGCACTCAATAAATATATACTGGGCACTTGTTGTGTTCTAGACCCACTGTTCTATCTACACACTGGGGATGCTAGCTTGAGCATAAATCAAAACGGAATTGTCATTCCAAAATTTACCAAAAGATTTCATACTGGTTTAACTATTGAATTAATAGTTCAGAAAACATTTTGACTTAATGCATCTTTTTGTGAATTCCTAATATATAATTGAGATAGGCCTCACAGTTTAAAATTATTTATTAGTCTGTATCTTGAAGATATTTTTCTTTGCATGGGTTGTATTTTTTAATTCTAAGAAGCATTCATACTTAGCATGACATTTACTTAGTAGGAACTCAAATATTTGCTAATTGTTCCAAGTTATAATTAAATCACAAACCATTTTAATTCAGTTATCCTGGTTCTAAAAATACTAAAATAAACAGCAGCTGTCAGAGTTCCAAATCTTTGCTAACATGCCCGCCAATGTATCGATTGACAGTAGTTTTTAATCTGCACAAAAGGCTGACAGTGTAAAGCTGTTCTCAGTGAACCTGATCATTCCATTGTAAGCCGAATTATGAGAAATTTAGAACGAATCACTGGATGAATTTTTTTTTAAATGGCAAACTAAACACCTTCTGATAGTTGTTATTTTCTGTGAAAAAGTCAAACCTTTTTGTCATAATTATGAAAAGGATAAATTCAAAATGGTTCCACATGAACATAAAATTGGAGACCATTTTTTTAAATTAAAGAAGTTATTCTTTTGCCAAAAGCTTTAATCTTGATTTTTTTTTTTTTTGTTAGTCCAGATACTTGAGGCTACACAGTTTGAGAGTGTGAAAAGCCTGTCAGGTTCACCACTGTCATAGGATAATGATAGTGTTGAAAATTGGTGTTCTCTGTGTCTTTCAAGTTTAAGGACTGAAGTAGTCACTTTATCCAAAAGAAATCCCATCTGCTTTTTCTTACCTGAGGGAAGTTATCTCACCAAGAACTCTGACCAGGCTGCAACATACGATCATGCAGGTTGAATGTTGTACAGCTCAGAGGTTTTCATTCATTCTTCATTATCAGAGATTTTTATATTTGTGATAACAGTTATTTGAAGAGCAAAGAGCACCTTGAGGAAGTGTTGCTTTTCTTCTAGTTTGCTTAAGGGTGCCACTGAGCCAGTAGAATGTTTGTCCTAGACCGTGAATGATTAATGTAGTGCTGTAGCCTGCATAAAAACAGTCAGCTGTGCGATCACTCAGCTCCGAATGCAGACAAACTTTACAGGACAGATACTCCCGTTTCTTTAACGAATAAGGTGTAGAAAGAGGGCAGATCTCTTTTAGATTAAAAATCATCAGCCAGACGTAATATTTAGACCTTGCTTGGATCCTAGTTTGAATAAATCATCTGTGAACGGAAAGTTCTGAGACAATTGAGGATTTTTGAATACACCTAGGGTATTGGATGCTATTAAGAAATCACTGTTCATTTTGTTAGGTGTGATAATAGTACTGTGATTACATCTTTTAGAAGTCCTTATCTTTTAGAAATACTAAATATGTGTTGATAAAATATGTCTCAGAATTTGCTATAAATACTTCATGAAAAAAAGTAAAGGAGGGTAAATCTAACAAGAGTAGCAGAATATTGAAAATTGTTGAAACCGAGTGATAGTACGAGGTGGTATAATGGTATAGCATTATACTTTTATGTTTGGATTTTTTTTTTCTAATTTAAAAAATAAAAGGAGCAAAGAAAGAAATTACCTACTCTCACTGGATCTTATGTCCAAAGGGAAATCCAGTAGAAGTCAGTGAGGAATGTTAATTATTTTACCTCTCCTCCCTGCAGGAATCATTCCATTTTAGGAATTACAGAGAGCTCTAAAACTCCACGGGAACCACAAATCATTTCCTTTCCTATAGCTGGTTCCTAAGCTCCCTTCTACCACAGATAAACTTTAGTAATTGGTATCAAAGCTGCATTAGTTGGAGGGGTGGAGGTATGTAAGGAATGTAAGTAGTTCTAATGAACCCCATAGCAATGAGGACGTTAGCAGTTAATTTTTAGAAGATCAGCAGAATGATACAGTGGAAAGAACACAGGATATGGAACCAAAAGACCTGGTGCTAGTAATGATTAGATGTGTGACCTTGAGCAAACCCTTAACCTACCTTTCTGATAATACCTGCCATAAGTACCTCACTAAGACATGAGAAGAAAATAATGCAAAACCGTGTCTCTTCAAGTACAAATTATTACAGACCCAAACTAAGCAAGTTTAGTATCATGCTAGCCTTGAATCTATGCAGTCTTGCAGGCCAGCTTAGATACTGAAGTCTCAGTTCTTCCATTAAGCTCTGCTTTAGTACAGTTCGTGGTACCTAGCAGGCACTTCGTCTGTATTTGCCAAATAAATGTCAATGTATGTCTATTATTATAATGGAAATTTTAGAAAACTTATAAAGAGACGTGACCTTCATTCACAAGGAATTTCCAATCCAGTGGAGATAGGGCAAATGTAATTTATGTATGTTTCCACGGAAAAATAAGACTTTCCATCACAATACAGGTATCCCCCACTTTCTGAAAGTTCGCTTTACGCCCACTTCACTTTTATGAAAGACCTACATTAGTACCTGTTTTTGCTAACTGAAAGAAATCTGAAGAGGATTTTTGTTTCTACAAAAAAAGGGCGAAAAGCAAATAGTGTTCAGCATTTGTTTTGCAGCAAGTCGTCATAGAAGGCAGGACATGCCACAGGCAGTGAGAGTGGCACCCCAGCTCCTTCCCTGGGAACTACACTCGGCACCTCAGCATCAAGCCGCCATAGCTTCGAACTGTGTCTGTGAGCATCTGTGCTTTAATCTCAATTTATGTGCATCCGTTAGCAAGATGTGTCCTAAGGTAACTGCTTGTCCACTTTACGCCATTTTGGCTTATTAAAGGTTTCAAAATACTCTACTTTCAGGTAGCTGGGGAAACCTGTACTGTAGTTCTTATATTACAGTAAAGCATGTGGTCCAGTGAGGAAAAGTAGATACTCCATCTCTGCAGAGATACTACATCCTGTAGTCTGAACAAGCTGCACATACTGTTCAGGATATAATTAATGTTTAATAGTAGTTACATTATTTCAGGATAAAACATACTCAAAACACTAACCATCTCTTCAACATTCAGAATTAACTTACCGATTTTTAGTTTAAAAAATATTACCAGTTTGTATATAGTTAATTTGCTCCCATTCCCTCTCCTGCTCCTTTTACATGTTAATAAAAGTCAAATAAAACACTTAAAAGTTTTTAAACTTTTGTTAAATGAAAATAGCCATCACTTAAGATTACCTGCATTATCTCTGATTCACCCCTTCTCTTTTATTGCCTCTATCTAGTCTCCAAATGTAGTCGGTTCTTTCAAAATGATGATTGGATCTGATCATTTCTTTCCATTCTTGTGGTCACTTTATCATGTGAGCCCACATCAGTTTATTACTTGAATCTTGGGAGTACCAAACATTAGGTCAGTTTTACTGTCTCTAGGCTCATCTCTACATCCCAGGCCCAGGTCCCTTCAACACCCTGAGTTGATGAAAAAATTTTAAGATGTTATTTTCATATATCAATCATTCCTCTGCCTGAAAGCTTTCAGTTGGCCTCTACTTCTTAAGAGATGCCAAGATCAGAGTCTTCATCTTGGTATGCAAAGCTTTTCATAATTTGGCTCCACAAACTCATCCAGCCTTACTTTCCACTGCTCTTTATTTTCTAATTTTGCATAAATTACATTTTTTTAGACTAATTCGACTTTGATTAAATTAGACCTTGATTTTGCTATGTTTCTTTCTTTTCTGCAAAAGTTTTTCAACTGTTTACTCTCCCAGTAGTGTTGCAATTTTTTCACAGTTGTGCATGCAACTATTAAATGATTGAAAACGTGAAGGGAAGTATAGAACACCTCTGTGAGTGCTCATCACTCCAGTGAGTCAGCACCAAACTAAGGAGGTCGTAAAAGAACTCTTGTAGGTTTAGAATATAGTGGAAATGTTAATATTTATGTTAGGGGAATCGGTAACATTTTGGAAATATTTGCCAACAAACGAAAAAGATTTTGGCATTTGGAAATCTTCCATAGCATAGCCTGTAATCAAACCCACAAAAACCAGCAACTTGAGGCCCTGGCCCAAGAAGAGTATCTGTGAAGGCTAGTCAGCCCTCTCTTTTGCTTACCATACTTGGGGACGTGATCATTTTAAATCTTCCTGTTTGTTGATCTTTACCTTTGCAACTACTTCAGAAATGTTTCTGCTGATTAATACTTAAGTGTTTTAAACATTGATTTAGCCATTTCTAGCACATATAAAATAGTAATAGCCTTTTAGTTATTTCCTTGCTTCTGAAGCAGCCAGCTTCCTTAAAATTTCTTCATTACTCGTATTATCCTCAGAAATAGCTTTTCAATTGAAATTGTGGTTTCCTGAGTTTCCCGCATCATTCAACTAATGCGTTTCTCCAGGCTTGTAACCCAAGACTGGTTACCACATACCATGTTTCACAGCAAATGAAAAACCCTTGTGTTTTCACTAAGTAGTCCCTCTACTGAGCATTTACGGCAGTCTCAGTGGGAGTGGTCTCTCCCGCTTTGTCAGTGTGTGAGGGAGCCAGATCCTTGAGATGTAAATAATTTTTTTAAAATGGGTTTTATATTTTAAAGTTTAAGTTACCAGGCATTTTTCTTTTATAGCTTAATCATTGAGATTTTCCAAGATAATATATGTAGAAGGAGATTTTATTTCAGAGACTGGAAAAAAGCAACATAGCATTTTATAGCAGAGTACATAACATGGGGTGATACTTAATTCTTATCATTTTTATTTCTTTATTTATTAAGACATGCTTAATTTTTATAACTTCTTTTAACTGCCTTTCATCTAACCTTAAAAGTAAATGTTCCTTTGCTCAGGGCTTAAAAATAATCAGGAAGAATTCTCAAGCAAATCTGGCTTATAAAATATTTTATCCTGTTGTCTCTTGTTCTGATTTCTTGGGGGCTGGTATGAAGGAGGGCAGAACAAAAGATAAGATTCATTTATCTTTATTTGCTAAAAAGAGCTGCCATTGTTTTCTTTACTGGCAGAGCAGGGAGTAAGTGCAAGGCACTGTCTCTACAAGAAGAGTCATTTTTGCTTTGAAGCTCCTGAATCCAATGCTCTATCTTCCCTGGGCAGATTATTTTAAATGTATATTAAGTCATTTTCTCTCATGAAAATAGTATGCGTTTAGCCCTGAATGTTCACTGTCTTTATCTTTTACTTTGAGGAAGCCCATTCTGGTTGATGTAAGGCCTGGACTAGTCTGTTATAAAACTGAACAGTTAAGTTAAGCTCTGCATCAATTTGTATACACTATGACTAGGTTATTTTAAACTAGCTCATTTTTTTTTAAATTGAGGTATAGTTGATTTATAATATTATGTAAGTTTCAGGTGTACAATATAGTGATTCACAATTTTTAAAGGTTATACTCCATTTAGTTATTATAAAATATTGGTTATATTCCCCTTGTTGTACAACATATCCTTGTAGCTTATTTATTTTATAATAGTTTGTACCCCCACCCATATCTTGGCCCTCCCTTCTTCCCTCTCGCCACTGGTAAACCACTAGTTTGTTCTCTATATCCATCAGTCTGTTTCTTTTTTAATTATATTCATAGTTTGTTTTGTTTCTTAGATTCCACATAAGTGATACCATACAATATTTGTCTTTCTCTGTTGGACTTACTTCAGTAAGCGTAATATCCTCTACGTCCATCCATGTTATTGCAAATAGCAGAATTTCACTCAGTAGATGAGCAGTATTCCATTGTGTGTGTGTGTGTGTGTGTGTACACAACACGTCTTTATTCATCTGCTGAGGGACACTGAGGTTGCTTCCATATCTTAGCAGTTGTACATAATTCTGCTATGAACGTTGGGGTACATGAATCTTTTCAAATTAGTGTTTTTGCTTCCTTCAGTTATATACCCAGGAGTAGAACTGCTGGATTATATGGTAGATCTGTTTCTAGTTTTTTGAGGAACCTCCATACAGTTTTCCACAGTGGCTGCACCAATTTACATTCCCACCATGTACAAGAGTCCCCTTTTCTCCACATCCTCACCAACAGTGGTTATCTGTGGTCTTTTTGATGATGGCCGGGTGTAAAGTGGTACCGCGCTCTGGTTTGGCTTTGCATTTCTCTGATTAGTGATGTTGAGCATCTTTTCATGTGCCTATTGGCCGCCAGTATGTCTTTTTTGGGAAAATGTCTATTCAGGTCTTCTGCCCATTATTTAATTGTGTGTTGAGTTGTATGAGCTATTTATGTATTTTTGGGTATTGACCCCTATCGGTCATATCACTTGCAAATATTTTCTCCCATTCGGTAGGTTGTCTTTTCAATTTGCTGATGACTAACTCATTTTTGAGTCATCTTTAAAAACAGTGATTTCTCTTTCTATATTTAATTTTATGTCCAAGTGTTTTAGTTATAATGTGGCTAAATACAGGTCCCCACCTAACTTTTCATTTTATTTTGTTCAAGACTGAAAGAAGGCCAGTGTGACTAAAGCATGAGTGAAAGGGGCAGACTGGTGAGATGGGTGATCTGTGTATTGGATCCTTTTCAGCTCTATGAAGGCCATGACAAGGAGCTCAGATTTTATTCTGGGTGACGTGGGGAACCATTTAAATGGGACTGATGTGATGCGATTGATGTTTTTAAAAAATCACCCAGGCTGCTATGGAGAAAAACCACATGAGGCAGGAATAGAAGAGGCTTTTATAGTAATCCAGGCTATTGGACCATCATAAATTGAGGAAACAGAGAAGGGGACAGACTGAGGATATGTTTCACAGATAAAAGTTTACGGGACTTGGTGACACTGAATATAAGCTATAAGGGAAAGAAGCATCAAGGATGTGCCCAGGCCTGATACTCAGTTTATGCACTGCAGTGGCTGCCTTAAGTCTTGTGTGATTTCTATTCTGATGGGTCAAGGCCTTGGCTGTACCTGATGACCCAAGGTTTGGGGAAAAAACTAGGGAGGAACAGGTTTAGAGGGGAAAAATCAAAGTTCTATCTACATACATATTATAACATTCCTAGATTGGTAAGACTTTAAAAGTGCCTTCATGAAAATTTTCTCAAACATTATTCAAATAACAATATGAATCACATTCCAGATAGAAGCATTCCAATATTGTTTTACAAAACAGACATGAATCTCACCCCTCCTGCAACTTTTAAATTAGCAAAGCCGTTGTCTGATAAAGCCTGGAGGGGTTTTACGTCAGGGTCTTTCAACCTTGATGCACTACTGGCATTTTAGGTGGGAAAATTCTTTCTTTGAGGGGCTGTCTAGAGCATTGCAGGACATTCAGTAGTATCCCTGACCTACTAGATGCCAGCAGCACCTACTCCCAGCTGTGAAAACCAAAAATGTCTCCAGATACCACCAAATGTTCCTGGTGGGGGGGGAGGAATCATCCCCACGTGAGCGTCACTGGTTTATAATAAGCAACAAAACTTTCTAGCATGGTGCTGAAAACAATAAAACTAACATTTACTTGTTTGTCCAGTAGTTCTGGAAGTATAAGATAAAAGGGCACTTGCTACAGCACTTTTATCTTATGCTACCAGAACTATTGGACAAATTGGTTAATTAAAAAAAAAATCTGCTAAAGTTGTAGCTTATTTTAAAAATACATAAATGCCTGAAATTTAACTTAAATATAAAAACCACTCAACAGTTGTTTGATGTTGGACCGTTGTCTTGAGTATGAATCCGCTGACTGGATTTCCAAGTTGTCATGTTACGTGATGCATTTTCTGCCATGTATTTTTAAATGGGACAAAATTTGATTCATTCTTGCCTTTTAATTGATACATAAGTTTGTCCAGTCTTTTGGACTTATCACTCATTTAATCACATTTTGGCTGGAGAGGGGTTGGGGGCACAACTAGCTTAATTTATTAAGTGTCTGTCAACCTAGCTTTCAAATAAAATCAGTCTTTTACACTCACAGTTAAAGGGCTGCTAAATATTTAAATTACGTAATTACCCTAAGTACAACCAACAGGTTCACTGACCATTGCCACTAGATCTTCAGCGCTGACAGAAGCACGTGGGGTGTTGAGAGCAGCCTCCTAGCCACAGCCTCAAGTGTACTGTGTCATAAACCACGGTGCCTGTCAGGCCAGTTTTATCAGGCGGAGATTGGCTAAGAGGTACTGTATGTGCCAAACACCAGGGAAAGTACTCTACTTGCATTCTCTTTTAATCCACAACAATCCTAAAACATAGATATGTTACTTTTTGTTTTGCCTTCGAGAATACTGAAACATAAAGATGTGTCTTGCACAAGGTAACGTAGGTAATAAAATGATCAGGATGAGAATCCTAGGCATTCTAACATACGGTTTACCGTTTCATCACAAGTCCAAGGCCCCACAGAGCACTAGGCTCCAGTCATGATCACAAATTACACCTTTGAATCTTCATCTGTTATCTTCAAAGTAAGTACTGTGGCGAGAAAATATGAGAGATCAATATAAATTGACCACTTGGAACAGTTCAAAGGATTGATAGTAAAGCTCAGTGACTTAGGCATCAACTCCATACCTTTGGGCTAACCCAAATACTATGTTATTTATTTCCTATTGCTGTGGTGACAAGTTACCACAAATATAGTGGCTTAAAACAACACAAATTTATTATCTTACAGTTCTGTAAGTTAGAAGTCTGATGGGTCTCACTGAGCTAAAATTAAGATGTCAGCAGGGTTGCATTCTTTTCTGGAGGCTTTAGGGGGAAGAATCTGTCTTCCAGCTTCTGGAGGCCACCATATTCTCTGGCCTGTAACCCTCCTCCCTCTTAGTGTCAAAGCCAGTAGCACTGTATCTCCCTGACTATTCATTCACAGTCACATCTTCCTCTGACTCTGGACTTTTCTGCCTCTTTCTTACAATTTTAAGGGCCCTTGTGATGACACTGGACCCGCTTGGATAACACAGGATAACCTCCCCAACCTGAATAAAATGAGGCTTAGAGCTGTGGCACAGCTCCGGACGGGTTTTGTCCTGTTCAATTACATTAACTAAATGTTTTTTTAGTGGACATTTTCAGAAAGTCTTAAGACCAAGTTTGATTTGTATGAGAAAATCAGCATGACTGAATTGCTTGATATGTTGAACCTGTCCTCAGAGCCCAAGTAAATAAATGGATCAACTGTGTAATTACAGATAATTTAAGATACATTGGAGTCCTTTAGTATTTTAATAGTTTGAGATAAGTGTAATCAATCAGTCTCACCAAATTCCACACGGGAGTTTCTAACATAGAACCTTGTATTTGTTATAGAATATATTTGATAGGTGAAAGTATAGGAAACCAAATTCAAGATACTGAACAAAAATTACTAATTTTCATTAAAGCTTTCTATTTAGGACTCCTTCTGAATGTGCCATTCTAAATGTCCATGGGTTGTTAAAGGGATTGTTTTGATAGAACTATCACTGCCTTCTTTATGTGTTAGCTTATCCAGCCTATCTATCCAGACAGTGGCTTTATTTCTGACATGCCTCCTGAGGTGGTTGCCCTGGGTGTGGGACAGGTAATGAATTTACCAGTCTTCTGTTCCCTGGCATTCTGGTAAGTTTTTACATAACATATACACGTAACGGAAAACACTGAATTTGAAGCGGCCACTATGGTTGCTACCACTACACAGAAAGTCACTACTGACCGAGTTTAAAAAGGTGCTGTGTGTAAGACTGCTAGTTCCTTTAAAAACTTCTAACTACATTTGAATTCCAGAAAGATCCATGAATTAATAAATTTATGATAATAAAGGTGGTAAGTTCAACAGTAAGTAAAGTGATATTAATAATAAACACCATTTAGTGAGTACCTGTGTGCTTGCCCCTTAATCTCATTTCATCCTTAGAACTCTGCAGAGTAGACTCATTCTACCAATAAAAGAACTGGATGTCAAAGGCTAAGTAACCTGCCAAGCATGATAGAACTAGTAAATGCTGGAAGAGATTTGAAGCTCAGTATGTCTCACTGCATATGTGTTATATAAAACACAATGGAATTTTGATTTTATAAAAATCTTTTGCAAAAGTAATCAAGGTAAACAAATTTGACACACATTTTTATTTTAGGTAAAAGGCTTATTATTTAAATTAAAACTTCAAGTTCCTGAACTTGAAGCAGCTCCCTGATCTGACAGAAAACAAAAGGTATCATTTAACCATAGATAGATCAGAAGGCATTTAAAAGAATCAACTGAGGAAGAACTTGAGAAGTTTGAGAAGTTAGGGATACTTTCTCTACACTTGTTAAAGAACATTTATTTTTATTTTTTGTAAAATTTATTTCTTTAGGGGAGGTAATTAGTTATTTGATTGTTTTAAATGGAGGTACTGGGATTGAACCCAGCACCTTGTGCATGCTAAGAATGTGCTCTACCAGTGAGCTTTACCCTACACCCCCATCTTTTGATTAATTTTATTCACTATTTTCTATCACAGGAGATGAGTATGACGTATGTGCCATTTGTTTGGATGAATATGAAGATGGAGACAAGCTCAGAATCCTTCCCTGTTCTCATGGTATGAGTAATAACACTGCTTTGAATTTACGTGTGTGATTTACACTTAGGTCAGTATTTGAGGGAGAGACAGAAAATAGTTACTATTAGCACACTGTAAGCCAGGCCTTGTACTGATTAGTGGTCTCATTAAAGGACAGAAATGTGTTTATAAAAATTTACAAATTTCTCTTCTGTTGTCCCTATTATGATACATATATATCAGAAGAACATGAACATGGCAAGAGATTAAAAATAATGTTCTTAACCGCAGTATACTACCTAAAAGATACATATTTTGCTTCAACAGCTTATCACTGCAAGTGTGTAGATCCTTGGCTAACTAAAACTAAAAAAACCTGTCCAGTCTGCAAGCAGAAAGTTGTTCCTTCTCAAGGTGATTCAGACTCTGACACAGACAGCAGTCAAGAAGAGAACGAAGTATCAGAACACACCCCTCTGCTCAGACCTTTGGCTTCTGTCAGCACCCAGTCATTTGGGGCTTTATCGGAATCCCGCTCACATCAGAACATGACAGAATCTTCAGACTATGAGGAAGATGACAATGAAGATACTGACAGTAGTGAGGTAGAAAACGAAATTAATGAACATAGTGTTGTGGTCCAACTGCAGCCGAATGGTGAACAGGATTACAACATAGCAAATACTGTTTGACCTTCAGAGGGTAATTGGGTTATTCCCTTTAAGATGTTTATTTAGGCACACAGTTTGATTTTTTTTTTTTTTTACTCCCTTCAGAGATTTCTGTAGAAATAACTTATTTTTCAGTATTCTACAGTTTAATCAGATTACTGAAACAGGTTTTTTTGATCTGGCATTTATCTGTAGGAGTATACCTTCATTCACTAATAACTAATAGACTGGTGCTGTAACTCAAGCATCAAATCAGCTCTTCTTTTGGAATGAAATATAGCCAAAACATTAAAAAAAAATCCTCAGTATGGCTTGCAATTAAGACCTAGATCACATTATGCAAATGTTTAATTTTTTTTGTTACACACACATCAGTGCTGTGGCCACCTAGCATGAGCTAATAAGCCAGCTCCTATCTCCATAAAGTTACCTATAGTTGTTGAACTGGAATGTTTATTCTGGTATTTCCCCAAATTGCCATCATTAGTGAGAGGCAACAAGGTAATTTAGCATTTGTCCTCCTATCAGCACCACAAAGACACTCAAAGCTGTCTTTTTCCTTTCTATTCCCAAGTAGTCTTATCCTGGTAGGAACAGTCTATACTAGCGCAGATTTCGTTTTTTTGTTTTTTGGGGTTTTTTTTAACTTTTAATACTATAGTGTTATGTATGAATTTGATTCATCAGCTAAAAGTAATGTCTCTGGATTTTACTTGCTGAATTTCAGTATCCTTAAGGGTTTTGTGTTGTGATCAAAGCAAGAAAATGCTGTATAAAAGTACCAAACTTCAGCAACTGTTAATACTGAGATCATATACCTCTTAATAAAGAGCATCTTATGCTAATTAGCCCTGCTAAACTATGTACAGAGGAAATTGTTCAAGTATTGGATTTGAAAATATTGCTTATGTCTAACAGAACTAATGATGTATTTAAACAATGTATTATGAAATGGTAAATTATACATTATTGTAACTATGTAGAAAATAGATTTATGTATAATCAAAATGCTAAGAATTTTTATATGGCCTTGTATGAAGGGAGTTTGAATGTTAATAAACACGTTTTTTCACTTTAAAAACTGGCAAATATTTGTTCTACTGTAGTTATTACCCACATTAATCTTATTTATATGCACAATCATTTAGAGGGGTATAATGTTAATTTAGATCAGATAAACACACATCACCTTAGAATTTTATACAAAGTAACTGCTCACAATTAGGTAATCCCCCCAAAGTTAAAACTGCAGCCAAAATCATTCCAATAACAGTGTCCATTATGGTACCTTCTTGTAATTACGGCACATCCTTATAGCAGACTGCTGTATGGCCTCCAAAGGGTAACTAGCTAGGTGTTCCTGCAGTGACACGGGGGACGGTCAGCAAACAAAAGCAGAGCAGAGGACAGTAAGCACACTAGGTATACAACCCTTTTGTTGTAAAAAGAAAAATTTTAATACATTTTACAAGAAATACTAATACTATTTTAGGGGAAATTTCACTTTCTGAATTGCTTTTAAAAAATTCTTAACAAGCCACAAGAAAAAAAATTGGTAAAATTTCCACTTAAGAAAATAAAAAGCTTGAATTTTTCATCATCTCTGCCCCACCCCCCCAAAATAAAACATATTCCTGTGAAACAGAACGTCAGTCTACCACGGTAGGTAGTTAACCACAGCCATGGAATTTGACACACTTGTATGGGCCTGATGTCTCTAAACCTGTTCAGTCATTTGTGTAATTCCATTTAACCTAAGGTAGAGTGTGAGGACAAAGCAGTGAGCTCAGTGCCTGGTGCAGAAGTAAATACACGATAAGCAGTAGTTTAGTTAAGTATTAAATAATAAAAACATAACTAAAATATACGGGTTTTTTTAAGAGAGAAAGTTGGAAGTCACTTAGATGCTGTATTCCCTCAATCCTTAATCCGCAAGTTCAGGTCAAGGACTTGGTTCCTTCAAATTTAAGTCAGGAGTTTTTCTGAGGCAAAAAAAAATTTTTTTTGAAACTCCAAACTTACTTTTAGTTGCTAAAAAAATGAAGTGTCTTACTTAACAGCACTGTCTAGGATTGTTACTAGTTAGCTAAATCATTTGAAATCTTTTTTAATTTCTCTATGGTATAACTATACATTTTTTCTAATAGGATGTTGAATAAAATAAAAATCTGTTTCTATTGAAAAATACCTTCCTAATTTAAAATTTTTCTGATTATGAAAGTATAGTCACCTGGAAACTTACCCTAGAGAAAAATTTATATTTTGCCTGCAGAATTACATGTTAAATACAATATATACTGTATGTATTTACACTGTAACATCTACTTTATTTCCTCTTATAATGTAACATTCATTGGCGAGCATTTTCTTGTGTCATTCTTCAATGACTTTATCTTCTGGACATAGAATCATTTATTCAACCCATAACCCTGAAAGTTGTATCTTGTAGTTTTCCCAAGTTTAGTTATTTTAAGTAATGCTGTCTGAGGGACATTCAGCTATATGAATTTAACCTAAGGAAATAGAGCTATTAAATTCCTAGAACTAAGTACAAAGCAAAGATACATGTATATATTTTTCACAGGTGTTTTTCTAATAAAATTGTGGTAAGGGGGCCAATAACTAGTTTCATTCATAATTTCAGTAAAGACAGTTGCTCTCTACTGTCTTCTTCTCCCCCACCCACAACATACAAACATCCCCTCACCTACTTACAAGGTTCATTCAATAAAGGTTTCACAATTCTGGTCACTGCTTTCTGATCAGTTACCCTAATGGTTCTTTACAAGTAAAGTGTAAACATATATTAACATAAAATCATACATCACAACCCAGCCACCAAATTTCATTTGACCAATCTTTTGTTCCTAACGATCATTTTTAACAGGTCAAGAAGTTTTTGTTTTACAGTTCCAAGGCATGTCTAGCTATCAGAGTAGCCCCAAGCCTTGTATCTTTCATCTATGTACAAATTCAGAACTAATGCCTGACAACACTGCCAAAGAAAAAAAATCTTTAGTTATACACAGTATATTTTAAGTAAGGCAAAGAGATTAACTCCTATTCCCTATCCCACTCTTTCTCAAAGGGTAGCATACAGTCCACTTAAAATGAATCAGACTGACCTGGTGATTACTTCTAAAAGGGACTTCTGGGGCTTTTGGAACCTTCATCTCTAAGGTGGAACACCAGAACCCAGAATCTGCATTATAACCAGCTTCTCGGTTTTGCTTAGACCCACCAACTTTTGAGCTCAGAGCTTCTACTTGACGGTTCATGATAATGATTTATCTAAATAGTATTAAAAACATTTACTAAACTTCAGTACATCTCAGAGAACTTAAGACCTCTGGTATTAAACTTGGCTATTACATGGTCATAGTTAACATGTCACTGCGAAGCCAGAAACTGCAAGACATCCCAATTATCTTATATGCTGCCTAAGGAATGTCTTTTCTTACATGACAGAATTCCAACTAGCTCACTTCACCCTGTCAGCACAGCCTCCAAATCTAAAGAAGTCACATGACAGTTCAACACAGAAGAATCCACAATGCAGACACCCTTCTTGGTACTAGGCTCCTTATCGCTCACTAGATTGCATACCTACAGACAGCAACAAGAGAAAAATACTTAGTTTCTAATGGGTAAGTCAATTTTCGCCTCATAAGCCTGAAATGACTAAAAGCCATTTTTTAATAGAGCAAAAAGCCCATTAAAAAGAAATTCTCAGACACTCATTTTATTTATAATAAATACTATAAGAAACAGAGTAGGCCACCAACTGAATTTTCTAAGATTTTATGCTTGCAGCAGACTATATTCCCACTGTGTCAAAAATCAACTGTAACAGTAAGACAACAATTTATATAAACAACAGGAGTCTAGAGTATTTGGTTGGAATAAATTTATTTCATCTGTCTGTAAACAAGGTGTTTAATAGTTATGGCATTTTTTTAAATGCATATTAAATCAGATGAGTTAGACTGTATCCCAGATGTAACAAAGTGCAGGGAAAGAAATGGACAAATCAGCAACAAGATCTGTTTTTAAATCTGTACATTATCCACAAGGCCCAAACAATAGAAGCAAATACTAGAACGTCCCTAAAGTAGTGCCATTCGAAAGAAACCTTTAATAGGTCAGTTAAAATCCATCTCACAATAGCAACAGTTCATTTTAACAATAGTATGGCACAGAATACATATGAAAAAAATTCATCACAAGACAGCCAAGTCCACAATAATGCAACTTCATATAAAAACTCAAGCTGCAAATAAAAATTGGTCCTATGAAGAACAAACTGGACACACTCCAGATGGTTATGTTGGGATACCTAATGTCCATAATGGCAGCCTTTTACAATTTTACTAAAGAATAGAGCTGGTGTGCAAAGAAAAAGACAGGAACAAAAATCTGAGCCATTGCAATGATGGAATGTCCCTGGGGATTCAATCAGTATGGTTACTGTAAGGTCATGGGAGGAAGTGCCTTTTGCTCTTGTTTTGCAGTTGCACTTGTCATATGTCCTGTAGACACTACGAAAAGAGGTTTGTCTCTACTCAAGTGCAACAACAATACTAAAAGCAAACTACTGCAGCTCTCAATAGCTCAACAAAAGGGATATTAATTGGTTAAATAAACCAGGCACTGCATAAAAGAAGATGGAAGCAAATCAAATACCTATGTGCGAAGGGAGGGGGTGGGAAGAGAGGAGTGAAGGAAAGATGCATGCACTTTTTCCTCCCAACCATGCGCTACAAAAGGAAGACTAAATGAGCTAAGTAAACGCTCAAAGTGCTGAAAGACATTGATCAAATTAGAGATTGTACAACCGGCACCTTGCTTAATATTAACTTATTTTAGTAATCAATATCCCATTAATTGCTAAGACAAAGTGATGCCCAACTTGGCATGCCCCCTCCCCCCAAATTTCAAGGTATCATGCAAATCATTATTGTGCTGCAATTATGTTGCCAGATAAGGTTGGTTACATACAGTGGTTAACATACAAATGATCCATTGAGCAAACAGGAATCATGACATTAGAAAATAGGTAAAGAAAAATTAGCTACCATCTATAGTCTGGTAGCAGTGTGACCGTAATTGGGGTGGTGATGAAGACAGTTGCTAGGTAGATGGGGAGAGGCTGCTTACACATCAGACCTCCTCAGGTATAAAGCGAGTTCATATGCTTTCTTGTTAAGTGTGCCTCCGTGGACACCTTCCTTTCCCATGACTATAACCAATGCTGGAGTACACAAGGAAACAAAACAAAAGTGAATAGAATTATTTAAGGGGGGGGGGGCAGAAAGAAAGACACCTTTCCCCACCAACAGAGGGATACAAAGGAGACACAGGTTCATACCCCATCACCCTGCATTGCTAATAAAATTTCCAGAATTAAGACTCAAGCTTACAGCTAGGAAAGTTTAAGAGCAATTTTCCCCTAATACTTAACAGTCTGCCTAGCAGCTAGAACCCAGAGTCTCTCAAGTATTTTGCCATTGAGTATGCCTTCTTATTCAATCCGCCTCCATGGACCCCTTCTTTTCCCATTACAAAGACCAAGACTGAAAGAGAAAGAAGAAAAGTGTTTCAAAAGAAGTGTTAATCAAGAAAGTCACATTAAGTTTTAGCAGACAGAACCCCGATTAATAAGTTAACATTAAGTTAGTTTTCCATGAACAATCAAGCACTGAAGACAACCAGGTCTCCAAAAAGGAGAACTTTCAAACTAGTAATATGCTGAAAACATTTTGACTATTAACTGCATCATGGAAGTTCAATCGATGCAGCTGCAGTGCTCTATAAAAATATCTACACTAGTTAGGGAAAAAAGATGTGATCACTTATCGCACACAGGGCAAAAAACTTCTGGTTGCTGTGAGAAACACTATTAGACTGGTCCCTCAAAATAAACTTAAAAAAAGTTTCAGGTAATTACTTAATAACTTAAAAAATTCTCCCCAAATTTAACTGCCTAAGTACAAACTATTAAGTTTCACCAGTGAGACTAAATGCATCTGTTACTTCCAGAGGAAAATCAAGACCAAATTTTGAGTGCCATTGAGAAAAGGCCAAATTAAAAATGCCTGAGTCCTGTGCTTACTGATGTCATCATTGTGCTTTGTTTTTAATTGAGTCTAAAATCCTAAAATAGGTTTACTATTTTCAATAAGTTTCTTTCTTCTATGAGGCAGTTCAAAGGTCTATCCCCAGAATATATGAACATGTCAGATTTTATATTCACTGCCACTAGATGTCAGCAGTGCTGTATGGTATCAAAATATTCTGGTTTTTATGTCACATGGTTGATGCTTCTTTTTAACATATTTATCTGAGCTCGGCTAATGTTTTAGAGATTTGTCCACTACTTCACCGTTATCTAATTTTCCCACAGAGAAATATTTGTTAAGTATCAAGTCATACTAGAACAAGAGTAACTTTGAGGAAGTCACAAGGAGTTGGTAAGACCACTGCAGTAAGTTATGGCTCAGAGTAGCTTCAAGTTTCTTCACATGGTAGATTTGGTCTTAAAATTAGATGTGCCAAGTCTGCTATTTTTGGCTCCACAAGCCTCTTTATTTACAAAATATTTACACAGATTAACACATTTAAATGTATTTGTAAATCAATTAGATGTCATTATTAAACCTTGATTTTAAGTTTCTTTCAAAAAAGTAACGAGACTTACTTAGTACATTTAAAATTTCAGTAGTTGACAATAGGAAAAACAACATTTCTGGACCAGTGTACAAGCAAAATATAATTTTCTACTTTTCAAGTAAATTACAGACACTTAGTCCTTGAAAATATTTTAGCAAATGAAAAATTCCAAAACCTTCATTCTAATTATTTCTCTCTCCCCTAGAAATGTTTCTATTAGAAAAATGAGGCAATGTTAATTTTTCCTTTTTTAATGCTGAATAGTGAATGACTAAAACGTGATCAAGAAAAGGAAAAGATCCAAGGGTCAAAGACCCAAAAAAAGACTAAAGAAACCAATCTGAACAATTTAACACCGTAAGATTATCATTCAACATGTCAAGCAGTTGACGAGACAAATTTAGATTTTCAGTTTCCTAAAGCTGAGACTAAAGAGCTGATACGAATGTTCTATTTTAGAATAAAGTCAGGATCTCAGCAGTTAGGCTGTATATGCAGCTGCTGTAGAGTAAGTGAATTTAAAGCAGTGCCTCCTTCAGTGCTCAGCAGTTCACAAAAACCACCTTAATAGCCATTATGGACTACCACTTCATTCAAAATGTTAAAGAAAATGCTTAATAAGTTGTAATGTGGCATGCAACTTTTAATCAAAAGGTACCTTGCTTACCTCTACCAGCTCTGCCGACGGCAACGTTGTATGTTGGCTCCCCACCTTGACTCTTTGTCCGGATGTCCATTGTGCAGTCACCATCCACGTATAGGCTATCTCTGATCACTGAGCACTTCTTTGCGCCAAGAGTCAAACCGTTGGTAAAGAAACCTTCCCGGTCTTTTCCTACAATCATATCTATTTCTACTGGCTGCCCCCCACCACCCCCCAAAAAAAAGAAAAAGGAAAGAAAAAGAAATTGTAGTTAATTCCTTTCAGGCCCTGGTATATATAACAGGAAAGATTCTGCCAAGTTTGTACTACCACTACAAGACATCCACATTTCACTAATGTAAAATCAAGTTTAGGTCTTTTCTAAAAAATTAGTTAATCCTACGTGATTACATGTTTTATATCAGTTAATTAGATTTCACAGTCAAGAGTGCAGCCTGGTAAGGAAAGACCAGTCAATGCAAAGAATCTCTAGTTGGTAGTTGACACTAGATAAACTGCAAACTTAACACTTATTCATAAACTGTTTCAAGTCAGGTGGTACCTGAAGTGCTTATGTAATGGTAAAGATTCACCTATAAACTTTCAACAAAAGCTTGCCTATTATAATCGGTTCTAATACAGTCATTTTGCAACAAAATTAAAGTTGTCTGAAAGTCTCCTGAAATAAAGCCCATACTTGACAGTTCATTTCCACTTTGCTTCAAAAACTTGAAATATCCCCCACAGCGTGAGCTTCAAGCCCTAGATCTCAGCACATTCCCAAATTCATACTTCCCTCCTATTATTCTAGCCGCTACTCCTTTTTCTCTCCAACTTCCCTTACCCTCCTATCTCAGTAATCAGTCTTCTTTCAGGGCAAATGCAAGGAGGATTCTGTCCATAGCACTACAGTAGGCAATGGTAAAAGAACAGAGAAAATGGAGGGAGATTGGGAAAGAAACTGAGGTAGCGACTAGAACCGGAAAGGAGAAAACGTGCATTCTAACATTCCATGAATAAGAAGGAAGGCGTCGCCCCCATCAGAACTGCAGAGTCATAGCAGGCCCCAGCCATTTCCAAGCACACTCCCGCAATCTTCCCAGCCAGACAGCGGGAACTCACACACAAAGACGAGAGGACTGCAGAAAAAAAGTTGATCACCAGATGCCAATTCTCTACAAGAATTGTAGTCCACTGCGGTTAGAGGAAACCTTATAGTACTTGTATCAAGGACTGAGTTCTACACAGTTAGACCTTAAACCATGCTATGTATTACAAGAATAATTGGTAGCACCCATAACAGGGGGCCTGAATTTTGGCGTTTGATGGGAAAGGGGCGCGAAGCTCAAGAAATTAAGGGAATGGTGTTGTCTTTGACATAATCATCACAATTTTAGAGCCTTGGTACAGAAAGCGGCAAAACTATAGAGCAGCACTGGAGGCTTAATGACAATTATTCCCCAAACATGTGGCAACCGAGTCAAACCATGAAGTCACAAGAAAATCAGGCACGGTGAAGCATAAATCTGCATTAGCTCCTTTACTACCATCATTAAAGAGGGAAGAGGGACTTGGGGAACTGAAGTGTCCCCTCGGTCTTGGCAGATTACTGAAAACCGCTTCAAGCACCCGCTTTTTAGAGCTATGTTGCGTAATTGGGGATAACGGTGTATCGATGAATCTCCATAGGAGGAGAGAAATCAATGGCAGTTCGCCATCTTGGAGAATTAAAAAAAAAAATCCTATGGAGCTAGAGCTGAAGTCGAGATTCACGAATCCACCTACGTTGTCGGCGTACATTTCTCGCAAGCCCCAGGGGCCTGGACACCGGCAAACCTACGCCAAGTCGTTGCGAGGATCCCGGGGGCCGGGCAGCCGCCGCCTCCCACAGCTCTTGGCGCGGGCGGCGCGCTGTCCACGGCGCAAGGGCGGCCCGGACCCCCGCCCGGGCCTGGCGCTCCCTGGCCCCGCACCTCCGGCCCCCGCTTCCACCTGGGGACATAAAAGCAAACCTCCGGGACCGAATGATGGGGGGAGCCCCCCCAACAGTAGCCGGTGCGTGCCCCGTCCCCCGGCATCACCCGGACAGGCTCTGGGAACGCCAGAGAGCCCGGCCGCCGCCCCCGCCGGTCAGTGCAGCCCCGGCGAGGGGGCGTCCCCAAGCCTCGGCCTCTCCACACGCCCAGCAGCCGCATCCACGGCGCCGGCCGCCTCGCACACCTGCCAGCTCGGCCCTCCCCGTGGCCGGGCCCCGCGCTGCGGCGCCCCCACGGCCGACCCCGCTCGGGTCCGGGCATGGGCACCCGGGCCGCCACCGGTCCTCACCGTAATGCTCTGGAAGACGCCCCCGGCCGTGGCTGCCCAGACGTATTTGGCGTCGCAGTAGCCGACAATGGCGGCCTCCTGGCAGCAGCCATCGCACATCAGGTTATCCACGTAGCTCTGCCAACCGGCCATCTTCGAGCCCTTCGCACTGCAGCGGGGACGGCGAGGAGCAGCAGGCGCAGCGGCGGCGGCGGTCGCGGGCGGCGCGGGGGGAGGCGGGGCGGGGGCGGGGAGGAGGCGGCTCTGCGCAGGCACCGACCGCCCCCTTCCCCGAGGAGCTGCGAAGGGAGGACGCGGGGTCGGCGGTGAGGGACAAGCCGCGAAGTGCGCCCGGCCCGGACCGGCCGCCCGCCAGCCCGCAACCGCGGGGCTGACTAACCACCGGCGGGAGGCTGCGGAGCGGCTGTGCCAGCGGCCGTGGGAGCGACTGCTCCTCACCACAGCTCCCTCAGCTCTCGCGGCCCCGGCGGGGCGGGCGGGCGTGCGCGCGCGTGCGCGCGCGTGCGTGCGATCCTTCCGCGGCTCCCCGACTCGGAGGGTCCCGGGAAGGGAGGGGGAGGCTGAAGGGGGCGCGGAGGGATATTGCCCGGGACAATCACGGCCGCCACGTGCGGGCAGCGAAGTCCAGGTGCGGCACGGCCGCTGGGGGCGGCTGAGCCTCGGACCCGGGGCCTGCGGAGAGGGTGTTTCTCCCGTGGCAACGAGCACCCCGGGGACGGCGGCGTCTCACACGCCTCGGAGTCCCCGCGTCCCGGCCATAAAACGTTTCTGTTCTGCGTCCGGCGACTCGGGATGCGGATTCTTGCGTCTCGGTGTCGGGTTGCAGAGTTGCCCTGGTGACGGGATGCGGAGAATTTACTCCTCTTTGTGGTGGGGGCAGCTGCTGGCAGGGTCGCCCACGCTTATCTTAGGTGTCGCCAGTGGGGCTCTCTTCCTTGGACCTCTCTGCCTTTCGACCGCAAAGGCTGCCGAGCGGGCGCTCTCTGGCAACCTGAAATCAAAGCAGGCATTAGTGGCTTTCAGGCAGGTTTCTGAGCTTTGCCGAGCTTTCATTGTTGCTTCATTTGGGTACCGGCGGCCTCTCATTCTGTGGATTCTTTGACAGGAAGAACCCTCCTTAATGTTGCTAATCACGTGTAGCAGAATTGCTCGTGAATTGCGAACAAATAGCTACCCATGTAAACTATTGGTTGGTCTGGAAAAGTTATAGGTGGGGCAAGAAATCGCTGAATATACGAAGAAATTAAAAATCTAAGAAAGGGTTCACTGTATTGAACACAGTAATAATAGTTCTGCTCTCGAAGGGTAAAACAATTTCGGGACCTAGATTTGAGAATGGCTTTTATTTACAGGTAAACCATGGGTAGCGTCCCTGTGAATCTCGCGTCGTCTTTAATAATCTCTAGGCGCGGTGACTAGACAAGGAATTAGGACACATCGTACAACAATTTGAATTTTAAGTGACCAAAAAGATCTCTCAGTCAAGGGAAGAGAGTCTCAAAACTTTGAAAAGTTGACTTTCAACTTTAAAGTTACCATGTAAAGTCATAATTTGTGACAGGAGGATTACACAAAAGTAGCTCAGTTAAAGAAGAGAAAAACGTTGCTAAGCAAGCTGAAGTTTTGTAATTTTTCTGCTGTTTGCCTTGAAATGTACAACTACCGCAGGCAAGGGGTGGGGGTGAGCTAAGAGAACCTCCAAGTCAGACACCTATCAGATTGAGACAGTGTATTCTCTCATGTTCTAATGATACAGAAAACCTATGTGATATAAAATGTGTGCCAAAAATTGTTTCATTTTCGCAAGTGTGACTCCTACGTGATTTAGTTATACTTACTCGTTGTTGACTACTTTGCTTTTTTGCGGTGGTTGTTGGTGGTTTTAATCCTCCAATCTTACTAGTTCATTAATTTAAAAATTAATGATAGTGTGCTGACAACACCAAGTGTCATTCTAAGAATTCATTGAGCTGTACACATATGATTTGTGCTCCTTGTACACATTATAATTCAGCAAATCTTAACGGTAAACAAAGGTAGTGAGAGAAAAGAAAAATAATAAAATGATGATAGTTTGAAATTGAAATTGAATTTTGTTAATCTACTCTTACGTTTTTAAGACTTAATTTTTAGATTATCTTGATTTAGCAAAGAGATACAAATAACTGTATTCCATTCTTATTCTTTTATCGTTTTTAAAGAGCAAAAGGATTACACCAACTGAATATTCTGGATATTCAGATCTCAAAAGATTCTAAAACACACTGATTGGGTAAAACATAAGAATTTAGAATCCTTGTCACTATTTTTCAAAATATAACAATATTTTTAAATTACTGTTTTACTTTTCCAAGATAGTTATTTCTTTCCAAGAATTGCATACTGTAAAATTTAATCAATTATGAAAAATATATCTGTATACGAGACTAACTAGGTTTTGCAGTTGAGATTTTGAGGTAATATATTCAGAGTCTATTTACTGTCTATTTACTATCTCAGTACTATAATAAAAGAAGTTTGTGCTTGTTTTCTTTAGAACCAGCTTCCAAGCTTGCTGCCTATTTTCATACAATGATCTGTTCCTATTTCATGTAACTATCGCTTACCACAATGTGTTTCAAAAGGCACAGTAGAACACTGAGTTTTAATAGCAATGTAAGTCCAAGAGAGTATCAATATGAGAAAAATGAGTACTGATTTGTATCTTTCTCTCCTTTTTTCAGGGTAATTGATCCCTACAGTGATAATAATGATGTCTGAGCAGAAGCAGAGAAAAATCAAAGCTCTGTTGCTCATACAGATATCCAGATGTAGCTAATAACAATAAGTTGTAACATATTTAAATGTGGAATGTGTGGTTATGCATTCTTTCCAAAATCTTTTCTTTATTATTTAGGAAAACAGTAACTATGTGGTATATCAGATTCTTTAATGTATCAGTCAAGGAATGCCTGAGCCATTTAAGTCCATGAGCAAATCATTTGACATTTTAGCAAAATACACAGAAACAAGATGTAATTGTTAAGATGTATTCAACCTGATAAACACTGGGGTAGGAACTAAAACTACAGAATGTAATTACCCCAAACACAGTAAAACCCATAATTAACTAAGCCTACCTCAAGCCTTCAATTAACTAAATTTTCCACTTCCATACTTCAGTTTTTGAAAAAAAAAGTGTTTTAATTACAAAGTAACTGTCACAACAATTAAGAAAGTTTAGAAAATGGAGAAAAATCACCCTTAATGCCACCAGTGATACAATGTTATCTTTTGAATGTATTCACTCATTGTCTTATTTATTATTTTTACAGTAAAGAACAAGGAGTACCTACAATTCTGGATTTGTCTGTTTTACCCTGAAACTATGAATTTTTGCTTTTTATAGCTTAAAGTTATTTAATTAATACAAGTTAAAATTGTTATATTTTCTTTCTGATGAATTTAACTTTTACATTGAATAGTGGCCCTCTTTATCACCAGTACTGTTTTTTGTCTTAAAATCTATTTTGTCAAATATTAAGGTAACTATCCCAGCTCTCTTTTTAGAAATATTTTTCAGATATAACTTTCCTGTCTCCCTCCCCTTCTCCTCCCCCTCCTGTCCGTTTCCTTCTCTTCCTCCTTCCCCTTCCAGCTCACACTTTCACTCTTGCTTTCCTGTCCTTAAATTTTACATCTCTTGTAATCTCACTTAGTTGGATTTTGGCTGTTTGTCTAATATGCAATCTATCCTTTAATTTTTCATTCATGTGGAATTTATATGTTCAACTTCTATTCTTTTAGTGTTACCCTTGAAATTTTATTATGCATATTTAATAGGACAAGTTTTTAAATTAAATAATATCTTAAACCCTCCAACCGGACAATCCAAGGACCTTAGAACAGTTGAGTCTGGTCACACCTCTCCAGACTATTTTCCATAGATGTTTATTTATACACATATATTTATATATTTCCTATTTTATTTACTTACCATTTCTCATATCTCAAACCATCTTTCTATGGTCCTTTTCTTCTTTCTAACGTGAATATTTAGAAGTTCATTTAGGGAAGTCTCTTGGTGGTAAACTATTTTTGCTTATCAAAAATGTCTTTGCATCACTTTCATTCTTAAAAAAAATAGGTTGATCTACAATGCTAGATTGACACTTTGCACTCATTGTGGTTTTCATCATTGCTGCTGTACCTTTATGGATGAGCTGTTCTTTTTCTCTGGCTACTTCGGGAATCTTTTTGTCTTTGATGTTCTGCAGTTCCACTATTATGTATCTATACCTGTGTTTCTTTTATTCTCCTTGGAAAAATAGAGTTATACCTGTCACTTCTGGAAAATTCTCAATCATCATCTCTTTAATTATTCCTTTTCCTCAATTCTCTCTACTCTTTTCTTTTCGGGTTCAGAATTAATGTTTCCTTGTCCTCTTCTGTTCTCCATATCTCTTAGCTTGTTTCCTGTTTTCTATCTTCTTAACTCTGCTGCATTCTGGGCAGTTTCTTCAGCCTAACGTTTGAATTCACTCTTTGACTGTGTTTCACCTGTTGTTAAACTTCTACACTGAGTTTTTTAATTTCTAAAAATCTAGTTTTTTTTTTTTATTTTTAGAAATCCCATTTTATTATTACACAGATCTTTCTCATGAGTCCCGATAGTCTCTTATTGCTTGCCTGTCTTTGTAGTTTCATATTTTATTTCTTTAGACCTTTCTTACCTACTTACTCTCTACCCTGTATGTGACAATCCCAATATCTACATAACTTGTGTGGTTTTTTCCATCGCTCTCACCCATAGTGTCTTGCCTCCTTGTGTACTTGACGATCTTAGATTGTGAATTTATATTTCCTTGATCTTAAGTAAGTGGGAATTCTAATGGCTTAAATTGAGGACACTTCCTTTTGAAGATGGTCTGCACCTGCTTCTGCCATGTGCCCAGGAGTGCTAGCAATCTGGGGTTACTTCAACCCTTTCTGTGATGTCCCCTAAATGTAGGAGTATCCGATGTACCCCCCTCATTCAGAGCTGCATTGGCATTTGCATTTAGACCAACTCTCATCTCACCAGCTTGCACTAATAACCTGCTCAAGTTTCTGCTCAAAACTTACTTCTCTTTATTTGGTGGGAAGAGGACTCTTTGAAGATTTTTCTAATTCTGAGAGCCAAGCAAAACATTGAAAAATGTTTCTGATCCAGATCTAGTTGTTTTGCAGCAGGATGACTCTCCCACATTATCTAGTCCACCATGACGCCAGAAGCAAATTTAATTTAAAATACTTCCACAATTTTGCATCTTCTGTCTTTCATTCAATAACTATGAATTGAACCTAGGTTTCAGGCTTGGGTACTGGTTGATGCTATTTAATGACAGAAGGAATAGGGAAGATGAACAACACTAAGGAAAGAGATGTTAAGCTTAGTTGACTTTTCAGCACTTGGGAGATACCTGGTGAAGATGTTGCATGGCAGTTAGATACAGAGCTCTGTAGTTCAGAAGAGACACTCAGACCCAAGAGAACACTTCAAAAATGAGTAAGAGACATTTGCAATGAAAACAGAATGAGTGGCCAGAGAAGTCAGATGGGGAACCGGGAGCCAGTAAATCATAAATGCCCAAGGAAGAGAATTTCTCCAAATGGTAGGAATGGTCAAGAGTAGCAAATGATGCTGAGAAGTCAAGTAGGAGAATTGAAAGATGCTCATTGGATTTGCAACAGAGAGGCTGTTTTAGAAATTGGCAAATGCAGATTTAAGGTGGATGGTAGGGAAGTAAACCATATTGCAATGGGTTAAGGAAAAAAGATGGAAAGCAAAGGGGCTGAGACTTTCTTCCTTCAAGTATTTTGGCAGTAAAGTAGAGAATAAAGAGAAAATAGCCCAAGAGAACATAATGGGTAAGGAGAGGATTGTCATTTTAATTGGAGAGGCCTGAACATGGTTAAATGCCGATGGGATGGCACTAGTAGAGATGGAGATGTTAAAAATACAGAAGAGAAGGCAGATAAATAATATAATGATACCTCAGGGCTCATCTGAAAAAGGAAAAAAAAAGTCTGGGATCCAAAGTGAGTTGGCTAGAATTGGCCTTAGACGAACGATGGGACACCTTCACTGTTACAGCAGTATCTAATTGTAGATTTTTGACCTTTTCACCACAGTATAAGAGACATACAGAAAAGAGAACCAATCATAAATCTATATACCATGATGAATTTTCACAAAGTGACCTCACCCAGTTACAGCACCCAGATCAAGAACAATCTCAGGAGGCAAGAGTTCTCTTTATCTTGCCCATTTTAAGTCATTACTCTCTTCTCAGAATTTTAACTACTTTTCTGACTCCTCCAAAGTCGTAGGAGAACATTTTGCCTATGTACTTTATGTACATAAAGTTCTACTGACAGAGTAGGTCCTTTTTTGAAACTTTCTGGCTTCTTTCCCTCAGATGTTTGTGAGAATCATTCATGTTTTTGCCTGTAATTGTAGTTTGCTCAATTGTAGTTGCTGTATTGTATTCCATTACGTGACCACACCATAGTGTATTTATTCGTCCCACTATTGGTACATACTTGGTTTAGTTTCTATGTTTTTGCTATTATGAATATAAATACTTTTGTACCTGTATGTTGGTAAGCAGGTTCCTAGGAATGGGATTGCTCATAGGTTCAGGGTCAGTATAAACTAAAAAATAACATTCCAAAGAGATTTTACCGTGGCACTAGCAGCAGAGGAAAATTTCAGTTACTCCACATCTAACATGACATTTGGTATTATCTCTTTTTAATTGTAAACATTTTGCTGGGTACATGATGGTAGTTTATTATGGCTTTAATTTGCATATTCCCAGTGGCAAATCTCTATTTGTGAGTGTGCTTTTCACATGTTTGTTCACATGTTTGGACACTTTTTTGGTGAAGTGCTGGCAGTAGTGTTGACAATGCAGGAGTTCATCAAGTGGATGTATCTTTTTTGTTTTGTTTTATTTAATTTTTTAAACATTTTTTATTGAGTTATAGTCATTTTACAATGTTGTGTCAAATTCCAGTATAGAGCACAATTTTTCAGTTATACATGAACATACATACATTCATTGTCACATTCTCTTTCACTGTGAGCCACCACAAGATCCTGTAACTATTTCCCTGTGCTACACAGTCCAATCTTGTTTATCTATTCTACATTCTGAAATCCCAGTCCCTTCACACCCCCCGGCCCCCTAAGTGGATGTATCTTGAGTTGTCCTTTCTTTTTGAAAAATCAGGTAAGTTGAGAAACAGTAAAAGACAACTTAGCTATGATTTGTGTGGCAGTGAGCTTTCAAAGACTTGGAAATGAATAAACACATGTTTAGAAAAATGTGTAACAGCAAAACTTAAAATATAGAGTATGGCACTTAGTTAATCAAATGGGCTAGACATTATCGGTTTGCCTCCCAGTATCTGTTCTTCCTTGCTAACAGAATCAGAAATTTACTTGGGGTGAGTGGAGCAGGCAGTAACAAAATCAATTTAAAATACTTCCAAAAGCTATGGTGAGCATCTAGTTACTTCATAGAAAGCTATTTTCCCCAATATTAAAAAAAAAAAAAAAAAGACAGCCAGAATAAGCTTTGTACTTTTAACCTGTCCTCCCTCTTGTCCAGATTGTTATGATGCGGCGTTGAGATGGGGCAGCCATTTGGGACTCTGCTGAGGATGTTGGGACTAGAGGGGAGAAGGGACCTGCTTTCTCAAGTGCTTTGCCAGCCTTGCACTTCCCACTCCGGCTTGTGTTATGTTGGATAAATAAACTCCTTATTTGCTTAAGCTACTATGAATCAGCTTCTGTTAAATGCAACCACAACATCCATTTTCCTACCCAACCTTGGGTCCCTAAGCATTCTGGTTTATCCAGTGTTGCTTTTCCCTAATGAGTTAAGCGCTTGAGGAAGCGCTTGATAGTTATTGTATGCCTACTGTAACAGCGGCTGAACTGGCCGCATCGTGGAAAATTGCTCCACCAGTTTTGTTGCACTAATACATTAAATTGTTCCCTAGAGGATTCAAGGATTTAATGTCCATTCCTAAATGTCACACTAGCTGATGGAGAATTCCCTATGAGTTTTAACTCATTTTTCTCTGATTTACCATGTGCAGAAAGAGGATTCTCGAATCATATGTGAAGCGTTCCAGTCCCAGAAAGTTGTGCTTGAGGTTGAGGGGCTTGTTGTAGAATTCCGCGGGGAAGAGCACAAAGCCTGTAAAAATATCGGCCAGTCTTGTTATCTGATATGTGAGAGAAATGCAGGCACAATACTCCCCAAAGAGATAACATCTAATTTTGCTTGATCTCAGTCCCAGAAGGCAAGCAAGGAAATTTAATTTAATTAAGGAACCTTCCATAAAACTATTAAAATGAGGCTTTAAGGGTTTTTTGTTTGTTTTTCTCTAGTAAAGATTTCACTTCTAGGAAAAATATTTCTGGTCCACAAACATACTGATGATTAGAGAACTAAAAGTATAAATTGAATAATGATTGTTACATTTAAAAGTAACTTTTAAAGTGAATATTAAAACATAGCTGTTTTTAAAATATTTGATATTTGAAGAAAATGAACATCACCACCACCACCTACAGCGCCCTCATCTTTGTTGAGAAACAAATAGTTGGCAGCTAGTTGTGAACGTAGCAAGACTCTCAAAGATCCTGTATTGCTTTACCATTTCAGGCTTATTCAGACTTGTGATATGAAAGGATGTACATTGACCAAGGAGACCAACAGCAAGACAAAAACATAAAGAAACACATGAGTTGAGAGTAGGATAATGATACTATCTTTAGATGAAAAGTAAATGTTTTCAGAAGTGAAGAGGTAAATAAGACCAGATAGATAATGAAGGTGGTATTCAGAACTGTTAATGGCTAGAATTCAAAATAATGTCTAGGTCAGTTAAAAGGAAACACTCCCAATACTTTTCCTTTATGTTGCAGAGATCAAACCCATTGATGAATGTGGTGCTGTTTTCAAAACCTCTTTAACATGATACACGTAAGCTGAACAATGTATTTGCTATCCATTCTTCTTAGTAGGTAATAGATATTCCTTGTATTATTGATATTTTTCAAATCATGTAACAAGTATTGAGCTCTTGCTATAGTTGTACATATTGGTATGGGCTAAAGATAATATTTTTAAAAAGCTCCTGTCTTCTGATTTAAAGTCTAGGCAGGGAAGTAACACACAGAAAGAAGTTAAGTAATACGGTCTGTCTGGAAGATACAAGAGACAAACAAGGGTAGGATTATATACCATTAGATCACAGAATCAGATAGTCAGTTCTCCAGAAGGGCAGAGATGGAGAAAATTAATGGAGGTTGGAATTATAGGAAAATAGTAAAAGGGTGTTTCATAGAGAAGGTTCAACTACTGTTAAATCTTAAAGAATGTGTGGGACTTTGATTTTCAAGATCATGGAGCGAATATGAGCTACAGGTTTCCCTGCCGACTAGAAAAACAACCCACAGAATAAGAGAAGATATTTTAAAGAAAGGACACATCAAGTGAAGTATTAATTCAGAATATATAAGTAAACTATAAACCAATAAAAAGAGTAACAACCTGTAAGAAAATAGGGCAAAGATTTGAATGTGCACTTTAGAGAAGGGGTTCCCAAAGCCAATAACCATAGGAGAAGGTGCTCAACTGCTTTAATCACCAGGAAACATCAGATTAAAACTACTGTCTGCCATCTTATACCCATTTAGGATGGTTACTAGTAAAAAAAAAAAAAAAAATAGAAACCAAGTGTTAGTAAAAATATGGAGAAATTGGAACCGTTGTGAACTATTGCTGAAAATGTAAAATGGGGTAGCTATGGAAAGCAGTATGGTAGTTCCTCAAAAAATTAACAGTAGAATCTAGGAATTCCACTTCTGAGTATATACCCAAAAGAACTGAAAGCAAGAACTCATGTATTTGTACACTCATGTTCATAGTTGCAGTATTCACAATAACTAAAAGGTGGAAACATCCCAAATGCTCATTACTGATTGAGTGGATAAACAAAATGTGGTATATACATACAATGGAATATTATTCAGCCTTAAAAGGGAGGAAATTCTGACACATCCTATACCACAGATAGACCTTGAGGGTATTATGCTAAGTGAAATCAACCAGTTATAAAAGGACAAATACTGTATGATTTCTCTTATATGAGGTACATAGAGTAGTCCAGTTCACAGAGGCAGAAAACAAGATAGTGGTTGACTGGGGTTAGGGTAGGGGAAGAAATTGGAAGCTACTGTTTAATGGGTATGGAGTTTCAGTTTTGCAAGATGAAGAGACCTGTGGAAGGGTGGTGGCAATGGTGCACAACACTGTGAATGCACTTAATACCACTGAACTGTACACTTAAAAATGGTTAAGATAGCAAATTTTATGTTACGTGTATTTTACCACAATTTTAAAAATTGTTTAAACTTGCAGTACTACTGCATACCTGTCAGATGGCAAAAATAAAAAAAAGATAGGAACTACCAACTATTGGTAGAAACTACTGGTAATCCAACCAGAACTATACATACACTGTTATTAAGGGTGTAAAACAGTACAATCATTTCAGAATGCTGTTTGCAGTGTCTGCTAAAACTGAATATATACAAAACTTAACACCCCACAATTCCACTCTCTTGTATATAACCAAGTGAAAATGCTTACATGCCTTTTCCAAAAGATTACAAGAATGTGCACAGCAGAATTCATAACAGCTACAAACTGGAAAGTACTCAAATGCCTATCAGTCATAGAATGGATGAATCAACTGTGTTACATTTGCACAATGGAATATTGTACAGCAGTGAGAACGAACAAAACTAAAACTATTTTCAGCAGTATGGATAAACCGCACAAACATACAGTTAAGCAAAAGAAGCCACACAAAGTATGTCTTTTGAGGGTGGATTATTTGAAGGTTGCCCTGGGGTGCTGTTGTAGACCAGTTTCTTGATCTGTGCACTGGTTGTATGGATATTTTAATTCCAAAAATTCAACAAGCTATACACCTACGATTGGAGCCCTTTTCTGTATTTTTGTTATACCTTAAAAGAAAAAAAATTTTTTTAACCCAGCAGTTTTGTGTGTGTCGGGGGGGGGTGGAATTTGATGAAAAGATTATAGGATTTATATAGAAATGCAAAGAACAAAAATAAGCAAGATAATCTTGAAGAACAAGACTAGAGAATGCTTTCTATTGGCCATGTGTGTGATACTGGCACAGGAATATACATAAAGGTCAACAGGACAGAATAGAGACTCCAGAAATAGTCAATTTTTCAACACATGTCAAGGTAATTCAGTGAATGGGTGGGGGAGAAGTGTGTCTTTTCAACAAATATTGCTGGAATGATTGAGTATCTATATGCAGAAAAATGAATCTCTGCCCTTACATTTCAATCTCTTGCAAAAATTAACTTGAAATGGACCCTAACCTGAAATGTAAGAACTAAAAGTAAAAACAACAACAACAACAACAACAACAACAACAAAAAAAAAAAAACCCCAAAAACCTTCTAGAAGAAAACAAAACAGAAAATCTTCATGACTTTGAATTAGGCAAATAATTCTTAAAACATGAAAGCATGAACTATATAAAAGAAAAAAATTGATAAACTGGGTTTATCAAAAAGTTTAAAATTTCTGCTCTTTATAACTGGAACTCTCATACACTGATGATGGAAATGTAAAATAGTATAACCACTTTGGAAAACAACTTGGACATTTCTTAAAAACTTAAACATACATCTGCCACATGACCCAACTGTTACACTACTAGGTATTTAACCAAGAGAATTAAATTTTAAATATATATCTATACAAAGACTTGCATAAGAATGCAAACTTTATTTGTAATAGCCAAAAACTAAAAAACCAAAAAACAAAATCAACCAAAAAAAAAAAAAAAAACCAACAAAAAAACCAATAAACAAAAGCCCCAAATGTCCATCAGCAGGTGTTTGGACTAGCAAATTGTGATATAGCCATATAATGGAATACTATTCAGCAATAAAAGGAAACACGTTTTTTATATATTCAACAATGAATCTGAAATCATGGCAAACGGAAGAAGCCAGACCCAAAAAAGTGTGCATGCTAATTGAGTTGACCTAAGTAGCTTAGAAAAACAATGTTTTCATTGGATACTGTAAGGCCAACAAAGAAAACTATGTACAAACACTATGCTTTATTTGGTAAATTTGTTTCTCATAGGGGTATGGTTAATAGTTAGGAAACTATTTTATACGTTATATTTGCTAGGGCTGTTATTGCAAATTACCACAGACTTGGTGGCTTAAAACAATAGAAATTTATTCTCTCACTATTCTGGAGAGTAGGAATCCAAAATCAAGGTGTTGTCAAGGCCACGAGTCTCTGAAGTCTCTAGAGGAGAATCCTTCCCTGGCCCTTCAAGTTTCTGGTGGCTCTGGGTGTTCTTTGGCTGATAGATTCATCACTCTAATCTCTGCCTCTGTCTTTTTTTTTTTGGTTGGTCCCACTTTTTTTGTATATATACATATGTATATATTTATTGAAGTATAGTCAGTTGACAATGTTGTGTCAATTTCTGGTGTATAGCACAATGCTTCAGTCGTACAAGAACATACATATATTTGTTTTTATATTCTTTTTCACCATAAGCTACTACAAGACATTAAATATAGTTCCCTGTGCTACACAGTATGAACTTGTTGTTTATCTATTTTATATATATTATTTAGTATCTGCAAATCTTGAACTCCCAATTTATCTGTTCCCACACTCTTCCGGTAACCATAAATTTGTTTTCTATGTCTGTGAGTCTGTTCCTGGTAACCATAAATTTGTTTTCTATGTCTGTGAGTCTGTTTCCGTTTTGTAAATAAGTTTGCCTTATTTTTTAGATTTCATATATAAGTGATATCATATGATAGTTTTCTTTCTCTTTCTGGCTTACTTCATTTAGAATGACAATCTCCAGGTCCATCCATGTTGCTGCAAATTCTGCCTCTGTCTTTACATGGCTTTCTCTTCTTTTCTCTCTGTGTCTCACCTCTATGTTTCTCTTACATGCACACTTGTTATTGGATTTAAGGCCCACTAGGATAATCCAGGATAAGGGTCTTGAGATGGTTAACTTAACAACATCTGCAAAAATCCTTTTTTCAAATAAGGTGACATTCACAACTTCCAGTGGTTGGAACATGGACATGTCTTTTTGAGGGCACCAATCAACCCAATATTCACATACATAAAAACTGAGTAAGTAAGAAAATATATTAGAAGTAATGACAGCCAGGTTTCTCACTGTCAGATAAAGAAATTATAAATAAGCAAGGGGGAGAGGTAAGAATGAACCTAGTGGTGCTAGATTAGAGTGACAGGTATCAGCATGAACTTATATTTATATTAATATGTAGAAAGAAAGAAAGAAAAAGAAAGAAAGAAAGAAAGAGAAAGAAAGAGAGAGAGAAAGAGAGAGAGAAAGAGAAAGACAGACATATATTTCCTATCTCTGTCCACTGAGAGAAGCTGAAAGCAATGTTTCTCAAGTAGCAACAAGCACACTGAGAACCCAGATCTTGGTTACTGTTCTCCAACAAACAGAGCTTCTTGAAGAAAGGATTATCTCTAGGGTTAGGGCAGGGAGAGTATGATATGAGCCTGGAGCAACTTACAGGGCCAGAAGGTAAGGAAGTATCCAGAAAAGACAAATCTATGGAGACAAAAAGTAGATTAGTGATTGCCCAGTGCTGAGAGTGGTGGAGGATGACTGCAAATGGACATGAGGTTTCTTTGGAGGGTGGAGGGGTGTGGAAATACTCAAAAATTAAATAACAGTTTTTGGTGTGTGCATTTTACTTTAATGACAAAGTTCAAATTAAAAGAAAAATTTTGGCAATTAGATAAAATCTCTGCCATACCACTTGCTGGACATTACTTAATCTCACCGAGCTGCCGTTTCCTGACTGATGCAATAAAGATATACAATACTTGCTCAAAAGATTAACTTGAGAACTATTAAATGAGATTTTATACATATATGTGTGTGTGTGTGTGTGTGTGTGTGTGTGTGTGTGTGTGTGTGTGTGTAAGAGCACAGGGTCAGGTACAGGTAAATAGATAATAAAAGGCTGTCATCAATACTGCTGTCATCACCCTCACCGTTACCATGGGCAAGGGGAGCCTTCTCCCCAGTTCTGGGCCGTACTTTATTGCATAAGCCCCCAGAGCATCCCAGCTTGGGTCAGGTCTCACAAAGTCCCGCGTGACTACCTGTATTTGCTTTTAGCCTCTCTGGAGTGTTCCAAAATCAGCCAAGGGAGAAGAGACGTCATCCTGTCTGCTCATCACAAAAGATCTATTCATCTGCTCACTACAAAAGATCCCATGCCTCTGGCCAGGCCCGCCCTTCTCCCTGTTCCCCATGGTTTGAGTGAGGATGGAAAGAAGCCCTGGATTGGTTGGAGCCTTTGAACAAGGCACCTTCCAATGTTAACTAAACTGAAGATAATTTTCATGTGACTCAAGCTCAGGCACTGGTCATGATGTGGTATTTCAGCATAAAAACATAATATTAACGTTAATTGAAGCAAGCTGAGTCTATGAAGGGGTATGAGCTTCTAATTAATGAGTTAACAGAAATTGTAGAATAATTAGCTGGAAAGGGGGCCCTACAGTTAATCAGCACCAGAGGTCAGTCACAATAGCCAAATAAAAAGATGGCTCGGTGATATATTCCAAGCTGATAAATTTCCCAAATATCCTGCAAGGGGTTACCAAGCACAGTCTCAACTTCCAGGGAAAGAAATCCCAGCGGTTCCACTAATGGTGATAAAACAACAATAAAGGCACATATGTCATTTATAAACCTAATAGACCTAATCAGCCTATCCCAACACAGGGCAAAGCATTATATAATCTTGGCCAGAGGAGTCTTAAAATACAGTATTTGCAGAGACAAACACCAAATTCTGGTGACAAAATTAAATCTAGAGAAAGGAGTAGACTTAAAAAGACTAAGAAAACTAAGTTTTACAATAAGAAAAAAGAGGCTTGGATTTGAATCACTTGGGGAGAGAAAACAATTTTGTGCCCCAGCCAAAAAATGGTTAAAAAATACAGAACCTCAGTGAATTTTGGGATGTGGTGATAATTGTAACCTAGTATCAAACTGAAACATTAGGAAAATGTCCAAATAAATTCATCCATAATCCTAGGGAGATATAAAGCAACCTTAATGAAGAAATAAATTCAACATATGGTATTTGATATTTAGAATAATTTAAATATTGTAGTAAGTTTTGTTATCACATGTGTGTGTTTTGCCTGCTATTTCAGGTGTTGAAGTGTTAAAAAGAATCGATCATATTGAATCTGCAATTTCAATTTAAATTACAGTAATTTAATCAAATTTAATATCATTGTTTAAATGCTCAATCTATTGAGCATTAAGCAAAGTTCCAATCATTGTAGGTGTTCCTCTCTGTGCAAAAAGCGTCTCAGATATTAGGGACTAATCCATGCACCCAGCACAACCAACCTCTGGGGAGAGAAGGACCACGACTCACCAGGTACCCTGTGCCCTGGGAGATCCGTCTGCATCAGCTCCTGCTGCCATAAGACGTACCGCAGGCTGGGGCGAGGAAGTGGGGCTTAAACAACAGAAATTTGCTTCCTCACAGTTCTGGAGGCGAGAAGCCAGAGATCAAGGTGTCAGCAGCATTGATTTCTTCTGAGGGCTCTCTCCTTGGCTGCTAGATGGCATCTGGCTCCCTCTGCCGTCACGTGGTTTTCCCTCTACACCTGAATCCTAACCTTCTCCTTGAATACTCCCATATTGGTTGAAGGTTCACCCACATGATTGCCTCTTTAAAGGCCATGTCTCCAAATACAGTCACATTCTGTGGTACTTCAACATGTGAATTTTGGAGGGACACGACGCAGCCCATAACAATATCTAAAACCCAAGAGTCTGAGGCTTGTTCACTGCAGGCAGAAGGACTCAGCCTTGGAAGGTTGCTGAGGTGGCAACTATAGGGGAGGGAGAGAAGGAATTGAGTGATCAGAGGAGCTGGAATTGGGCAGAAGGGGATGTCTTGTGGGAGAGACAGAGGAGTGAGTCCTAAGGGTTGTGGCACAGAGATCCCCCTCACTGCACACTGGTCACCAGGGTGCTTTAAAACGTCTCAGTGCCAAGGTCATTTATCAGAACCATTGAATCAGAATGTCTGGGGGTGAGACTCGAGTATCAATAACTTTGAAAGCTTCCCAGGTGATTCTAATTGTGTAGCCCAGGTTGAAAGCCCAAAGCTTTGATCATGAGTTCTTGAGCTTCAGTACTCACGCAAGGCAAGTTAGACTAGAGGATATAACCTTCAGACTGGACAGCCCCCACCCCCACATCAAAGTCAGTGGCAGATCCTTTGGTCATCTTCACTCTGGGCCAGGGGATCATGAGAAAGGGCCACTGGCGGAAATGGCTCCTCCTGACAATTAAAAAGGCCAATACTCGGGTCTTCCTTGACTCTTCCCAGGCACTTTGCCCCCGATATTGAGCCCCCAGTGTGTTTCCATGGCTGTGTCCAACCCCCCCAACCCTCCCCACTGTCTGTTCTCAAGAAGAAAGAAGGAGGAAGTGAGAAGGCTAGTTTTGAATATTTTCAGATACATATATTTCCAAATGCGTTGGGAACATTTGAACCATGTTAATGGGGTGAATACTGCTACCCACTCCTTCAGGAATACTACATCATGGAAATACTGTACTTAGAACAACACAGTATCACCATGGACCCCCCTGACCTGTGCAAATATTAGTCTTTAACTGAAATGACCAAAACCAGATGTTTCATATCTAGAATGTTTTCTCACAGAGAGTTTCAATAGAAATATTTTAGCTCTCCAGATACATCCAAATAAAATATTTGGTTTTGAAACATTCTATTTTAAAAGTCAGTGAGTTGTAACTTCATTACAACAGAAAAAGCATGAATGAGGGAGCTGTTTTCATCCTTCATTTCTCATCTTCAGGCTGAGCAAGGGTGAACTGTGAAAAGTGATGAAATTCTGAACTCTGGTGATTCAGAGATGATTTTTCAAAAACATGCATCCCTGATGTAATGAAATTGAGAAATGCCAGTGACATTAACTGTAAAACCTGCTTGGTGACTCCTTTCACATAGATTTGCATTATAAAACCAGAAGTGGCTTTTGATTAGAAAAATTTGTCCCCAGGATGTAATAAAATCATGCATATAGCCAAATTTTAAAGTCGTATCTTCAGAGAAAAATGTATCACTCTAAAGAGACTTAGTATTATCCAAATCTCAATATTAATAATACAGTATATTTAAAATAAACTCCAGGGGAAAACTGGAAAATGAAAATATTCTACTATACTTCTCAAATTTTAATTTGCATAAGAATCAACTAGGGATCTTATAAATTCCAATTCTGATAAGGGACCAAGATTCTGCATTTCTAGCAAGCTCTCAGGGGATATTGTTGCTGCCAGTCTATAGACCAAGGTCTTTGAAAGCTTGATTTCCCCCTTCATTAATTATACCCACTCCAAAGGTAACAATTTCTAAAGCTTTAATTCTTCACTAACATTTTCAGCAGCTTTGAACAGTCTTCACCATTACAATTTTATGTCTATTAACATTATCTACCCTCTTCCCCAAGTTTTATTTTTTAACTCCTTAGGGGGTCTCTTTGTAAACAAATTTTCCCTTATCACCCTTTTTATACTTGATTATATAGTCTATAAACAATGTGTAAAGGTCATCAACTCATTATTAATTAGCAAACCAAGGCTTCTCCCCAGTGCCTGGGAGGAAGTGTACTAGTGAGACAATTGCTAGTGTTTAACAACTGTCACCAGCAGCACCTCCAGTAATAGTGGTGGTAACTACTGCTGATTGACGCTATTTGTCACACAGTGGTATAAGTGATTTATTTAATTCATCTTAATTAATTGTTATAAGAACCCAATGAATAGGTATTTATTTTGTTTAGCAGTTATGTAATGCTTTCTATGTGCCAAGCATTGTTCTACATGCTCTTCAAATATTCAGTCAATCATCATAAACTGTATAAAGCTATTCTCATACTCATTTTACAGATGAGAAAGCTGAGGCCTAGTGATGTTAGGCAACTTGCCCAAAGTCACTTAGTGAGAAGAAAGTGATTTGATTAGAACCTAGGCAGTCTGGCTCTCAGTCAGTCATCCTCCTAAGCAATGGAGGAGACAGGTGAGAAAATCAAAACTTAGGAACTTGTCTCACGGCCACTAAGAGGAGGGGACAAGGGTCAAAAGCAAGGTCTATTGGCCTCCCCATGACCCATTGTCTCTGCTTATTCCACATTGCCTCTCTAACTTAGCAAAAACTGCCACTATGGAACATTTAATTCTCACTGAATAAATATGATCTCAGATCATTTGATGTGTATATTTAACTGATCAATTCTGTCTTCATTAAAAACAATTAGAATTTCAAGCCATAGCTATATATGCTTAAAAAGTGGTTTTAGATATTAGATCATGTCTGAATTTTAAATATGACTTTTTTTTAATTGAAATATAGCCAGTTTACAATATTGCATCAGTTCCTGTTGTGCAGCATAATGTTTCATCAATTTAGAGACCCAAGAGTCTCATATATTAATATGCATAGAAGGAACAGGATGTTTTTCACTGTTATTTCTTTAAAAGTATTTTTTCTACCCCATTTTCTATCTCCTTTTTTTCTGAGACTCATTACACATTTATTAGACATCTTGATATTTCCCATTGGTCACTGTCATTTTTTTAAGTGTTTTCAACTTTTTTCCCTCTATTCTTCAGATTTGATGATTTCTATTAGCCTGTCTTTAAGTTAATTGACCCTTTCTTCTCCTACTTCCAACATGCTGTTACATAATTTTTCCATTTCTGACATTTAATTTCTATATCTAGAATTTCAATTTAGTTCTTTATAGTGTCCATTTCTTTGCTGGTATTTCCCACATATTCAACCATTGTGATTTTTTTCCTTTAAGACCTCTAACACATTTATAATACCTGCAGCAAAGTTCTTATCTGCTAATTCCAACATTTAATCCTAGGGTTGATTTCTATTGCTGGTTTTTCCTCTTAGCTTTAGATCACATTTTCCTGTCCCTTTGCATGCATGCCTATCAATTTATGGTCTCTTAATTCCAAATTCGCTCTTAGTACCTGCTCTGTGAAAGTGGATTGACTCTTCAAGCATTTCTTCTACGTAGTTAATATGAGGTTAAGCTTCATTAGTGAAGGAGACTAGAGGTACGTTGCCAGATAAAGAGCACTTCTCTTCCTGGTTCTGATATGCTGCGTTGTTCTCACTTGCTCCTGCTGTGGAGTCCAACAGTATGTGTGTAGGGGGTGGGGGGTGGGGAGTATCCAGTGGTGCACTACCTCCAGTGTGTGCCTAGAGCACATAGTCCTTTGGTGACCTGGCAGTCCTATCCTAGGCCTGGTGACCACATGTTGCAGCCTTCCTGATGTGGACAATAGAACACTTCAGGCCTTGTACTGGGAAAGGTGCTTCAATTCCCTTTGTGCAGCTGCCCACTAGTCTTAGCTTGCTTGCATCCCAGAGAATTGGTTCCTGTTGTCTTCCTGATGCACGCAGCACCATGCTTGAGACCTTGTGCTAGCAATGGTGCTCTGACTGCCTTGGATTGCCTGCACCTCAGAGTTGTTTCCTAAGATACTCTAAACAGGGACTCGGTACACCCCCTCTGCAAGTAAGCAGGCTTCTAACACTCTGACTCTCTATGTGTACCCACCTGCCAGTATCAGCTTGCCTGTGTACTGGAGTTTGCTTCCTGCTCCATGCTGATATGGACAAGTTCTGGCTTTAGCAACCAGTAAAATTCTCTGCCCTCTGTTGTACTGAAACTCCTTCTCTAACGAGGTCTGAACCCTAGTCTTAGGTAGGAAAAACCTGTCCAAGTTTTTTCTTCCTGGAGTACTCTTCCTCAGCCCCAGAGTACCCTTTTGAATTCTCTTTCCATCTTTATGACTCTTCTATCATAATTTAATAATTCTTTGTATTAAACTTTTTTTGGTTGAAACTACTGTGTGGTTTCTATCCTGATTATACCCAGACTGATACAACCTATCTAGTATTTTTTTTAATTATATATTGGACATTATTATTAATATGTTATAGAGACTCTGGATTGTGTTATTTTCCTCTGAATAGTATTGATTTTTGTTCTAGTCACCATTTTAATTATTGACTTATCATCTTGAATTTATATAAACTTAGTTTCACATTTTGTGAGGGGAAAATTCTGTTTTAGTTTTGCCTTTATTCCTAGGGTAAATCCCCCAGTATTGAGACAGTCATTTTTCATAAAGTGTGGCTATTCTGGAATTTCAATAGGAATATTGAGATATTTACCAAGCCCTTCTAATTTTGCAGGACTCAAACTTTAAATTCAACCTTCCTATACTGTGTAGCTCCATGGCTTTCTAGCTGTCGCTTTTCACTGGGCTTCTTGAAGTCTCTCCCATACATGCACAGTTCAAAATTCAGCCAAGGATTTGAGGAAAGTTTATATACAGACTTTAAGATTCCTCCTCTCTGTTCCCCTCTTTTCTGAGATTTCCTCCCTTAATTTCCAGATATTTTAGCAGCTTTGAACTCCATTCTTTGACATTCCAATCCAACAAAATTGCAGTTTTCTATTTGAACTCTAGCCATTCCCTATAGTTTTGGCTGGGGTTTGCTTTCAGGGAAAACTGTATAAAAATGCACATCTCATCTTTCCTTCTTCTCTTCAGTGTCTGCCAGAGTTTGGCTGCTCTCTGGTGCCTTATAATAGTAATTTTTTTTGTATTTTGTCTAAAGTTTACCATTGCTGTATGCTGAAAGATTAGTCTGATAGAAGTTTTCTGCTATTATCAGGACCAGGACTCTAAACTGCATTGTATTAAGACATCATTCAAATAAATCACTGATAGAGGTATTAGCAATATTAATATTGAAAAGGATTTTACTAAACAAAAATCAGAGAAATTATATCTCTGAGTCAATTTTTGATATTAAAGTAGCAAGTTAATCTTGGATTAAGGTATTTTTAAAGAAAACAACTAATTTTGATTATATTATACAACACTGAATTCTGCATATTAAGTTTGCCCTTGAAGTGCCTTACTGAACAATCAACAGATTGCGTGAAATATGTTAAGTATTAAATATTTTAAAAATAAGATTTCAGCTAGGAAAAAAAGCTTGTTGCAATTTGACAGTCTTTTTATCCAAAATGGGAAGAATTTGGCATGTGATACTGTATTTTGATGAGCATAGTATATGAAAATGTTATGGTTCAGACAAGGTTTTAAGGTACAAATATTACATATTTATGATTGCATTTCCCAGTGTGTATACCATAGTACTGTCAACAATGAAGTTGATCTAGGAAATCAGTTAATGAGGATATAAAGACATTTTTATAAGAAATAGAAATTTTGGAAATGTGTAAGAAGCTTTGATAAATTTCAGTTTATTTCTTATCCAGTTGATTGTAGAAACAAGAATGACTACATGACAAAACACAGAGTTGCATGTTTTCCCTCTTCTATCTTTTTTATTGTGATATTTTGTAGTTGAGAATTTTTTAAACTGATAAATGTTCAAATGTATACTGTGTTTTAATAAAACAGGGAGCTACCAACATTGATTGCAGAACTCCTGTGTTTCAAGAGCTCTCTGCAAAGCAACGGCTCTCCTAATGTAAGACTGTCTCTGGTTCCTTGGGTTCTCAATATGCTAGGAGCTCCCCAACCAGGGTGGTGTCTCTAGGTGACAGCTAATAGTCTGTGATTCTTAAAAGGGACAGAAAGGTCTCTAAAAGACATAACCTTTAGATTCATAACCTTTCATCCTTTCTTACCTCTCACAGTCATTTCACTACACATTCTGCTTGCACAGAAAGCTCAAAACTGTATACTACTATTTATCCACTTCTAGACCGTTTTATTCAATCTAGGTAATTCCAAGATTAGAGACTCACCTTACTCAGTTATTTTGACATGGCTAAAAGTATTAATTTGTCTTTTCCAGTTTGGCCAGGCTGATGGCCTCTCTGCCCTGACTCAAGTTTCAAATGTGGCTGGTTGTTCTTATTTCACCAGCCTTTAATCGGGTTTCAGGCTACCTCCTGTAGGACCCGTTTTGAGCCTGGGAATGGCAGCCCGCTTTTCACTTCGGGCTCCCAGTCAGCTTGTGGGCTTTAGGTTGAATCTGATCTTGCCATCACCTTGATCCACTGTCCCTGGACTTTGATTGTCAAGAAATGCTTTGGAGTCTCCTCTGAGGTTATTGGCTGGTTCTGCGACACAATATCTGCACCGAGTTTGTAAACTGATTGTAAATGTGTGCCATTTTATTGATGAAATTGTATCAGTTCTAAATAGGCAGATAAGGCAAGCCCCTGTTTGTGGAATCCTGACCACCTGAGAGATGGCAAGATGGTCCTCAGCAATCCAAATTTTAATTATGTCTCCCAGATAATCGAATCCAGTAACTTTTATGTGTGAATTAGGAATATATATATATATTCCTATATATAGGTATATAGATATAGATACGGATAAATATAGATAGATGGATAGATAGATAGATAGATAGATAGACCGACCTAATGCTAGTTTTGCTCTTTCTGGCTGATCTAATAAAGAGTAAAGAAAATGAGTTAATAATCCCCACATTAACTAATCTCTTGTAGGTGTGGTGGGATGAGGAATCCCCACTCACAAAGCACAGGGCCAGCTGAGCTGGCAGAGTTAAACCTGAAGGCAGTGAGAGAGAAGCAGGTCAGGATTCTATCCCTGCCAACAGGAGTGCACGCTGGGAAGGGGAGGCTACAGGAAGAAATGCCCAAGGAAGCGACTTCTCAGGATCTGTGCTCAAGTCCCATCATTGATGAGACATGGACATGACTAAAAGGGATGGCCAATCTCAGAAAAATATATGGAAAACAAGAAAATAAATGGACTAAGGTACCAAGTGTTTGAGTTGGCTATTATCTTGAGACATTTGAAATATGCTTAAACTATACCAGTGAACTTAGCTGGCAGCATTTTTTCCTTGGTTAAGGTTGAGTCTATGCAGCAGAAGATCTGAGCAGGGCTGTGATGATCTCAGTGACTTTGATGTCTACCAGTAGCCATATGCAGATTTTTAGCATTATGATTATCATTATCATTATTAATTTTACTCAGAGGAGAGAGAGTGGAGTGATAATATATGTGCATTTTTGAGTCCAATTCAACTATCTCCTTCTCATGGAGTTAAAATACTGTGAACATATTTGGCATATGTATTCTGTATGATATTCTCTACAGCCCTTCACACATTGCAAAGAGTGTAGATGCAAAGCTATGTATACTGTGTATTTTATAAGATACAAACTTTGTTTTCAAGACTATATTAGATTTTATGTGGTTTTTTTTTTAATTACATATTGATTTTAGAATCTTTGTTCTGGGTAAGACAAGAGTCTACTCTTTAGGGTTCTTGATAAGCAATTAAAATGTGTTCTGTTTGTATTTTGTTTATCTTCAGACATGAGTGTATTATATATATTTATTTTAATAGTTATAAAAATAAACCCTGAGGTGATGTCCTATTAATTTTTTCAATTTATATTTATTTCATGGGGGCTAAAGGGGGCCACCCTTCTTTATTAGTTGCCTTGAGGTGTTGGGAACCTGGAGAACTTAGGACAGTGGTGATGTTCACCTGGGATGTGTGCCCAGCACAGGTAAGAGATACCAGATACTCAGGGAAGCTTATCACAAAAGCATTTTCTTGCCTTCAATTCTATGTATTTCTGACCTTAGTTTTCTCAAAAGAAAAAAAAAAGGAAAGAAAGAACTGAGAAAACAGAAACAACTGTAGGATAAATGTGTTGAACAGTGAAGGGGGATGGAATTTTTGTTAGGTCTTCCAAAAAGGAACTGAGAGGAGTTAGTACATAAGGCACTAGCTGATTAGACAGAATAAGCATGAGTTTCATAGAGAAGTAATAAAGAAAATATTTAAGCAAACTTTGAAAAAGTTGCAGGAGTGTCGAGAAAGAAACTTTCCTGCTTGAGATAAATCGCCAGGCAGGAATGATACACTGTCTCATCCAGCTTGATGAATGAGTGATCTCAAGTCACACAGTCTGTGAAACTGATCACCACAGAGGACCTGGAAATCTACTACCAGGAGCTATGTCGGGGGCAAGCCCCCCATTGCCAATTGGCAATTTTGCAGAGGCATTTGAAATAATGCTTACATTTATAAGCATTATATGCTTATAATTTACCTGTAAACCTGGCAAAAATACATGTTTTGGAAAACATATTGAGTAAGACAGGATTAAAATATATCTACATCAAAATATTGTTTTTCTTCTTTGAAATAAATGGGAGCCTTTAAAAAAGATCTCCTTTATCCTCATTGCTCAGGTATAGATGCTCCCCCACCCCATGAAGTGAAGGCCTGATTGTTGAAAGATGTGTCTAGAGTCATGAGTCATGGGAACAGTCTGCTGACTTCCAATTTAGAGATTAGATCATATCTGGTATTCTTGGAAAGATGTTTGGAAGCTCTAGTTCTTGTAAAGGAATGTAGGCCTTCCGCCTCACTGAGCAGCCCTCCCTGGTGCAGACACACACACAGAGCTTGTGCTGTGCCCTTCTTTCCCTTTAGAATGAGAACTAAAAGAATGTGAACTATGCAGGAAAATGATATTCAAACAATTCAGAGAAAACTAATGTGAACAATCTAATAGGATCCTTAGTGCAGGGCTAACAAAGTTATGGTCCAGGAATGTGGGTGGGAGGTCACTGTAAGCTGAAAACTTGCCCTGTTTTGCTTCGGTGGCCCCAAGAAGATGAAACAAAACAACAATAGGATGCTAAGAATCATTGAGAAAGTCATGGGAAATGAAAACTAGCACTATCCTGCCAGGGGTATCGAAACTGGGAATGTCACATGTTGTTCTGGTTGTTGCATTTGAAGAAACAAAACAAAACAAAACAAAACAAAACAAAACAAAACTGGAGCAGGCTTGTAGACGGATAGAGGAGAATTCCATATGCAGAAATTAAATACTCCCCAAACCCGACAAAAAAGGTTTAGAGGAAGATGGGACTCAAAAACATACAACGGGAGAGGCTGTGGCTGGATCAACACAGACTCACCAAGAGCACGTTTACCAGACCCAGAGCCCCCTTGTGAAGTTACAAAGGGTGCAAATTAGGACAAATGAAAGAAGGCCTTTCTGTGCACTGAGCAGTTAGGAAGTTTTATGCAAGGCTTCACTCAGAGATGTGCGGTGCCAGCCAGTGCCTGCTGAGGCCTGGTGACCCCCATTCCTGGGCTCTCGGATGTCTGCCTGTGACCCCTCGAAAAAAAAAAAAGTACACCCTTTTCCTGACGTGTGTTTGCCTTAGCAGAATTAACAGCCCTGGGAAATGGTTAACCTCACAAAAGCTCAGGCTGACTTGTCTCAGCCCACGCTTCCTCCTTATCAGAGTCATAAATCCCACCACCCTCCCATATACCAAAGCCCCTTACCTCACTGATAGCCAAGCGAAAATATGTTCCCCTATCCCCTGTGTGCACAACCCCTTCCTAAGAAAAAACCCTACACGTTCGCCCCAGCGCACACACAGGCACCTCTCATCTGTGTGGCCCACTGTTGCCTGCAGAAGCGAATCTATTAAACTTTTCCTTTGTTTCATAAACTTTCCTTTGTCTTTGGTAAATTCTTTTACTGCCCTTGACACTGGACCCTGTGTCCCCCACCAAGATGGAGTACGAGTAGCAAACATCCATAACACCAGGAAAGGTTTGGGTGTGACAATGACACCAGATGAAAGGGTATGAACTTTGGTGCTAGATGGTCTCGGGTTTGGATCCCAGTTAGGGGATTTGCTAAGAGTGACTTTAGATGTTAGTCTCCCTGAGTTTCATATTTCTTATCTACTAAACAGAGGTCATGACATTGTCTACGTCACTGGGTTGTTGTGAGGATTAAATGAGATAATGGATTAAAAACACCTAGCATGGGGCCCAGCACATAGTAATAGGTCAATAGAGGTTAACTAGTAATATGAGTCGCAGCTAAGACTTGCAATGTGATCACTGGAGGTAATGTGGTTGCTCTGAGCCTATGTAGGAATCCTTATGTTCCAGTACAGAGATACACAAGCATTTTCTGCAAAGATCCAGATAGTAAACATTTTAGGCTTTGTGGCACATGTGGTCTCTGTCTGAAATATTCAATTCTGTCCTTTAGCATGAAAGCAGCCATAGACAATCTGTAAATGAACTGACATTCTTGCATTCCAATTCAACTTTATTGATGGACACTGGAATGTGAATTTCACATAATTTTCACATGTCATTAAATATTATTATTCTTCTGTCTTTTGTTCAACCATTTAAACATGTGAAAACCATGCTTATCTCCTGGGCTTTACGAAAACAGGTTGTGGGCTGATTTGGTCCACAGGTTGTGGTTTGTCTACTGCTGCGCTAAGATAAGCAGAGAGTGCAGAATAAGTCACCCCAGAAGGTGCTCCTTTGGCATGTGGATTATTTTAAGCTGAAGACAATCAAGACCCAGCAGACTCAGGAAGAGCTTCTGACCTCCCCTTAACTGCCTAAAGGAAATTCAAAAGGGAGCCTGGACCAGGAAGACAGCTATTCTGAGAGAGAACCTTATCATCTAAGAAACACGTCTGCAGGGCTGGGCAAATTTTATTTACCAAACATCTGCTCTTCTCATCCTCCTCCTGTGAACTGCCCTCCTCCCCTTTGAAGCCCAAGGCTCCAATTCCATTCCTTAGCTCAGGATGGTATATAAGCCTCAATGGCATGGGTGGCTTTGGGTCTTATATCCTTGTGGTGCTCCTGTAGGTACATAATTAAATTTGTTTTTCTCCTGTTAATCTGCCTTTTCATTATGGGAGGGTGAGGGTGGTGAGGTCTCGGCCAATAACTTAGAAGGGTAGAAGGAAAATTGCTTTTCCTCCCCAACAATAATAATTCAATTCACTTGGTTCTGACAATATTAAGAGCACTTCCCAATCTCTAGTTTTGTAATGCTCCATTCTCATTCAAGGATGCACACTGTCTTTTGCTAAATGTGCTGCCTGGCATCTCTGTGTTGGGGAAAGTGAACTAAAAATATCTTTTGAAGAGAATAGGAAATTCTCAGGATTCCATCTGAGATTCTGGCCATCTGTAGACCCGTAGGATAAGGTAGGAAAAAGGGAATTAGAACCACACTGGCTAAGAAAATTGTAATTGTCTCTTGGTGGTAAGTTCTAAAAATGACAAACGTAAAATGCTCTAGGAACCATTGCCAATCTTATGTCTTTCTATTTGTGACTCAGTGGATCGTAAGACTGGGACTCAGTTAATCAACAGCTGAAAAATATTGTGATAATAAAGCCCAAGATTCTGAAGGTAGCTTTGTAAACATCTTTTAAAATGGTGACTCATGACTAATGCTAGGACATCTGCAGGGAGGTTTGCCGGGAAGGACAAAATTTATTCTTGATATTTCTGTTAGTATGCTTGAATAAATTTTCCTTTAAAATTGGAAACTGTAATCGTCTGTTACTACAGTGTTGTGGGGCCTTGTGTGTGGGAAATGATGCTTCTTCCTTCCGCATGCACGCCTCTCCCACCCTTCAGAGTGAATTGGAGAATTTGAAATCATCACAGCTGAGAGCACGAAGCTCGGGGCAGGGTGGACAGAGGGAAGGAAACACAGTGAAGGATCTTCTGCAAATCTCCATCCTGAATATCACTTTCTTGACCTTAACCTACCTCTCCATCTACCAGCACTGAATGGCGCCTCTTAACACGCTGACATCTGTTAGGCCCGATGGGCACAGTAGCCAGCATCCACAGTATTTTTAAGGGTCCGTTAAAATGTTTTAATTTCTTTTAAAATCAGAAGGAAACATTAACTTTTAGGCTGAAGAAAATGTTTTCGTATGTAATATTAACTGTTTGTCCTTTATAGCAATCTAACAGCAAAATAGAATTTTAAATATTTTTTATGGAGGAAGAGGCCCATGAAGATAAAGTTGTGGTCCTGCTTCTTGGGTCCTCAACTCTGTGTCATGAGCTGCCAAGGAAAAGGAGAAAATGTAAATTGCAATCTCTTAGCCCTTCCCAGCCTTACTCCTTTGGTTTTAGCCACTCCGTGTGGCCACCCCAGCAAAAGAAGGAGGCAACTGAGGTCCCAGCAACCCACTGAGTTAAATATCCCCCAGACTTAACATCAAGAGCACCTTCACCAGGAGTGCCTGATGACGGACTTACTGTGCAAAGTAGATGGCGGGGACTCACACAGCAGCCTTTCTCCGTGCAGCAACTCCTCAGAATCCTAGGCAAATGGTGGAACCCACTCCAAACCACATGGACTGTGGAGCCCACCTTCGGGGGACTGTCTGACCCAATGCAGAGTGCATAGATAAAGAGTCCGACTTGCCCAGGGCCTCTGGGTGCCACCCGAGACTGAGAGGGTCCACTGTCTCATTGGCTGATAAGCTGCCTGCAGTTTTTTGTTTTGCTTTGTTTGGTTTTTAGCTGAGCCTCCATGAACACAGTTTCTGAAATGCCAATGCATTCCAGAAAAGGAAGGCCGTCAGAGGTAGTTATCAGGGATGGGATGGTGGTGCGAGTGGTGTGCATCGTGCAGAGGGCCCTGCACCCAGCTGCTCAGAAAGCTGCTCTCCCCATTCCATGCAGTCACCCAGCAATGCCCCTTGGCAGGTGTGCACCGTGGTGCTGAGACACTTGGACAGCGGGGTTTCCTGAAGCCAAGGGACTGTACTGTGACCTGGTCCTGATCAGACCTCTTCCCCCGCCTGTGGGGTACAGAGGCCCCTGAGCCCTAGCAACCGACCCAACAAGGCTGGACTAATGGAGAACTGACCCATTCATGATGACTCTGAGGATTAACACTCCACACTCCAGTCAAAAAAAAAAAAAAATCACACACACTCAGGAAGGTACTTCTACAATCTGTCACGGGGAGATTGCCATTGCTCCTAACGGAGAGTAGGGGGGCAGGGATAGCGTCAGCCTCAGGACAAGCACAATAGCCATCTGGTCCAGACAGGACGTGGGAGCACTCTCTCCACCTTATAGGCAATAGGCACCCTCCACCCTTCCTCAACCGGGAGCTCTCATAAAGGCAATAACCTCCACAATGGAGATCACAACACAAGAGGCTGGCAACTCAACATCAAATATAGCATTATACAGCCTTCTGGGAGGACCAACAGATGCGCACAGCTAAGTATTTCTGGTAAAGCTCACAGTCATGTCTGGGCTGGATGTAATGATCACCTCCCTTTCTGTTTCCTTGAAACAGACTCCATACAGGACTGCTTTGGTTGTTTCTACCACTTTTGGACGTGACTTCCCTTCCCTGCCATATTAGTGGGGTTTTTTTTTTTTTTTTTAAGGACTTCTCTCTTTTTATTTTATTTACTTTTTTCTGGGGTGGGGAGGTAATTAGGTTTATTTATTTTGTTTTAGAGGAGGTAGTGGGGATTGAACCCAGGACCTCATGCATGCTGACCTGTGCCTTAGCCCTTGAACAGGTGTCCACCCCACCATATTAAATTTTTATCTATTCAGATGGTAATAGCGTTGGGCCCCTGTGGTGATTTGAGTGGTAAGTGTTTGGAAACCACTAGTAAGGATTATTTGCTGTCAAAAACCTGAGAAATTGTGGGCAGGATGGGAGTAGAGAACCTTCAGTTATAAAGATGAGAGGCCTCCAGTGGAGAGAAATCTGGGTTTACAGGGTCAGCATAGTGGATTTAAACCCCAAAAGCTTCTATTTTTGTGGCAGAATTGCTTCAGCTATGGAAAGATTTTTCACCAAAGCGGGGTTTCTGTATATGAAACCAAGCAGGACCTTGTGGGGCCCTCCCAAGTGAAAAGGCCTGTAGGAAAAAGTTTCAGCCTCCTAGACCTTCCTTCAGTTCCAATGGGCAGATTCAAAGAGTTACTAGTTAGAGGAGTGAGGGAATGCAGAAACAAAGGAAAGGCAGTCAAAAACAATAGTGCAGCGATGGGGCCAGGTCCTGGATCCTGCAGGAGTATACCTAACAGTCTGATACACACCTCTGAGTTCTTCTGCAGGAACTATGGCCCCCAGCCAGGTGGAGGATGGTAACTTCAGGCTGAGCACAAGCACGTGGACCCCAGACTAGTTGGAACCAGAAGGCTGATCATTGAGATTCCTAGACCACCACCCTGTTACTTCATCACCAGCCAATGAGGGGAAAGTCACACACCTTCAGCTCTCCCTCCATATTTTGCCTAAAAAAGCAGCTCCCCCAAAACCACCAGGGAGTTTGGATTTTTTGAGCATGAGCTGTCCTGGCCTCCTTGTCTAGTACCTTACAATAAATAAGTGCACTTTCCTTCACTACAACCCGATGCAGTAGGATGGCTTTATTGTGCATGTGTGAGCAGAGCCAAGTTTGGTTCAGTAACATAGAGAGTTCACAGCTGCACACCAAAGGGAACAGGGACACGGTGTGCTTTAGGACACAAGGGGTGGCTGCAGCATCCGCTTGGCACAGTGTGATGGAGAGTTCCGGGGAAGCAGAGCTAAAGCTTGTTCAGAGCAGCTCGTGACCAAGAGATGCTAAACCACTTTCCACTTGGCCACAAACCAAAGGGCCATCTGAAATCTCACCTTAATAAACTAGTTAGAAAGGAAGAAGAGAATAGAGCGACCACACAATTCCTCAGAGAATATCAGGGAGGCACCAAGGTGCACCCAAGGAGCCAGACGTGGTGACCAGTCGGTTGTGGAGGCGGGTTGGGCAGGTTTCCATGCTCTGTCCAGGACTCTCTCCGAGACTCTGCAGGGCTTTGCTCACAGACAGTGTCCCTTAACTAATTTGCTTCCAATATGGCTGGGTTGGTCGTAGGCAGGATTGCTGTGGGCCCCGGGCACAAATCCTCCCATGTCTAGGAGATCTCAGTTAATGAGAAACTGACTTGCATCTTGGTGGGTGGAAATAACTGCTGTGTAGGCTTCAGGTTTGGAAAAGAGAAACATCTGAAAGCAACTGTGCCCTGAGGTGAAACAGAACTTAGCAAACGCCCCACCTCCCACTCCTGGAAGAAGAAACAGACCCTGTTCGGGGGGTGGGGTGTGCATGCACATTAAGAGAAATGTAGGTGCTACCATGCTTCTCTTCCATCAAGTTCCAAATTTCCCATCTCCCGGATTTTCTAGAAGGGATTTTACAAACTAGTTCTTGGCCTGTTCATGGATTGTTGAATTAATTTAGTGGGGCATGACCAATATCTTTGTTTTGTTTTAAAATTTTTTACTATGGAAGATAGCAAATATATAAAATATTAGAGAGCACAATGTAATGAACCAGGATGTGCCTCTCACCAAGTTCTAACAGTGAGCAGCTCATGGCCAATCCCGCTTCATCTGCACCCCAGCCTTCTGTCTCAATTATTTTGAAGTTACAGATCTTGTATCATTTGGCTGTAAATACTTTGTATCCCTAAAAGATGATGCTTATTCCCATTTTTAAATGACATACCATAGAATAGAAAATAGAACATGAAGGTAAGTAACATCAGTCATATTAAACTTTTGTTTCGTTTGTGCGTGTGTGTGCGTGTGTGTGCACTCGGCTACGATGTAAAATGTATTTCTTACAGTGGGTCTCAAAAAAGTTCAAAAGTCACTGTCAGAAGTCTAGAAGAAACTCTGAAGAATGCAGCCCTCACAGGCAGCCTGAGCATCCCCCTGCCCCCTCACCCCCTTGTCAATGTCAGGGGAGAACCTGGCTAAGGGCAAAAGGAGGTAAGGGCTAGGGGAAGTTGCTGGGTGGGTTATGAGTTTGGGGGTGACCTGGAGGGCGTCATGTCCTCTTTTGAGAGAACAGCACACCTCTCACTGGGGAGGACATGTGATGGGGCAGAAGAGAAAGTACATAGTGAAATACACGTTTTCAGCCTTCCCCTTCCTTTCTGAGGAGGCCTTTGAGCCTGGCTTTCTGTTGTTGCCAAGGATAAAAGATGAATTGAAGGAGGCCTAGAAAAGCTAAATGTATCTCCTTAGTGAAGAGCTGAGCAGAAGTGGGAGGGGAGAGGGAAACGGCCAGCCCTGGAGGAGCTCAGGGGGAGAGTTTGCGAAGAGAGTGGGGAAAGGAGGCAGGGGAGCTTTCTGAGTGGCTGCCGTGGGGATGGGTGTGGAGGGCTGAGGAGGGATTTTAGGACAACGTGCTGTGAGTCATGCAGTGTCACTTGCTTTAGACCCTGTTTTTAAAACTTCAGTAGAGTTTGGACTCCTTTTCAGTGCTTTCTGGGTGTTGAGCGAGTGCTTCCACCGAGCGCCCCTCTAGGGAAGGAGGCTCAGGTGGTGTGGGTCCCCGTGAGACATTTACTGTCTCCTCCACCCCCTACTTTACAGCTCTGATTCTTGCTTGTTCAGTTTACAACTCGGGCAGCCTTGCTTCCAGAAAGCCCCTTCTAGATGGTTCCAGAGCCCCGTGCCTGCCTTGTTACCACACTTCCATACCCCGTGGGATTGAATGATGGTTGTAGGCTGGCCTCCATCTTCCAACCCCGGGAGCAGCTTGAGAGCCAGGACTATGATTCATCTCAGCCTTCCCGGGGGCTGCGAGCACATAACTCCGCCTTTCTTGTTTCTCTGACTTCAAGGAAATGAGGATCCAACTGGGGGGTCTCTGGAAACAATAGGGGAAAATATAATTGGGAATAAAATTAAACATTAATTTGCAATATGGACCATCCTACGTGTTTATGAGTTCAGAACAGAAAAGATGGAGTGATGATAACAACAATGACAGCAATAATAGTAATGCTTATTAGTGCTTTCAACGTACTGGGCACTGTTCTAAGTACTTTACAAATATTTACTCATAATCTTTATAAGAGCCCAGTGAATTGAATACTATTATTGTTCCCATTTTGCAGATGAGGAAAACAAGTCACAGAGAGATGAGGTGGTTTGCTTGTTCACGGTTCCACTGCAGGTGTTGGGTAGAGCTGAGCAATCTGTTTCCAGACTCTGAGCTTTTTACCACAGCTGCATACTGAGTGATGGGCAGATGTTTTATGAAGGAGGAGGACTCGAATTGCTGAGGAGAAAGGAGGTCATTCTGGGGCATGTGCGAAAATGCAAGAGGGGAAGACTTTGGTGTGTTCACTGCCCTGTGAAGAAGGAGTCTTCAGAAGGGGTGCTAGGAAATCAGATTGGATGGGAGGTGTGGAACCTGGCGCCATCACACTAGGCTGGGTCTGAAAATGAGAGGTTGAAGCTGAAGGTAGAAGAATGAGAGTCAGCCAAGCCAAGACCAGGGGCAACAGCTGGTGCAAAGGCCCTGAGAGGGAGTAAGCTTGGCCTGTCCCAGGGGTGAAAGAAGACTTTATGGCTAGAATGCGGTGGATGAAGGCAAGGGTCATGTGAAATGAAGTCTGAGAGGCCAGATCATGGAAACAAGGACCCAGAGTTTGAAAACAAAGACACAAAGCTTTCTAAGTGCAGTGGAAGCCATTGGGAAGCTGTTAAACAGAAGAGTCACAGGATATAATTTGTGTTCCTAAAAGATGCTCTGGATGCTGTAAGGAAAATGGGTTGTAGAGGGACAAAAGTGGAAATAAGGAGGCTTGAAATTTCAGCAATCTGCTGAGAGGATGGTGGCCTGGACCAGGATGGAGAGGACGAAGTTGAAGAGGAGTGAATAGATTAGCATGTATTTTGGAGGTAGAGTCAGTAGGGCTGCCTGCTGGATTGGATGTGGGAGAGAGAGGAGGAGAACAGATCAGTCATCTCTTCTAGGCATGGAATTGTGAGGAAGCCATTTATTGGAACAGGGAAGAATGGGAGGGGCGGGGAAGCAGGTGGAGCATCTAGAGTTCTGTCTGGGTCTTGTTAAGTATGAGAAGGTTATTAAGGTATCTCAGGTGATATCTAAGTAGAGGGGCTGAGCAGGTGGGGTATCTATTGGATATACACCAGGCTGTGGTTCTGGGCAGGGATCAAGGCTGGAGTTAAGGATTCCTGGGCCATCAGCCTAAGATGGTATTTCAAGCGAAGGGCCTGGTCAAGATCATCTGGAGCTTGTTTGCTTTCTGACAAAAGTGATGGAGAAGACATTGCGAAGGAGATGGGACCAGGGCTCAAGTGGACAGGGTGACATTCGGGGACATGTCTTTCAGACAAACAAGAGAGAAGGTGGCTGGAGAATTCCACAGAGATGCTGGTAGGTTAGGAGTCTACATCCTGGGTGAAGGTCCCTAGGTGAAGGAGTCTCTCCCTGATTATTTCTATTATCTCAAGGAAAAATGAGAAGAGTTAACCAGCTAAGCATGAGAGCAGAGGAGGGGGTATTAGAAGTTTGAAATGGTTGATCAGTTGTTTTATTCAATATCTTTCCTTCGGAAAGACCGTCAGTTCCACGGAAGCAAGAATTGGGTCTGTCTTATTCACTGCTTATTCCTAGTACCTGGCAAGTTGCTGCACGTGTAGTAAGGGTTCAACAAACAGCTGCTGATGAATGAAAAAAATCAGTAATTGAATGAAAGTTAGATGTCTCTTACAGATACTTACTACTGCAGAACAAACCACCTTGAAACTTTGTGGCTTAAAGCAGCCATTTATTATTATCGCTCACCATTCTGCGGTCCTGATAAGCTCAACTGGGTAGTTTTTTTTTTTTTAATAGAAATTGATTTACAATTTTATGTTAATTTCTGATGTACAGCATAGTGATTCATTTATGCATATATATATATTCCTCATATTTTTAAATTATAGGCTATTACAAGATATTGAATATAGTTCCCTGTGCTATACAGTAGGATCTTGTTGTCTATTTTATATATAGTAGTTTGTATCTGCAAATCTTGAACTCTCAATTTATCCATCTTCAGCCACTTTGCCCCCTGGTAATCATAAGTTTGTTTTCTATGAGTCTGTTTCTGTTTTGCAAATAAGTTCATTTGTGTCATTTTTTTTTTTAGATTCCACATGTAAATATCATATGGTATTTTTCTTTCTCTTTCTGTTTACTTCACTTAGTATGACAATCTCCAGGTCCATTGAAGTTGCTGCAAATGGCCTTATTTCATTCATTTTTTATGGCTGAGTAATATTCCATTGTGTATATATACCACATCATCTTTATCCAGTCATCTGTCGGATGTTTAGGTTGTTTCCATGCCTTGGCTATTGTAAATAGTGCTGTTATGAACGCTGGGGTGCATGAATCTTTTCAAATTAGAGTTTTCTCTGGATATATGTCCAGAAGTGGGATTGCTGGATCATATGATAAGTCTATTTTTAGTTTTTTAAGGAATCTCCGTAGTGTTTCCCATGATGGCTGCACCAAAACTACATTCCCACCAACAGTATAGGAGAATTCCCCTTTCTCCATGCTCTCTCCAGCACTTATTGTTTGTGGAATTTTTAATGATGGCTGTTCTGACTGGTGTGAGGTGATATTGTAACAACTAAGTAGTTTTCACATGGGATTGATTCCTTATAGGGTTGCACTCAGATGGCAGCTAAGGTTGGAATTATCTTAAGGTTTATTTATCCACATGTCTGGTGCTTGGGCTGTGATATCTGGGTGATTTGGGGACTGGTTGGGCATCAGTCTCTCCATGTGGCTTCTTCTTGTTGCTAGCATGGGCTTCCTCACAGTATGGTGGTCTCAGGGTAGTTGGATTCCTTCATAGTGTCTGGCTTCCCCCAGGGCTGGCTTCACCTAGAACTAGTATTCCAACAGACCCAGGTGGAAGCTGTAAGGCTACTTAAAACCTAGCCTTTGAAATCTTGCAGCATCATATCTGTTATATTCTGTTAGTCAAAGTAATCACAGGTCCCCCAGACTCAAGGAGGTGAAGGAATAGGTTCCACCTCTCGGGGGAAGGAATTGATGCAGCTTCTTTGGGGACAAGCTATAACAACACCCATGTGAATGTGTCCTGGAGACCTGGAATTTGAGTGAAAGTATAGAGACAGAAAGTCAAAATCATAGAGATAAGGAGTTAAATTCATAAGATGGACTGGACCCCTAAAGGGAGAAATTGTAAGAAGGCTGAGGCTTTGAGGACACCCCTGTCCATCCCCTACCCCTGCAATTCAGTCAAAGGTAAAGAAGAGAGAGGGATGGGGGAGAAGTCCTGGGAGCAAGAGAGGTAAAGAGGAAGGGGGAAGGATCGAGGGAAGGAGCGGGGTCGGGGGAGAGAGAGAGAGAGAGAGAGGGATGGAGGGATGGAGGGAGGGAGAATGGGGATTTGATACCTAACTGTAGCTTGTGGCATAAACAGGAACCCATCTACCTGAAGGGTAAAATCAAATTCTCAAATCTGTTTATTTTTAGAGACTAAGTCAGCTTGTTAAAATTAATAGTGATAGCTGCTTTAGCCCTACATGGAGCAGAACGTCCTGCTTGGGTTTTAGATTCTAGGTACACACCAGGGCATTCCAGTTTGGTTCAGGCTCAGCCCAGTGACAATGCAGGCTGTTCCTGCTGATTCTCTGTATAAAAGTCACCATTCACCTACCCCACGGCAGTGCTTGAATAAGTTTCACAAAACCTTCAAAATGGAGTGATTTTGGTTCAGTTCCGAGTTTGAAAAAAGATACTAGTTATGCCAAATTTAAAGTTGAGTTTGGGCTGGGGTCAGTTATCTGGCTTATTCAAGAATTTTCTTTTTTTCTTTGCCAATTGAGCCAATTCCCAGGTATACTTTGTATCTGAATCTGAGTTTTCGTGGAGAAATGAGATTTTATCTTTGCAGATTCGGAAAAAGGAAATACAAAGCAGCAGATCCTGTCAAAAGGAAAGGTGAACTCAGTGTCAAATGACGGAACTGCAAAATGAGGGAACCAGAGGCTCTAATGAGGAGGAACTCAAAGGACTGAGAACAAAAGGGAGCAGAAAATGATGGAAGGGAGGGGAGGTCAAATCATCTCCGTTGATCTGATGTTTTCTCTTGAAAACCTTTCCAGGATGTAGTACTGTTTCCTTGCAAGGAAAATGCTCCACTTACTTTATTTATCGTAGAAACATATACTGTGTGATTTAAAAAAAAACTGATAGCCAAATTAGCGTGTGGTTACAATCCTTTTGTAACAGCCGTGTCTGTAAATGCTCACATCCTTACACAGACTTGTTGTGCCTTCTGCTCCTGGCTCAGAGTTAAGACTGGGATCAGAAGCTTGGATTCAGCCTTGAGTCTGTAAACTTTTTATGAAAAGCAATTATTCCTCCCTCAAGTTAAATTTCCCTTGTTGAGACGGCCTCAACACGGGAAATTTAACGTTGATGCTGAGTGTTGTTGCTGGAAGGTACTTCTAAGCTTATCCATCCCTACCCTTCATTTAACAGATGAGAACACACAGGCACCAGGATCTGAGATGAACTTACTCATTTTATTTAAAAGACAGTGCTTCTCACAAGAGATTTTGTAGATAAAATTGTATACTTCCAAAAAGATCATTAGTAGTCAATGTATTATCCCCCGCCACACCATCCAAATAAAGTCGTCCTTGTCATCAGTGTTTTGAACCAAGCTACATTAAAATGAGAGATGTGTTTTGAACCTCATTTCCAGTGTCTTTGAAGTCACTATTCTGGGCTTTGTAAACTTCTTGGCAAAATTAGTCCTTTAAGTCTGAACAGCAAATATCTACATAGTGATATTGTATTAGTCAAGGTAACCTCAGTGCTGTGACACAATACTTGTGCTGTTGGGAAGCTATTTAGCTTGTGTCTCAACTTCCTCACCTTTAAATTGAGAGTCAAAGCACATGCCTCATAATGTTCTGTGTATTAAATGAGCTAATATTTATAAAGCCGTTAGAACAGTGCCTGACACATAGTAACCTATGTAACTGGTTGTTAGTGAATGAATGAATGAATGAATGAATAAAAATGTGACTCCTGCTCACTCATAGTCCAGTGTCAGGGTTCCTGGTCTATTGGTTTTCCTTGGCATCATTCAGACTCCCAGTCTCCTTTCTTCTTGAGGCTCCACTCTCCTTGAGATGCTTAGGGTCCTCCCCCTCCCCTTAGTAGCAACCAACCTCAGGCCCCTGGTGTGCCCTCCCCATCCCGACATCCAAATTGGAAATGATTTAAAATTGGTCAGCTGGGGAAAGATCTTGATTCAGCCACCCCTACACAAAAGAGACGTTATCTGAGAGATGTAGATAATGACCCCACCTCCTCGGGCTCTTCTGAGAATTACATAAAACAGCACATACACAGTACCCAGCACACAGTACCACCACACAGCAGCCACTGTTCATCTGTCATGGTGTGTTTACGTTTGTCTTCTGTATTTTAGCTGTTCTCCTGCTAGTCTTTATAAATAGGCACCTGCATTTAACTAGAATTTTTGTTAGTATTTAATGACATCTTCCATTGTGTTGGATCTTATTTTTCCTAATGTTCCTCACCTCATCTGCGCCTTCTCAGTTGTTTTGTCCTCTGGAAGAAACCTTTTGGATAAGGATGGGCATAGTCCAAAGGCATCCTCTTCATGAACAGAGGTACTGATGCGGGTCAGTTTGCAGGCTGAATTCCTCTTCGTTCCTTTCTAAGCCAGCAGTAGGATTCCAGGTAATGGATCAGAAGCAGTGATGGGGAGTGAACAAAGGTGCAGAAGTGGGAGACTTAGGTTCTTACATCACATAACTTTCTCCAAAGGAATTTCTTTTATTTTTAGAAATATTTTATTTCAATAATAACACTATTTTACAAAAAAAGAATACCAAAGGAAACTTCATAATCACCTATCTTACAGTTTCTTGGTTGCTTAATTATATTCATGATGTGTGGATTTTATTAGGTTCAGCCTATTTCCAGGTGCCGGGGGAAGTCACAGCTTATGGTCAGGATTCTCATGCCACCTACATCAGACCTCTGGTAGCGTCTACTACTTTCTTCTCAAAAGCAGTTTGAACACACTCATGTTATAAAGCACAGAGAAGTAAAACTACTTTCTTTGAAATCTTGCAATGCTCTTTAGATGACTGGAGATACTTGGACTTAGCGTCCTGGAATGACTAAAGGAGTCCAGGGCCAACAACTCCCCAGTTACCGCAATGACAGGACAGCCGATGTGGCTGTCACTTCCCCTAAAGACACAGCTTGATATTGCAAACACTCCTGCTCAGGTCCCACCCAGAATGATTGATGCAGACTCTCTGGAGCTGAGACCCAGGCACAGGCATGTTTTTATGCAAGTTCCCAATTCTACTGTGCCTCCAGGGTTGAGAACCACTGAGGTAGACATTCATAATCCTTCCTAAATCCATCTGAGGCACTTGATAATTTTACTTTTCTCATAGTGGAGATTTTACGGCCTGCTAACTGTTTACACATGAAGGCACGTGAAAGTGGGAGGCCCCGAGACTGCAGGAGCCGGTCCACTCCCTAGGTCAGAAGTCCCCGCGGGCTCGGTGAGGCCACCGTGATTCACTTCGCTCCCCAGCTGTCTGTGGGGAACGAGGCTGGGCAGTGCTGCTGGTGTCACCCTCTCCCTGACAGTCCCGCGGCAGGGCCCTCTGTTGGGACGGAGCACCATAATCATCCTAGGTGCCTTAGTTTTGACAACTGAACCGATTGCGTTTTCCTATTACTGGTGAGTCCTCTTCCATCTTTTCTCACCCTCATATTAACCTCTCATTTAACAGGGTCATTGTGATAATCTAGGTTTACTAATTGTGTCCCCACCCAAATTAGATCCTCTGTATTACCACGTATAAGTTGTGAAAATAAAAAATGGGTACTGGAGAAAGGACGGGTATTGGAGGGAGGTGTAAGTAGTAAGACGCGTCCTTTGCTCACACAGGTGGATGTTTACACTAACATTCTATAAGCACCTGCGTTTTCCAAGCCCAGGCATTGTGCTCAGGACTAAGGGCAGCAGCATCTGCCAGAAAATCTAAATAACAGCTCCCCCCATCCTCAGACCCATAGAATCCTCAGTTAATTTAGATGCACATTAAAGTTTGAGAAACACAGAATGAGGACACAAAGATGGCTGTAAAGAGCTCCTAGCTTCCAGCAAAGAATACTTTTTTTCTTTAAAGGTAAAAACATGATCTAATTTGAAAAGATTCATGCACCCCAATGTTCATAGCACTATTTACAATTGCCAAGGTATGGAAGCAACCTAGGTGTCCATCACCAGATGAATGGATAGAGATGTGGTGTATATATATTTATCTTTTGCCATTTGCAGCAACATGGATGGACTTGGCATTGTGCTAAGTGAAATAAGTCAGAGAACAAATACTGTATGATATCACTTGTATGTGGAATCTAAAAAATACAAAAAACTACTGAATATTTAACAAAGAAGCTGACTGACAGATACAGAGAACAAACACGTGGTTACCAGCGAGGCTGGGTGGGGGTGAGTGGCAGTACAAGAGTAGGAAAAAAGGGTTACTATGGGGTTATACGAAATCATGTGTGTGAAACTTTTGAAAATTGTAAAGCAGTATGGAATTTGAAGAATCTTTCATCTGAATAAAAAAAGGTAAAAACATGATCTCAGAAAAATATATAGTGAGACTGTGTCAAAGATTTAAGAGGAGAGGGTTGACCAAATGGCAAAACTGGTTCAAAAGAGGATAGAAAAAACTGCTAAATTTAGTCAACTGAAAAAAAAAAAAAAAGAAAATGCTAGAATAAGATCGCAAAGTTCAGTACAAAACTTGTTAATGTCCTACAGGAACCTAAAAGCCTTAAACTTTTGGTTTATTTTTTATTATTTATTTATACTGAAATATAGTTGATTTACAATATTACATTCATTTCAGGTAGTGATTCACTATTTTTATAGATTATATTCCATTTAAAATTATTATAAAATAATGGCTATATTTCCCCCTTTTTTTGTACAATATATCCTTGTTTTTCTATTTTATACACAATAGTTTGTGTCTCTTAATCCCATACCCCTGTGGATTTATTTTTTGATTGGAAACAAATAGTTTGACTCTTTACTGGATACAAATCATTTGCAATTTATCAGCCGTCTACAATTAACATCTAACTTTCCTGAATCTGGCCTCTAGTCAATAGTAAGTAATAAGTCAAAAAGAGTTGCTTACCCCTTAGGCCTGCGTGTTAGATAATTCTTGAGTATTGCTTGAAAAGCTAGATGGTTTTTTTAAGTTTTGGAGATTTTTTTCTTAAAAATTCAGAGAGGAGGCAGATCGAGAAATCAATAAGTGCAATAAAACAGCACAGGGAATGATAAAAACAGCTGACATGTACGGGGTGCTCGCCACTGGTCTCTGCATTTTCTTGTATTAGCTCTTTTAGTCACTGTCTTACCCTGTGAGGCCGGAGCTATTACTGTCCTCATTTCACAGAGGAGGAAATTGAGGCAGTTTGGCTCCAGGGTCTGTAAGCTTAACTGCCTCCCATGAAACACAGCTGAGGGTACAGTAGGATACCTGTGTGTGTGCACGTTTGTATATCTGGCAGAAATAGGGAGACAGGGTGATGGTGAACCGAGATACAGTCCCATTCTTCATTTCTAATCTAAAATTTGAATCAGGCGATGAGATGTGACAATTGCTATGTAGGCTGCCTGGAAACCCTAAGATGGTTTGTGTAGAATACTCGATAATTTTGCCAATCAGAGCCTCTGCTCCTGGTAATCAGGCCTCCAGTGTCAGCTCATTAAACCATCACTCCCAATCTTAAGGCTGAAGCAGTTATGTTCGTGTGTCTCATAGATACAAGAGGAGGGAGACCTGGGTGTATATTATAGTTCAATGGGATGGTTATGTCAGTGTTCTTTGTTTAAAAAAAAAAGAATTTCATTATAATCTGGCATTATCTGAGAATCTGGGTGCTTAATTAGAGGGCTCTCTGGCTTGATTTGGTAGCCAGAACCTGCTTTTGCGAAAGGCCAATGAGTAGCCAAGCTGAGTTATTCATTTCTAATTAAATAGGTCCACAATCCAACCGTCCCCAATACATTAGTAAACAGTGGAAGGGACGCTCCAGCTCCTAACACCCAGAGTAAGTGTTCGTACCTTGTCCCACTGTTCTGCCTTTTTGTAGCTGGAAAGTGTTTGGAGTTATGACTTGATGAGCCAAATTGTCCTCCCCAGACACCTTTTGTTCTGTCACAATTAGCTGCACGTGCGAAACTGTTTTCATCTGTAATTGCTCCCACAAGGGTGTAATTGCACCCAAAAGTGGCTGGTTGCACCAATGGTAGGAGCAATTAGTAACAAAAATGCAAATAATTGCAGGCATCCAAATTGCTGTCTTAAAAAAGGGGCACCCAGGAGAAGCTTGGCTAAAGATTTGGCTGCTCTCTTTTTCCCACTGGAAGTGTCTGTTAATATTTGAAATCAATATCGTAATCTCCAAACCTACCTTGAATTTCCACACCTCTAGGTGCCTCTTGGAAATGATGTACGTTACAGGACCAATGAAAAACCAGACCAATTCCAAATGTCAGTTCATTTAGGAACCAGAAAATGAAGTAACTTGGAGTCAAAATTATCTTTGGGTGGGGAAAAAGTACAAACGATCGAACACATGCATTTCTGCTGTAACTGTGAATCTCATATCTCCTCATACCAAAGTGGGGGAAAACAGGGTCACAGAATTAGTAATAGTTATTTTCTATCTACTCAGCTTCTAATCACAGAATTACAGGAACTGTAGAGACACATCCTTCCCTTCCCCTACTCCCCACTGAATTACTCCCAAATAGTACAGGATCATGGCATCCTCAGTGAGGTGTGATCATGACTTGTCTCCATGGCTTCACACGTGTTCCCTGTGACACCCTCCTAGCCTTCTCCCTCCAGGTAGCACTGGGCTATGCCGGTGGCCTTGGCTCTCTGCTGCTCTGGATGGCAATGTGGGGCTCCCCGGTTGCCCCCTGTGAAATGGGGAAGATACACTGTCGTCAATTTGTATTACACTTTGTACTGTGGACCACAAGGGAATACACTTTTCTGCTCCCAAAGCCTTCCAGAGGCTTTAGTGAAACACCTCTCTTGCCCTGCACCCTGCGGGCCTGCAAGTCTTGTAGTTGCTCAGCCTTGAGACAGAAGGAAAAGCCCAGAGACAGGGACAGAGATGTCAATGGTCTATTGGACGAGGAGGTGGGGGATCTTACACAAAGGGCCCTGGAGCGAAACCCTACCTTGTGCAGCAGACAGCAGGCAGACCACGGTGGCAGTCTTCCTACTCAGGGGAGGCGGCTACCATTTATAAGGGAATTGATGTCAGGTGGGCACATTAGTTAGCAGGGATAGTTAAGCCTTGTAATTAAGAGGACTGGATAGTCGTGTGAGTGAAGTGGGGCCTGGTCGAGCAGAGGCCGTACAGAGAGCAGAACAGCCATCCTGAGTGACCCGACCACACAAACTCTCCTTTATTTTTGTACTTCAGCCTCCCCAGCTCTAGCCAGAGACCTGGGGAGAGGAGGTCCAGGGGAGAGCTAGGAGTTGGGGGCAGCAGGAAGCCCAACTCGGAGGGCTATATGAGCCCTGAGCCCTCCACTCTACTCAAAATCACACCCTCCCCACCACCCACAAGCGTGCACACACCAACACTCCTCCTTTTAGGAGTCCCCTCCTGTTTGCTTCTTGGACCCTCAGGCAAACAGACCTACAGATGGGTTTCTCTTACTGGTCCACAGTGTTCCAGAGGTCTCCAGAACGGCCTGAATTTTCCTGGAAACACAGCTTAAGCTGTCCTTGGGACCCCAGCTACACTTGTATTGGCTGACAGAGAAACTGCCCTCAGGAAGACAGGAGAGGGGGCGATATGCTGTAATAAAGTGTTTTGCAGCACGGAAACAGCAAGCTCTTACTGGTTATGGGCCTGAAGGGGCCAACGTCACCAACAGAATGAAGAAAAGAAACTCTGGGGAGTCATGTATTGTTTAGCATTCCTATATTAGCGAAGCCTTTTCCCTGGGGAGTAAGTTTGCTACACGAATCCATGCAAATCCAACCAGCAGAATGTGGAAGAAACAAAGGACTATATAATGCATCTCCCTCTGCTAGAAAAACCACACTTTTGTTTTGCTTGCAGGGTGGAGGTAGAGCTTGCAACACTTTGGGGTGGAAAGTGGGGTAGGGGGTGGTGTGAGGGGTGAGCTCATTTGTTGACAAGAAACAATTTGGAGGAAACATTGGGCCACCGGTGGGCAGAATGTATTTAAAAACCAAAGGTTGGCCCCGCAGTGGAGATCTCACCGCTGCTGCTCTAGGCGTGAATTCTTAGTTGATTTAATAATAGCCTCCTCCACCCAGTGCTGGGAAAGGAATGTCGTGTTCCATTTTCTCCCGCTGTTTGTAGCATCTGGGATGCTGCTCCTCAACCTGCCAGTACGACTCCCCCCTCCTTCCTTGCTGTAGGCAGCCCTCGCCCAAAAAATTTACTTTGCAGATAAAAGAAGAGGCATTCAGTGGTCAAAAATGACAGAAGTGAGGGATTCTAAACTGTTTTTGCTAAGACTGAGAGAAGAAGGATTAAAAAACAAAAGAATTGTGCAAGGATATTTAAGAGAGCTGCTCAGATATGGTGACATGGGATGAAATGTGGTCGGGCCAACTATTTGGGTTTGGGTTTGGGTTTGGGTTTGGGTAACCAGAGAAGGTAAGATAATTCTGAGTCCTGGTAAATCCCTTTGAGGGAAAGTGGCTGCCCACGTGTCTCAGGCCTAAAAGAAACCCTCTGACTGTTTATGGAAGGAATTCTCTGCGCATAGGGTGCAGTCAGATTCTGTTCTCCTACCTCGATGACCTGGTGCATGGTCAGTGGAAGGGCTTGACATTGGTGGCTCTGTGTGACAATGGCTTGCATAACGGGAAATGAACATCGGCTGGACTTTTGTGTGTTACAAGGAAGGCCTTCCCCGTCTGCCTGTGCTAAAATTAATTTAAGCTGGGAATAAAGGCTTGAATAGCTTGCTCAGGCTTTAAATCCAAATATTATTGGGAGACAGTGCATTAGTGAAAAAATCACATTAAAATGTAAATGGTTGACGTGGTCTTCTAAAATCAGAAGGAGGCCATGGAAGAGGGAAATAGCAAAGCAGATATGCAATATGTGCAGAACTCTGGGTGGACTGAGGAAGGGCTGTTGGGGTGTGAGACAGTAGTTTCTGAATGGCATGAATGGGAGGGGTTTCTGGGTCAGCAGAGGAGGGAGAAGAGAGCATTTCAGGATGTTATGGATGTTGGTTGATTTCACCTGACTGGTATTCTTTCTCCCTTCCCTTTGGGGCATTATGCCTCTCACACTCCACGTGGTCCTGGAAGGACTAAGTTCTCCCACGACCTTTCCCATCACCCTATGATCCTATCTGACCAATCAGAGGTCTTAATCCTTCAAGGCACTGGCCTTCCCTGTGACATGATGTAGTGGGGCTGGGAGAGAGAAGGTGTTTATTTTATTCTAGGATTGCTTTGTAGGGATTATGTAAGCCTGGAGCTGTTAGAGGTAATTTCCCCAGCAGTGTGGGAAAAACTGCCTATAGAACAAAGCTATCACACAGAGGAAACAGCACGAAGAAGTGAAGAGAGAAACACTCACAGTCCTGATGGCATTGCTAAAAAGTGCTGGATCCAGCCACGCCTGAAGGAAACACTCCTGATTACAAGAGCCTCAACAGAACCTTTCTGGCTTGAGAAAGGCTGAATTTTGTAAAGTTTGGATTTTTGTCATTTAAAACCAAAGGCACAGGGAATTAGAGAGTAGGAAGGACCGATGGATTTTAATAAAAGTAGATACAAACTCTGTGTTTAGAGTCTAAGTTTTTCAAAGGACCTACAGAACAGACATAAAGTCTTTTGTGTTTCTTTGAATGTGACTTTTCTCTGGGATGAAAGCATGTCGGTTTGGTTTTCCCTGGGAAATCTATTTAATCATTTTGTTTCCTCTTTTGTGGTATAAGAATACTAGTAATGCCTGCCTCAGGTAGGTTACTCTGCACAGAACTCTTAGACTGGTGCGTGGCACGTAGGAAGAGCTCGGTACATTTGTACTTGCACTGTTATACTCTCCTCTCATCTCCCTTTTCTCTTTCTTACCCTCCCTCTCCCACCCTGAGTCTCCATCAAAAGGTGGTGGAACCAGTTTGGTAAAGGCAGACCTTGGAGCTGGGAAGTAGCTGAGCTAGTGAAGGCAGAAGCCTCTTTAGTCAATGGGGATAAGAAAGAGTCTGGTAAGAACATGCATTCATTGAAAAAGTTATCTGTCACATGTGGACTAAACACAAATGAGTCCTTTTATTCACAGTAGCCCTTCCTGTCTTTGAGGCCAGTGAACATTCAATGCCTGCACATGTTTCCTGGCATAAGAGTTTAAAGATAGTTTGCAGAGCTCAACTGCCTATGTTATTAACGTGGAACCATGAACTAAATGATCCTAACATGATACACAGTATTAGGTCACTTGAAAAAAATCATAGGTATTTAGGTTAGTGATACACAATTTAATTCAGAGTTAAAGGTGTGTAATTACAGAATATTTAATATTTAGTGTATGAAGGTAAAGTACAGGGAACTATATTCAATGGCTTGTAGTAAGTAACCTTAATGAAAAAGAATATGAAAAAGAATATATAACTGAGTCACTATGCTATACACCAGAAACTAACACATTGTAAATCAACTCTCCTTCAATTTTTAAAAATGTTAAAAAAAAAAAATAGAAAAAGAAATTATTTTCCACTAGCTTCTTTTTCGTTTTTATACTAAGATAATGCTGTGGTCAAAGGTAGAGGCAATCAGCCACGAAGCTAATGCAGCTTAAACCTCAGGACCCTTTGGTGCATGGCCCCTTCCAAGGCCCTGGAACGGTATAAACCACATGTTCTCATGTTCATATATTTTTGTAAGATTTACAAAAGGAAACTATTTTTGCATTCTTTTTTTTGAAAAAGAGGAACCTCAATATTACATGACCTAAAGGTCTCATAAAACCTGGACCCACCCTCTATCAGAGGCCTATTGCAACAGGTTTCGTAGGGTATTATTAAGAAAAATAATCACCTCAACTTGGAAATAAGACTGAGAGAACAAACGGCCGTTCAATGTCACACTGAGGTGTTACTTTACAAACACAACCAATGAATACTCAATTATCTAGGGGAACCTGTCTTCATCTGACTCCGTTTTTGCTAATGTTTAAAGGTCCTAGGTTTTGTGAAATTGCGTGTTAACATGCAGTTTTTTTTTTTTTAGGCCTAGTGGAGATGCCTGGTAGAAAAGATAAGGTTTTATGACCAGTTTTATATCTAATCTAGCAATCTCTTATTTTTTCATTGCTTGTGACTACTCAGTTCCTCCAATGCTCTTTCACCAGGTTTACTGTCTTACTGGTTTCCTCATTAAGGATTTGAATAAAAGCTTGGACATGTGTTCATCTTATATTTGTACAAGAGTTATGTTTTTCACTTTTGGAAAATTATACTGTGACAGTACATTAAAATCTCCAAAGGAAATCATTCTGTTTATAATTTACTATGACACGTACAGGGTACGTCACACACGTGGCTGCCTTACACAGGGGTCAAGCTTCCAACCGGACTTGAGCGTTCACTGTAAAAGCTGAGAATCTAATTTTCTGACAGAGCCCCAGCTTGAAGGCAGGCATGTCACCTTCCCCAGCTTCATCAGTTTCATTATCTGCAAAGTGAGGATTGCTGTTAAGATTACATGAGATGAACACCTCACATAGTAACCCTCAACAAAGGTTGGTATCTTGCCTTAGACACTATCCTCCCAGTTACCCAAGGACGCCCTAGATCTCTCCCAGAACCCAAGGTAGAAGTCAAAAAGATTAGACCCATAAGTGTGCCTCCCTGGCAAGTCAACAGTCTTAGCAAAAAGCAACCAGCCCAAAGAGTCCCTCTCCTTCTCTGATTGTGACTTAAATGACTCTGTCAGCCCCAAGACTCACCCAGAAGCAGAAGATGACTTCTTTCCTATGGGACCCCCTCCTGAACCTACTTGGTTCTCAGAGAGTGTCTTAGTCAGCTTGGGCTGCCATAAAAAAATACCATAGACTGGGTGGCTTAAATAGCAGAGAGTAATTTTCTCATTGTTCTGGAGGCTGAAAGTCTGAGATCAGCGTGCCAGAATGGTCAGAATCTGATGCGGGCTCTCTTCCTGGCTTTCAGGTGGCCATCTTCTCACTGTTTGTACACACAGCTTTTCCTTGGTTTGTGCATGTGGGGAACTTCTTAGAAAACCACCTATTAGATTAGGACCCACCCTTATGACCTCATTTAACCTTAATTACCCTCTAAAACTCTATCTTCAAATACAGTCACATTGGGGTTTAGGGTTTCAATATATGAATGTTGAGGGGACACAACTGGTTGGGTCCTTTCTCTGTAAGGCACATCATGGCCTTCTTGTGCTTAGGCACAATAGAGAGGACCGTAGCACTGTTGCTAGGAGTGGGGGTGGCACCATTTTAAACAGCAAAATCATCAACAAAAAGCAAAAAAGCAAAAAAAACACGGCAGTAAATAGACTGTGAAAAACACACTTGTTTTTAATGTGAGAGCTGAAACAAGAACCCTGAACATCGCCTTGCTCCACCTCAGCTGGGAACATGTGCATAGGGTGCTTACAATTTTTTGTTACTCTGTACTTGTCTGCAAATAACCACAAAAGCACGGTGAGTATTGATTTTGGGGTTACAAATACATTTTAGTGAGTAAGTGAATTAGTAGGTGTGGAATCTGTGAATAATGAGGATTGACTGTATCTCATATAATGGAATATTATTTGGTCATAAATGAGGAAGAAGTTCTGATACTTGCTTTAATATGAATAAACCTTGAAAACATCATGCTAAGTGAAAGGAGCTAAACACAAAAGGCCACATATTGAATGATTCCACTTACACAAAATGTCCAGAATAGGCAAAGTGATACAGGCAGAAGGTAGATTAGTGGTTGTCAGGGGTTGGGGGTAGGGCAAATGGGAAATAACACTATTAAAGGTATGAGATTTCTTTTGGGGTGATTAAAATGTTCTAGAATTAGATAGTGATGATTGTGGTACAACTTTGTGAATATATTAATAACTGCTGAATTAAAGACATTAAAAGGGTGAATTTTATGGTATTAAATTATATTTCAATTAAAAATAAAATAAATAAAATTCTAAAATAGAATATAAAAGGCCTCAAAACACTGTCAACAAAATTTACCTAACTGATATTTATAGAACATTTGATATAACAGCAGAATACACATTCTTGTCAGGTATACACGAAACATTCACTAATATAGACAAAATCCTGGGCCATAAAGCAAACCTTAACAAATTAAAAAGTATTAAAATCATTCAAAGTATATTCTCTGTCCATAACTGAATTCAACTAAAACTCAATAACAAAAAGCTATCTGGAAAATTCTTAAATATTTGGAAATTCAACAGCACAGTGCTAAACAACCCACCAGTCAAAGAGGAAGTTACAAGGTAAATTACAAAATAGTTTTAATGGATTGAAAATGAAAACACAGCATATTGGCTAAAATAGTGCTTAGAGGGAAATTTATAGAACTAGATATATATTAGCAAAGAAGAAATGGCTTTAAGCTTTCAGCTTAAGAAACTAGGAAAATAAGAATAAATTAAACTCAAAGCAAGCAGAAAGTAAAAAATATGAGAAGAGCAAAAATCAATGAAATTTAAAATGAAAAAACAATACAGAAAATCATTGAAACAAAAAATCAGTTTTTTTGGAAAAAAGCAATAATATTGACAAACCTCCAGCAAAATTGACAAAGAAAAAAAGAGAAAAAAAAATCATCAACATCAAGAATGTAACAGGAGATACCACTACAGATCCTGCAGACATCACAAGGATCCATGAGGGAATGCTATGAACAATTCTACACACATAAATTTGACACCTTAGATGAAATAAACCAATTTCTTGAAAAGCACAAACTGCTACAAGTCATCCAATATGAAACAGATAATTTAGATAGCCCTATTAACTATTAAAGAAATTGAATTCATGGTTACAACCATTCAACAAAGAATGCTCCAGTCCCAGATGGCTACCCTTAATTCTACCAGACCTTAAAGGAAGAAATATGACCAATTCTACACAATGTGTTCCATAAAATAGAAGAGTAAGGGACACTTCACAACTCATTTTGTAAAGCCAGTATTACCCTGACACCAAAATCAGAGAAAGAAATTATAAGAAAGGAAAAACTACAGAACAATTTTCCTAGATACAGACATTTTCAACAAAAGCTAGCAAATGGAATCCAGTGATAACAGAAAGATAATATATCATAACCAAGTAGGGTTTATCATAGAAATGCAAGGCGGTTCAACATTTGGAAATTAATCAATATAACTCACCACATCAAAAGACTAGGAAAGAATAAGCACAAGATCATTTCAACAGGCATAGCAAAAGCATTTGACAAAAATCAATTTAGATTTATAATACAAACTCTTAGCAAACTAGAATTAGAAGGGAAAGTCCTCAATTTGATAAAAAGCATCTTTGCCCTTTTGACTTAACTGACATTTCTAGAACATTTGACCTAATAGCAGAATACATATTTTTTGCCAAGTGCACATGTGGCATTCACTACAACTAGCACATATCTACAGCTACCATCATACTTAATGGTGAAAGATTGGATATTTTCCTCCTAAGATCAGTAACAAAGCAAAGGAGTCCACGCTACTTCTATTTTATGTTGTACTAGAGATCCCAGCTAGAATAAGGCAAGGAAAAGAAATAACATGCAAACAGATTGGACAGAGAAAATAAAACTGTGTTTATTCATAGATATTATGATTGTCTACATTAAAAATATTAAAGAATCTGTAAAAAAGCTGCTCAAACTATTAAGTTAGTAACTTTGCAAATATGTCAATATGAAAAACAAGTTTCTATATGCTATCAATAAATAGAAATTGAAATAAAAATTAACATTTGCATTAGCATCTAAAATCATGAAACAGTCATAAATCTAACAAAATATAAGGAAGATCTGCATAAAGTAATTAACAACTGATACTACAGCATAGATGGACCTCAAAAGCATTATGCTAAGTGAAAAAAGCTGGACACAGAGAGTACATACAATGTGATTCCAATTATATGAAATAAACAATTTAAAAGACAAAGCAGAACTGTAGAGACAGAAAGCAGATTAGTGGTTGCCAAGGTCCAGGTGTTCCGAGGGAACTTTCTGGTGTGATGGAAATGTCCAATAATCTTGACTGTGGTGGTGGTAATATAACTGTTTATATTTATCAAAACACACAGAACTGTACACATAAAATTGGTGAAGTTACATGTAGAATATACCTCAATAAAGTAAATTTAAAGAGAGAGAGAGAGCCCTCCAGTTGCCCCAAAGAGGATGGACTGGTGAGTGTGATTAAGACTGAAGACCTAGATGTTAACGATTCAGAGACAAAAGCTAGGATTTTCAAAAAGAAACTTGACTGAGAAATAAGGCCAAAGAACAAGAAGACCAGAACAGGAAAACACAAAAGCACAGAAGCAGATGAGCTGCTTGAGCACAGATTTTGTGTCCTAAGAGAACTCAAAGACAAGCCACAGATTGTCACGACAGACACAGCAACCTGGGTACACAGGCCCCTTGTTCCTTTTCTGTCCCTCTTTGGTCTTGCTTGGATGCTGTGCCAAGCTGCTCAGGCTGATTCTAAGGTAGGATCATGTTAGCATTACTGCTTTAGTTTAGCAGTTGCATTTTTAGGGCCCCCTGAGGGGGAATTCGGTGGTATTTGGTTCTAAGCTACTTTCTGAGATTGGGATGGCCCCAGTGATCACTTGTTTACTCTTTTGGTTGCTGATCCTGTATTCCCACTGAGCACTCACCCAGGGGCCTTTTCCCATTTTGTATGGGAAGGGATGTCCCGTACAATATTTGAGACTTACACTATTTATCTGAACTTTAAATTTACCTGGGCATCCTGTATTTTTACTTGCTAAATTTGGCAACCCTTACCTCAGGCCACTTCCCCTAGGATTCCGCCTACTGTCCGTCCCAGGTAATCCTTGAGAATGTTTTCCCTGAATCTTATCACTTAGGTCACAGTGACAATATGTTTACACATCCAGGGACAAAAACTCGCTCCTGTCCAACAGTCTGGAAGAGGAATAGTGTCCCTTCAGGGTTCAGGCTAGTCAGAAAAATGGGGATCTCTTTTCTCTAAAGTGCTGTCTCCTCCACACAGGTAACCAAAAACTGCCACGTTGACTCTCCTTACCTACGGGAGGAATATATTTCTCTTTGCATGTTTAGGGAGAAATAAAAATTAAATTCTTGTCGTAGACTAGTGGCAACAAGTTAAAGATGTGACCAATCCAATCAAAGACTCATCTGCTTCTTTTTCAACAACTCCTTTCACATACAGTTTGTGTAGAAAGATCTTATCTAATCTGACTTTTTGCTCAGTGTGTCTGAGTCGAGCTTGAAGGCAATTTCATACCAAGAAAAACATACTGAATTGTGGCATCTGGTGCAAGGACTAGGAATTCTTTATGTCTGAGTAGTGTTCTAAAATGTCTTATTCGTGAATAAGCCAATGTTTTCAACTTCAAGCACAATCAACTTCTTCATTTGAAATTTGTGACCTTATATTTGCCATGTATTTGAGCACTTTTTAAACTCTTAATGATAAAAATGAGATTGTTAAGCTAAATGACATGATTGGGGTTATATACATTGATTATTATAGCATGCTTCAGTCAGAAATTTTTGCTTCTGCAATTGGTGATGAGAAATTCATCTATTCATTATCTATCTACCTATCTATCAATTCTCTTCTGGTTGTCCATTTCTTCCAACATTCTACAAACCCTAAATTCAAAACATAAATCAAAAATGCTTATGACTTTAATATTTAAGAACTGAAAAGAAATATTCATCTATGCGTGAATTTTTCCCTAAAGCAGTCATTCATAGACTAAAACCACATGGGTGAGTCATCTCCATGTGTATAAGTATATTTCTTATCTATTAAATACATATACTTGAGGTCACAGGCTCAGAGAGCATCTGTACTCCCTTGCCCTTCCAACCCACTCGAAGGCTGGGGAAGCGGCCAGAAGTGGGGTGCCCTGAAATATCTGTATGCTCACTGGGCAGCTTGGGAGCCCCAGAATGGTCTCTGACAGAGCCCAATTCCGGGAGCCTTGCAGCCTCCCTGCGGGGACAGTGGGACACCAGGCAGGAAAAGGGGACATTTCATTCATTGGGTGGATATCCACTGTTGGATGGGTAATGACTCAGACCAGATGCCCCGTCCCACCCAATGTCTGGCCCACAGCTCTCCCTCAGCAACTTAGAAGGGAGGAAGAAATCACTTTTGACCGAGATTGTTTCCACATAAGACACACTAAGTTTGGTTATTTGGAAACTAAACGAAGTTATCTATTTTTATGCCACTAAGTTTTTGGTCTGAAACACATATCCATTATATATAGATGATAGACAGAAAAATAGACAGATGATAGGTAGATATTGGGTATAATAATTTTAATATATTTAAATTATATGCATTCTCTATGTTTCTGGTTTGGAAGTTTTCTGGAAAAGTAGACAATTAGGAGAGTGGACTCTTTTTTTTCTTCTTATCTATGATGGAGACTCGAGAGAATAACAAAATTATCACAGTGGTTGTGATAAGGAAAACAAAAAAAGAATTGTGTGTGTGAGGTGTATACATGTGGATGGATGGATGGACGGATAGACAGACAGACAGACAGAGCTATTAAGTCACCACCTCTCTGCCTAGAACAGTTATTTTAATGAAGAGAAAAAGCCAGATTGCCTCTAAAGCTTTTGTATAAACCTGAACAACACGTCTCCTGGGTTCTCCAATCCACTTTGCCAGCCTCAACTATGCATTTAATCTTGTGGCCTTCTGTGCTTTCCCAGCGGACGGGCAGAGATCCTGCTGTAGCTCCAGCGAGCACTTGATCGGGCTTTCTGAAACAATTAAGTGGTGGGAGACCCATGGGCTTAGTTTGGCCCAGCAAGGCTTCGGCTTCTCTATTAACGACAAAGCATCAGTAAATCAAACTCCCTCTCTGAAAGTTTTGAGACAAAGCACATCGTGGCCTTCCATTTTCAGGAAGAAGGAAATGATTACAATTATTCAGTGAGTAATGTGAGGAAAAAGAAAAACGTTTCTGGTTTCATAAATCACTTAAACCAAAAAAGAGGTAGACTTGTGAATAGCAACCCAGGCGAAATGGCAGAGTGGCTGAAAGCATGGACCCCGGAGTCAGAGGGTGTGGGTTCAAATCCCATCTCTGCCTCAGTTTGGCCCTCCGCCTCAGTGTTCCTCCTTGTAAAGTGAGGTTTATAACAGAACTTACCTTATGGGATTGTTGTGAGGATTAAATGAGTAATCTGTAAAGAACCTAGAGTAGTAAGCACGAAGTGTTTTCCTTGTTACTGGTATTTATTTTAAAAGGCTAACAAAAACTGAGAGTGACCGCTTACTCTTCACGACATAAGCAGAGTTTGAGGGAGCAACCTGGAAATCAACATAAGGGATTTAGGTTAGGCATGAAGAACTTGGAGAGTTTTTGTTGTTTTTTTAAGTCCTGGAATAGTACACCAAAGAAGTTATAAGGGCTTGGAAAATAGATGCCTTTAAAAGTAGGGCAGTTAGTTACTTATTTGATCAGGATAGTTTGGGTATAAATCTGTTATCCTAGAGGCATCTCACAATGAGCGCCAACCATCTTGATCTGGATGGCTTGGAATTTCATGTAGTCGTCAAGATCTCTCCTGACTTTAAATTAGTGATGGCACTGGTGATGATGGTGAATGGTTTGTCATTTCCGAAAGGTACATTTGCCCTGGCGGCGGACAAACTGCCTGCTAAAACCCTAGAGAAGAGACTGCTACTAGAATATGGTGAAAGTTGTCTTCATGTTTCAGATGATGAAGATTGACAAAGAGCATTTCAACACTCACTGTGACCATGCAGGGTGATTTTCCATGTGAGTTAATGCTATTGAACGGAATAGAAAGTGTCTTAAAGTTTTCCTAAACCCAGCTGTGTGTCTTGTTACAGGCTCTCCATTGTTTGAAAAACTGTCAAGAAGACACAGAACAGAGCAATTAAAATTAAAAATAATTTAAAACTAGGTTCCTGGGACTGTCTGTGAGCTGCTAGTGGTTTGCCAAAAACACAGCCAGGAACCCAAAACAATCTGTGATCAGTTCATCTTTTGGTCACGATGAATTCAAAGGCTGCCTTGAGATAAGGGGAGTAAAGCATCCCACATCTTGGGGCCCAGTTGGCTTTATGGGTAACTCTTTCCTAAAGATCAACACACCGACAAACAATCAAAACCAGGCAGTCTGCAAGAGTTATATTTGACCCCAGTGTTGCCATCACAGAAAGAGAAACATAGCATTCAATCTATAGTCTATGTAAATCATAGAGTTGAAAGGACCTTAACAATGTCATGGTCCACCCATGAGCTCCACCCCCATTTTACAGGTGGCAAAACTGAGGCTCTGAGAGCTCAAGAGCTTTATCCAAGGCATAACAGCTTGCTGGTGGCAGAGCTGAGATAGGAACCCTGCCTGGCCCTCCAACTTCATCTTTCACTGCTCTTCTCCCTCATTACACTTTAGGAAAAACCGTCTCCGTTCTCTTCTACCAGGCTGGGCTTGATCCCATTTCAGATGCACTTGCTACTTCCGAGACAGGAGGGAGGGGGGCAGGGCACAAGCATGGAAAGAATGTCACAGCAGTTAGCACCAAAAAGGTGGAAAATCCAACTCCCAGTAGACCTTGAGCTTCAATATATGCTCACTGAAATACAAAAGCATCCTAAATGGCCCTCCCACTGGTGCCATGACAGTTTCAAGGCTGACCATAAAAGGTCAAAAAGTAGGTGACAGCCCAGTTCCTGGGAATCCCAGCCCCTTCCCAAAAGTAGTTGGAATAATCCTCCCACTTGTTAGCATATGACGTTACTGAGCGCATAAAAACTAACAACCCCCACACCTCGTGGCCGATCTCACTTTTCCCAGCTGACCCCATGCCCTGAGGCCACCGCTCTCCCTTCTGTGTCAGATGGCCCGCATTCTGCCTAGGAGGGTGCATCTCCTGGGCCTTGGCCGTTCTCTCGCCTTCTGAAGTGGCTCTCACTGGGTCTATGGCTGTGCGTCTCTCTGAATAAATCTACTTTCACTCAGCTATGGCTCACCCTTGAGTTCTTTCCTGCACGAAGCCAAGGACCCTCACTTGGTAGGGCACATGCCAGGGACTTGCCTGGGACCTGGGACATGGCCATCCTCTCTCGCCCCACATCTTTCCTGTATCACTTCCTCTGTCTTTCCCCTCATATACTCATTCCTGTGTCTCCTCCTTTGCTTGAATGTCACCTCAGCTGTGATCTTTATTCCCTAATTATTCCCTGATAACCCATCACAATCTGTTTATTGTATCACACTGTTGAATTGTGTCTCCGGCACATGAATATCTGAAATTATCTTCTTTATTAATTATTTCTTTTTGTTGTTGTTGTCTCCCTGCCATTCTCAGGTAACCCCCAGGAGAGCTGGGGTCTTACCCTTGTTGTTCCTGCTTCTAGAGTGTTGTCCGGCACAGCGTAGGTGCTCGATGGACACTGCTGACTGCAAAAATGAAATAAGAGCTTTCTAAGAGCCACTCTATTTATCAGGATCTCCTGACTACATTATGCTGCAACTTTTACTTAATGTAGCATAAATAATAGCTACGATTTATTGAGGATGTGGTATATTTTCAAATGTTACGTTAGGCCTTTTTCAAATCTTATTACATTTACTCTTCACAAAGACCGTAGGTGGGAGGAGTAATTATCCTTGTTTAACGGATGCAAAAGCTGAGACTCAGAATTTAAGTGGCTCAAACAAGTGGCAAATCATCATTCAAACCCATGCTTGTCTGACTTGAAAGTCATCAAATCTAAGGTAAGCATACTTGTGACATGCCTTATTTATTATATCTGTTCCCAAGGGTTCAATATCAGGACCATATCAGTCAATGCGATTACAGATTGTGAGAGCTCAGAACGGGTTTGAATTTCACATTAATAATGAAGCAGTCCATTGAAAGTACAGCGATGTTTATAATCGCATTGATCTTTGCATGTTCAAGTAAGCTTTGGCATTCTCGTTTGTTTAGGTCTTGATTTGTTTGTTGTGTCTGCTGGGCTCCTGAGAGAAAAGGAGAAATCGTTTCCGTTGAGAGGAGAGCGGCTGACTCAGGGCTGACTGGCGCGGAGGAGCTGATACCCAGGGTCCAGCCCTGCAACTGTGCAGGAGCCTCCGCCTCCAGGAAATGGGGGTGGGGCTGCTTCACTCAGACTATGAATCAGGATCTTCAGAAAAACTGCAAACAGGACCTACAGCCCTAGTCTTGTTCCCTGCTCTGACTGCTAATCGCTGAGTGCCCTCAGCCCCCCAAGCTGTGAATGTGGAGAGTTGTGTAAATGTCCAATGACAGGTTGAGAGATAACAGGACGTCACTTTGGGCTGGCAGGCTTTTCTGACTCTTTTCAGCCTTGATTCTCATATCCTGGCCCTTAATAGTGAAGGGAGGTCGGACTCTGAGGAGGATCAAAACAGTTGTTCGATTCAAGGATGTGTCCAGTCCACCCTGAGAGCACCAAGGGGAGAAGGTTCAGGAGTGGTGACTCGGATCGAATCAGCTGCCTCCGTGACCTGGCTGTGGTCACAGGCATCCAGCGCAGACTGCCAGGCACATTCATGACTGCCCCACCCCTGCCCTGGTGGGCAGCCAGCATCCCCCACGGGCTCCCTGCCTTACACCCATTCTCTTTCCTCTCCCACCTCGACTCCATGGTCCTTTACACCATCCCTTCCTGCTAGCCTGTCTCCGTAAGTGCCCTGTACTAAGAGTCTCTTCCCCAACCTAGAGGTCTATTTTGCAAGAGCCCACGTCCATGACTGGAGGAGCTTCAGAATGGGTCGTGTCCGCTATATTTATTTGTATCCAAATATCTCCTTTGGCAAATCCCTGCTTGATGCTTACTTATAGCAACACAGATATGTAACAAGGGTACCTGAGGACTCAATGCAAAGGAAGGAAAATTAATTTTTAGGCCTTTCTAAAGTCTCGATCATCTTTTGTGCAAAGCAGAAGGTGGCAGATCACAAGCTGGCCTTATACTCTGTAGACTGCGGGGGCACCACAGAGCAATGAGGTGCAGTGAAAACATAAAGCTGGATTTTTAAATATGTTAATGATGAGAGGAAAGAATACTACTTGCACATTAAACATGAGATAAGAGAAGTGGTACATTTTTCTTCAGCAACTTCAGGATGGGAATATGGGAGAAGAGAGTAGAGTGTGAAATTTTAATGACCTGTTGTGGCTTTTAGGAGGAAAAACAAATGAAGAGGCATGGAAAGAAAGCAGGATATACTGAAAGGGACTGGAGGTTCATCTAAGAGGAGAGATTTTAGGATTAAAATAGAAAGGAGGCTGGTTTAGGGATTTCATCTTCCAGAATCCTGGGGTACCACTGTGCCGGGGGAGGCTGCCCATGCTTCAAAGTCAAGGGGTAGACATGGGACTCTGATAGGAAAGGACTCAGGTATGCTAACCAAGATTTTCCAGCAACGGAGCTAGGGAGCATGTGCAGATTTTCAGGTGGGTACAGAGAGCACCTGCACCTTGGGTGAAGGATCAGTCATGCGGCTCACAGAGGTAGCACAAACACAGGGAGCTGTTGCCAGGGTTTCCTGAGCCGTTACTAAGGGTCAGAGGAGGCCTTAGCTGTGGGCATGTCAGGCTGATCTCTGATGTGGCCAAGGAGTGAAGTCTGGGTGAGATGGTGCCCAGGCTAGGGTGCACCACACAGGGATGGGCAGTGGGCCCCAAAAGGGGCATGCAGAGGCTCATGAACCCAGATGCCTACAAAGAAGGAAGGGAGTCTGCATGCACCTCCGGTAAACTTGAACAGGAAAACAGGTCTTTGCCATACTTTCAAGGGCTTATTGCCATCCTGTCCTGGTTACAGCTCATCTCTGCAGGGGCTTCCTAGAGAGGAATGCAAAAGCTGACTTGATGGAGATACCCTTAGTGGAAGAGCAGAGATAATGTTCCTCACCAGTGTTTCCCTTCATCAAGGGCTGGAGCTGGAAGCGAGATGGCTAAAGTGGGGGATGGTCTGGAACAGACTGGGATGGTTTATGTTTATGCTGAGTTATCAACGTAACTGAGGCTGTGAACCCATTCCTCACCTTACCACTCTCCCTCACTGCACTACAGATGGCTGGCTCTGACGCTGTGTTACAGAGAAAAGCTCTTTAGAAGAAGTAAGAAGAAAAAACTAGAAAGACGTTCACCTCAAAACTAAGTTCCGGTCCAGTGGGGCAGGCAATTGAGGCGCTAGTCTGGGGTCAGTGACCTAGATTAGGTCCAGAAGAGATAGAAATTTAGAAGCCTGGGTATGTGTCAGGGGGCACAAAGGAGGGGATCCACTTTAAAGGTCATGGCAAGGCTAAGGACAAGAGTTCAGAAGGCCAGCCAGAATAGCACTCATGACCAGGCTGGTCATATTTAGCAAGAAGATGGTCTCACTGTGGGGAAAGAACTGGGTATATCTATGGTTTGAGTCGGGGTGAGTCTTGGTTGACTTAATCCTGTGATTGGTTCGTGGACACAAAACCCAACCTGAGACTGTAAGAAATAAGATACTTGCTAGGGTTTCAGGGAAAGAAAATTTTTCCTTTCCAATTTGGTAAGATATTTTATTCCTGGGCGTGGAGTGTGAATATGTGAGACCTACAGCTACTGTAGCCATGGGGTAGAGGATGTGGGGCCAGGTGGGCTGCAGGCCCATGTCATGTGGAGCCTATGTGTGGCAGGGCAGGAGTGCTGACTTTAATGGCATTGTCTGAGCTGCTGGATCAAACCTGACCTGAAACACCAGTTACCTCTGAACTTCAGATATATGAACAAATACACCTATTATTATTATTATTATTATTATTATTATTATTATTATTATTATTACCACTTTGAATGAGATATTCTGTTTTTATTTTTCAATATAGTCTTAATTGATGCATTATGGATGGGTGAAGGGAACAAAGCCTACAGGAGGAGTTATAATGCTCTGTAAATGCCTCTAATTTCAGGAATCAGGTCTGAAAGGAAACAAATCCTCCTGGAATCTCAAGGGATGGTGATTTTGAATATTACTTGAGAGCAGTCCCCCAGGGTGGGAGCCTCTACCAAAAACGGAACACAGACTGTACAAGGCCAGTAACGATGTTCAGAAGGTGAATGGTGAGAATGCCATCACTTTGTATTTGATTTGCTTTTTGGGCTTTCCTAAAAGGGTGGGAGGTGGGTCAGGATTTCTTGCACTCTGCTAAATGTTTTGTTGAATTCGTCTATGAGGTAGGAAAAAACTCACAAAATTGGCCCTTCCAGATTGCTCTCTAAGTTCTGAGAAAGTAAGACAGCCCCAAATACCACAAGCTGGCTGAGCGTGGGTGGTGGCAGGAGAAGGCGCAGAAGTGTTCCTGGTAGAAGGCCCCCCAGTGTGATCTTCCTGGAAGAACTGTGCTCCTGGGTCCGGGATCCACCCTACAGCCTCACCCTCCCACTCCCCAGGGGCCAGCACCATGTGCTGAGGCTGCTCTTCCAAAGCACTCTTTAGTTGGGGTTCACTCACTCATCCCAGGAAAAAGTCACCTGCAGAGGAAAGCTGCACAGATAGGCAGTCCCTTTCAGTGGCCTGACGTCACAGAGCAAGGGAAGCTCCCCAGTACCGCTACTTCTCTTCTGTTTCTCGCATTGTCTCCAATATTAAAATGCAAGTGCTGAGTGACTTGTGAGCATGTGCCCTAAATGATATTGATCATCTCTTAATATGAACTAACTCCTCAGACCCTTTCCGGAGGGCAAGTTTGGACTTCTGGAGAGGGGAGAGAGCATGAATGTGGAAGGAGACCAGGAGGAGAGAACTGATAACTATTGAGGAGTTGCTGCAAGTTGGGTCTCTTGATGGACCCTTCATATACATGTAGTGTTTCCCAAAGAGAGTGCTGAGAAAGCTAGTCCTGCAGGAGATAGGTCTCTAAACTTTTTTGCTCACCTACTTACTAAGAAAATTTTGAATAATTACGTACACTTTTGTACCTGTTTAACATTAAGAAAACTATTCACTGTAACTTTAAAGATTTTTTTAAATTAATAAGAGTAGAAAATATTACACATTTGATAGCATGAAATCAGGTGAGGCTTAATCACAATTGGCATACATTTTTCATAATAAGACTTGATAAAATAAATTCTGACTGGCTTATTGCATGGAGAGTATCAAATCTGAAAGCAATGATGTGAAATTTTTACCTAAGAGCTTTCTTTGATGTATCTCAAAACATTTGGTGGTCTCAGAAAACATTCCAGTTACAGGCTAAAGAATATGTATCATGAAGCTGTACGACTTCAGCTATTCTGAATTCAGGGCGTCTCGGCATGAACTGAACATCACGTTTAATTCAAAGCTTCAGGATTAAACAAAAAAGTCTGGATGAGACAGAGGACCCTACTAGTTTCATGATTTAATATTAAAGGAGCAGGCAATTCAGGGTACTTGGACCCCAGGGCAAGGCCCCATGATAAGATTTGGGGTGAATGAGAAGCCAGCATCTCTTAAAAAGGGGGGACAAGGCCACGGTATTGGGACGGCAGTTATTCTCAGGTGGATTAGTTTTATGAAAGAGCACATATGAATGAAATCTGGAAACTGAGTCCTTTTAAACTACCTGTGTCTCTTGGAAAAATTCATGTGCCCCTGAGGTACATGAACCCCATCATCAAGGCAACTCTTGTAGATTGCTCCATGACAACAGGGCTCCAAGGTTAAGCTGATTTGGGAAATGCATGCCAGATTCTCTTACCCACTTCTTAAAGGCTCTGAGAAGGCCTGCAATAAAGAAACACATCCTTGTTTTCCAAATATACGTGTTTATTTTTATTTAACACCTGTTAGCATTACCATAAAAACTTTTGGAATAGTGTCATTATTGGCATTCTACAGATAAAGAAACTGAAGTTAAGTCACTTGCTCTAGGCCAGGGGTCTACAACCTCTTTCTCTGAAGGGTCAGATAGTAAATGTTTTAACTTTGAGAGCCCTTTGGTCTCTGTTGTGGCTGCAAAACTCCATTGTTGCAGCACAAAAGCAGCCACAGACAATTCATCAACAAATGAGCTGTAAGTTCCAATAAACCTTTATTTACAAAATCAAGTGGTGGGCCGGATTTGGTCCACAGGCCACGTGCAGTTTGACAACCTCTGCTCTAAGCTCTATACCTAAAGGGATTTGAAGTCAAGTCTGCTGACTTTACGATGTCAATCCTGTCCCCACGCGTCACCTGGTCAGGTGTCATGGAGGGCCCCAAATGGGAGGCTGGGGCACAGGAGACAAACCTCACCTCCTGGAACATTTTGCCAAGGACTGGCCCCTTCCAGCTTAGCATGTTCTGAGGCCAGTGTGGTCTCTCCCTCAGTGTTAGAGTTCGCCTGCCATCACCTGCACGCATCTTCAATAAGCAAATCAATATGGGTCTCAAAGTCCAAAGAGAAAGTATCCCCCCCAGGCCCTAGCTGCCAAGTACAAAGAACACAAATCATCTTTTAGGACAAATCAACAGCCTGACAGTCCCGACCTCAGTGGGCCCTCGTGGACAAGTTCTTTCTCGTGTTGTTTAATAGGTTTGTCCTTGAGTCAAGAGCTTCTGAATAGTGCTGGTAATGAGATTAGCTATTTTTATTTTAGTTCTTCAAAGCTTTCAGAAAGCTAAAAGGTATTCATAAATCTTTGCCTGCTGCCAAGGTAAAGGTATTTACACGGGAAAGGAATGCCTACGTGACCTGCCCTGATGTGAAGCCATACATCCTTGTAGGACTGGCCGTGAGAAGAGCCTGACAGAGTTCATTCTTGAACAGAATCAAATGATGGTCATTATTTCTTGGGTGGAGATCGCACCCTGGAAACAGAACTCATCTGGGGCAGCTGCAAAATGCAGAAGAGGATTCAGCAGGCCCTCATCACAGAGCCCTTCACAAAGGCCTTCAGTACATGGTTAACCTCCACAACAATGGAAAGAACTATTTTCATTTTTCTGAGAATGCTAGACAGGGGTCCCATCATAAAAGCCTGGAGATGTCATGCTAAGGGGGTCCGATTGGAAACTGCAGAGAACTGTGTCAGAAGGGGAGTGACTCGCTCAAACATACATTAAGAAAGTCCCTTCAGGCATCAGGATGGACAGGAGGGAGGTGGGAGGATTTGATGGTAGTCTAGGAGAGACACGATGGGCACCGGATTTTCGGCTGGGATGGCAGGGGATGGAGAAGAGAGCGTGGGAGATGGGGATCGTCATTAGGACTAAAGGTCACTCTGATATGGACAACTGAGGTTTGCTCAGTCTGGTGACAGGTGCCATACAGATGTGGTTTCCAGCCTCCTCCTCTGCCTCCAAACATACTGGCACCCCGGGCCCTTCCCATAGGAACATTCTGGAGCTGCTCTTAGCATGAAGCATTCTATAAACTGCTGCCTGGTTTTTGCAACAAACATGGTCCTCTTCAAAATGAAGGTCAGTACCCTGGCTTCTTGCTTCCATACCTACTGAATAATCTTTCTGCTTTATCATCATTACCACAAACATGGAGCAATATCCAGATGGGTCACTTCTTGAAGCAGAGAACAAAAAAGTGTCTTTGACAATGTGGAGTGTCAACTACAAAGGAACAGCATGGTGGAGAAGCGCTCAGAGCTTGGTTATGACAGACTGTTTCCAAAATAGCAGCTGAGAAACCATCTTAAACGTGGAAATCCCTGTGGAAACGCAAGTGTCTCTTCTGCCCTCTCGAAGCCTGCCAGGGCGCAGAGGCTGTGTCATAGATCAGTGTCACCCGCCACCCAGGGGCCGAGGACTTCTGGTAATTGTTGAAACTTCACTCACTGTTTCCCGGGCGTATCAGGCCTTGGCAGGTCGCGGCGGGCGCCAGTCTCTGCTTCCTTTGAAGCCTCTCTCCTTTCGCGCTGGCCAGTTCATTAGCTGCCAACAGGCTGCGGCCCCGGCTGCCCGCTGCTGCCACCTGACACCGCTTTGGGCTTTGTTCCCGCACCACTGGAACTCGGTGGCAAAAATCAGATCCAAGTCAGCGTTATCACGGGAACTGCAGAAGCAGCCCGTTCTCGGGTTTTCGGTGTTCCTCCGCATTTGGCTGCTCCTTCCCTGCTGCCGTCCTCGCCTTCTCCCTGACCTGTCCTCTCAGGCTCTAACTCCTAGCCTGTCCATCGGATTCCTGCTATAAACTGGATTCTATGTGGGGGCTCTGAGATGCCCAGGGCCTGGTGCCTCCCCTCAGGGACTGGCAAGTCAGCTGGAAAGAAAGGAATGTGCACAAATAGCAACCCCCACTTCAGGCACACAATTCCATGTCCTCTGGCCTCACAGAGAGGCCTTCTCCTGGTGCCTGAGTGGATGTAAGTGCCGATTCAGAGGTACCAAGCGAGAAAATAAAAAATTTCTTCTTGGGGGTCATAGAGAACCTTCTGTTCACATTTTTGTGGTGTGGATAATGGCTGGGCCTAGAGTGAATAGGAAAGCTTCATATACTGGGCTAGGATACCTTTCATTATGGTCCATTAGATTCATTTTTACATCAAACAAACGTTAGCTGTGTTTTTTGTTTGTTTGTTTGTTTTATTTTGTTTTGTTTTTAAGACCCTAGGATCATAAGTGGGACCTCCAGAAAACTAGGTACATGCAGGTGAGGATGGGACAGATGCCTGACTTCAATGTAAATCAGAATATGGTTCCAACAAACCCTACTGATGTTTAGTTTCTCGTCTCTCCCCTGCAAAGTGACACAGGAGAGAAACTAGCAGAAAAGATGAACAGAATTCTCAGGGGAGGAGCTTTGAGCTCTATTGTTTTTCTTCATCCACTCATCTCTCCACCTTGAAGAAACTGTATTTAAGACTCTGGTGGAACTTGGCCACAAAGCATTCCATTCAGACCTTTTGTCCTGTAAGGGAGAAAAAAGTAATTCCAAAATGCTGATCTCACTTTTCTGTTGGAGGCTTCTGAGCTCTGTCTGTCCAAAGAACATTCTGCTAATTAGTCAGACAGCCGGTGAGTTAGAGCTGCTTGGCTTTTAAGGGAATAGGCATTGTACAAAGCGTAAGCATCTCTGACAGTTGGGATTTCTGCTTTCAATTTGCTGACACTGAGTTCTTCTCTGGTGTGATCAAAAAAGTCCAGCCGTCTGTGGTTTTGAACAGCACTGAGTGTTTGATCACAGGCCTGTGTGTGGGATGGAAGAGGAGACTCGCTAGGCAACAGGTCTGGGCTAAACTGCAGGGCTGAGTAGTGGGAGAAAGGGCTTTACCCTTATAGACACTGAAGAGTGAATCATAATCTCTTGGCTCATTTACTCCAGTCATTTGGGGCTGGGTTGGCTCATTGCCCTTGGACATCTTTAACTTTCCTCTATTCTCATGTGACTTGTCATGTACCAGTGAACTACAGCACAGGGCTTTAGAATCAAACAGGCACTGCAATCCTGAGTCTCCTTGCCTACTTTGGGTGAGATCCTAATCTTTCTAAGCCTCAGTTTCTTCATCTGTAAAATGGGGATAATCATCACATACAGGGTGACCATGAGGATTAACCACAATAAATTATACTGAGTAGCTGGCCCACTGCCTAATCCATTGCAGGTGCTCAAGAGATTATTTCCCTTTCTGATCTCAGCTTTGCCACATAATAGCTGGGAGACTTTTAGCAAGTCATTTAAATATTTCTGGCCTCAGTTTTCTTTATCTTTAAATTGGAGACACAACTCCTGCTCACTGGGATGTTCTGAGGTGTCTGGACACACGTGCCTGTGTCTGTGGGTGATGCCACCACTATGAGACCTGCCTGATGGCTCAGTGGTCAACTTCACTGGCACTGCCCTTGTGGAATAGAAGAGTGTGTGGCTTATGTCTGAGAGGTCAAGGGGTGTGTCTCCCAGAAGTGGGACAAGCCTGCAGGCATGCTTCTTGCAAGTGGATATCCTAAATGTAAATAAGAAATTGTTTTTCCTTCACAAAGTATGATGGTTAATTTTTATGTGTCAACTTGACTGGGCCACAGGAGGCACAGACATATGGTCAAACACTATTCTAAGCTGTCTATGAGAGTGTTTCTGGATGAGATTAACATCTGAATGGGTAGACTGAGTAAAGGAGATTGCCCTGCCCAAATGTGGTGGGCCACACCTAATCAGTGAATGATCTAAACTGAACCAAAAGACCAACCCTCATGAGGGTAAGAGGGGATTCCTCTTGCCTTACTGCCTCTGAGCTGGGACACTGGTCTTTTCTTGCCTTTGGACATTAGCTGAAACATCTCTCTGTGGGTCTTGATTCCTACTGGTCTTCAGACTGGAACTCACCCCACCTGCTCTCCTGGGTCTCCAGCCTGCTGATCTTGGAACTTCTCAGCCTCCATAACCATGTATGCCAATTTTTTATAATAAATCTGTCTATCTATCCATTCAATCATCTAACTCTCTTACTGGTCCTATTCCTCTGGAGAATCTTAATACGGAAAGTCATTTGTCACTCTTTGCTCTCGCACTGTGTCTGTCTTAATCCAGAGGTTTCTCATCCCAGAATATGAGCAGCAAAACTGATTTTTTTGCTTTCAGCCCTCAGATGAGTCTTCCTAAAATTCCAATTACCTCCCGTCTTTTTCCTACTCAAAAATTCAACGGCCCCATCACCTAGATAAACTGAGGACCCCTCAGTCTGATCTGCAAGACCCACCTATCTGGTTCACTTTATCTTAGTTCCCACCTTTTTGCTCACACACTCTCCACTCATTCACGAAACTCTCATCACTATTTTCCAAAAAAGATGTGTATATTCTAAACTCCTAGCCGTGGTCCATGCCCTTCCTCCTACCCAGAATGCCTTTCCTTTCAGCCCATCCTAAACATAACCTCATTTTTGCCATGAGCTGTTATAGTCATTGCAGCCCATTGCAACTTGGCTTAGGAAACAAGTGCCTGAGTTTCTCAGCTCAGGAATGGTCACAAGTGAAGCAGGGAGGGGAAGCAGGTTTGTTGGGGAAATGATTTTTTAAACACTTGGAGACTTATGGCAATGGAATTTTTGGTGGGGGTGGGGAGTTTCTCCTTTCAAAATCATGTTGGACTTCAATGAGAGAAATGTTGTTTAGGGGAAATGTTTCTTGAAACTTTTTGTCCCACGGGCACCTGACAATCTTCTTGAATTCTTTTTTCCTTTTTCTTTCTTTTTTTTTTTTTTTACCATCCTAAGCATTTTTATTTATTTATTTATTTATTTTTTATTGAAGTATAGTCAGCTTGCAATGTAGTGTTAATTTTGGGTGTACAGCATAGTGATTCAGTTACACACATATATATTCTTTTTCATTGTATTCTATTACGAGGTATTGAATATAGTTCCCTGTGCTATACAGTAGGACCTTGTTGTTTATTTGTTTTACATATAGTAGTTAGCATCTGCAAATTCCAAACTCCCACTTTATCCCTCCAACCCCTTTCCCGACCCTGATAACCTTAAGTTTGTTTTCTATGTCTGTGAGTCTGTTTCTGTTTTGTAAATAAGTTCGTTTGTGTCATGTTTTTACTTTCCACATATAAGTGATTGAATTCTAATTTTAAAAGTTGAAATAGTTTGATTGGTTTTTCTAGTTAGAAAAGAATAAAGAATAAAAGCATAAAGTTTAAGAAGACTAGAAAAAATATATAGAGAAGAAATAACAATTACCTGTATTTCTAATACTCTAAAATTAAAGCTGATATTTTCATGTATATCCCTTCTGGTCTTTTTTGTGTGTGTGTGCTTGGTTCTTTTTAAAAGTGGAAGTTTTCAAATTGCTTAATAATGTTAACAATTTTTTTATGTAACTACAAGAAACTCTTTGAATTTCAATATAGTTTTTCTTTCTCTTTCTGGCTTACTTCACTTAAAATGACGACCTCCATGTCCATCCATATTGAAGCAAATGACATTATTTTATTCTTGTTGTGGCTGAGTAGTATTCCGTTGTATATATGTATACCACATCTTCTTTATCCAGTCATCTATTGGGCATTTAGGTTGTTTCCATGTCTTGGCTATTGTAAATTGTGCTGCTGTGAACATTGGGGTGCATGCATCTTTGAATTATAGTTTTTTCTGGATATATGCCTAGAAGTGGGATTGCTGGATCATATGCTAAGTCTATTTTTAGTTTTTTAAGGAACCTCCATACTGTCCTCCATAGTGGCTGCATCAATTTACATTCCCACCATCACTGTAGGAGGGTTCCTTTTTCTCCACACCCTCTCCAGAATTTATTATTTGTAGACTTTTTAATAATGGCCATTCTGACTGGTGTGAGGTGATGTCTCATTGTAGTTTTGATTTGCAGTTCTCTTGTAACTAGCAATGTCAAGCATCCTTTCATGTGCCTGTTGGCCATCTGGATGTCTTCCTTGAAGAGATGTCTTTTTAGGTCTTCTGCCCACTTTCTGATTGGTTGCTTGTTTTTTTGATATTAAGATATATTAGCTGTTTGTATATTTTGGAAATTAGTCTCTTGTTGGTTGCAATATTTGCAAATATTTCCTCCCATTCTGTAGGTTGTCTTTTTGTTTTGTTGATGGTACCTTAGCTGTGCAAAGCTTTTAAGTTTAATTAGACTGCATTTGTTTATTTTTGCTTTTATTTCCATTACTCTAGGAGCTGGTTCGAAAAAAATACTGTTGTGATTTAAGCCAAAGAGTGTTCTGCTTGTGTTTTCCTTTAGGAGTTTTAGAGTATCTAGTCTTATAAATAGGTCTTTAATCCTCCTGGTCTTTAAAGGGGCATTTAAAATTTTTTTAAAAAGGAAATTATGTCACATGTACTCTTTTATATATATTTTATACATTATATTCAGCAATATAATGAGACTATCTTCCACATCAACATATATAGATCTAAATAATAACTTTTAATGACCATTTAAGGGTAGACTAAAATGTATCTAATCAGTCCTGTTGACAAATATTTAACTTCTTTCCATTTTTCAGTTTTGTACACAACCCCATCGTGTACCTCTAATTATTTTCTTAAAAGAAATTCCTCAATGTGTGACATTATAGTTTGTATAGTTGGGTCTGGAAAATTGTATTGATTTTTAGAGACAAAATCTGCAGGTGTTCATTGTAAAAACAGAAGAAAATAGAGTGATAAGCAAAACGAAGGTAAACTAACTCACAATTCCACCCCCCAGAGATAAACTACAGGTAGGTTTCCATGGCATTCCCTCCTGGAGTTGACAGAACACTCATTGTAGCATTCCGATCATTTCTTTCTATTTTCCTGTTTGCCCAAGTGGTTGAAATTTTATCCTCACTAGATGCCTTTACACTTTATTCATTATTACTGTTTTTCTTTCCAGCTTATATATTAGGTGTCCCAGCAAAATCAAGGTTAATCTGACATGATATGTAAGAAAGGACTGAGAGGGAAAGCCATACCTCTGCTGCTCTAGTCTTGTGATCTATATATTTAAAACTTTTTTTTTCTTTTCTTTTTTTTTTTCAGCTTCAGGCTCCTGCCTTGGAAACTGGGTATGGTGCCACAGGGCTGTGTCACCTTCCTCCAGACACACAGAGTTCAGCACACTGCGATCTTGTGTTAGGAACTTCCCATCTGCCCACATCATCAGCTTTTTGAGCAAATGACTTCTCTCTGGGTTATTCCATCTCTTTCCTGTTCTCATTCAATGCCTCCCCATCACCCAGGACTGTATTAGGGAGCACCTCGAGTTCAAGCAGCTTCTCTCCCTCTTCTTTAGATTTCACTCTGCATAGCACAGTGTCTGCCTTATAGCAGCTGCTTAAATAATCAAATTTTGAATCAAATTATCCACCAGAATATTAAGAGTAGGACAATGAGAGAAATTGGAAAGGATGACTTTCCTGGGCCTTAGGCACTTTTGCCTTCCTGGGGTCTTTCCTCCACTTAAAAAAAGGATTTAAAATTATATTTTCCAATTGCCTTGGTATAAAAATTAATTTAATCCAGGCTGGTTTTATTATTACCTATTTATTATTATTTTATTCTTTTTTCTTCTGACTTTAAAATAAAGAAAACATTTTCATCGGCATTGCGCTTGATGGATAAGGTGCCCATCTGTGTTTTGGAAGTTAAGGGCAAAATGATGTGATTCTAGAGGGGAAATTCTCCTTCTGGGATTGGCCGGGTTTTCCACTTTCGTGCTGGTTACTGAGAGTCTGCTATGGTCAGAGGAGTCTGCTTATGTATTTTATGCTTATATAATCATCCACCAGCCCTCTGTGTTAATTTCTGCAGTTATTTCTCATTTTACAGAAAAAGTAACCAGGGTATACCGGGACGAAATTAAAGGTAAAGTCATATGGTTAATAAGTGGTGGGACTGGGATTGCACAAATATTTCTTGAGCATCTGCTGTGTGCCAGGCACCATCCCGGACACTGGGGAATTGCAGTGAGCAAAGCGAAGTCCCTGCTTTTGTAAAGCTTCATTCTCAGTGTGATTCCAAGGCCTTTGCACTTAACTCCTGGGCCACAAGGCGTGTGTGGAAGCTTCTTCCATTCTGGTGGCTGAGGTTTTATAAGTGGTGAGAAGCTCTGTGTCTTGTGGATGGACAGTCAAAACCCTGGCCAGAATTTCACCTGCCTCTCTGCCTCTGCATCTGACATTATGTGGCAGCTACTCATTCCCATGGACTCAAAGGCTCTTCCACTGGGAATCCCTCCCTTTTCTCCATGGACCCTACCCTGCCTTGGCTAAGACTAGCCTGACTCCTGTCCCCGTCAGTGCCAGCTTAGTCTTCCACAGTTGTCTGTCTCACCGGTGCTGCCAGAGAGAGCTCCATGAGACGCACATCTGGGTCAGGTCCTTATCCCTGTTTAAGACCCTCCATAGCTCCCAGCTGCCCTCAGGATAAAGACTCTATTCTCCAACCTGGCCCGTCAGACCTATTCTCATGTGGCTCCTGCTGCCTCCAGCCTCACCTCATTTCCCTTCTTTTTTCCTCCCCTGCTCACCACCTTCCATCCCTAGTGAATTAATTAACTGCCATTCTCTCATTAGTCAACAAACTCTAATTGAGCACCTACTATGTGCCCTGCTTTGTGCAGCATGCCTGAGGATAAAGAATAAGACCCAGCCCTTGATCTTTAGAAGCCTGGAGCCTGAACCGCTGTGCCTTCTGTGAGTGGGATGAAACTGCAGAAGAGGACGGGGTACTATGGGAGTCCTGGACACAGCGATGACACCTCACCCCAGAGAGAGGAGAGCTGGTCCCTGCGAGCAGGTGGGTAAAGTCAAAAGCTTCCCTTGGGAGGATGAGGGCGAGCCTAGAGAACAAAGTGGGGGAGGTGGAGTGATGAAGGCAGAGGGAGCTCCGTGAGGGACAGTCGGGGGGGAGCCCCGACTGGGAGCACCAGGTTCAGTCTGGCTGGAGCAGATGACAAGTAGGCAGGGCCAGATCCTCGGGACCTGTGAGGTCCAGGAGTCTGCACTTACCGTGAAGGTTATGGGGAGGGTTGTTAGCACAGATATGAGAATGATAGCAAAGCTGGTATAGTAATGGAGGCGAGAAATTATGAAGGTGGCGGAGATGGAGAGAAGTGGGCAGGTTGGAGAGATGATAAGGGAGTAGAAAGAACAGGGCTCAGTGTCCAAATGGATGTTGGGGCGAAGGAGAAGGAGAGTGCAGGCATCATTCCCTGTGACCTCTCTTCCCCCATGTCTTTGCATCGGCTGCTTATTGCTTCTGATTGGACTGTTCCCCCCAAATAAGTCTGCTCACCACTGCCACTCAGCTCAGGTGTCACCTCTCCCTGGAAGCCTTCCATAACTGTCAGGATCCAGCAGGAAGGAGATGGCATGTCATCATTAAGCAATTAGGGGAATAAGAGAAGGGACCAGTTACAAAGGTGTGAGCAGAGTTTAAGAAAACCAGCAGGTGATGGAGCAGCACCCATGGCTAGTAGTACTGTTACCATCCCAGAGGTTAGAAAGGGCCAGGGAAGAGAAGGTTTCTAGAACCCCAAGGAAAGAGTTGTGTGGCCAGGGCTACCTGGCAAGAGCTGCATCCTTCAGAGGGGTGGATATAGCCAGTCTGCAGTGATCCCGAGAGGACAACTCCCAGAGAGACTTAACACCCGAGCCTTATTCTTTCCCTTCTGCTCATCTTTCACCAAGGCTCCCCATTGGCCAAATCCACCTGGAAGCAGCAGGCATGGGGTCCCATTGATGTGGTCTCTGTGAGCCAGCCGCAGGGCACAGAGAGGGTGGAGAGTGGACCAGTGTGTGAAGACACCCACAGCGCTGCCCCTGACCACCCCCAGCCCCAGTCTCGGTCAGCAGCCTCTCCCGTTATCTCCTGCGACACCCTGCGATCCTCGCCATCACAGCACTACTCAGGCCCCCCATCCCCACACACACTAGACAGTGAGCTTCTTGGGGGACACCTGCCACATCTTATCCATCTTGGTATCTTTCAGGCCTCGCACGGAGCCTGGCACAGAGTAAGGGCTCCATAAATATTGAATAAATAAGGATCCACCTTATCAAATGCCAGTTTCATATAGAAAGTAAATTTCTTAATCTATTATCAGCTCAGACGCCTCAGGGTGGTTTATGACAAGAAGGGACACGTTTCAGCATTAGAAGTTTGAAGTTAATGTCCCCAGAGGACATGTGCTTCCTCGTTTTATTCTTGTCTTGGTGGATCAGTGTGTCGCCAGTCAACAAGCACACAGCAGCCTCCCCTGGCGGGAGGCAGAATTCCTACCTGAAATGAACACGCGTCGGTGATTCATTTTCTTTTTGTAACAAAGCTAACGCAAAGCAGCTGAAAGCGGTGACAACATTATTTCATGCAAATGGTATAGGACGGATCAAACAGAAAGGTGTGCTGGGAAATGCACCAGGTAAAGGCAGCAACACAGAGCTCACAGCTGTCTGCAACTCGGTTGTGTTTACGGAATGACAGTGCAGCCATAAGGGCAGGAGCAGGATGACAGAGTTGCAGACCCCGGCAGCTCTCCTGTGGGTCCAGGCTTCTCCATTGTCACAGCCATCCCAGGTCGCCTCCTCTTACAAGCTGTCCTGTACTGAGGAACTAGGGGAAACTATTCTGGCAGCAATTTTCATCCCATCATATTATTCTCTAGCTTAACGTTCAAACTCTTTTGATAAGCATCTCCCACTCCACCCTTAGTAATGGAACACATCCTCCTGTAATTGGTTCTCCATCGCGCACCTACAGCTCCTCTCACTGAATGCTGTTAAATGCAAACCATCTGTCTTCACTTTGTTGTGAATTCCCGCCACTTCCCATACCTAGTAGGCACTGGTAGGGGATTTCTGATTAAAAATGTACCTACTCCACACAGGTCACAAATGTAGCTCCCCCCCACCCCCTTGCTAAAAGTTGATGGCAGCACTGTGTAATGACATGGCTTCTTCTCCGTTCAGCCACTAATCCTGTAGATGGATAATTTTGTTCTTGCCCCCACTAAGCCTGGAGAGCTCTGCACGCCGTGGAAAATCAGAAGTGTTGCCAGCTTGCTACCTGATTCCTCTCTGCCTCCAAACACAATGCAAAACAAGCTCCTGTTTCTAGGCTGCATATTAATAGAGATTGCTCTTCAACTTCAGAAATGTCCTTGGCACAGAACATACGAGCCGACCAGTCATGGGAGTCCTCTCTCTCCATCTTACAGGGCCACGGCCGAGATCTTGGTGACCGTGTTCGGGAAGCCCACGGTGGAGTGACTCTGCCTGTCCTGATTGCCCGGGTGAAGGAGGGAGGAAACGTTCCCTAATCAGTCCCCAGAACCTGGAGCCAGACCCATAGGGATTCATGGATTCACTCCATGTCTCCTTCTCTGAGAGCCAACTGCCGGGCAGGGCGGCCATCTTACACAACTCTACATACGGCGCTCCCTGGGGTTGTCAAATGTGGGGACCCAGTGCCAAGCACTGTCTTGAACATAGCAAGGCCACTGGCTGTGCTGCTCGCCTTTGTTCCTTCAGATGCATCCTCCATCCACCGCCCCTCTCCCCTGCTCTGTGTCCCAGGAAGCAGGCCAGTATGCCTGGCATCAACTCTCTTGCCCTCCAACTTCCCACTGGCAGGGGATTAGGAGGAGGGGAGTGACAGCAAACCTGCCTCCCTGCCAGGTTGCTGTGAGTTTGCACAAAGGCTGCAGCCCCCCATCAGGCAGCCCAGCCCTCTCTACTCAGCTCCCTTCTGAGTTCCAGCGAGCACTCTGATTGCCCCACGTCTCTGGCCCCAGGGTACCATGCTCTCCCTTGCTGCCCTCATCTTTCTGAATGGTCCCTCTATTAAACTCTTTTAATTTGACTCAGTTCAAGCATGCCATTACTGATTTATTGCTGTAATCCTGACCCATAGAGTGGTAAGGAAGACAGAGCTTAACAGTGAAGAAGAGACAGGCGACCAGCATGTTTGTAAATATAATGCATATAATTTCAGGTAGTGATAAGGGCTAAAAAAAAAAAAAAAAAAAAGAGGAAAATTGGGTAATGGGATGAAGAGGGCCTGGGGAGGAATGTACTTCCTAGAGTGGCCTGGAAAGGCCTTTCTGAAGAGGTGACCTCTGACAAACACCATAAAGATGAGAATGAGGCAACTGCGCCTACATGGAGAAAGAACATTCCAGAAGAGCAGATGCAAAGGGCCCGAAATGGAAAAGAGTTTGAATAGAATAGAACCTGGCAGACCAGAGGAGAGTAGTAGGAGATGAGGTCAGGGAGGGAGGGCATAAGGGAGTCTGGGTTTTATCCTCAGGGCAATGAGAAGTCATGATAGAATTTGGGGCAGGGGAGTTGTAATGGCCACTGTCCTTACAGAAATCAGATTAAACCGTGCACAGGTTTAGCTTAAGAGAACACGATGAAAGGACATTCACATAGGTATGGGTGGGGTTAGGGAACGATTAAAGGGAAGCTTGTGGGAACTAGCAACAGAGAGAAGCTGTTAGCAGCCCCATGCCTGAAGGGGACAAGGAGCTGTCACTGGCGTCTGGGAAGTGAAGGAGCCAGGAAAGAGGGGCCACGGCCAGGAGCTGTATCAGTCGGTGACTTCCAGAGGCCGTTAGGAAGGTTTGGAGGGTGGAGAAGGAGGCACGTCAGAGGAGGGTGGATGACACAGGAGTTCTGACTTAGCAGGACGACTGAGCACTCAGCCACCTGCACATCTGATGTGAAGTAGAGAAGCTGGGAAGAAGGAATTTCCTCTTCCACTGATGACCCCAGTCCCAACGTGTGTCAGCAAATCCTAACGGTTTTCATCAACATGAACACCTCCAGGGCTCCACCAGGCAACTGGGAGGTTTGGGGGAAGGCAAGAGCAAGATGTGGGGACTGAGGTAAAGGGGGCTGCCAGCCCACAGAAGGGCTGCTGATGGACAGCCTGAACGCAGGAGAGCTGTCTGGGACCTGGAGCCAGCCCGCAGTTTCCAGGATGATTTATTCGGTCAGCTTCCCAGGCATGCAAAACTTTCCCAAGTCCTTTTATTGTTGCACTCCCACGGTGGCATGGGGGCCAGGAAAGCCCATCAGGTGCCTATTTGGGCTGAACAAAGGCCTCACTGCCTTGCACCTGCTCACGCTGAGGGGCATGCATTAGCTGGCTGGTCCAGGCCGGCAAAAAGAGATGGCTTCCCACCCTCTGCTCCGAAGTGTAGAGAAACATGGAGTTCTAAGTGAGACTCAATTCTAGGGAAAAAAAAAACACTTTGGGGGTTACTCGGAGAAAGTAAATATCCCCTCTTCTGGTTTCTGTTTCATGGTAAGGTACAGCTGGAAAAAAACAACAAAGAGGGCATTGCCCTCTTAAGAAGTCTCGGCTGCCTCCCACTGATATTAATCTTATCCAGTGGTTTCCAAATGTTTTTAGCAGCACAATTCTTTTGCAAACAAAATCTGCCACAGAATCTTAATGTAAAACACAGACAACATCCTAGTGGCCATTGCCGAGACACGCCCACAGCCCTGATTTCCAGCCAGCTGAGCGCGATATTCCCAACTAGGCATGTGTGTGGAAGTGAGGATTATTGAGGTATAATCTGCATACAGTAAACTTCATCCTTTTAAGGGGTACAGTTGAGTTTTGATACAGTCTTGTAATAGCACCACAATCCAGACACAGGACAGCTCCATCACGCCCCCAGCTCCCTCTTGCCCCTTTGTAGTCCATCCCTTCGCCTCTCCCCCATTCCCTGCAACCACTGATCTGATTTCTGTCCCTGAAGCTTTGCTTTTCCAGAATGTCATACAGATGGAGTCCTGCAGTATGTGCCCTTTGGTGTCGGGCTTCTCCCACTCAGCCTAATGCTTTTGAGGGTCATCGTATCAGTAATTTGCTCTCCTTTATCGCCAAGGAGAAGTCTATTGTTCTTGCCTGGTTTTCAGGGCTGTCCTTCTGACTCTTTTCTGCATAGCATGTAAAGTCTTCCATTCAAATAATTTTCTTTCTTCCTTAAAATACTGAGATTGAAACCCTGGTAACAGCATGGAGGGAACACGTGCAGAGTGGGGCTGTTTGAACCCAGAAGTGTCATCAGTGTGCCACACTGCTACGTGAGACCTGTCACTCACCAAGCTGGCTCTCTTAGTTTCCAGAGTACCTCTGACTCTCCCCAGGACAAGAATTCCTTGGAATTTTTAAATCAAAGCCAGGGAATACTGCTTGCCTCGTTTTTTCCTTTTTTTTTCCACTTAAATTATAATTAGCAGACAAATTCTTAAGCCAGGGAAAGAATGCAAGGGAATATATTTGTTCAGAAAGCAACATTGGCTGCTAAAGGTCTTCAGGACAAAGCTATGTGGCCCAAAGACAAATCCACACAAAAACTGCAACCCAAAAACTTCGACTTTGGCCACTGATCATTTGACCACACAGTTGCAAGAATCTTTTGGATTTTCAATCCTGCCATCTAATAAATAGCTTTTTTAAAAAAGAAATTTTTTTTTAATTGAAGTGTAGTCAATTACCAAAGTTGTGTTAGTTTCTGGTGTAGAGCACAGTGATTCAGTTATACATATGTATGTATGTATGTATGTATGTATGTATGTATGTATGTATGCATGTATATTCCTTTTCCTATTATTTTTCATTATAGGCTGTTATAAGATATTGACTATAGTTCCCTGCACTTGTTGTTTATTTTATACACAGTAGTTAGTATCTGCAAATCCTGAATTCCCATTTTATCCCTCCCCCCAAAATATGGAACTCCTCACGAGTTTGGGTGTCATCCTCACACAGGGGCATGCTAATCTTCTTTGTATCATTCCAATTAACAAATAGCTTTTGGTCCTCTCTCAAAGACCACACCTCTTGCCTACCATCTCAAAGACTTGGGTGTTCTGCTCTGGAGTTTAGACCTTACATTCTAGTCAATGGGAACAAGCAAAGGGCTTCAGGTAGAGGAGGTTCAGTGTGCATTCTGGAGATTCCTCTACTATCCAAGCTAGGGAAACCTGTCAGAGGGTTCTGCCAGGGGTCAGGAGAGAGATCAGGTGTCAGCAAGACGATGGAGAAGAAAGAATCCATCTCAGAGACATGTGGGATGCAGAATTGACAAGAGTCTGGAAGAAGGGTGAGAGAAAGGAAGGTGTGAACATCTTTTAGCTACTCTAGTAACACTGAGACTATAGGTGTCATTATGTCCATTTTGCAGATGACAAAACTGAGCTTAATGAGGTTAAATTAACTTATATGAGTTTACACAGCTAACAGGATGGAAATCATCCCATTACTGCACTCAGGCATGTGAGATAGTGAGAAACGCATTTAAGGGATTATGGGAAACAACCTTTAAAAAAATAAGAAACTTGCTTTGGGAAGAGTATCCTTGAGTCTTTGAAGAGCAGTGTTTGAGCACTTACCACCAGAGACCTCAGTGGAATGAGCAGATTTTTAGTGGGTTTGCCCAGTTCTCATTCTCCTCACTCATCCTCTTTTGCTTTGTCCTTCCTCTTGCATCTGGGAAAGACAGATTTGTATAATAACATGAGAGCATTTGAGAGCATTTCAGCAAAGCCTGCTGCCAGCTGCCTTTTCTGACACAGACACATCCCCCAACATCATTTTATCCCTTTTGGGTAAGTGGCCTCCTCCCCATTTCCCAACTGCTTCGGAGATAAAAGAAGGCAGTGAGAGATTTATCCTTTTCCCCATAATATTGTGGCTATAATTTAAAGCTGCCATAACTCATGTATAGAACTGTGACCATAATACCATGGAAAAAGCCATCATTCAAACCCCAAAGGAAGAAATGTAGAGTCCTGTTTCTTTCAGCTGTAAATTGCCTCAAAACCCACAGACAGCTGCGGGTATAACCAGACAATGGAAACTAAGGTTTGGACAGTTATCCATGACGAATTGTTTTTTTTTTTTTTTTCCCCTCACTTTTTCCACATCTTCACTAGAATTAAAATAGTTTTCTGTTATTGGAAGGTGACCAGGACTAGATCCATACTGGGCTAGTACATGACTCTCCAAGTTTGGGGGATGCCCTAAAAGATTCTTAGAACTGGATTAAATGTGCAGGTAACGAAGCCTGGTCAAGCTGAGTTGGGGTAGTTAGACTAGTTATATGAGGATACCGGCCATGAGTCTTCTGGGGACCATGGTGTCTATTTTTCTTTTGTTTCTAGGGTGGGATGTTCCAGACCAGTAATTTCTCCTACCCTGTTGTGATCCATGCTTTCCAGCAGTGGTTAAGCATAACAGCCTATGCTATGGTTAAAACTCACTACTCTAATAGATAAACAACAAGGCCCTACTGTATAGCACAGGGAACCATGTTTAATATCTTACAATTACCTATAATGAAAAACAATATATATATGTATGCCTGAATCACTATGCTGCATTCCAGAAAGCAACACAACATTGTAAATCAACTATTTGTCAATAAAAAACAAAAACTCACTGCCCTAATCATTCTCTAGTGAGCTCACGTAGGAGAGCATGAATCCCCTAACGTCTGCTCCCCACATGTCCTACCACAGCAGCTCTGTCCAATATGCATACTTATACGTGGGTACGAGCACAGCTTATGCATCTGGAACATTCTAGATACTTTGTGCTCACTATATTATCTCATTTAATCCTCACCATGACCCTAAGTTAGAGATTATCATTCCCACTTTGTAGCTGAGGAAATTAAGTCATCAAGTGACTCAGAGATTAAGCAGAAGAAAACTTCTAACCGAGGTCAATGGAACTCATCAAGCCAATGCTCTTTCCACACCTGGTTCACAGTTCTTTTAGAAGCTAAGATGTCTATGTCCTCCATTAGAAAAAGGAGGACAAAATTCTCATAGATGCTACTGAATGTATGAACCTCTAAATCAAATAGTACCTAAATATTTCTGAGATGTCATTTACTTTTAGAAGTTAATACTTTCCTATTCTTAGGCTTATGCCTTTAGGCTTGTGAGTTCAGGTCCTAGGGTTGAATGGCTTGAAGTCAGTCCCAACTGTCACTTCTTACCAGTGTGACTTTGGGTAATAAAGTCAATAACCTCTCTTTGCCTCAGTTTTCTCATCTTAGAATGAAGACTCTAAGTAGTATATACTTTATAGGGTGGGGTTTTTTTTAAATTTTGGGGGGAAGGGAGGAGGTAGTTAGGTTTATTTATTTAATTTTTCATGGAGGTTCTGGGGATTGAACCCAGGACCTTGCACATGCTAAGCATGTACTCTACCACTGAGCTACCCTCCTCCCAGGTGTTTTAATTTTTAAAGAGGATAAATTAATGTAAAATGTCCGATACAGGAGTGGCAAGTGGGTTGTGTGGCTGACTTACACTGGTGGCCCCAAATGAACCATGCCTCTCAGTACTAGGCCCTTGTGTAATGTCCTCCCACACTGACTCTGGACTTGGCTGGATAACTTACAAAGTGGTATGGAAGCAGAGTCTTGATAAGGGCTTGCACATAGAGGTTTGTCCTCTTTGGACACTTGCTCTTGGAACCCTGAGCCAAGAAAAAAGTTAGGCTATCCTTTTGGAGAGGCCCCCCTGGAGAGAGAGATAAATGCCCACTCAAACCCTACCTGTTCTGTTCCAGCCATTCCAGCCCAGGCCCCAGACAGCCATCTTGGACATTCCAGCCTCAGAAGACCTCATGTGGAGCAGAAGGGCCACCCAGCTGAACCCAATCAACCCATAGGCTCCTAAGAAATGATAAAACATTCATTTTGTAGTGGTTTGTCACACAGCAATAGGTAACTGAGGTAAAGTGCATTCAGTAAATGTCAGCAATTTTTAAGTTGCCATCATTATGCTTTGACTTTATTTCCTCCAAAATCATAAACATTAAGAGAGGGAAAACTGTGTTCCTCAATACATCAGTCACTCAATAAAAACGTGCTGTGTTCCTCCTATGGGCAGATCAACAATGACTTGACTCCCATTAAAAAAAAGAAATGGTATTTCCCCCTTCAAGTGTTCCTTCACAGGAATTTTTAACTCTTAGACTTGCAAAGTAGACAAATTTAAATTTCTCATCTTGTTGGAATTATTATTTATTGAGTAACTATAATGTTTATCCATTTTTTTAAACCTTTTAAAAATGCATGAGGGAATGAGTGCAGAACCCAACCTTATTTTTCAAATGCTCCCTGCCTCCTCTTGACAGGAAGTTGAAAAATACTCAACACTACATCAGAACTGAAGATGCTCAAGGATAAAAGGCCTTTGAAAGGTCAGCCAGTCGGCTCCAGTCTAGGCAGGCTTTCATCTCAGCTTCCCAGGTTGCTGCCAAGGCTCCTGTTTTAAAGATCTGCAAACAGCAATCCCTGGGTAGCTGCACAAAGCCTCTTCCGCACAGCATTGGTGTCTCTATGGGAAACCATGGGGCGGCGTTACCTTTGTGTCCCCCTCAAGCTCCTATATTGTGGGCTGCTATAATTTAGGGTCATGTTTGTAGCCCTGAAGTGGCATGTGGTTGAAAAGCATCCACTCCTTGCTGGTCTTACACTTAGCTTCTACTGGGCATACAAACAAGATGAGTTAAAACTGTGCGGTAGAGAGAGCTTGCCTTTCCTCCCACAGTTAGACCAGGCCTGCAGGCCTTCATCTCCTCAAAGACTGGTCTGACTTTAGGTGTTTACAGGACATATGATTCCAGCCTTACATTTGCATCTTAAGATCGATCAATCAATCTATCTATCTCTCCCAACTATAGAATCAAAGGCCTACCTAGTTAACCTAGTTTTGAAGTCAGAGAAATATAATATAATTTTGAAATCAAGAGAGATAGGAAATGGAGTCTATTCCGACTCCCAGGTTTATCTGCGGTAGTCATTTTCAGACATGACTGGGGTTGGGCGTGGGGGTTCGGAGCAGGACCAGGGAAAACATTTTGCCTGGAGACAAACATTCACAAAGGACCTCAAATTTAGATTTTTGACATTATTTCTAAAGGAGGTTTTATATATATATACTCATAGTCATAGACACAGATGCTTCTCATTCATCTCTAAGCTTGTCCCATGACTGGACCATACTATCTTCTGGATGCTGCGAAGTAATTAAAGGAAAACAAACTCTTGTAATTACTTGAGAATAGCACAGTTATGCACTATTATGGTTTTTGAGTTAAAACTATAACTTATTAATGTAAACTTTAAAATATACCACAATTTTGTGATCCTGTTTTGACAATTCTTGACAACAGCAATAGTGAAGACTTGTGGAGTCCTTATCATATGCTAGGCACTTCACAGATGTCACAACCACCTGGTGAAGGAGGAACTATCACCATCCCATTTTACAGCTGAGGAAACTGAGGCACAGGCTTGCTAAGAAGTCTGCCCAGTGTTCACGGGTGACGGAGCACAGGGCTGGATTTGAGGCCAAGCAGTGTGGCTCCAGAGCTAAAGGGTTCAAGCCCCAGATCTATTGTCAGTTTCGCAAGTCTCCCCCTGTGGGGAGGACCCCATGTATCTCCACGAGGTACTGGGAGGAGAAGGTGGGGAGGACAGGCAGGGGAACCAGGCCAGGAAGGGTGGTGGGTCGGGGTGGGCTGTGCAGGTGCTGAAGCACGAATTGCCGCGCTGGCTGGAGCCGAGGGGCTGAGGCTGCCTTTGCCGAATGCACCAGGCACAGGCCTGTCAACCCGGCGGCTTCCAGGCCTCAGCCCTTCACTCTGTTCCTGCTCCCTCCTTCTCCCTCTCCTCCTGGCTTTGTCCATCTCTTTGCCTCAAGACTGCCGCACGTGGTCCCGATTCCTTTCTCCCGGAGGTTCTTTCTCTGCCCAGCCTGCGCCCCACCCTCAGCTCCCATCTCGGGCCTCAGGCTCCCGTGTGGAGGCCCTGCCACGGTACCTGGACAGCCGTGGAAGACCCGGGGCCCAGAATTTCTACTACCGTAAGCTCTGGGTTGACCCTTCTAGGCCCAAGGTCCAGGGAGTGGAGGCATGTGGAGAGGAGGGGAACCTGTAAGTAAGAACAGGGCAGACGGCCTGGGAAGGCCCGCTGTCACAGGAGAGTGCGGGGAGAGGGGTATTTACACCACGTGGGAATCTGCTGACACTGCCACGCACTTATGTGCGCATGCGCAGTCACGTGGAGCCCGTGTCCCTCACCGCAGTGCCAGCGAGCCTGGCCACCCAGACAGGCTTGCTCACGGCCGTCTGAATCACGGAGCTCCACGGGCACAGGGGACGCAAGCTTTGTAATGGCCTGCAAAATGTTTGCGGCCTGGAAAAAAGAAAACTGATTACAGCAACTGAAAAACGAGTCATAAAATAAAAATACATGCCTAATTAAATGCCTACAAACCGTAACAGCCCATCGTTACATTGGCCACAAATCGACTAACATGTAAGTAGTATGTAATATGGAATGTGGGTGGATTTCCATCTGATTTAATGTGTTTGCAATGTTCTTAAACCAACACGGAGGCAAAGGAGCTTGCTCCGTCTGAGGCAGCTGGCAGTGAGGGCAGGATTACAAGTGCTAGAGGATTTGCACAGAGAGGAACGGTCACGGGTGGGCACCACAGACAGAACCTAAAAGGGGACAGAGTGAGGCAAAGGCGGTCCTATCAAAGATGCCCACACGTTCCCCAAAGTGACATGGCTTTGAACTGTAAATACAGTACTGCACAAGCCGCACTTAGTTGAATCCGCTGATGCGGAGGAACCTTGCATGCAAAGGGCTGACTATAAATTATTTGCGAATTTTCCACCAAGCAGAGATTTCCTTACCAATCTTAAGTAAAATTCTGAAAATTGCAGTTTGGGTGCAACTGAATTTTTTGCAGAAGTCAGCAAGGCGATTAGGTGGGGGACTGAGGAGGGAGGTTTGCCTCTTTCTCAGCATCTCTAAAACTGAATCTACGAAAACTCCTTGTACAGTTGACAGCACCCAGGTTGGGGGCACCCACCCTCCAGTGGCAGAAAATTTGCATATAATTGACAGCTAACCCTTTGTATGCAAGGTTCTTCTGTATCCAGGGTTCTGCATCCATGGATTCAGTCAACCATGGATTGTGTAGTAGTGTATTTGCTACTGAAAATAATCCATGTATAAGAGGACATGCAAAGTTCAAATCCACGTTGTTCAAGGGTGCCCTGTACCTACACCAGCGTGTCTGACACCTCGTAGTTCCAGGGCCACTATCTGTCCCAAGAGCGTCCCACCAAGTCTCCTGATTCCGTTCAATTTTCTCTCCACAAAACAGAAACAGTGGTCTTTAAAAACCATAAAGCAGATCCCTTCAGACCCCCCACTAAGAATAAACTCTGATTTCCCCTTGCTTTTCATGAAGCCCTTTGTGATCTGGCTCCCACAGCCGCTCATCTTCATCACCAGCCTCCTCTCCCAGCGCAACTGACTCCAGCCACACAGCCTCCATGTCCAACTCAGCCTGACCTCAAAGCCTTGGCCCTAGTGGTTACCTTTGGCCACAGTCTCTGCCCAAGTCTGCAGGCCCCCAAACTGGCCATTCAGGTCCTGGCCAGAGGTGCCCATTGAGGGAGGACTTCCCTGACCCCAGCCTCTGCATCACATGGCCTCACACCACCCTGTTTCATCTTCTTCATCAAACTTTTCACTCCCTGAAACTACTTTTCATGCACATTATTCTTTTACTTTGTTTGCTTGTTTGCCTGCCTCCTATTTACCAGGATGAAAGTCTCTCCAGGACGGGACTTGCCCATTGTGGCTGTGTTGCTCTGGTCTATAATGATGGCTGGGATGCAGTAGGTTGTCAGGAAATGCCAGTGGAAAGAATGAGTAAAAAAATGAATAAATGGGCCTGAACTGACATGGCTCACAGGAATGTGGAAACCACGTGAATTCTTTGAGATTCTTGGATTGGGGGTAAACTAATTTCAACTAACCCTCCAAGGGGTCTTCAACTAACATCTGGTTTATGTATATTTTTAATTATACCTTACTTCATTGCAAAAGAATGTGTGGGCATTTTCAAAGATACATGGAGTGCTGTAAAAAGTTTTTAAAAATAGTAAATATGGAGAGGAAACAAGCATTGAAAAAATAAGATAAAATGATGGCAAGATTAGCGATTAGAATACACATCACAAAGTTCTTTCTTCCTTGCCAGAAGTGGACTGAAAGTTGACTTTGAGCTTTTATTGGCTAGAGACAGCTTACCTACACTAGAGTCCTTAAAGAAGAGAAGAGAAAAATTGTAAAACTTTACTTATTGAATTTTTTTACTTGTTAGCCACGAGTCATAACAACTCGGCTAACGTTAAATGTGTTTCCAATTAATTTTACTAACTTTAGTTAGAGCGTAAAATGATTTGTTGTTAATCAATATTTATTGAACACCTGCACTCACAGGGCTCATACATTCCAACGAACTCACGTGCCTTCCTCATATGCTTCCCTAATGACCTGGCAGGATTCTGACTTCTCAAAACATTTATGGCAGCAGCGCCTGAAGGAAGGAAGATTTGCTGACAAGCCCCCTAGGTGACGTAGCTCTGACATGGCTTACTTCTAACCAGTAGAAAATTCTTACCTGAGTTTAATTTATAGGCTCCTTAATAATACTGAGGTTCATTTTCTTCCTGCCTTCTTGGCCCACTTTTCCAGGATAAAGCCCCTCTGTTGGTTTCTTTATTCTAAAATTTACAGATTTTCTAAAATTATGCTCATCTCTGTTTCTCTCTCTGGTAGCTTTCTATGTTCCCCTCTCCCTTTCTCCCTCTCTTCTGCTACACACAGTTTTTGTTTGTTTGTTTGTTTTTTGTTTTTTGCTTTTTCAATTGGCACTTTTTTCTTTTTCAGTTTTATTAGGTAGAATTATTACAGTTTGACTGCACATATACATTATATTGCATGTAATTACACGTGTACAATACACTGTACAATTTTAGTTTATGTGTATGTACTGATCATTGTTTCTAAGAACAGATTAGAGCTTTAGCTTTTTAAATTTATAGTTACCAAAGGAATAAAACCAACCACAAAATAAGAATCAACAGAATGCGGTAATCCAATTATAAAGGACAGTCAAATGCGCTTACATATCTTCAAGAAATCAATCATCTAAGTTAATGAATAAACAGTAATTCACTTGGCGACACACACATTTCTGAAGAGCAATGCAACATAGTGTTAAAAGCACAGGCCATGGACTATTGGCCAAGTTGTTTAGTATTTTTGTGCCTCAGCTGCCCATTTGCAAAAAATTGGGAATGATACATTTATCTACCTCCCAGGGTAGGTGTGAGGATTAAATGTGTTTATGTACGTAAAGTGCTTCGAACAAGAGCCTGGCACATAGCAAGCACTATGTGAACTTTATGGTTAGAACTAGATGCTATTCCCCTTTAAAGTGCCCCTCTCCCTTCCCTGTATTTCTCAGCAGAAACTCCTTTATTCCTGTTGTCTTATATCTCTGAGTCTCTGAACATTACTAGAATTCCCTTCCCCTCTTCATTGCTTGGAGAACTCCTATTCATCCTTCAAAACTAATCTTAGATGTTTCCTTCTGCAGAAAATCTTTCTTAATGGCCACACCCAGCCCCTCCCCTGGGCTCCTCCAGCAGCCTGTGTGCACCTCTCTATCACAGCATTTAGAACACTGCGAGATATTATCTGTTTGCTTGTCCGTCTCCACAAAGGACTGTTGAGACAAAGGCTGGAACTTGACCCTTTGTGTCTTCAGTGTCTAGCATATTGCTTGCTATCTAGTGGCTGCCCAGTTCAAGCTCATTTGAACCAAAATGAGTACAGAACTTATCCGACAGGCAAAAATCAACCAACAAAATGACTGCATCATACTAAGCATCCCAGTATCAGGCTTGCTTTTCTGGCTGGGACTAAAAGAAACTATGTGTTCTTATTCCTTATCATTTAAATAAAGATTTAACTCATCATAATAGGAGACAAAGTCCTATTTTCCTTACAAAATGCATTTCGGGAAAGTGGCGTAAGTGTCGGACAGTACCCTTCAGTGGGCCCTAGATTCAAACCCCACTTCTGCCCCTCCAAGTTGTGAAATTTGAGGCAAAGTAATTCACCTTCCTGGACTTTGGTGTTTGCATCTGTAAAACGGGCATTGTGATGCTCGCCTTGTCTCCCTCTCACATATCTTGTGACCATCAGTCGTGCCGGTAGACGTGAATGTGCTTTTAGAATAGCATATCGTCCCTCTGCAGATGTGAGATAATATGTTATTTGGGGAGAAACCTTGGTGTCCATATTTAGGCACCTGTCTAACTAAGCGGTGGGAGACTATTCTGGCTGAAAGGTTAGTTGGAGATAATATTCCTTTTGAATCAAAGTTCAACTGTGAAGCAATTTGCACATTTATATTTTCAGTTACGCCACTACATTAGATGTTAAGTGATGTTCCAATAAAGTTGACATAAATGGCGCTGCTGTGGAGGCAGGGTGTTAGCCCATCCCATACCCTTAGTGGCTCTGCAGGGCATGTTGAGTGTTCCTAGGGCAGAGATGACTATATAATTTTACTAAAGTCAGGTGGGGGCAAGGCTGGACAATCCGGGCAAAGGCCAGTTTGCACACTCCAAACACATGGCTGCGTGAATTATGACTATTTTTACATAGCCACTGAATCATGAAAACTTACACATAACGATTTGTTGGCTAGAAGATGTCTACATGCCAGTCCTTTAATTTTTCTTTGCTGCTTTCTAATTTTACTGTGATGATAACAGACGAAACCGCAGCACTTCCATCAGAAACCAGAGCATGTCCGTGAATAACTAACAGACTGCATACAGTTTTCCCAGTGAATTTTCAAAGCCAAACGTGGGTTGGCTTTTGTATATAAATTGCCAGTGCGCCTTTTCCATTCTGGTGGGAGCTCTCTCAAGGGAACATTACAGCTGTGATGAATAACAGTCCCTCTAAAGAAGCTGGCGTGAGGCACGCATCTCATCCCACTGAGTGGAACACCGTGCCTGTCACCAAATGTGCCAGGTCTCCCACCATTAAATAAATATATACATATGTCACTTGGCTTTGTTTCCAAGTCCTGAGCTCTATAGAAACCAAGCACTTTATTACTATTAATAATGCTACAGTTATAATAGAAGCAAAACCAAAGAATGGTGCTTTGTCCTTAGATGGTGCCTTGATTAAATTTCCCATCATTCATTCCTTATTATTACTCTTAACATCCTTTAACTCCTCATTTACCACTACAATAAATGATGGTATTCTTTCTAATATAAATTAGCTCTATGCAGCCAATATTTTAATTAATGAATCTATGAACATACTAACATTTACCTCACGGGATAAAAATAAACATTTATTATGTGACAGGTATTTTTCGCATTATCTCTATCCCCATTTTACAGATGAGGAAACTGAGGTTTAGGAAGGTTAAATGACTTCTCTACATGACATAGCTAGAATTTGAACCCAGACCACTATGTTCTAGTACTTCTCTATATAAGTAAAGTATAAAAGCTCTGTTTGATTTTTTTCCCAAGAATCATAACCTTTCCCATGTATAGAGAAGTTTTTTAGAGACAACGCTCATCACTGATCTCTCAGTAATTATTGTCATGATGCTTTATTATTTTTTTGAAATGCCATTAAAAATATCTCCAGGTATCAGAATCAAACAAGAGAGTATGGAGGCAAATATCCAGTTTTCTGTTTCTTTGAAAAATTGTATTAGATGCAAATTTTTATTTCAAGATAATATGACCTAGCCTTTGGATTATTTCTATAAACTGTAATGTCTTTCTGACTCCTCTCTCTTCACCCCACTGGTAACCTTAAGAAGCTTACAGAAATTGCCATTTAATGGCCCAGCTCCCAACCTCACACCCACCCCATCTCCTCACCTCCAGCTACAGTCTACCTATTTCCTGTGGAACCAGATCCAAAAGTCCTCATGCCAAAGCCCTCATCAGTGTGGCTTTGTCTTACTTATTCAGTCTTATTTCCCACAACTCATCAACATTTATCCTTACACTCAACTCAGAGCAACTCCTCTGTCTTTGAGACACACAGTGCTTCTTCCTGACTCCGCACCTTTGATTATGCGGCCCCCACACTGTGGAGTGCTCACCCCCAACATGGGAAGAAGCTTTAAGACCCATTTCTTCCTTGATGCCAACTCCTCCAGCCCACATTGCTTCCCCCTATCTTCTTCCTATTCCACATATAGTTATTAACAGTTGAGCAATCAGTGATCCCTTAATTGCTAACAGGTGAAGTTTGGGGCCACCAAATATATTGTCAGCTCCTTGGGGGACAGTTCTTACCTTATGCTTTCTCTTGATTCTCTAGAATATTCAGCACAATGCTGAGGAAACATTGGGTGCTCCATATATACTCAAGTAATGAAGATTGGAATTAGTCAACTTAGATCGAAAAATCTTGGGTTTCTAATTTGTAATACATTTATTAACTTTATAATCTCGTTTAAGTAATGTTTAAAGCAATCTGAATGTACAAAAGTAAGTGTTGAGTTATGTAAGGAATGATACATACATACAATGGAATATTATGCAGCCATCTAAAATACTTCTTGAAGAAATATGATGTTAAGTTGTTTTGCAGTGTGTTGGTAAGTTAAAAAATGTTGTTAAAAAATGCATGGAATAATCCTAATTTGAGAATGAAAACCCCACCATCAACAGGATATTAAAAAGCATGAACCATAAAGGAGAAGACTGATAAATGGGACTTTACAAAGACCTTCTATTTATGAAAAGACACCTTTAACAGAGTATATAGGCAAGCCTGACAGAACACTCAATCCAGAATATATAAAGAATTCCTACAAAAAGCAAGACAACACCATTTAAAAGATGGGCAAAAGGCTTGAACAGGCAAGAAGAAGATATCCAAATACCCATTAAAAAAAAATGAAAAGGTACCTAACATCATTAGTCGTCAGTGAAATGCAAATAAAAATTACCGCAATGAGATACCAGTACACACACACTAGATGGCTAAAATAAAAAAAAATAAAAAAAAAAAGGAGAAGAACTGATAATATCAAGTATTTGCAAAGATATGGAGCAACTGAAACTGCTAACCAGTACTATATTGGAACCATCATTCCATTCCATCGTAAATTCCTTTTTATTTACTTATTTATTTGTCTGGAGAACTTTCAGAGATCTGTGACCTGCTCCAATCTGGCCACAGATGTTGGCCTTGGACTTCCCCTCCCCCTCTTTCTGGGACTTCCCATCACCATTCCCTCACGATGGATTCCTTGTTTCTTTGATTCAATGGCTTCTTATTTCTTAGCTCATCTCCTATTTTTGCTGGTATATATGTCCTTCAATACTTTCCCAAGAAAGGGTCGATAAGAGTTAAATTTTTGAATCCTCTTAGAATTTTGATGGTATCTCTCCATTGCCTTCTAGTATCTAGCATTGCTCTTGATAAAGCTGAAGTCATTTTGATTCTTGGTCCATTAAATGTAAACTTGAAAGAAATAACCAGCAGAAGCTTTAAGATCTTTTCTTATCCCTGGGTGTTCTAGAATTTTCAGATGATTTGTCTTAGTTCCTCCCATCCCTTACCAACCCCACCATGATGAACTTCCTGAGGACCAGCTCTTTCCATCTAAAACTCACATCCTTCAATTCTGAAATATTTTTGTATAATTTCCCTCTTCTCTATATATATACATATTTTGTTTTCTGTTTCTGAATTAGATGTGGCTATTAGACCTCCTAAGTCATCTCTTATTTTTTCTCTTTTATTGCTTATTTGTTTGCTTCTTTTCGTTCTACTTGGAGTTGACTGCCTTGCCTTTACCATCTCACTCTTTACTGAAAACTTCCTGTTTGGCTATTACAGTTTTAATCTCGGTGAGCTCCTCCTTGTTATTTCATTATATCCTTTTTCCCGGGTTTGATTTTTTTTTTAATGAATACAATAGCTTCTTTTCTCCTGGGGGAAATGAATTGTAATTGTTTCAATATTTTCTTCTGCTTTCTTTATTATCTCTCACTGGTCTACATTCCTTTAGCCTGTATATTTGTTTTGGGGTCACTTTCTTTCATATTGGAGAATTTTCTCAATGTCGTTGATCCTTGGCCTCTGTTCATATTTCAGAGGGAGGAATTAAGATGTGTGAAAGCTCTGGGTGTGTGAGCAGTGTGTGGCACCTAGTGGGCTTCTCTGTAGAAGAAAATTGGCAAACTAATAAAAACAATGTCCTGAAATGATTTCCAAGGAAAAATGCAACTCATTCAATATCAAAGATTCATCAACAACGAACATTTTGCTCATGAAAAAAATAAGTGGGTAGGCACAGAAGGAAATTATTTAATTCTAGAGAACTGTACACTGCAGAGAAAAAGTTGACATAATAAATCCTGAGTGAAACAGCTCCACAGTTTATAACAAAGTACATGAGCTCTCTTGGCTCTGAACAGATAAACAGAACTCCTTTTAAAGCAATTGTTAACAAAATGAATTTGACAGAACATTTTAAAACTTATTGGTGCCTGATGGAAAATTTTGAAAAACATAATTTAGAGAGAGTTCTATGAATATAGTGTACACTTCCTCACAGTTTCCTTTTTTTCCTTTGTTTTAGCTAACTTACAAAAGTGTTCATTTAAAAGCACTTTGGCTCCTTAAGAGTTCTGTGGGTTATTGAGTTTTTTTTTTTCAACCTCATGGTTTCATTTTACCAGTAATTAAAACTGCAGTAAACCAAGAAGAGAATGAGAAAAATATTCCTCAAGGCTGTTTTCCCTGTCTTGTTAGCAGAAAGTATTCCAAATGGAATATTCTTAAAAGTTTTCCAGGAGATATGGAATTCACTGAGATAAATGCCATCAAAGCCTCATTAATTCACTTTCACATATTTGCCATTAAGTAATTTTGTCATAATGACCTCATTAATTCATCATTCTTATTTTTCCCCCTTTCCCTATTCTTTTATCATTACTTATTGGCGACCCCAATATGCAAAAGTACCTTTGGTCTTTGTTGTTTGCTAGCTCTTCTGTCTGATTTATATGAGGGAAGGAAGCAGAATGTCACACATGGTGAGTGCAAGGCTTCACACAGGTGCCTGGAGGGCGGCTCATTGATTAATGAGAGTCTCATTTTGAAGGGAATTACTCAGCTGGCTTTTTACAGCTTGACTCTCTGTCCAATGAGGTAATGGTAGAAAGTTTTCGCTTGCCTAAGAGACGATTCCTTGCATATTCTAGCAGCAAGGAGCTGAGGGTTGCAATTTCCCTTGTAAGATACAATGTGAAATATTAAAATGGAGAAAGCACAGCCAGCAGACAAATTGAAGTGGCAGGGGAGCTAAGCACAGCTGAGGACAAAAGTCATCCTGGTTCAGAGTGCTCTTAGCTGTGCCTTAGACTCACTGGGGGAGATTTTAAACAAACACCCACAGGCAGGCTCCATTCCAGAACGGCCTGAGAATTCTGCATATTTTAAAGTTTCCCAGGTGATTCTGGTCATTGTGAGGGTGGAGAACCACTGCATACTAGGACAAGATGCACGGTGAACAGGAATCACTAAGTTCTCTCTGCCTTCCCAACTCTGGGTCAGACACAGCACGGGAGAAGATGCAAGACATAGAAGGCATGGCTCTCCAGAGCTTTTCTAACCTCTGAGAAACACAAGTGAAGATAATAGAGCAGCATAAGGCAAAGCAGAGTCAGGCGGGTGCTATACCCACAAGGATTCTGGAAAGGAAGACCCCTATGTGTGCGGATAGTGAAGGGGTTTTGCAGGGGAAGTACTGAGTTATTGCTTCGCTGCAGGTGAGACAGAAAGCAAGGGAAGGAGTATGCTTGTGGTGTGTAAATAGCCCGCAGACTGTCCCAGGGCTGCAATGAGGAGTGCCCTGCTCTGCCCCCATCACCACCCTCCACCATGTGCTTTATATCAGCCTTTACTGTCCCTCCTCAGAGAAGTATTGATTCAGATGAAGAAACTGGGCCTCTGAGATTTAAGGAACCTGCTCCGTATCTAGTCTCCTCTCCTGCCAGAGCCTTCAGGCTACGCATCCAGGTGACCTGGTCCTGAGAGACCAAGGAGGAAGCGGGGAAACACCTGTTACCTGCAGCTGTGACACCAGGCAGGGAGAGTCTGCAGGGTCAAGGTGGAGAAGCAGGATCAAACTGGCCTTTAATGCCAGAGAATCTGGGGCCCTTGTCAGGAACCCAGGTCAAGGTGAAGAGGCTCAGAAGCCAGGGCCACAAGAACGAGGGCAAAAGGTCAGGAACTGACCTAAGATAGCACCAGAGACAGGCAGCCCTTCCTACAGCCAGCCATTTCTGTGCTCCTGGAGGCAGGCTTAGGCATGAAGCAGGGTGTTCTGACATGGCCCTCTGGATGCCACAGATACTTTGCAACTTAAAAAAAAAGCATTCAGGGTTTCTATATTGTTATGCAAAAATAGTATATAATATTATTTTGAAGCAACACGCACTTCAGCCTGTCTCACCCCCTACCTGGCCCCCAGAGCTGTAAGGAGACATGTTGGCACCTGGGGCAAACAGCAGGAGATGTTCTCCTCCAAATCGACTTTATAATCATGATAAGGCTCACAGATGGGCATTATTAACAGCGCACACCATCTGGCGGCTTCCCGCTTTACACCGTTACTCTTGCTAAATAGATGTTAAGCTTTCAAAGTCATTATTTACAATTTTTGTGTCCTCTAAATCTCAGTGTCTTAGATCCAAGCCTTTTCCCATGCTTGACCCCTGGGCCACCCTCCTCCAGCCAGTGTGGCTCGGGCGTGGGGTGAGGGTATGTTGTGTACATACGTTGGAATGAAACAGCTAAGGGTTTCATGGTTTGCTTCTTAGGCTCATGAAAAAATGTAAAAGTGCTAATTAATGTTCATGGTGTCCAAGAGGCCATGTCCAAACAGTATAGATCCTTTGTGTGATGTGATGAGTCCCCTTTAAGAACTCTGGAGGGTCAGGAGATTCATGCAATCAAAGCAACCAAGTGGCAGATGTGATTTGAATTTAGTGTGATTCCCAAGCTAAAATGTCCTTTCCACCATATTATACCCTGGCTACCCAGACACCGGGTGCACTGCAGAGACATCAGCTGTAAACCTGGCCCTCCAGAAGCTTTCACCATAGCTGTACTGACAGGGCTGGAATATATGAGTATAAATAATGATTCCTTGTTGGCATCTGATTAAAGCCAAACAAGATGACAGGACATTAAGTGCTGAAGTAGACCAATTCACCAGCAATTCTTTTTGAAACTTTGATCTAGATTATTCAAGATCGAATATTCATTTCTATGATTTATTTTTTTAATCTTTGCATTTTCTGAACAGGTATTACAGGCACATGGCAAAATATTTGAAGGATACAAAAGGATATACAGTGATTAGTAAGTTTCCCATCTTTCTCAGTTAGGATCCTGGCAGAAAACAAAATTCACCTCCAGAAGGTTCACGTTCAGAGATGTTAATAAAAGGACCAGTCACAGAGGTGTGGGTAGGTTAAGGGGATAAAAAAGGGACGTGGGGGAATGGTGTTAGTGGGCCCAGTGAGAACTGGGGTTATCCGTGTTCCAGATGCTGTACCAAACCGGGGAGAGAGTATGCAGGAAATCTCTCAATCTGCCTCTCTTCCCACCCCCAGGTCAGCTGCTGGTGCCTCCGCATTGGCCAAATCTAAGAGGAAATCAACCATCAAGGGAAACTGGATGATGGAGGCTGTGGAGGACAGACTCTCTGAAAGGAACAGAGCAGAGAAGGAAAATGATCTAAGGAGGTGTTGGGGTTGGGTATAGACCCAGAGAACAATCAACAAAGCACCCGATCCCCAACCCCACCTCCCTGACAACAATTGTTCGTGCTTTTTTTAAATAACCATCCAGAAATAGCCTATGCATGTACAAGCTGCAAATGTACATGCCAACTCATTTCTGCATAAGTAGTACTGAACTCTTCCCCTAGCTTTTTAGTCTTAGATTTGGGCCCCTCTAGTAACCATGGAACTACCTTGTTTTTGGAGACCAGAAGTTCTAAAAGCGTGGTCTCCAGACAGGCAGCAATGACATCACCAGGGAACTTGTTAGAAATGCAAATAAATTAGAAACTCTGGGAATAAGGCCCAGCAATGTGTGTCTTAACACGCTCTGTGGATCATTCTGATGCCCACTACATTTCGAGAACCAGAGTTCTAGGCTTTCTGAATGAGGCTGGCTTCAACTGATCAAGAAACTTCTGGCTGCTTACAGGTCAATGTACCTGAGGAATCAGTGGACAGAGAGCCACATTATCAGGCTCTCAAGGCCATGGCTTTCCACCGGACCCACTGGTAAGAAAACAAAAGGCATTAAGTATTGATTCAGTATCTGATAACAGTTCTCAGTACAAACCAGAACCCCCAGACAGCATGGAAAGAGGAGGCTCACTCTCTTCCTCCTGGCACATCCCCTGCTCTCTCTTTTTGTATATTTAGTTCTTTGGACGCAGGCACTGTGTTTCAATGTTTGGTTGAGTATGTGATGCAATACAAGCTAAATATAATCATGGAGACGCACAATCACCACATGCTTAGGGTTGGCATCTGCTTGGAATCCACAGCCATGAGACTCGCTACCTGCCCTAGTCCCTTAGGGCACTGACTCCCTCAGAAGGGCCCTGCCAGGCACCGCTCAGCCATTGTTCAATGTGGCTCAAACACTTACAGCCTATTAGGCAATGGCCCACATGGAAGATGGACAACTTGTCCGTTGGAAACCTGCAAACCAGCCTGAGTCTTGGGAGGCACTTACTAGCATTGTGACCCTAAGACTCTCCATGTGCCTTGGTTCCCCATCTGTAGTATGGTAGTGATAGAAAAGGCGGGGCCCCTGGTTTGCACAACTCCAGGGAGCACCATTCAGGCAGAGTATGGTGTGAGTAGTGCCCCCTGGAGGGTGAGGGTTGAATGAATGATTAAACAAGAACCCCCTTTCCCGGTGCCTGCTACAGGGTGGAAAGTGCACTTTGAGTCAGGCAGTCTGGGGTTGAGTCTGGGGTCCCTTTCTTACTGAAAATTTTGTGACTCAGGCAACTTCTTTCAACTAGAGTTATCTCTTTGATGCATCACCAAGAGCAGTGGCTGACACATAATATTTATGGTATGTAGTATTTGTTAAAAGAATGAATGTACATTTATGACTTACTTGCTCTGTATAATGGGGACAATAATATAATTTACCTCATAGGGATAAATTAAGATGAATTGAGAGTTAAATATTTTAACGAATATTTTAAAAGGTCTGGCACAAAAGAAGGAATTCATTATATGTAGTAGTAACAACCATATACCAGGAAATAATTTGAAGACATTACAAAGGTTTTGAACCTGGAGTAGCATGTCCTGAGTCAGACTCCAGAAAAAGAACTGTTCTAGATTATTCGAGATTGAATTTTCATTTCTATAAGAAACTTCAAAACCAAGGGAGAGAAAAACATGATGGTGGGTGCATGAGCCTGGCTGTATATTAGATTCACATGGGGAGCTTCTAGAAATTGGGTCAGGGGTCTTGAGCACATGTATTTTTTTTAACTGCTTCCTGTGATTCTAATGTGTAACTGAGAGGGAGAACTCTGACTTATGGGCACCTACTGCAAGCCAAGTTTTGTGTTAGATGTCAGACAAATACCATCTCCTTTAGTCTTCACAACAACACTACGTATTAGATATTTTATCCCCATTTCACAGGTGAGGAAATAAAGGATCAGAGACTAAAGAAAATCTCCAACGTCACAAACCAGCGTGAGGGTCCTAGCATGGAAACCTTACCCAGGGCCATCTGACTTTGAAGCTAGCACTCTTTTCGCTGCTTTGCACTACCTCTGGATGGAACCTTTAAGAAGGGTATCAGAAGAGGGCATTAGGCCACGGGGAAGGAGACATGGGAAGGCCCAGGGACCAGCTGAAGTCTGGTCATGGGGATAAGGCATAGCAGTGTTGCCAGAATGGGGAGCTGAGGTCCTGAGTGGCCCACATCGTTTCTCACTGGTCCCGCGTTGGGCTGAGGCTGGGCTTGCGGAGGGCTCGCTGGCCTCTGCTTAAGGGCAGAGCCCAGCAAGGTTGGAGAGTGTCAATGGGTCATTTATAGCCAAAAATGTGGGAGCTGTTTTCCTTTCAAAATAAATGATATTTCTTGGTAAAATGCCAAGGAAATTTCTGAAAGTGTCAGAAATGGAGTATCTAACTGTATTTCTAGCTAAGAAAGATTGGTCTTGTGGCAGTAAATGACAGCTCCCTAAGTGAACCAAATCCAGAATGCTCACAAAATGTCAGAGTTTGCATCCAAGACAAACCAGCCCTCTTACACATCTGTTATTGTGACATGGACTCAATTCTCTGTGGGTCTAGAGACTGAATTTTCACTATGAACACTGCTATCCCATAACTAACTATAAAACTTGAAACCCAAAGCTTGGATGGCAACAAACCCAATGTTTTTGTTCATCTATAAGAGAATCATATTTTTCCCCCTTAAAACAACATTCAAAAGTGATTGGGGGCAGTGGGTGGGGAAATAGCACTTTTTTGGGCTACAAATTCGGTTTGTTTGGTTCTCCTGGGCCCAAGCCACACACTGAATTGGTCGGCCAAGGCATATTTCAACAATTGGACAGTCAAATATCTAGACCTCGGGAAATAAAATCTCTGCACAGTTAACTTAATAATCGTATGAGCAGTATGGACTACCCATGTTTTTTTAAAATTACCATTAAATTATTGGGAAGTGCTCTAATCTCTCTGAGAGTTTCCTCATCTATAAATGAAAGGGGGTGGGGGTGGGACTTGATGATATGCAGCACAGAATTCCATGCTTCTCTGAAACTATTGATTGAATTGACTCTTTAGGTCAGAATTTAAAATAATGTTGTTGTTTTTTCAGAAAAATAAGTTATTTTTATTTATTAAAAGCCTGGTTTAATAGAATTATTTCCCCTGTTTTTGGGACTACTTTGATAGCCTCTTTATATGACAATGATTTTATAATGTATCTGTCTATGTAGGGCTCATAAAGATAATTTAGTCTCTACTCTAGCATGGGTGATAGAAATTTATTTTTTAAAAAAGAAGCAAATAGCAGCCAAAAAAAAAAGTTTAGATGATACTAAGAGAGGTAAATGATTTTTTTTTAATTCTTATTTTGCATTGAAGTGTAGTCAATTTACAATGTGTTTCAGGTGTGCAGCAAAGGAGTTCAGATATATATATATATTTATGTATATATTCAGATTCTTTTCCATTACAGCTCATTATAAGAAGTTACATTTCCCTGTGCTATACAGTATGTCCATGTTGTTTATCCATTTTATACACAGTAATGTGTATCTGTTAATCCCAAACTCCTAATCTATCCTCCCTGCCCTTTCACCCCTCATAACCACAGTTTGCTTTCTATGTCCATGAGTCTATTTCTGGTTTGTATTTTTTTTTTTTTTTTTTTTAGATTCCACATATAAGCAACATCATATGATACTTGTCTTTCTCTCTCTAACATACTTCACTTAATATCATAATCTCTAGGTCCATCCATGTTGAAGAATAACAAAAACTAATAATATGCCACTACAACTTGAGTGTCAGCAACCAACTATTAATGGGGGTCATTAAGGAGTATTTAAGATTAGTCACTACCCAAGAAAACTTGAAATGCTCTGAAATTTTATAGCTAATATATGAAAGAAACTCAGGAGAGAATTTCCCAAATTTGATAACAATCCTAAAAATATACCTGACATTACCATTAATGAGGTATAAAACTTAAAGAAAAATTTCCAAGCCATCTAAAATCATGTTTCTTAAATTAAGGACTGAGCTCCAAAGTAGGGCATAAATATTGTGTATTAGAAACAGCAGAGCCTTAAGAGCCAGCCAAACATACATATAGATCCTAGGATGTTCTGCCACTTCCCATGGGAACCATCCCTTTGAGCCTCAGGTTTCTCCTCTGTAAAATGGGAATAAGTGATAGTTACAGTGTCGAGCTATTGTGAGGATTAAAGGAGAGACTACTTAAATAGCACAGTGGTGCATAGTAGATGTCATGATGGTTATCCTGATTAGTGAGAGGGTCCGACTTCCTCAAACACCAGCATTCTCACTCTACTACACACTACTTGCATTTCGAAGATAAGCAATTATGTTGATTGCTTGTTGACGATAAGCAACTATGTTGATTCTTGTAGCAAATCCCATGGCAGTTTTAAAGTTGAGCTGCTGTAGTAAATAACTGGGCATTCTTGATACTTAAACATGGAATATGTGCACAGGGAAAGGAAGTAACATTGCACTTTATGAGCACTGTATTGTAAGTGGAAATTGCAATGTCTTAAGTAAAACTGTATTTAAAATTGGCACCAAAAAAAAAAAGTCATGTAGAATAACATCCCTATGTTGAATGTATGCTTCTTACTGAGGTTTAGGGGGCTTATAACACCCCTTCCTTCCTCTTCCAAACCAACTGAGAGGTAGATGCGAAGTCACACACGTTGGAGATCAAAGTGATATTTTGCTACTTAGAAAGTTGGCTTGGAGGACATAGCTTAAGTGTGTCGCTCATGGATCCTGACACCCCACCTTATTTAAGACTCTGCACGGTTTCCCCGGACGGGCTGCACCGCCACCGCAGGCCATCCCCACAGGGACCCGCTTCTCTAAGTTCACGGGTGCGGTTGCTGGGTGAGCCTCCCGCAGTAGCCGGGAGCACTGGGCTGAGTATGTTCAATTCCTTCTCCTAAATGTACTGTTTCTGGTAAGTCTGTTAAGCCGAAGGAGGAGAGAGTGAGGGACAAAAAAAAGCTCCTGGAAGAGAAACTCACAAACTTTTTTTTTTTTTTTTCTCTTCTCCTGGGAAATTGGGTGGTTCATCCATTCCTTCTATGGAAACCCAAGGGCAGAAGGGGAGGAAATGTTCCCCCAGCTAACATTTCTTATCTTAGATCTGCATGCTTCATGCTTGTCTGGAACTATTGGAATGCTTTCTCAAATGAGAGAGTTTTATTCTCTGCTTTTTAATTCCTTTCAATTGATCTTAGATATGAGAATTTTATTGGGAAAGACTGTACACACAGAAAGATATACAGACAGACAGACAGATGACAGATAGAGACAGAGCTACATAGATACATAGACTACATACATAGACTACAGTGAATGTATTAGTTATCTCTTGTTGGGTAACAAATTACTCCAAGCACTGTGACTTAAAACGACAATAAATATTATCTTAACATAGTTTCTGCTGGTCAAGAATTCAGGAGTGGCTTATCTGAGTGATTCTGGCTCAGAATCTCTCCTGAGACTGTAGTTAAAATGCTTCCCGGGGGCTGCAGGGCTGTCCTTTGAAGTCCTCTGAAGCTTGCCTAGGGCTGGAAGATTCACTCCCAAGATGAGTTACTCACAAAGCCTTAGGTCGGAAGCCTCAGTTCCTCGCCCCGAGGATCTCCCCTTAGGGCTGCTTGAGTGTCTTCCTGACATGGCAGCTGGCTTTCCCCAGAATGTGTGATCCAGGAGAAAGCAAAGCAGAAGCTGCAGTGTCTTATTTGACCTACCTTTGGCAGCTGTACTTTGTTATTTCTACAAGGTCTCATGAGTTATACAGCCAGCCCTTTTCAAGTGTGAGGGGCCCCTACAGGTGCACGAAGACTGGGAGGCGGGGATAATTAGGGCCATCTTGGAGGCTGGCTCCCACAGTTGCCGACTCATGGAAGGCTGGACATCGTTGTCTTCTCTTCTAGCAAGAGGATAAGTGAACCCCATCGGAGGCCCTTGAGATGTGCCACAGTTACCTCTTGCTCTCACCCCCAGGTAAAATATTACGAATCAGCCTTTTGTGAATATAGGCTGAGAAAAGAAGATGCCAGGCAGGCTAGGACGCCCTTTAGTACACAAATGTGGCTATCTGCGTTTAGGGGGTGGCACGTGACTCTCAGACGTTATTTTCTGAGCACTTGCTCTGTGCTTGGTATGGTTCACACACAGGATCACACTGCCTCCTTGCCCATGAGGTGGGACTTATTCTTATTTCCGTTTTACAGATGCAGCAATTCAGGCTCAGAAAAGGGGAGTAACTTGCCTATAAATTGTGACAAGTTTGATTTGATCTTGGATCTGTTGAACTTTTTTAGTGCTTCTCAAACTAAGACACATCCAAATCGCGGGGGGAGGGGGGGTCCAGTTAAAGTGCAGTCTGTTTCAGTAGGCTTTGAGCAGGGCTGGGATTCTGCATAGCTAACAAGCTCCCAGTGATGGTGACACTGGTGAGCCAGGGACCTCTGTTAGGTGAGGAGGTGGCAGGAGCCCCTCTGAACAACTCTACCAAGGGTGAGGACTTCCCAGCAGCGCAGGACCTGGCACGACTAGCTGTCAAACAAAAGGGAAGACTTCTCTGCAGACAGCAGTCCCCTCTGGAAGCACCTCACCATAGTGAAATCAGCCGGTGGGCTTATCCCACTCACCTGGGAAGAGGGTGAGGGTTGGTTTGAGGGTCTCTACCAGGAGGCTAGGATTCCCAGCCATGCCCTTTCTGAGGCTTCCTTCTTCTGGGGCCACATGCTCCTGTTGAGACTTTCCTTGGAAGTCCCTGAAGGCCACCTGCTTTGGGGGGTCCATTTGGGACCAGGCAGGAAGCCATGTTTCCCAACCTCACCACACTCGGCTTTCTCAGGGAAGGCTTCCAAATTGGGGAAGGGAGCCAGGGTGACAAGATCTGTGTGCAGGTGTTGGGGCGGCTGAAGAGGCACCCCCAGCTGTGCTGGGGAGCTCTGGTTCTCCCCTCCTTGCTTGTCCTCTGCAACTGTGGCAAGACCAAGCCTCTAAGTATGTGTAGTATCTCTCAGGGAGACAAGACAATGAGTATTTTTCTTCGCTCATCCATGAAGTTAACATATAATACATTCTTAATTGCATTTAGGAGCATTTATTCAATTGTGTATAACTAGTAATTTCAGAAAGGGCCCAATAATACTAATGTTATAGCACACTTGGAGTGCTTCGCTCTAAAATCTCTGAGCGATTCCTCAGCCTGGCTTTGGGGATGATATTGACACTCAGCTCTGGAAGCAAATCTCCTGAATTCTTGTGGACTCTGTGTCCAGCCTTCATTCACTGACCTTTAGTTTTCTAAGGCTATGACCTGGCGGTTTACTTTCTTTCATTTTCAGATCATTTCAGTCACCCACCAATGTGATTTCTAAACCATGGGGAGGAACTTGAGAATCACGTGTGAGTCACTCTCCATTTCATGGTAAACCTCCTTTCCCTCCGCTGTCACAAAGCCCGAGCCAGGGAGACGTCCTGTTGGGCATAACGGCTGGTCAGACAGACCCCGCCTGAGCTTTGCCACTTTATCAGCCATATAACCTGGGGGAAATGACATCACTTCCTACATCTTTGATTGCTCATCTGTAAAATGCAGGACGAGTTCGCAGGGTTGTTGTGAGAATTAGGTGACACAGTGCATGTAAAGCATTTAGTTCAGCTCCATGGTGCAGGTTCAGTACGTGCCAGTTGTTATTATTCAGTGACTTGAGGCTTCCAGTTTTTTAGAAATGATCACATCTTTGGAAATAAGGCAAGGAGATAGATGACCATGTGCCTTTCAATACCATATCGGACTTAGGCCAAGAAAATAACAAAGCTCTGGGGAGAACCGAGTTTGTTCATGCTGAAAGACAAATATTTCTACCATTTTCTGAGGCCTTATCTTATGTCTTTGTCTCCTCTTTGGAGGGGCTGCTCTTTTTAAAAAGTTTCTAAAATTATACTCTCATATTTCTGCACTAACCCCGCTCACCAATTATGGTATTAAAAATTGTCTTAACTATTTTATAATTATAATAATGCCCAGCATGATGCTAAGAATTTTTTGTGTGTTCCAATATCGTAATTTCAACTATATACATGATATGTGACATTATACTGCCCTGTGTGCCATCATTATTTTGCAGATGATGAAACTGAGGCTCAGGAAATCTTTGTATCTCACCCAAAGTCATAGAGCTTGTGCGTGATGGTGCCAGAGTCTGAACCCAGGCAGCCCAGGTCTTGAGTGTTGCTTCCTAGCACAGGCCCATAATATAATCCTCACTCCTAAGACTTGCTCCTATATTGTAAGTGATCCTAAAAATGAATTCTCAGAAAACATATCATCAGGATGTGGCTGTGGATGTTTAAGTTGCTGGGATTTCCTTTTATCTGGTTGTTCTTCAGAGAGGCATATTCATATGTCTGGACGTCAATTGCTTTTTGGAACAAGAACCACCCCCTTTATATCCATACGGAGATTTGCTATCCTGCCTACACTTTAAATTAACTTTATTGATGGATTTCCTGCCAAGCTTAGTTTCATTTATTATGCATGTTCCTTTTAGTAGGTGGAAGAAAAAATATGTGAGAATTATCCTCTAAATAAAGCAACATATAAGCCAGGCTTATAAATCTTCTAAAGTCTATTTTTACTTGCCAAGCTCTCCTGTACTTTTTTGAGGATAAATATTTATTTAATAAAAAGAAAAGTGATATCTTGAAATAAGGCTGTCTTAGTAGTAAACAAACAGGAGTGGATCTTTTTTCTCTTTCATTCATCATTGGCAGCTGAAGACATTCTCAGCCGGAAACTAGGGGTGAAATTTATGGCATCAAGGAGGGTGAGCCACTTCACTGTTTCCTCCTGAGCTTAAGAAAATTTCAGCCCCATATCCCACTCTTTCAGATTCTAAAATATGATGTCAGATGATTGTATCTCAATAATTGGGCCCAAGATTACTGCAGGTGCAGGGCTGCAAGTCAGGATGAAGATTCCCTGGAGGTGATGTGGGAAGTGAATGCTCGTGGGGTGTTCTCGTCTTGGGATGAAAAAATATGAATCAAGGAAAGGGGAATAAGTGAAAGCTACTTCATTTTATATTTTTTGACATTACCAAAGATAGTCAGACAATACAGTTTGTCTGGAATACGCTTGGCTTCTAATGATTTGGGTGAAAGTATTGAAAAAAGGGACTTGCATCAGTGGTACCCATAAATGACTACTTTATAACTATTCTATCTAAACCAAGCTGGAATTAGGGGAAAGGGGAGTGGTTCCCAAAACAATTCAAAGCTTAGTGGTTGCTTTAAATAGCTTGGAGCTCTAGAACTTTCTGTCTGACTGGGAAAAATAATGACCCAGCTGACCAGTTACAATATGTGGGCTTGTTCAGAGGATTTCTGATGGAATCTGTGATTGCAGCCCTTTCAGACCCAATGTTCCCTTTCAGAACAAATGTTTGAATGACCTTTTTCCTATCCTGAAACGAAATTTATATATTATACATTAAAAATATAACATCCTGTTTTAAAAGGAGAAATAAAAGGAAAGTAATTTTCAATAAGAGATGTATCTCAATTTGCAAATACTCAGACAACTGTTTAAAAGATAATTAAAAAACCAAACAAACAAATAGAATCATGACTCTCAAACAGATATAAAATGTACCTATGGTAATTAAGTTATCATGAGGAACCAGGCAAATTTTTTTTTAACATTTTTTATTGATTTATAATCATTTTACAATGTTGTGTCAAATTCCAGTGTTCAGCACAATTTTTCAGTCATTCATGGACATATACACACTCATTGTCACATTTTTTTCTCTGTGAGTTATCATAACATTTTGTGTATATTTCCCTGTGCTATACAGTGTAGTCTATTCTACAATTTTGAAATCCCAGTCTATCCCTTCCCACCCTCCACCCCCCTGGTAACCACAAGTCTGTATTCTCTGTCTGTGAGTCTATTTCTGTCCTTTATTTACGCTTTGTTTTTGTTTGTTTGTTTGTTTTTGTTTTTGTTTTTTAGATTCCACATATGAGCGATCTCATATGGTATTTTTCTTTCTCTTTCTGGCTTACTTCACTTAGAATGACATTCTCCAGGAGCATCCATGTTGCTGCAAATGGCATTATATTGTCGGTTTTTATGGCTGAGTAGTATTCCATTGTATAAATATACCACCACTTCTTTATCCAGTCACCTGTTGATGGACATTTAGGATGTTTCCATGTTTTGGCTATTGTATATAGTGCTGCTATGAACATTGGGGTGCAGGTGTCATCCTGAAGTAGATTTCCTTCTGGATACAAGCCCAGGAGTGGGATTCCTGGGTCATATGGTAAGTCTATTCCTAGTCTTTTGAGGAATCTCCACACTGTTTTCCATAGTGGCTGCACCAAACTGCATTCCCACCAGCAGTGTAGGAGGGTTCCCCTTTCTCCACAGCCTCTCCAGCATTTGTCATTTGTGGATTTTTGAGTGACGGCCATTCTGACTGGTGTGAGGTGATACCTCATTGTAGTTTTGATTTGCATTTCTCTGATAATTAGTGATATTGAGCATTTTTTCATGTGCTTTTTGATCATTGTATGTCTTCCTTGGAGAATTGCTTGTTTAGGTCTTCTGCCCATTTTTGGATTGGGTTGTTTATTTTTTTCTTATTGAGTCGTATGAGCTGCTTATATATTCTGGAGATCAAGCCTTTGTCGGTTTCACTTGCAAAAATTTTCTCCCATTCCGTAGGTTTTCTTCTTGTTTTATTTCTGCAGGCAAATATTATAACCTGTTCAAGAGACAAACCAAAAAATGGATACATTTATAAAGTAGGAATGTTGAAATAATGTACACATGGAGGCAAAACTAGTTTCTTCAACAGTGGGGAAGAGAGGTTAACTAAACCTCTGCCAGACAGGACAGAACTTGGATGTCTACACACAAAAATTGTCTTGCATTGTTATCACTTATCTGCATTTCACAGAGTTGTAGAATCGTTCCCATGGAATCAGAATCAGATAACCCAGAGGGGTGTGCTACAGAGAGCGCACAGTTTTCCACTAAAGTACGCATTTTCCCCTACACTATCCTTAATGAAGCAATCATACATTTGCCGCTATAGGTAAAAACACCTGAATAAGGCATTGACACAGGCAGACTGACTCATCTGGTTGAGAAGTCACCCCAAATATATTGAGCAGTGATGCTTTCAGGTAGTTTCCGAAATGGAGACCGATTCTTGGTAAATTTCTGAACAAAGAAAGTTCACTCTTCCCTCAATTTACGCAGTACCCAAACTCCTAGAAAATTAGGTGCTTGCTTAAACTGTTGGAGAACACTTTTTATTTGTGTGTATAATGGAGTTGGGTTCTAGGTTAAGATAAGTTATAAGTTTTTCACCTACATGAATATCTGGCAGGACATTCAAAAGCTGCAGGGGATGTAGCAAATCCTTTATTGTGGCGTATTTTCCTGCACATTGACAGAGTCTACAATAATGGCCCCGTCCACTGAATATGAGTGGTAGCCTCCAATCATGCAGCAACCAAAACAAAAGGTCTCACAAGTTACCAGAGTGTGGATGTGGATGCGTAAGTTGGGGGATGGAGTTGCTCAATGGAGAAGCACTGTCATAGCTGAACTGTGTCCTGGGACCCATTGCTTCAACCCTGTTTCCAGCAACATCATCTGCTAAGCCAGGCAACTGTGGAGAAATGCAGAGGGCCTTTTCAAACAGAGTTAGGCCAAAGATAATTTTTAATTTGAAGAATTGACTCATCTCCTCTGAATCCCTTTAACTACTCAAGTTGAGAGACCAAGGGGGTCCCTCATTGAAAATAAATATCGATCCCCAGTTTATACACACTGGAGTTTGCTTCTGCCTTTCTGAAGAATTCTTGTCACATGACCTACGGTAGAGGGTGGGGTAGGAGTGAGGGGCACAGATAGAAAAGGGTGCAAATGACCAAAGAGCTGGCCACCGAAGAAGGGAGGTGGTCCAGGAAGCGGGGGGACTGTGCACACTTGCCATGGCTCAGCAAGCAGTTGCTACACAGCCCAGTATTGCCAAATCTTCTGATTTTACTTTCAAAAGAAACAGGAAATCTGCCATTTTTATATGCAATTTTCCAGCTCTTAAATGTTGGCTCATGTATCTGTGTATGATACGGATAGATAGATACGTACTTGACATACACACATATGTACATGTATAGGTAACACCATCCATACATACAGCTCCATATAGTTACTTAGACTCATGAATAACGGCTACACCTTAGGTACTGACTGGGTTCCTCCTCTGAATCAGAATGGAAACTGTGAGCCTGGTATTTTACCCCCATTGCAGAGATAGGGGAAGGGGGCTTTGCGAAGGTAAGTGATTTGCCTAGAGTCACACAACAAGTAGCCGGGCTGGGAGTTGATCAGGGTTGTTCTGCTCCTGCTACCACGTTGCTGCCTCAGCCCATGAGAAACCACAGGAAAAACACTGTTCTGACACACACACACACAAAAGCATCAGGAATAATTTCTGCTGAAAACAGCATTGATGCATATAAGTAAAATCAACATTTCTTAAAGCTTCTTGACCTATGTCCCCATCAGAAGGGTAGGGGGCTTTCTAGAGAAGGAGGAGTATCTGAGTTCGATGGTGTTTGCAAGTAAGCTGGGTGAGTCTTTTGCTGTGTTAGCCTGCCATCCATCACAGCTGGTGGTGAGCATGCCTGAATCCCTCGGGGTTGCTTGTGAAAAATGTTAAAAGCTTTAATTGAAAGGATCTCCAGCACAGGCCACAAGGAATTTTCTCATTGTGAATTCCTGTCTTGCCCCGAGATACCCTGGGGCCCCGCCAAATGCCAGGGCCAGGTCATTGTGATGGACTTAAGACACAAGCCCCTGGCAGGGCCTTTGATGATGCTCAGCTTGGAGCCCTGAGCGCCCCCAAGGGGGAGGGACGCATTTGGAGCGATGTCATCTGTCAGGGTCTAACCTCTCTTCTGTGATGGTCTGCAAATTACACCAGCCTAATGGAAAATGGGGATGTTTCATATTTTAAATGTCTTGATGGGAATGCTCATATGATGAAAAAGATGAACTTGACTACCTAAAAAAGCATTTATTATAACAAAGCAGCAGGGATTCCATCAGAAGCTTTTCATGAACTTCAGGAAAATCCTTTGCCAGTTTCCTTTCCTCTGTGCATTCATTCATTCATTCATTCATTGCCCTGACTCAGTTTAGGGTGTGACCCCAGGCTTACGTTCTATTCAAATCAGTAGACATGTCTTCTTCCCGATCTAACTCTGGGAAGGTGTCCTTGGGCTTTCCCAGACCACCAAAGGGCAGCATGGGGCAAAGTGGTTAAGAATTGCTGAGTGACTTTAAGTCAGTGTTTCCCAAAGTCAATATACCTCACAATACTTCTTTTCTGTTTTGTGGGAGGGAGGTAATTAGGTCTATATATTTATTTATTATTAGCTTGCTTCTTTTTTTTTTTAAATGGAGGTACTGGGGAATGAACCCAGGACCTTGAACATGCTAAGCACACACTCCACCAGCGAGCTATTGCCTCCCCAAATAATATCACTCATATGTGGAACTTAAAAAAAGAAAAAAGAAAAAAGACACTAATGAACTTATCTACAAAACAGAAACAGAGAAACAGACTCGCAGACATAGTAAACAAACCTATGATTACCAGGCAGAAAGGGATGGGAAGGGATAAATTGGGAGTCAGAGATTAGCAAATACTAACTACTATATATAAAATAGATAAAAAACAAATTTCTTCTGTATAGCACAGGGAACTATATTCAATATCTTATAGTAACTTACAATGAAAAAGAGTATGAAAACAAATATATGTATGTATGTGTATGACTGAAACATTATGCTGTACACCAGAAATTGATACATTCTAAACTGACTATACTTTAATTAAAAAAAAAAAATTGCTGAGTGAAATTGCTCACTCAGAAGCTTTTCAAACAAACAAATAAAAATCCTGCCCCTTTAAAAAGGTTTTTAATTACATCCTTAATGCATGCTTATTAAAGACAAAGTAATGAGAGAAAAGATAAACAAAAACAAAAGTCTTGGTGACCCCACTTAAAAACATGTGTGTGTTATTCAGGGTAAGTTACAAGAGAAGCTTTCAATTCTAATGAAATGTTCTCTGAACCCCAGAAGAAGTTAGGCAAGATCTGACCCCCAAATTTGCTATATTCTTTTATTCTTTCAGAGTCTGATCCAAGGTGATCATTCAGTTGCCTAAGCTCTCTGTGGATACAGTTTCTTTTGTTGGTAGATAAGACTGGTGAAACAGTTATCCTCTATATTTACAATAATATATAAATAGTTTAACAATTGCCCATCAATGTATACTCAGCTGAAAATCCAAAGCAATTTAGGACTGTCCTCTAAACAACTGTATATTGCAAATCATGTCCCATTATGCTTGCCCTCAGTATGCTTATGAAGGGAGGCAGAGAATACAAATGTGGGAATGAAATACAGGGAAGCACAAATTGTGTAAATGAAATCTAGACTGTTTCTGGGAACATAATTTCATGAATAAAGATGATCTAGCATCTCTGAACTATGTATTTTAAGACTAATATTTCTCAATAGTACTTGTCAAAGTGAGTGGCAGTAGAATCTATAATAAGTACTTTATTGAATTATAGTTAGTTTAAATATAAATGTAAAAAGGCACCATGAATTCTCATGTCAAATTATGTCACCCAAAAGTTAATTAGTTGTACCACAATTCAAAAAAAGGAATTCTTTTTACTTTGGCAGAATACAGGTTTGTGTTTCTAACAATTCAATCATTTTTTAAATTAATAACATTCACTTTTTAAAGTAGTTTGAGGTCCACAGCAAAACTGAGCAGAAGGTAAAGAGAGTTCCCATATACCCCCCCCCAAACACAACCACCCCACCATCAACATCCCAAACCACAACGGTACATCCGTTACACTCAGTGAACCTTCACCGACACATGATTTCACCTAGTGTCCATAGTTTGCATTAGGGTTCACTCATGATGTTGTATATCCCACAGGTTTTGTCAAATATATGATGACATGCACCTAATTCCATCATTGCAGTACCATCCAGAATAGTTTCACTGCCCTGAAAATCCTCTGTGCTCCCCCATTCGTCTCTCCCTCCCTCACAACCCCTAGCAAACGCTGTTTTTTTTTTAAACTATCTCCCTAGTTTTACCTTTTCCAGAAAGTCATATAGTTGGAATCATACAGTATGTAGGTTTTTCAGATCAGCTTCCTTCACTTAGTGATATTCGTTTAAGTTTCCTCCATGTCATTTCATGACATGATAGCTCATTTCATTTGAGCGCCAAATAATATGACACCACCTGGATGTACTGCAGTTTTATATCCATTCACCTACTGAAAGCCATCTTGGTTGCTTCTAAATTTTGGAAACTGTGAATAAAGCTGATGTAAACATCTGTGTGCAGGTTTTGGTGTGGACTTAAATTTTCAATTCATTTGGGTAAATACCAAGCCCCTTACATACTGGGCTGGAAACAGGAGATCCTCAAAGGCATTAGTTTTTAAAGTTCTAGAAAACTAAAGTGGTCAAAGGTTCTGTTGGTTATATTATTGCTCAGCCTCTTCATCTCAAATTGAAATCAGAACAGACCAGCCCACTTTGGGGGACATTTTTTTCTTTCCTTTTCTGAGCTTCTTTTTAGCATTCACTGAGCATTATTTAGCAAGCAAGGCAAGAAAATACACTTTTTCCTCTGGTTTCTTGAGTCAAGAATCTACTTAGCTATTTGAACAGATCATTTCTCAAGTACAAAATGGGAAGAAATCAGGAGGTTGTATTTCTACATTTCCATTTATCATTTCTTTTTATGTCTATTTCAAATCCAAGTCCAAGTCCATCAACTCAGAATATGAAATCACACCAAAAAAGCTTTAAAGTTATTCTCTGTTCCTACCCTCTATCTGAAAAATAAACTGTCCCCTCTTGGAAGATAAAAATCTAGTTTGTGAGAATCAAATGATCGGTTTTGTTCCAATGGGTGGTAAGTACACTGATGGTGTCAGTCAATATACTCATCACCCTCATTGCAACTATTTGTTTGTTGTCTGTCTTTTCTGTGAGACTGTCAGCTCCTCAAGGGCAGGGACAAGACATAACTACTCTTTGGCACATACTTGGTATTTCAGTATATATTAGTTGAATGTATCATTGGTTCATCAGATAAATAAATGATATAACAGCGATATAATATAATAAATAATACAACAGCGATTAAGCACCTACTAGGTACAAGGCTGCTTGTTGGGTGTTTTGGGTGTATAAAGATGAATGAAGTTCATTCCCCGCCTTTAAAGAGCTTACACAACTGTCAGTCACTGTAGCAAGCTGTCCTAGTCAAGTCCATATCCCCTCAGCTGTCCCCTCCCCCCATTCCAGATAGTCCCACCAGGAGCTATGGCTTCCAGCATCTCTTTAGGCCTGGAGTAGCTCAGGACCTTGGAGGCAGATTGGAATCGTCAGAGACATCACATCTCCAGAACAACTCACATCCAATGAGGGTCGCATTTCCTGCCCTTCAGTACCACTTTTGAGCATGTGCCACTCTGACTCTAAGGGGGTCTCCAAGAGGGTAGAGCCCAGTTGCTCATAGTAGTAACCTGCTCATTAAAACACCCTTTACTGGTTTTTCTCCTTTCTTGGTCTCACTTCCTACTCCCTCATAGTGTTTCCTGGGATCTCTTCCCAAATAAATTCTACCCAAGTCTGTTACTCTGGGGCTGATTTTAGAAGCAGCATGGACACTGGAGTGTGATAACTAAGAGAGGCATGAACAGAGAGCTATGGGCTTGCAGGAGTGGAGGGAATTCATTCTAGCTGGGAGAAGGCTTGGTATTATTTGAATGGGGACTGGGTGGGGCAGTGAGTGCACCTGTGGGAAGAGATGCTTCAGGCAGAGAAAACAAAGGCACAGAGGTGCTGAAGAACATGGAGTGCTCAAGGAATTGTAGGCAACTGGGTCCAGAGGGAATGTGGATAGAACGGCATCTCAGACTCTCCTGGAAAATACCCCAGAGCCCCTCACATTCCAGCAAGGAGGCAGGTCTCTCCTGCCCATTTCATCCTAAACTTTAGCTTCAGTTCCTCACCATTATATTTTGGTATAGTTTGTCATATTTATTATATATATATATATATTATATTTTAGACTTTGGGATGTCCGGACATCTTTCTTATGGTAGGAATCCAAACATAGAAACAGACATTGCTCTACATAACCTGTAAAAGTAGTCATATGGTGACCACTGACCAACCCAGGGTCTTTTTCAAGCATGGCTCTTTCTTTCTGCTTGTAGATTTTAATTCATATTTTCTGATTCCCATGGATGCTGAGCATTAATATTTAGCTCTTTCCATGGAAACAACCTAGATACCATCAACAGATGACTGGATAAAGAATATATGAGATACTCACACACACACACACACACACACACACACACACACACACACACACACACAAATGGAACATTACTCAGTCATAAAAGAATGAAATAATGCCATTTGCAGCAACATGGATGGACCTAGAGATTATCTGTCAGAGAGAAAAAAACAAATCTCATATGATATCACTTGTATGTGGAATCTGATGAAAGATATAAATTTTATTTATGAACCAGAAATAGACTTATGGACACAGAAAACAAACTATGGTTACCAAAGGGGAAAGTTGAGGGAGGGATAAATTAGGAATTTGGGATTATTAGATACACACTACTATATATAAAACAGATAAACAACAAGGACTTACTGTATAGCACAGGGAATTATATTCCATTTTTTGTAATAAGCTATAATGGAAAAGAATCTGAAAATATTTGTATGTATATGTAAAACTGAATTTCTTTGCTGTGCACCTGAAAGTAACATTGTAAATCAACTATACTCCAATAAAAAAATAAAATTAAAAAAAATTTTGCTCTGAGAGCTTGTAGTCTAAACACAGTGTCCATGCCTCAATGCAGACAGGGAACTTTCATGCCTTCTGTTAGAGGCTAATCTTAAATTTAAAATCAAACAAAAAAGAGGAACTTCCCAAGCAAGTACAGAGCACATGGATGGTTCTGGTCATTCTCTCTCCCTGGGTCCTAGAAATGGTTTCCCTCTGATGAAATGTTCTGACAAGTACTCCATCTCCAGTGCTGACTCAATTAAAGCCTCTTACCATGATCAATGACTGCTAAATTGGTTATAAACTCAGAATGGGAGCTAAAAAAACAAAAAATAGAGGTGGGGCAGGAAGACAGGAGCAGAATAATTTGGTCATTTTCCCAGCAGAGGAAAGCCAGTTTAGGAAAGATAAAATGAGTACTTCTGAATCAGGTATACAATACTGGAAAATAGCAGAGAAATTAAAGAAGTTATTAAAGCTCGCAAGAGAATTTGGTGAAAGAACACTACTCATTTCAGCTCAGCAGGAGCCAGTTTGCATTATTGTGTTTTGCTCTATACTTAGCTTTGAAGAAAGCCACAAATTACAATGGTTAAATAGAGCTTTAGAAAGTGGGAAACAGCAACACTGCAAGTACAGAACAGTACTGGGGTAGAGCAGTTCCCGAGCTGGGATGGATCTAGAGAACTCCTGAAATTCCTCCTTCCCTCTCCCACCCCCAGAAATTTAGCCATGCCCTTTATGAATCCCTGTTACTATAATATTGCTTGTGTAATAAATCCAGCTGTGTTTTGTTTTTAACTGAAAGGATCAACCAAAGGCTGGGATAGAAAGAAAACTGCTGGGATACTGTCACTGGGTTGAGTATTTGGGGAAGATACTAATTGAAGACATTCCTGGATTAAGAAAGGAATGATTGATCATCACGTTTTTCAAGCTCCTTGTATATTTAAGGCGCTGCTGCTCTATAGCTGCATCATGTACATTAACTAATTTATCCTCATAACAACCATATGAAATAGATACTGTTCCTAACCCAGTTTATAGTTGAGAGGACTGGAGCATAGAAATGCTAACTGACTTGCTCAAGGTTACATGGCTGGTAAGTAACAGAACCAGGATTTAGCCTGACCCCAAAGCTTTTTTTTTTTTAATAACAAGTGTTGTCTTTTTTTTTTTTTTTTAATGCTTTTTTTTTTTTAATGGAGGTACTGGGGATTGAACATAGGACCTCTTGCACACTAAGCACACACTCTACCACTGAGCTGTTCCCTACCCCCTCCAAAGCTTGTGTTCTTGACGACCACCCCATAATGACTCAGAGACCATGTGAGGAACTGACTGTGTCCCCCTCAGATTCATACGTGGAAGTCCTAACTCCCCATGTGATGGCATTCCAAGGTATTGAACCTTTGGGAGGTTTAGATGAGGTCATGAAGGTAGAGATTACTGCCACACTGGGATTACTGCCCTTATAAGAGAAGGAAGAGACACCAGTGCTCCCTCTCTCCACCATGTGAGGACACAGGGAGAGGCGGCCATCTGCAAGCCAGGAAGAGTGTCCTCACCAGGAGCCAAGTTTGCTGGCTCCTTGGTCTTGGACTTCTAGAACTGTGCAAAAGTTATTTTCTGTTGTTTAAGCCAGCCAGTCTTCAGCATTTTTGTTTTGGCTTCCCAAGTAGACTAAGACCACAGAGCTGTTACAACCAAGCTGTTAACCAGGGAGTCAAGAATTGTAGGCAGAAGAGCTTCAGCTCAGACCCAGGGATTTATTTCAGGGGCTTTCCAATAAGGGCCTTGCTTCCTGCATGACAGGTCACAGAGAACTGCTTGGCCCAAGGGTGAGATAATGTCAATCCAAGACTAAAAGTCACTAGAACCTAGGGAAAAACTCTCTCTCTCATTCTCTGGAAGATAGTATGAATCAAGATTTGTGTGAAATATGAAAAGATTACTACTCGAGGTGCCCTGCTTGTCCCTCTCAGTCTTTGTTCATATAGTCCCAGCTGGTTTAGCTCTAACTCAGTTATTTTTATTTACTGCACATTTAATGGCATGAGTATAATAACTCTTTCTCAGTTAAAAGGCATTCAATTAGTTATAAAAATTTTGCCACAGAGAATAGCAAAAATGTTTGCTCCTCTAATGTCCATATGCATATCTGTTCTATGTATGGCTAATTTTACTTCTATGGAATAGATTGAGAAGCAAGGTTTTTAAGAAGAATATTTTTAATTTGAAAGCTCTTTTCAGGTTTATTTTTAAGTAGACTCTAACAAATCACTTTCCACTGGCCCTGTAGGGCAATTTGTCTTTCTTAAACATCCTTCCTAAGTTTAAGGCAGTCTCCCCAGGGAGAAGTCAGATACTCACTTTCCCAGCATCCTTTGCAGTTTGAGTACAGACATGTGAACTCAGCCGGCCAATCAGACACCACAAAGACTTCACATTAATGACAAAGATACAGGCTCCCACAGAATCCAATCTACACTTCCAGCTACCACACAGAGCAGTGGCAGTCATGCCTCATTGTGAAAGCTTTGCTGCTCTAGGGAAGGGATATCTTGTCAAACTTTCAGTACCAGGAATTGATTGATCTTCTCTAAAATGCATTATTTTCTGTAGATTCCCATTGCCTCTACTCCAGTTGAGGTCACCATGATCTCTTGCGGGGACAGCAGCAGTGAACTTTCACCTGATCTCCCAGTCCCTAGCTGGATTAGAATCCGTTTTCCACCCTGCAAACTGAATGATCTTTCTAAAACTCAAATCTAATCCTGTCATCCCCTTGCTTTTAAAACCTTTCATTTTTCTCTCCTCTGCTCCAGGCTGAAGTTTCTATTCCTTAGCCCAGCCCACAAAATCCTCCTAGAGCTGATCATGAATTACTTCCCTAGGCACATCTCTTTCTTCCATTCAGATTCTGTCCTCCAGTCAGACTGAGCATTTTTCAGATCCTTGATTGGCCCATGCACTTTCTGTCTTCTGGGCTTTTGCAAACACTGTACTTTCTGCTTTCTTCCCTTCCTTTTCCCCTGCCTGGCTTCTTATTCTCCAGTTGTCAGCTGAGATGTCCCTTCTCAGGTTACCAGAGCACCTCAGATTTCTTATCTCTGTTTTCCACGAGGTTACTTGAAGGTAGGGACGGTGCCTGTCCTGTTCCCTGCTGCAGACTCAGCGTCTAACACAGTGCCTGGAACATACTAGGTAATAAACAAAAATCTGATGAATAAATAAGTGAATCAGACAGATATTATTATCACCATTTACTTATGGGGTAACTGACATTTAGAGGGTCTACTTTCATAAAGCTATGGGGCTGGTTAACAGTGGACCAGAACACAGATCTTCTGACTCTTGATATATTTTCAACTATCCCTCATTGCCCCTTTCAAATGCAACTTACACTCTTTTAGGCTTAATAAACACCATTATGGCGCACAAACATGCTGTAAGGCAGGTTTCTCAGCCTCAGCACTACTGGCGTTTTGGGCCGGAGGATTCTTTGTGGAGGGGCTGTCCTACACATTGGAAGACATTTAGCAGTACCCCTGGCCTCCACCCACTAGGTGCTAGTAGGATCCCCTCTCCGTCCAGTTGTCTCCAGACATTGCCAAATGTCCTGGTGGGGGCAAAATCACTTTCAAATGAAAGCCACTGCTCTAAGGATACCAGGCACCATTTGTTAAGTTTCTGCAGCTTTGGGGGGAGAATGTCAGTCTCAGCACAGGCATGCCCCAGGTGGAAAGATGGAAGGCAAGAGCAGACTCGTGACTAAATATTGACCTTGCATCTCTTAAGCCACCGAACTAAGCCTCAGCTTTCTCCTCTGCAAAACAGAGATCATCATGCTCAAAATTGTAAGGAGGATTAGAGAGAATGTACACGAAGTGTTCCATAAGTTACCTTAATTTATCTAAATCACTGCTTTCTTTTGGCCAATAGTTAGTGGGTCAGTTCACCAAAATGTGCATAAAGAAAACATGACTAAAGATAGGCACTGGGAATTCAGGGTGAAGTGAAATGGGTTTGATGGCAGAAGGCTGTTACATTCTGGGAGGCCAAAAAACCCCCCTGAGTTTCAGGAACGAAAACAAGTATGACATTTGAACTGACAAGCTTACGGGCATGCTACCTTTTATTAATTCTCTCCTAATTTCACGGTTTTATGGAGAAAATAAGAAAGAAAAAGTCATACTTCAGGATCAATTACCATTTTTTAAATATGATTGCACACCCCCAAATCGGATTAGGGGTGGTGGGGGAGGCTGCAAGTTCCAATATCTATCAAAAATGTAATCAGGTGAATTAGCAATTGCTCACATTCTCCTTCTCCTTATGAATTTTAATGCCCTTTTATTTAGTATTTGCCATACTGTGTATGTTTACAGGATTTGTTCAATTTTGAATAGCAGGTCTAGGAAAAATATTTTCCTTCTAAGTATCTACCATTTTTGCTGACTTCCTACTTTGATACAACAATGCTCCTCCAGAAAACGCTTTTTAGGGAATTCCACATGGTGTCATTGCCTGGAGTTTCAAAGGATTAAACCAAAGGGATGTGGCTTTCCTGCTAGCAGCAGAACTCAGCACATATTCTCTAGTTCCACAGAACTTCTACTCCCTCCTTCCTTCTCTCCCTTCTCCTACCTGGGACTCCAGAACTGCTTGCTCCCCTCCATCCCCAGTGGGATGCTCCAAAATGCAATCTTTTGCACAGAGCTAGCTCCTCTTGTGGATTTAGCTTTGTTAAGGATGTCGACCTCCTGAACCCTAAATCTGAAAATACAAGGAAATAATGTCAACCAAAAGTCATGTAATACAATGTCCTCTATTAATACCAGCCCAAATCTGGAAACATCCCCAGTGTCCATCACAGTGGGATGGATGCACTGTAATAAACCCACACAGTAGGACACTACAGAGCAATGAGAATGAACACACTGCAATTTCATGCAACGATATGCATGCATGTACTATTATAGTAAAGAGGCAAGACACAGAAGAATGCACGTGGTACTCTTCAATGATGTTAAAAGCAGCAAAACTAATCTCTGCCATTAGAAGTCAACCTAGTGGAAGTCAGGCTGGTGGTAATGTTGCTGAATGCAAGTTCATGTGCCCAAAACACTGCGAGGCCAAACCAACCAAAACATTGCCGTTTGGTGCCGAGAGAGGTTTACTGCTGGGCTGAGCAAGGAGATTGGAGGCCTTGAGCCCCACCCCTGCCCAAATCCCTGAAGGGTTTCAGTTGAGCATTTTCAAAGACCAGGTGAGAGAGGGGCAGCCCAGAGTATGTGATCAGCTGTGCACAATTCTGATTGGTTGATAGTGAAATTCTTAGGAGCCAGAAGTTTGGGGAGCTACGTGCTCAGGATCATCAAGTAGTTAATTTCTTCCATTTGGTGGTGGTTTTTGGCATCTGAGAAACTCAGGAAATATGCATCAGATACTATTATTTGGGTACTTCAGAGAGGAGCTACAGCAGAGGATACTGGGGAGGGGTCTGTCCTGGGAAGGTTCATGGGTCCTGCTCAGTTACAATTTCCCCCTTTTCTTTGATCCTCCTCAGTCTTGAGGAGAACAGGTGTTGGACAAGAAGGGGAATGATATTTTAGATAGAGAGATTAATCATAAACTCAGCAGAGGAACTCACATTCCTGTTTCATCCTTCCCCAGATCTCTCAGGGGTTGGGGTGATGATTGCTCTGGCTACTTCCTGCTGTAATGGGGCATAGTCCTGCCTGATTTGCGGGATGGATACTGTGTTGGAAACACTCTCAAGTTCCAAGTCCTGGATCTGAGTCTTGTATGATTAAGGTCTCATTCCCTGAGGAATTCCAGAGAATAAGCCTGAAAACCAGTACGGACCTGGCACTTTGGAGAGACTTGTAGCCAGGCAGCCAGTTGTCTACTTTGATCTGAATAGGTTTTAATTTTTGATGAAGTATTAACATATATGTAACAAGGGCTTTTGGCCACTACACACATCTCCTTTTTCTCTGCTAACATCTGATCTAAAGCAATTTTATTCTCTAAAAATTTAATAATTATTAGAGAAGACCTTGAGGTCATAAGGTTACAGCTACCATCTGCCAGCAGACACTACTCTGAGAATGGCTGGTGGCCTTCTGAGTATGTCACAGCTCAGAAAACTAGAGTTCTCAATGGGAAGTCACAGAAGAGTTTTGGCAGGTGTGTAATATGAACAGATCTGCCTTTTTAAGAGATCACCCTGGCTCCAGGGTTAACAATGAATTGGAGAGGGATGAAAATGGCAGTTAAAAGACAAACTAGAAAGTTTAAACAATAGTCCAGGCACAAGACGATGGCGTCATGAACTAAGGGCACAGTCACAGAGGTGGAGAGAAGTACAAGGGCTCTCATGAGTTATCCAAGAATTCAGAGCAAGACCTGGTGGTGGACACAAGAGGAGGAAACCACAGAGCGGGTGGTATCAAGAATGACAACCAGGTTTCCGGGTGGCAGATTATTGGAAAGCAATAAACACCCTCCCAGCCTTCTTAGGACAGCAATGAGACAGCTTCATCAAATCAAAACTGTAGGCATGTCATAAGAATAATGATGACAATAACTAATGTTTACTGAGTAGCTACTAAAAAAAGAAAGAAAGAAAGTAAGAAAGAAAGTAAGAAAGAAAGAAAGAAAGAAAGAAAGAAAGAAAGAAAGAAAGAAAGAAAGAAAGAAAGAAAAAGAAAACTAGAGTTCCCGACAATCCAGGAATGTGTCTGAAATCACATCCACAATGGCCACCTAGTTTTACCTTGGATGTCTGAACCACATCCACTCCATTTTGACTTTCAAATGAATTCCCCTCCTCAAGGCCAACGAAGACGCACAATGCATGTCCAAAAGACCATAAAACAGGCTGCTTTGGTCAGTAAAGTTTAAGTCAAAGTGTACATAAGCTAGAATGACTTCCCCAGACCTCGATATGTGCAGATTTTCCCATCATTTCCCCTTTTGATTACAAATCTTTCATTAGGAAGCATTGATGATCAAAATACCTGTCCCCTGATGCTGCGTTGGTAGCTCTTGCCTCAAATTTAGTTCATATCCCTTGGCACTGGGACTCCTTTATATTTGCCTAGTTATCCACGTTGGAGGAAAACTAATCACATATTGTGAACCAGCTCAGAGGTATGTTAATGGGGAAACACTTAATAGGCTATACATTTTATCACATATACCCAATTGTTACACAAGCATCGTACATGTGCTTTTAGCAATAGACTTAAAGCAAGCACTGTTATACATCATGGGCAGTTTCACTCTGTGACAACTCCATTAGAGAACTCTCTTCCTATCCTAGACACTGGGGGCAATATTGATAGGGAGACAAACATTTGGTAAACAGTTCAATTAGAAACACAGATTAAAAGCCAGGAATACTTCAGACAACCAAAAATTATAATCACATTCATCAGTTCACTCAATTCTATGCAATCAATCCCTTTTACTAAGTTTTATGAAATCAGTTTTCATTAGACTTCTTAAGTATCTTACCAGAATCAGCAGTATAATTTGGAAAAAAAAAAAACTGTACTTGTCAAAAAGTACTTTTTTTGAGTCTTCTCGAAGGTAAAGCAGTTTTGCAAAGCATCAGCTTAACTGTATGAATGACAAAAGACCCAAAAAGGTAAAAGATCTGATTACAATGTTTTTGACAAAAAAGCTTAACCAAGTAGTTTGAAGTGTTTCCTCCATTATTTTTTAGTAGCTTCAATTACATATTTAAATTAGAATCCTCAATTATTAAAAATCTTGATTACTGGTGAATGTTTCAGTATTTAATTTGGGGGAATGTCCTAGCTATTCAACTACTCAATAAACTTTCATCACATAACTTAACTCAGTACAATGCCAAAATTTCAAGTTATCAAGTATTTGGAGAGATATTTTTAAGTAGGCATTCATAAAACATAATTATTTCTAAAGAGTTCACCCCAAAGCTCTCATCTCATTTGCATTTTATAAGAATTTCATCATACCAAGTTAATTTTTTTCTTTTTGCTGACAAATTCTGCAACAGAAACATGAACTCATTGATATTCAGCAAACCTAGGTGCAATAAAAGCTGTATCTGTGTTGATTACACCAACAAGCTTAAGCTAGCTTTTATATTAGATGTCAGTTTAATATTGAATATTTCCTAGATCACATGAAACTACTGAAACTTGTTCTAGCTTCTTTTATACTTAGCAGTATTCAATTTGTAAGCACTTTATTTTTAAGTCAATTAAATAGAGCTCATTTACAAGTTAACTTTTAACATAAAGACATACAGAACCAAAGATCTGCTTTTCCCTCTTGAGTTTAAGAAAAAACAAAAAACAAAAAAAAACCCTCTTTTCTCCTTGAGAGCCCAGGTAGACCATCAACATCTCAAAGACACAGGAAAAGAAACGCAAATTCCTCCTCTAACTGCTTGTACAAAACCCAGTCATCTTGGCTATTTTCTGGGATATTTTTTCTAATTCCCAAATATCCACTTCAGTTTAAAGAAATTAACAGTAATAATTTTATATACAAAATTCACTTATATTCACATGCCTTACTCTAAACAAAACCAGGAAAAGAGAAAGGATTTGGACTCATTTACTGAGATAAATAGACACACATATACACACACAGACACATACACACAAGCGCGCGCACACACACATACGCGCCTGCATACACATATGCACACACACACATATGCACGCACACACATGCACACATACACCCACCCCCCAAGGTAAAAGCCGAAGCAACTATAAAAGGCCCACTTTGACTTACTAGCAGAGCCACTAGGGGCCATTGTTCTCCAGGTCTCAGGGGTACTGAGCCCACACAGTGTGACAATAAAAAATATTATTTTCTTTCATTAATGGGAGCATAGCTGAAGCTCTCCTAGTTTTGCATAACATACCCTAGGGTACTATAAGATGGAACAGCGCTCTGATCATCCATACTTAAGTATTCATGGACGATGTTATCAAATATCAAGCAAATAACAAATCAAAACGGTTTCTCAGGGTCAGAGTGACTTAGCCCCAAAGGAAGATCCCCAACCAGTGCCCCATCAGAGAGGAAGCTGAATGAATGCCCAAGGCCAGAAACAGAAAATCTCAACCAAGAAGCCAATGCAGCAGGCAAGGATACCCTGGTGTCATCACACGGGCCCCCTGTTACTCACCAAAGACATCTCAACCAGCCAGTGCACGAACTGATACATACACATACAGACAACAAACACGGCCCCACAAACAAAAGATCAGATGAGATGCAACCCAAAAATTCCACTTCCACTCCCAGACAGAGGCTTCCATATGGCGTGGCTCCCAAAAGTGAACGGACCCAGAGTGGCTCACTTCCTGGAAGGGAAGGAGCCCAGGAGGAGCAGGTAGTTTCCCATCCTGCCGAAGCCAGAGTGGCTCACCCCAAAACCATACACACAAAAACACAAGCAACAAATAAGCTCCAGTCACACAGGCATAAAATTAGAGAAGATGTAGTCTAAAAATTTCATTTCTACTCCCAGACAGAGGCCTCCAAACAGACTGTCCCAGCTGCCGAAAGAGAACGGACCCAGAGTGGCTCACAGTGAGCCCAGAGCAGCTCACCTCCTGCAAGGGAATGAGCCCAGGTGGAGCAGAGAGAATTCCCAGCCTGTGCAAGCTGGAGCCACTCACCCCAGGTGACACCGAATGTAGACCACAGCTCCGGACACTTCTCCAAACAGCCTTATACCGGTGCCTGTCAGGGAGAGACCCTCCCAGGTCCTGGGAGCGAAGTGAGCTCCCGCAGCTGCTGGGACCCAGGAAAGCGGCTGCCCCCAGTGGGGGTCAACCTGCCCTGGGCACAGACTCCACGCTGATTCATAGAAATTGTTACTGAACCAAGTCCGTGGACACAGAGTGGCTGGGCCTAACACACAGTGAAGTCAGTCAAACTGAAACTTTGAGTTTGAAGCAGAGAAAGTTTTATTGCAAGGCCAAGCAAGGAGAAAGGATGCCTCGTGCTCAAAAAAAAAAAAACAAAAACAAAACAACAACAACAACAACAAAAAAAAACCACCAACAACAACCCAAACTTCTCAAAGGGTTTCAGCCGAGCATTTGTAAAAGCCAGCTGAGGGAGGGGCATCCCAGGGTGTGTGACTAGCTGTGCACAATTCTCTGCTTGCTGGTGATCAATCCTTAGGCACCAGAAGATCTGGGAGCTAAGTGCTCAGGATCATCAAGTAGTTAATTTCTTCCATTTGGTGGTGGTTTTCAGCATCTGAGAAACTCAGGAAATATATATCAGATACTACTGTGTGGGTACTTCAGACAGGAGCTACTGCAAGGATATGGGGAGGGGTCTGTCCCTAGAAGGCCCCATAGGGTCTTGCTCTGCTGGGTTACAGTAACCTTGTGTCGGGGTCGTGACTGGGAGGGTTTCTGCCAGTGGTTACATGAGTGTGTTCACTTTGTGAAAATTTACTGAGCTCTTCACTTAGGACTTGTGCATTTTTGCAGATGTAGACTATCAAAAGTCACAAAACATTCCAGGTGTAGATAATCAAACTAAGAATTCAAACAAAAAATAAAAACATTTTAAAACCCTAAAATAAAAATTTCCAATATTTTTATTTCTTTGAAAATCCTCTTTCTTTCACTTTAGGAGAATATAGTCTCATAGCAAAGTTACTTTAAGCTATGATAACACTTTTTAGAAACTAGAAGAAGAATTAAAGATTTGAGTTCGAGTTTCCACTTAATTTTCCTATTGATTGCTGTGCACTGTGCATTAAGCTCAGAATGTTATTGCAAGAGATCGCTGGGATCATCTAGTTAATCTCCCTCAACATCTTCCTTCTCCATAGTGGAGCCAAGGTCTAGAAAAGTGAAGTGACTCACTCAAGGACACGTGTTCTTTAGTAATAAAACTGACATGAAAAAAGTTTTCAAGATGTAAGTGGCAGTGGCAGTTTGTGGCCCCAAAGTTCCCATAATTTCTCCTTCTATGTTTAAGAATAAAAATATTACTGAGAAGCATAATTGTTATTGTATAATAATGGGACATTAGATAAATACAGAACTTTAATTAATCTGCTCCATTTAGACAGGGACTAGTACTCTTCATTTAATTATTGTGACTCTGAAACAAAATTCCCTTTTAATTGGCACTTGTAAGATAGCTTCTCCTTGAGACTTAAAAAAAAAAAGTGTGATAGGAGAGTGTAGGTTATGATCCCATAACAAACAGCCCCTAAATCTTGGTAGTTTGAAACAGCTCACGTTTATAATCGTGCCACGTGTCTATCAAATATCAGCAGGAGCTTGGTTTCCCCTCTTCATGGTCCTCTGTCTGGGACTCGGGCTGAAGGGAAGGCCAGTCTCTGGACTGTGGGTGGTGGTGATGGCGGTGGGGGAAGAGAATGGGATAAAGCACACACTGGTTTTGGAATCTTCTGTCTGGAAGTGACACACACAACTTGCACATCTATCTCTGCATCAGAGCAAGTCTCCTGATGACCCCCAACCTCCCTTGGCAGGGCAGTGCTATCCTGCCACGAGTCTGGAAGGAGGGAGAGCTGGAATATTTGGGAAGAGCTCTAAAGACTGTCTCCAAAAGCAACGGAAACTGTAGCCCATGGAAGTCCTACATTTCCTCATGAGTTTTACCATAATCACTGTGACCTACGCTACTTAAACGTATGATGGAGTGAAGATAAACTCTGCAGAAAGAAAAACTAGACATAAAAGGCAGCAGTGGAGGATATAAATAAAACTCGTTCAACTATCATTGAAAGGATTTTTATGAAAGGCACGAAGTGGTTTTGTGTGCCTTTCTGCAAATAGTTTAGTGGGCTGAATGATCAATATTCCTCTAAAGTGCCCAGGACCATTTTGACGAAAGGCAACTAAATAAATGAATTGCCCTCCAGGGCTACAACACTGAACTTAAATGAAAGCAGCTTACAGGGATGCAAACAAAAGGCGTCCCTTGTGGTCATTGTAGCATTAAACATCAACTAGGAGAGAGTGCTGTTAAGTAGAAAGAGAGAAAAATCATTTTGTTGGGGCTATAGTCTCTAATATTAAATTGTTTCAAAAGAGAAAAAAAAATTTGACAGATAATAGTTTGTCCCATGACTTTCTCCTGTTTTTTTTTTTCTCTGCACACAAACCTACCCATAAAGTCATCGGTACTAATAAGTGAAAGCGAGAATGTGTCAGGCCTCACTCCTCAGCCCCTCTAAGCCATTACTTTCTGTACTGGGTTTCAAGGGCTATTGTCTTTGGTGAGTAGAAATAAATATCTTTTTAAAAAAACATCTAGTGAAGACATGCATTTAAATGGGCACTGGTCAGAAAGCAAAACTGGAATGTAAGTGACAGTCTATTAAACACACACACACACACACACACACACACACACACACACACACACACCGTGACTTGGCTAGTTAGAGGTGCTAGTGCATAATGTGTCCCTGGAATTAAGTATCCTGTTTATGTGCTGTCACACTTAGAATGATGCCGGGTTCAAATACTTTCTTTACAACCTCAAAAAATGTGAATACATATAATACATCCTTCTGGGACCTCTGTAGTAGGAATGTTTTTGATGCTCTACCGTTGTCTTATTTCTTAGTTTCAGTGTCCAAGTGTTTGTGTGTATCATGGTATAAGAACATACATGGACTTACAGCTGCATCAAGGAATACAATTGGTTATGAATTATCTTCCTATTTTTTTAATTCCTAAAGGAAAATTTTTAGGTAAAATTTTTTTCCCTCATTGTGGAATATACGAGTGAAAAAGTAACATACAGATATGATTCTGGAATATTAAATAACGTTCCAATGTAATAAAGATAGAAATTTTGAGGACCACACCAAGGGTGTGGGCTCCTGGAACAGAGGTCCAGGTAGAGCAGTCAGATGTAGACGGTGGTTTAGTGAGGCCGGGCCCAGGTTGGGCCAGGGGACGGTGTGAGGACTGGGTGGTCACGAGGGCAAAGAGAGGGAGCAAAATGTGAGACCAGCTTTCGCCCGCTGCTGGGTCAGAGGCAGTCCAGACACATGAGAGCCCTCCAAGAGAAAAATTCCCCTGACACACTCTGAAGGACTTCTGTCCTCCCAACCTAAGGCTTCTTTGCTTGTTGCAATTCCCCAGTAGAAGCTTAGTGCTTCTGGGACTGAATGTCAGCCTCATTCTCCTAAGAACTCTCCAGTTGAGAACAAAGTTCTTGCCTTCTGGCTTGACTTGGGCCTCCAGCAGTGGTCTCCATGTTCACATTTGTTACCTCAGTGCTTAAGCTTGGCACATACAGGTGCCAAAATCATTGCTGAATAAGTGAATTTTGAATTTTAAAAATGTAAGCAGGATGAGAAGTGGAGCAAACAGTGATGGGCACATTATCTTCCAGAAATCATTCATTCCTGGTCCAGCACCAGGGCCTTCAGGGGAACCTCCCTAGCAAACCAGGCACCTTTTGGAGTTCCAGAAGACTCATTCAGGCCTTTGCTTGGGTTTCTTCCTTTGTTGGCATTTCACCTCCAGTTCTGTTGAAATAAATTTCTAGGCCAAAGATGGAGCCACTCTTGCCTGGGGTGCATGTCAGTGAATGGAAACTTAGATAACTTTTGTGTCCCTAGAAATGCTCCCCTAGACCAGAAACACAATATATCCAGTCAGCCAATCCCCAAACACCAAGCCAGCCCTGGGCTGTTTCACCCCAAAACAAGGTGGACTGTGTGGCCCAGCCAATCAGAGTTTCTATTTCTCTCTCTTTTTTCTTTATCCTATAAAGTCTTCCTGCCTTCCACCTCATTTTGTAATTCTACAAAAGAAGGCTGTCTGCTTCACGAAGTGTTAAATAAAGTTTGTTTCTATCACATAAATGGTCTTCTTTAATCACTTTTTAACAGCTCTTACATAGGAACTCAAAGCACCTTCGTTCACATTCATTTATGCTACAAGGCAGTTGGATGAAAATGTCAACACTCTCATGACACAGAAGGAAGACCAAAGGTACAAGTCCAATTTCATGGGGAGGACATGTGAAAGGAGGAGATTAGCAACCTCCTAAATTACACTGATCTCACTGTGGCCTGGTGAAGAGTGAGGTACCTAATTCTGTAAACACCAAAAGCAGCAGCAGAGCACCCATATATAAACACATGACCTTTCAGATGCATTTGACAATGATTGCATTTTGAAACTGCAATAACTCTGCTCTCTCAGGGACAATACTCATCTTCCAACACCTAGCTAAAATCTGGAGCAGATGAACACTTGAAATTTGAAGCTGAACACACTTAGGTTAACAGTTTATATCACCAAGAAAACAATAACAAAAGGGATGCTGATTTTTTAAAAACATTTTCAAATACTCCAAGGCTTAATGTACACTTTTTGCAAAGCACAAATTAGAGACAGCACAAGCTAACATTAATATCTTCTTGCATTTATAACTATCCTTCCAAATTTATTGTGAGAACGCTAATTAAGAAGCAGTAATTTTCAAAATGTGTTTTATCACCTCTAATAAAGCTCTTGTCCCCTTTGCTCTATGGCCAACAATGCACATCTTTATGTTCTTTTTGTTGGATTCATAGTGGATACAAATGACATTTCTGGGATGGAGATAGCAGAAAATGGGACCAAACCAAACTCATGTTGCCCCTAAACCTCTAGTTTTCAAAACTGTTTCCCAAAGTTCTCAACAGTTGTTCTCACTTTGGCTGTACACTAAAATAGTCTGGCAGCTTTTTAAAAGGATGGATACTCAGACCTCATGGGAGACCATTTACAATTTTTGGAGAATGGAGCCAAGGAATTTTCTTTATTAAAACTCCTATGTGATTCTAATCCAGTGCTATGGTCCGAAAGTTTGTGTCCTCCTCAAATACATATGTTGAAGTCCTAACGCCCAATGTGATGGTATTGGGAGCTGGGGCCTTAGGGAGGTGATTAGGTCACGAAGACAGAGTTCTCATGGAAGAGATTAGTGACCTTATAACCAAGGCCTGAGAGTGTTCCCTTGCCCCATCCACCAAGTAAGAATACAGGGAGAAGTCTGCAATCTAGAAAAGAACCCTCACCCGACCATGCTGGCACCTTCATCTTAGACTTCCCGCCTCCAGACTGTGAGAAATAAATTTCTGCTGTGTATAAGCTGCCTGGCCTGTGGTACATTGTTACAGCAGCCTGAACAGACTGACATCCAGCTGGGGTTGAGAAGCCATCAGGCTACAACCACAGGAACCAACCAGCTGGTGATGTCTCTTAGATGGAAACTTCTTTATTTAGAAGGCCCAAATCCCTGCTGGCTGGGAAGGGAAAGCTTGGTCGTGTTTCTCAAACTTCTCATTTTCTTATCACTTTCATAATTTTTAGCACATTCATGGAGGTATCTTGTGTCCTAGTCTTTAATTAAATTTTTCTTAGATTAAATTGCATTTTAAGCTGAAAGATATTTAAAAGCAAAATTTCTTATTACAGCTGTAAATAGAAAATCAGTATCATTTACCATCAAAAGAAGTGGGGGGGGGGGGACAAACACCCCTATATTATTCAAATTAAGCCAGACACTGTTGTTTGCTTAAAGGTATCCAGATAGATGCCTGCTCTCTTTTTGTTAACCAGGGAGTGGAGAATCTTGTTTTAACCACTTAAGACACAGGCCCCTTGCCACAGACATAGACCTCAAGTTTAGGGCTACTCTTGGCCATTGGGATTGTTCAGAAAAGGCCACGTGAGCCAATTGGTACTAAGGAAACATGAGGACATTCCCTGGAGGTTTTTGGGGAAAAAGATTTCCTCTCTTTCGAGATTCCCTGAAAGAGAATGCATCTCTTCCTCTGGATGTTGACTGGGGGCCAATGTAGGGTACAAATGCCAGGCCTGGCCCTGCCCCAGCCAAGGGAAGCCCAAGAGCGAGGCCAGCGTCCCAGAGGCCCCAGGGCCAGCTGAGCAGACCAGCCAGATCCCCTCCCTCCTGCCCTCTAGGCTATTTCAAGTTGGGGGAGGGATAAATCAGGAGTCTGGGATTAGCAGATACAAACTGCTACATATAAAATAGGTAAACAACAAGGTCCTACTGCATAGCACAGGAACTATATTCATTAGCTATTTCAGTTATTGAGAACAACCTGAGTTGGGTTTTCCATTTTTAGCAACCAATCACACCCTAATACAGGGAAAGAAGCAAGTGTTTAAAGATATACTAGCACCCACCAGAGACTTTCTCCTGGATGTGATCAGGAGGATTGAAAGAGAGCTAAAAAGGGAATAATACTCCTACGGATTCAAGGTCATCAAATGCCATGTGTATCCACCCATCAACTAAAATCATCTTAGTGGCACACAACCCTCACTTGGGGCAGTCTTTGTCTTAGGCTGGAAGAGATGATGGCTTAACAGAAACAAAGCTGCAGGAAGCTATGATTGGCTTATGTTTACTTCTTGATAACTTATCTCAGTAAGAAAATCTAAAGAGCATATTGCTGGCTACACTTGTATTCCTACAGGAATCTTTGAAAGTGTGAGCTGGGCACTCCTGGGCAAATATCTGGAGAAACCGCTAATTCAAAAAGATACATGTACCTCAGTGTTCATAGCAGGACATGGAGGCAACCTAAATGTCCATTGGCAGATGACTGGATAAAGAAGTTGTGGTATGTAGGTTTGTGTGTGTGTATATATATACATAATCACACACACATGTATGTGTGTATATATATATATATATATATATATATATATATATATATATATATATATATATATATATATAATGTATTACCACTCTGCCATAAAAAAGAATGAAAAAAGAATGAAATAATGTAATTTGCAACAATATGGATGGACCTAGATATTATCATACTTAGTGAGGTAAGTCAGAGAAAGACAACTATCATATGTTATCATTTATACATGGAATCTTTAAAAATGACACAATTGAACTTACTTACAAAATAGAAATAGACTCACAGACATAGAAAACAAACTTATGGTTGCCAAAGGGTGAAGCTGGGGGAGGGATAAATTAGGAGTCTGGGATTAGCAGATACAAACTACTGTATATAAAATAGATAAACAACAAAGCCCTACTGCAGAGCACAGGAACTATATTCATATAATATAGTTTATAATATAAGTCATTATAATAATAATAATAAAATTCATTATAATAACCCAGAATGAAAAAAGAATACAAAAAATATATATATGTATATAATTGAATCACTGTGCTGTACCCCCAGAAACTAACACATTATAAATCAAATATATTTCAATAAAATTTTTAAAAAAGGAAAGTGTAGGCTGGCAATGGGGGAGAGAATAAATTATCAGAAGAGTGTCTGTGCATCTGGCATTGCACATGGAGCTCTCTGATCATTTCCTAAGTCATTGGGACTCAAAGTGTGGTCCATGGACCAGCAGCATCCATAGCATCACCTAGGAGCTTATTAAAAATGTGGAGTCTCAGATCTCACTCAGAACTACTGAATTAGAACCTGCATTTTAACAAGATGCCCTTTGATTTATATGCACATTGGATTTTGAGAAGCACCGTCCTAGAAGCACGTCACCAGCTTAGAGCTGCTTAGACAGTGAACAGCTGAGGTGGGCAGAGCCTGGAGATCTGCTTCCACCTGTGGAATGACAGCTCCAACTTCCAGGCCATGATGTCTGCTCTGTTTTCCTCCAGTTTCATCTGCAACTGACGGGTCATCTCTGCAAAAGAACCTGTTTTGGTCAATTCCTTGGGGTTTCACTTAATACTAGCACATCTCAGTCTGTCACCTGCAGTCTCATCTTATAGTTGGAGAAGCCATAGATACTGAGCCAGATGAACGAACACCTTAGGGGTTTTTACCCCTGTGCTGTTAAATGTCCTACATCCTATAATTCATTCATTCATTAATTCAAACACAGATTAAACTCCTTCTTTATGTTGTTTGTAAACCCCATTTCCCAGATTTTGTATCAAAGTTATTATGATGATTAACACTTCCCTGAAGCCTTTCATAATCAGTAAATTCTGAGCTGTCCTGAAGGAGTATTCAATCAAGAGCTTGCCTGTCTCCCTGAAGTTTGAGACATTAATTTTTTCTTACTATGAGAAGTAACAGTCATGTAAGTTACATACCAAAAGTCAGTAAAAGTTAAGTAAGTGCAGGCAAAATAAAAAAAAAAAAGAAGAAAGAAAGAAAGAAAGGGAAAATCATAGATCATAGCCCTTTCCTTCTAGCTGGGTCCTCTGTACTTCATTTTGCACTTGCTTTCGAGAATGACCTGCAAAGACACTCAGTGTCTTTAAATCTCACTTTCTGCATCTGTAAAATAGGAATGGTGGTTCTGAGGATTCCACGTGAGATGATGGGGAAGGTGTCCAGTACCTGCCCAGCAGGCAGTGATGGTCTCTAAGGTGAGGGCCCTGGAGTACCAGAAGCAGGAATTTATGCTATAGAAAGGGATGATGATGCCAAGTCCATTTTCTCACTCAAGGGAAATACAGGTTAGACTAGTGGTAAGGGAGGGAAGTGATTAGGGTTTAGCTACTGATGGTTTCTGGGAAGAAGGAAGGAGCTTTGTGCCGGTTGGGCCCTTAGGATGGAGTTAGGAGTGTGTGGGGGGTAGGGGACTGGGGAGAGGCAGCACCTGTGAAAGACAAAAGGGGAAGGACCAGGCAGGGAGGGCCTCAGACTGCAATGCAAATCTGACAAAGTCACTGCCCGTCCAAGGGGATCTCTGGAGCAAAGATTGCCCCTTAGAGGTGTTGGACAGAAATGGCCAGGCCTGAGTTCCCTACTGTGCTCAGGTACTGGCTGGGCTTTGCCTAGAAACAGTGTGGCCTCAGCTCAAAAGCTAAGAAAGAGCCTGAAGGGACAAATAGTTGCAGCCTAAGATATTTTTGCATCTGAATGGCAGGTTTCTTTCTAGAAGGGAGATCCAAGTGGCACAGTCTGTGGCTGGATGGGCTGAGATAATGAAAATCTCCCCAGTAAACTTAGAAGGATCCCAGAGCAGAGGCTACCGTTGCCTGGCTTCCCAGAAGACGCTGGGACTAGAGCACGGCACTGAAGTTGTTATGGGAAAAGGGAAATGAGATTTACCTTGGTTCTTAGTCACCCGAAAAAAAGGAATTTTTGGCGAGAGACAAAAAGCGTGATATAAACAAGATTTTTATTAGTGAAGTAAAAAAAATAGTAAAAGATAGCACACTCCTGAGAACTGGGGGCGGGCCAACCCAAGACAGGAAAAATGGCACCCTCCCTTTGTTTTTCCTGTTTTTATATCCTGGTTTTGTGATTGATTGACAACTCAGGTTCCCTGCACTCTGGCACGCCCATCCCCTTTTGGGCAGTTTCATTGGGTCAAGTTATACCAGGGCCTTCTCTTACACACAGCTGCAGGGTTTTGATTTTTAACTGGCTTCTTTTGCTGGCTCTCATTTAGAGAAAGTAAAAGTTTCTGGAGTCCCTTATCCTGAGTGCAGATGTACTGTTATTTTCTGGGTTGTTCCTTTCCCCTCCCTCTCCCCCTGCCCAGTGCTCATTTCTATCTAAACTGCCTGACAAAATGTTGGCATGGCAATGGCTGGGGAGGCATCGAGGCAGAGGAACCTGTGGGGCACATCTCAGCACCCTGCACACCCCGCTGGTTCAGGGGAAAGAGCTGAGCATTTCCAAGCTCCTGGGATGGGATGGGATGGGGAGGGGATGGGGAAGCTGCCATGCAGATAAGGCAGGAAGACTGGGAGATACTTCTTGGTTGTGTTGCTAAAGCTGTTGCCTTGCCCCCAGGATCATTCCTCTGCCCCACCCTCAAATAGAAACCAATTACTTTTATCTAAGTTTCAGAAGGAAGCTACAAGGAAAAAAGAATAAGAACCAGTTAGAACCATTAGGTCCATGATGGCAGAGGCTTTGACTTCCAGTGGACCTTGAGCCTCACTAAACACCCACTGTAATACATTAGCATGCTAAATGACACACCCACCAGCACCAAGACGGTTGACGATGGCCATGACAACTACTGGAAAAGCCCATACAAGGACTGAAAAGTAGAGCTGCATCAGCTCTGGGTCCAAACCACTCTCCTGTTCTCAGATAACTCATGCATATTCCTCCCACTCTTTCTCGTCCCCTCCCCTTTACCTCCACCCTCCTATATATTTGGTTTCTCCACCTGAATTGGTGAGAAGTTGATTTGCAAACCGAGTTCCCACTTCTCCATCCTTTGGCCATTGAATAAAGACTGTGCTGGTCCAGTTGCAGCATCCATTTCATTACCGGCTGCATGAATCTGATTGGAATAGAACCTCCCTGGCCGGGACAGGGGGTCTCAGTCTGGACTAGGACCCTGACATGGGTGGGCCCACTTGCCCAATTTGGTAACAGCTGGACTAGAAGAGGCAAAGCGTGTGGACCGACTGGCCGAGGTCATGCACAGTATATGCAGCAGAAACACGGTGATGCTCAAAAGCTAGTGGGAGCAGTTACATCTCAAGGGAGGTCAACAAAGCCAGCAGACAACTGTGGGCCTGATTTGCACTTTGCTGGGGGCTGCACCTGGACTGTAGGGAGGAATAAAAATCCTAAACTGATGGAGTAGTTACTAAGGACACACAGGATTTTAAACTAGAGGAACTACCTCGCCTTGAAATGGTGTGATTAAGTTTCCTGCTTATGAGGAGAAACAGGGAACTGGGGGCTGGTTAAGTTCAGTTATAGAAAGTAAAGAAATTTACAAACTGCATTTCTCAGTTATGCAGTCTATTACATTTCATCTCTGCTATGCATGAAAATTCATACCCTTTAATATAATCGTTTCACTTCTGGGAGTCTAATTTTAAAAGTAGAAAAAACACCTATGCCAAAATATTTTTATTTACATAATATTTATAATAGTTAAGTGACTTAAATGCCCAACAGGAGAAAAATTAGGTAAATTACAGTACATCCACTTGATGACATATTAGACTACTAATTACAGTGATGTTTCCACTAATATGCAATAACATAGAACTGTTTTTCTAGTAAATTGGGCAGTGGAACAAGCAGAAAGTAATATTGTAATGTATTGTTCAAACCTTTTGACCACAACTCAGAATAAAGAGTTGCCGATTGAAAAAAAAATGCATGATCTAAAAGTTGAGAGTTATGTTTTATTCAGGGCCCTTACTGAGAACTATAGGCTGGGGGCAGCCTCTCAGACAGCTCAGAGGACGTGGTCCAAAGAGGTAAGGGAGGAGACAGGATATATAAAAGTTTTTGCTGAAAAAAATGAAAATAGAAACAAAAAACCACACGCAGTTGAATATTGAAAGATTACTACTAATCACAAAAAAAACCAGACATCTCAAGTTAATGATTTTAGTGCTCTTCTACGTATGGCAGGATGCAAGTGTCTGGGCTTTTTAAAATTATTGCCTTGATATGCATCTTAACTATCTAGGGCCAGTGTCCTGATCTTCCCCATCCTGAATTTCTGTCAAGGCACACCGTGGTTGGGGGTGGGGGTGGGGGGGGTGGCTGCTGTGACTGATGGTTTGATGGCAGTCAACCTTCGTTGTTTACTGGAATGGCAGGCAACCCTCTTTGTCCATAGTACATTTAGCATCTTGACCCGGGACACCTTGTACATATATTTATTGCTGACACAAAGGTTGCAGAAAACAATGCTTGCCAACACTGGCTGCAATGCATTTTGACATTTTATATGCATTTCCACTGGGTCTCTTTCAATGCTAGTTAGACCCACCACATGGGTTTTATCACCACCGACGACAGATCATGACTCTTCATGGATAAACATGATCCCAACAATGGAAAAGAACAAATGACAAAAATGTGTGACTAGAAATTGTACTTGGGGGGGACTGTGCCAAAATATCAACAACCTGAAACTCCAGGGGATTTGTTTATATTTTCCAATTTGTCTCTCATAAACATTCACTACTTTTTATAATAGAAATAACATTGCCATACTCATTTTTAAGTTGTTCTCAAGGCTTCTCCTCTCCAGGCGAAGTAATCCCAGTTCCCTGCACTCTGATCAATTCCCTTTGTACCTCCCGATAAACTCCTGAGACCCAGGGCAGGGCGGCCACCAGAGCCCCAGGCAGCCTGTGAGCCTGAGCCCCACACTGAACAGCTCTGGGCTCTGGCACCTCATGACTCATGGCCCCCACGCGGCTCTGCTGAATTATGTACATTTTAATAAGGAGATTGATGTCGCAGTTATCCATGTCCTGAACTTCTCCTCTGCTTCCTTTCATTCAACACAGCTTTACTGAGTGCCTGTTACGTTCCAAATACTAGTCTAAAAGCTATATAAAACGATCTTTTTATATTTTTCAACTTTTCTATAACAAGCATGTATTTATTTCATATTCACTGTTTCAAAAGAGGACCTTAAGACATAGATCTTGCCTTCAAGATGCCCACAGCCTAGGAAAGAAGCAGTCCCGTAAACAGATATGTCAGTGTAGGACTTACTCCAGCCTCTTCCCCACCTCCAGCCCCAGCCACAAAGGGGCTCCTCCAAAATGCTTTTAATTAATAGAGGCCAAGGTGTTCCTCTCCCTCCCTCCCCAGGACACCATGAAATTTGTCTGACGTCATTCGCTGGTTGAGAGAGAGAGGAAGACAAAAATGGAGAGGAGAGAGAGAGAGAGAGAAAGAGAAGAGAGGAGAAAAGGAAGGAGGGTGGGAAAGAGGAAATCTGGAGGGAGACTGGGTGGCATCCAGTCCGGCGGAAGCTGGATCTGATCTGTTTGGATCCGATGTGGATCAGGTCTGTACCTCCTCCATGAACATTTTACTGAGGTTAGTGTTGAGGGATCCTCTGGTGCCCAGAACCTCTTGTCACTCTGCTCCCTCCTGAGCTTGAACAGTACAACGCAGACAAGGTGGTGGATCAGAGTTTATTTCCCTGGTAGCCCGTGTGTCATGGGTGGGCTGGCCGGTGACCCCTGGAGGAATAAGGCAGCGGCTCCAGATTGGTTGGGCATCAATGGCAGCAGCCAGATCTTACTGATTATTTTCAGGTTTTCTCAGTTAAATGAGTAATGTTCTGATGGAAGCTTCTAGTCAGGACATTAACTTCTGATTCTGGTATTTCCCCAAAGGGGTTCAAACAAGTTGGCAGACAGCAAGTTGGATAAGTCACTAGAGGAAACCATGTAAAACTCTGAAGTCTGTGCTTCAGTGACACCAGGAGAATCATTGATTTATCTCCGTCTTATAGAAGAAAGTGCTTACTTGTTTTCCAACATGGGCGGCCTGTCAAGATGTAACACGATGCTAGGGGCAGCTCCAGTCAGCAATTTTTTAACCTCTTGGACTCCTGCTGTAATCAGAAAAATTTCCCCTCAGCATATTCTTTTAATAATCCCTTGGACGCAGTTGTGGTGAATTCTGATACATCTAACCGTCCAAGACTCCGCGGCCTGAGCGTTCACACAGCATGTACCTGCCTTCGGGGGCCCCTGTTCTGCTGAATCGTGTTCTGCTATTTGCAAGGCTGCTCGGGGAAACAAGAGGTGTCCAGGAGGCAGGTGACAGGGTTCTGGAAAACCTGGTGAAAAACATTTCTCTCCAGTGCCTCTTCTGTTTGCACCTCATGATAAATGTTCCTTTGGCAGTTTTATAAACAGACTGCTAAAATGTCACTTTTTTAGAAGTGTGAGCGGCTTGTTGACGAGGGCGGCTGGGAGTCAGGCGGACCCGGTGCAGGGGGTGCCTCGGCCTGAGCTGGCGCGCTGACGTTAAGTAGGTCGTTTGTCTGAAGAGTCGGCCAGGACTGGAAAATTTCAAGGTGCCATCTTTCACGCGGACAGAAAAAAACAACGTTGCTCATCTGAAAGTCAGGCAGGAATTCTGTGTGCATGTCCGTCCTCATGGATGCCTCTCGGGCCGTGTGCAGGGAGCACGGCGGGTGGAGCAGCACAGGACGCAAAGGTGGTCTGGTCTCAGAACCTGGAACGGGGGAGGGGGGCGGAGGGCCCCCCCCCAACTGGTCTGCCTAGGGAGGGGGCAGCCCCACGCTTCTGCCCGGCCAGGTCTCTCTTAGGAGGAATAAGCAACACCTCATGGAAGGAAGCCGACTCAGATAAAATGGCATGTTTACCAACCCAAACAACCGATCTTCAAAGTGAGAATAAATTAGGCCATCTTGATAATACATTTGGGATCCCAAGAAGCCTAATGTATTGTGAGGCAAAGGAGCATATTATTTGAATGCATGCTTGTTCAGTTAATGCAGGAATTAGTTGTAACCGGACCCAGGCCCACCCACCCCAGCGGGCAGCCGGAGTCCACTCTGTTCTGCTTATCATCTCACCATCCATGGAATTCCACCTGAATTCCAGAAGTTCCGAAGAGGCTCATAAAATACATCTTAGTTGTTACACAGGACACTTTGGAAATAGGAAAAATAAAAATCTTTAATTTGTAAAGTGAGGAAAAATACTGGATGCCCCAGGAAAGGAAAAAGCCCAGGACTTCCTAGCTGACAGGCACTGGCCCCTTGGGCAGAAAGCCTGTCTCCACTCAGTGGCCCCAGGGCCTATGCCCTGCAGGCCCAGAGTTGTCTCAGCTCAACTATGCTTGTTGACAAACATGCCAGCTTTGCATCTGAATGGCTCAGAGAAACCAATTTTTCACTGGAATCTTACAGATTATAGTCACAGCCCATTGCTTCTCATTGGTAATGAATGATTTAAGAGCTGTGTTGTCCAATACAGTAGCCACTAGCCACTTTGAAATGTGGCCAAGTCCCAACTGACACATGCTGGAAGAACGCAGCACACACTGCAAAACACATCCTAACTCAACTAATTCAATGACTTTACATATCGATTACATGTTAAAGGGATAATGTTTTGGCTAGAGTGATTTAAAGTATGTTATTAAAATTAGTTTCATCTGTTTCTTTTAATCCTCTTTAATGAGGCTGTTAGGAACTTTAAAGTCACTTGTGTGCATTATAATGGATAGCACAGTAATAGTGGTTTCATTTCAAGTGTGAAAAGAATCACCAGCTCCCTTTCCCACATCTTTTCAAAATCTTCTTTTGGACTAATTCTGAAGTCCCTTTAGTGAGACACCATGCTTTCTTTTGTTGTCCGAATGAAGAACAGCTTTCAAAATCCAGTGAGTTTTAAAATGGGCAATGACTGCTCAGTAGCTTTACATCAGGCAAACCAGGCAAGGAACACTGGCCAAAGGCACAATCCCACAAAGATGTTTTCAGTCAAACGTTACATTTTCTTCATCACCCTTTTCCCACTTCTCCACCTCCCCTCGCCCCAACAATGCACAAAATGGAGGTTTGTCTGAGCCCCACTGAGCAGGCCTGACACAGATAAGTCATTGTCTAAGAGTTAGGTTACCTAAATTTTCCATACCACTGGGGCTGGATTCCTCTCAGACATAAAATACTGATGGGCAAAAGGAGCACAGGAACTAGTAAAGACACTCTAAATCTTGAGGCAACGGAAGGACATGAAATCCGCAAAATCCTGCCAGTGTCCAGCCGCTCCAGCCATCTCTCTCTGAGGGGGTAGTGTCCGCTCTTCGAAAGATCAGCTTCCAAAATTTCTACCCAGATAAATTCATTTCAGTGCTCTTTACATATTATCATTCCATCAAGCCCAGGGAGATAGGAGACAGAGCCCATGAAGAAATTGAACCAGAGGGGTACTGTATTCGGGACCCAAGGCATAGAACTGGGGAAAGTGAGGGATTAAATGCAAGTCTGCTAACTGAAAAGTGAGATCTCAGAGATTCCCAACCCCCTGCTCCAGGAAGTCAGAGGAAACTTATAAACACACCAAGCAAGAGATCAGAGGATCTGCTCTGGAGAAACTGAACTACCTCAGAATAAAGATATCCAGAAATTGACATTTGAGGGCCCCTATGAAAAAGGCAAATGGCCATACAATTGCCCCACAGTAAAGCCCACCAACCAACAGCTTAAGCTGAATTATAATATCCAAGGATGACAGCCTTTAAAGGAAAGCCTCTGGTGTGAAAAGGAGAAATCAAAATTAAATACGAAACCAAAACTTAGAGGACAAAGAGAAGATACAAAAAACAAAATAAAATAAAACTTTAAATCCAGAAAGAGAGAATAGAAAAAAAAAAAAAAACTGAAAGGGAAATTATATATTAAAAACTAAAAATAATATAAAATATAGGAAAATTTATCAAAACTGAAGGACCCGAGTTTTCAAATTGAAGTGGCCTAAGAAATGAATAAAAGAAAAGATATATATCAAGGCCCACCACAAAATTTAGGATCTTCCCACTGCTAAATGGAGGAGCTAAAAATCTTCCAGAGAGAAAGCATGTCACTTACAAGAACTGGAAAGCAGACATCAGACTTCTCAACCACAACATTTAAAAATAAAAGACAGTAAAATAAGTTCAAAATGTTGATGGAAAATTATTTTCAACCTGAAATTCTATACTCAGGCAAATTAGTACCTTTATATGAGGATAAACTAAGGACATTTCAGACATGTTGTCTCAAAAATTTACTTTTGATGCTTCCCAGAAGCTACCAAAGGAAATGCTTCATTAAAATGAGAGCAAACCAAGAAAAGAAGACATGGGGCCCAAGAATAAGGGGAACAGGGAGAGAAGAGAAAGAGAGAAGAGAGGACTCTAAAGGAAATATACCTAGAAGAAAAATGGATTGGATGGACAATGTAACAAGTCTGACAAAGTAAAACGTTTTGTACTGAGAAATGATTTCTAGAGCTATTTGAGGTATGGGAAGACCTAGCCAGTAAACAAGTGAAATGACAACAACAACAAAAAAAGAGGCAATTAATTACTCCAGATACAGAAAAATGTAAAAGAAAGTTGTATATGTGTACTATGATTGGGATTTACCTATATCTAGTAGATAGGGAAAAAAAGAATGAGGGGCCTAAGAGAGACAGAATCCCATTTCTTATAACAGACAATGCCTCAGATCACTCTTCCTAATTCTGGGGAGGAGGGTTAGAGGGGAAGGAAGCGTGAGTAACTAGGCAGAATGTGGCATCACTTGCTGAGACAAAGAATGATGGAAAATAAGCAAATATGGGGAATGCGGAAGTGCTAGTTTGTCTGCTTAATTTTGGACATGTTGCATTTGAGTGCTTCCAGGACATGCAGGTAGAGATGTTGAGCAGGCAGGGATATACTGGATAAATGGGTCTGGAGCTCAGAAGAAAGGACTAGTGTAACTAAAGGTCACATGGGTATGTAGATGGTAGAGGGCACTGCTGACCTTACCTAGAGAGGGGCTGTAAGGTGAGAAGAAAATGGGGTCCTGGAACAATTCCTGAGGAATGGCACATCAGGGTGAGAGAGGGGGAACACATCTGGCAAAGGAGATTGGGAAGGATAGGTTGGAGAGATGGAAAGAAAAGTTGGAGAGAGTGAGAGTGCGGAAATGAGACGCCTTCCCGCCCCTGTGCTATTCCCTAATGTGAGGGTAGACCTCCCCCCCAATCATATGTCCTTTTCCAGTTGTACTTTTCTTCATGTACTACAATGAGATGAGAATTTACACAATTGACTCATTCGTTCATTGAATAAATATTTAATGAGAACCTACCATGTGCCAGGCTGTTCTAGGATGTATATCCAGCAGGTACAAGACAGACAAGGCCTGTTTTCGAAAAGTTTAACTTCTAAGTGGGGAAAGGAGGCAAGGAAGGGGGTGGACAAGTGTGTCAGATGCTCCTGAGAAGTCAAGGACAATAAGGACTGAAGAGCAGTCACTGGGTTTAGCCACATGGAGCTGAGTCCACTGGAGACATTAGGAGGGGGCGGGGGGCAGAAACCAGATGAGAAAGGGCTAAGAAACAAAGGATGAGCCCACCAAGAGAGGAAATGTGGACACGTCTGGTGGGAAGAATGAGCAAGGAGGTGAGACTAGAACAGTGCCTGTTGTATCGTCACACGGGGAAGAATTTAGTCAAGAATGATTGGGACACACTTAACAGTTGACGATAGGAAGGATCCAGTTGCAAGAATCAGATTGAAAACGTATAAGCAAATAGGGGCAGGAGCTGAGTAGCATGAGGTTTCTTAGAAGAGCTGTGGAGGGAGGAACCAGAATGCATTTAGGGAGATTTGCCTATGAAAGCAGAAGGGATGTCCTCCGTCATATTAGGGTGGTGGAGATTTGAAGAGAATGGTGGAATTCAAGTAGCAGGAAGAGGGAGGGTGTTTGGAGATGTGAATTGTTTATTCCCTGTCCTTGAGTGAGGGGCATTCATTGTCCAGGAAGGGAGTGAGGGGTTAATGGATGAAAAGGGCAGGGGAGGTCAACCAGGACCATTCAAGCCAAGGCACTGGAAGGAGAGGAGGTTGAGGGCAGGAAATGGGACTTTTGAATTAGTGAAAGATTTGTTGGAGTGGGGTGTGTAGCTCAGTGGTAGAGTGCGTGCGTAGCATGCACAAAGTCCTGGGTTCAATTTCCGGTACCTCCATTTAAAAAAAACAGATAAATGAAATAAATAAATAAACCTAATTACAAAAGGTAGATAAAAGGTTTGTGTGCAGGAATGGATGAGCTTGAGATTAGGGGAAGGTCATGAGAAATGAAGAAGTTCAGGAAGAACGTGGCCAAGGAACAAGATGGTCCTCCAGAGTGATGCTTGTGTTGCTGGGAAATGGAAGGAGATGGAGTGGAGAGAATGGCAGGGCCAAGGTTCTCAGTGCCAAAGCCTTTAGGTGATTGGCCTGGTTCCTGAGACCTGAGACCCCACTCAGGGACTAAAAGGGGGAGAGATGAATTCTTGAATAAAAATCTTGACAGTCAGAAGGTGTAATGTGTACTAGGAGGAAAACCCCAAATGTTGGCCGTGGGTTACTGACAGCAGTCCCCAGGAGATGCTCTGTTATGAGATCAGCCTGCCTTGTGGGACCAGCCCTGCACTTGGGGCCCAGGACTTTTGTTGTTCATCCTACCTTAAAGTCCCACAGTTTATACTTATACACAATACTTCACAGTTTACCTAAAGCCAGTGGCCTGGGTGTTGTGTCAATAGTGGCTTCTATCTTTAGACAAAAGCCCCAGGTCCCAAGCAGTGTTTAGGGCAGGTCAGGCTTGGGTTCCCTTAAGCTGCAGGTGGAGGGATGCAGTCCTTTTATTTAGAACAGTGCCTCTGAAGAATGCTCTAGTCTATACAGAATCACCTGGAGGCTCCTGACAACACAGACTGCTAAATCCTACCCCTGGAATTTCTGTTTCAGAGAGGCTGGGGTGGGGCTGAAGAATCTGCATGCCGAGCAAGTTCCCAGATGCTGCTGCTGGTATGAGGATCACACTTCAAGAACCACCGGTTTTGGGCACTGTTGCTAAATTCTGCTCGCACTTTGGAATCACCTGGGGAAGTTTAAAAACCCACGTGGTCTGAGGTGAGGCTTAAAAATCAGGAATTTTCAAAGCTCCCCAGATGATTTTAATGTACAGTGAGCGCTGAGAGCCCCTGATTTAGAGTGTGGGCCCTTCATGAGAAAAGCGCAGGGGACAATTGATCTCTTCCACTCTTCAAGCAGCTTTACAAACTTAATCTCTTTGGACTTTCAGTTTCCAAGAAATAGTTCATTATATATGTAACACCTACCATATCTGTGATTTATTCCCTTATCCAACTTTGTGATTTTTTTTTCCCAAATCATCATAGAGTGTGCTTTTCTAGTCCAGAGGGAATTGTGGCATTTGTTTATCTGAAAAGATCTGTTTAGACAAATTTGCAATTTAAAGGGACATTTGGAAATGTGGTATATTTCATTTCATTAATGGAAGTGACACGGCTCATTAAGTCCCGCCAGTAAGTTTCTGCTTCAAAAACTGCGTAACTTCCTGGTAAGGCTTGGGGGGCTTTGTGTCCTTGAAAAACACATTTCACTCTGTAAGAGTTTACAATTTGGAACCCACAGAACTTGCTTCTAGGTTGTCTGCATTAAAGAGCTAATAGCAACCTGGACAAAAGTGCTATGCAGTGCTTTTTGCACTCAGGAAGTCATCGTTTATTTCTTATTTCTCAGTTGATTTATACTTTGCTAATTACTTACAGCTCGTTCTCTAGGGTCCATGATTCTGGAAGTTTATAGCTGTGGCCAAGTTATAATGAGGTCCTTCTAGTATTCCTACAACCAAATTACACTAAACAAGCTTCAAGGGCTATCTCCAGATTCCTCATCACTTTTTCTCTTTTCTATTCTTTTTTTTTTTTAAGCCTCCAGTGTAATATCACAAAACCTGTTTGCGGTGCTATTTAAGAGTATGGATTTTGGAGTCTGAATATCAATGTTCAGTTTCTGGATAAAGCATTTTACTTTTAAGACAAATTGCATAACTTCTCAGAGTTATTATTTTCTTATCTATAAAATGTGAATATTAAGTCACCTGACTTAACTACTACACAAGTTATTGCATCAAAAGACACAATGTCTATGAATGCTTTCTGTAAACTGTTCAATGAAGCACAAATGTTAATTGGTGGGTTTCTACCACAGTGCTTGCAGAATGTAAAATTCTGGAAATGTGGGTATTTAGGGATAATTGAGGTGTCAGTGTAAATATTTTAATTTCAGTTAGAGTGGAAACAAATATACTTTCCTCTTGTGTTCAACAATCCTGGGACCAGACCAAATAATTTATCTTCTTGCTCCAGGAAGTACTTGCTCCTGGAGGGTAAGACTGAGAGCCAGGCAAAATGATTTACTTACCAAGAGTGACAACATGCCCATCAAGACTCTTTAAGACCCTGTCCTCCCTGCGCCCAACAACCCAAAGCTATTGTGTTGTAAACTCTGTCCAACCCCAGTTTCCTGCTTTCCAAGGCTTGCCTTCAAGTCTTTTATCCCAGGCCCTAAAATCCTCTAAATAGCCTTCCTTGACTTTCCCCTTTTGAGACAATCTTGTCTGTCAGGGTGATGTTCTCTCTTATTACCATAAGGCTAAGAAGCTTAGTTTTTCTTGATTAACAGGTTTTGCTGGTGGTCTTTGGGAAGTCAGCACAATCCTATTGAAACTCTTTCCATATATATAGTATTCCAGCTTTCTTCCATACAGGGATGGCTTAGCATGAAGAACATAAACGAACCTTACCTATTTCCAGGTGTTATTCAGTGCCTTAGGTGATTTTATGAATTACTGATTTTTCATCCAAGTGCATAGTCCACTCAGCAATTATTCCAAACCTCTGGGTAGTTGAGTCTTAGTTAAGTGGGAGTGGAATGGAGTCATCTTCAAAGCTGGCGGACTTAGAATATCTGGGACTGGAGCCCAGAAACAGAGTAATTCAAGTTCCATGGAGCTTCTGACACTCAATGAGGGCTGAGATAATTTGGTTTAATGTATCATTAATTATGCAGAATTGAGGTCCTCAAACTCCAATGTGCATAAAAATCTTCTGAGAAGCTTATTAAAAATGCATATTCTAGAGCCCCGTCCCTAAGGGTTCTAATTCATAGCAATTGGGTGGAGCCCCTGAATCCATATGTGGATCAAGCCTCCGTAGTCTTCTGTAGACCACATTCTGAGAAGTGCTGATTGATGTAGGGGAAGTAAGAGTCTCAGAGCTGCAGGAAACTGGTTATGATTAAAGTCTTTAGATAATATCAAATGATGAGGTACCATTTCCTGAAATAATACCTTCTTATTATGGGCTTTAGTTTCCTCATTTGCAAACTGGGATTGCTAAGATTTGTTAACCATTAAGAGGTGCCCCCTTTTCTTCTGTATCAGGACCCAGACTAAAATCTGCACAATGAAAGAACAATTGACAAATTTGTTAAATACGATCCTGTTTTGAATTATATTATGTTAATATTGCTAAACTTCTTTAAGTTTAATGTGTTGGCTTGAAAAGAATACCTGTTCTCTAGAACTAAATCAAAGTATTATATACAGGCTTCTCAGATATATTTGATTTTGTTCATCTTGGAATTTGAATTTAACTAATGTTTTTATATGTTCACAAATATAATCAGCAATAAAGTCTTAAGTTTAAAACAACTGAGCTCCTAAAAATGCCAGGTACTACAGGATTTGAGTAGAGGAGATGTGACAGGTGCATAATAATATGAAACAAGGCCAACTGTAACAAATGAAAAAGTTATGGGTCCAAAGGATAGGGGACAAGTATATGAGAAGATGGCACTTTTAAAAAGTGAAAATTGTGGTATGTGAATTATATCCCAATAAATCACTTATTAAAATGCATATTTGGACCCCAAACCTACTTCTGGGTATATATCCAAAAGAATTGAAATCAAGATGTCAAAGAGATAATCTGCACTCCCATGTCCACTGCAGTACGATTCACAATAGCCAAGATATGGAAATAACCCAGATGCCCATCAACAAAAGAATGAATAAAGAACATTTGGTATGCTCACACTATGGAATATTATTCTGCCTTAAAAAAGAAGGAAATCCTATCATATATGTCACCATAGGTAAATCTGGGGGTATTATGCTAAGTGAGATTAGTCAGAAAAACAAATGCTGCATGATTCCACTTGTATGAGGTATCTACTATAATCAAATTCATAGAGATAGAGAACAGAATGCTGGTTGCCAGGTGTTGGGGGAAGGGGAAAATGGTGAGGTGTTCAATTAGTATAAAGTTTCAGTTATACAAGATAAATAAGTTGTAGTGATCTACTGAAAAACATTTCGCCTGAAGTTAAGAATACTGTATTATGCACTTAAAAATGTGTTGCAGATGGATCTCCTGTTAAGTGTTCTTATGACAACAATAGCAACAACAAAGAGGTACAAGGAAACTTTTGAAGATGCTGAACATGGCCATTACCTTGACTGCAGTGAGGGTTTCACAAGTGTATGCATATGTCCAAACTCATCAAATTGTATGCATTAAATGTGTGCAGTTTTTTTTAATATCAATTATTCCAAAATAAAGCTGTTAAAAATGCATATTTGGGAAAGTATAATAAAACAATGGAAGATAGAAGTTTATTCTTTTTTTGTATAAAACAAGTCCCAAGACAGTCAATTTAGGACCGGTGTGGTCTCCATGGGATCAGGGAACCAGACTTTGTCATACCCAGTGTGTGGCTTCCATCTATGGTTCAAGATGGCTACTTGAGTTTCAGCCACCACGTCTGCATCCCAGCCAGCAGGAAGGAGGAAGGGGAGGGCAAAAAATCATGGGTCTCTTCCCTAAGGTACTTCCCAGAGGTTGCACAGGTCACGTCTTACATTTCATTGGCAGAATTAAGTCACATGGCTCCCCAACTAAAAGGGAGGCTGGGAAATGTAGTCCTTATTCAGAACTGCCATGCGTCTGGCTAACATTCAGTAAGGAAACAGAGTCTCATTAAGGAGAAGGGAGAGGACAAATTGGCAGTTTCTGCTACATTGATATTCTGTAGAGGGCCTTGAATATCATGTTAAAATAGTTCGTACTTAATTCATCATGCAACTTGGAGACAGTAGATTATTTTGAGGCAAAGGATGTCATTAGCAATAAAATCAGTCTCTGACAGTGATGTGTCAGATGGCTTGAAATGAGGAAAAACTAGACAGGTGATGACATTAGACAAAGCAAGAGGTCCTGGGGACAGATTAGGACAGCAGCAGGGGGACTAGAGCAGAGACACTCAATTCAAAGAACAGAACGAAAGAACTTGGCAACTGAATTTAATGTGCTTGGCAACTAATTTAATATGGACAAAGAGGTGAGAGAGATTCCCAAGATTTGATCGAGATTTCTCAGAATGCGGGTTTACAAGCTCAAAACTCTACAGGGATCCCAGGGGTGGGGGTGGGGTCTTCCAGGGGCTTAGCATCAGGAAAGCTGGTCAGGCCCTGGAGGCATGTGGCTCAGACTCTCACACCACAGGCAGGCTGAGGGGAAAATACCACTCTTTCTTTTGAATCTCCTAAAGCAGAAGATATAAACAATTTATCCATATCTCCCTTTTGAAAAATCTTGAACTATCTTGTTAAGTATCCTGTTAAGGAAATATAAAATACCAGACTATGGATACGTAATCACTTCTACCCTCGGCCCCTAAGATGGGTGATAACTATGGAAAAAAGCCAGCATTTCTAAATGATCTAACAATACGTGAGAGCTAACATTTTTGTACTCTCTGTGGTCTTTAAAGTGCTCATTAAAAAATCCACTTAATCATTCCCTTAAATGTGGTTCCCATTTCGCATGTGAGGAAGCCGGGAAATAGTCATGTTGAGTCAACTTGGTGGGCAGGGTTGAAGCCGAGATCCTAACTGAGGTCTTCCTGCCTCCTAATCCCAAGGTCTCCCACCTCTGCTACATGAATGAGCAGGAGAACGGACATTTCTAGACTGTGTGTGTCTGTGCACGTGTGCAGTGACTTTTGGTTATTGCAGGGAACTGAGAATGCCCCAAGTGATCCGGGACTCATGAATAACTTGTCATGTTTAGAAAAACTGCCCCTGTGCAGCTGGGTAGCCTGTGTTCCCTGTGATACCAGACTTGTCTCTCCAGCTGGGACATTGTGCCCTGGTGATGTTTCCAGCCTTCCTAAATCACTTGTACATATTCTCTTGGTTGGTGTGGCAACTTTCTCCTCTTGTTGCTACTGATTTATGCAGACCTTTCGTGTTCTTCACTGAACTGGCTGAGACTTCTGGGTTGGCTCATGAAGCTAAGTCTCCCTATTGACACTCACAAAGATATAAACCATGCTTTGAGCTTCCTTAAGAGAATGAAAATTCTGCTAACCTAGAATAAAATATATTCAGTAAGTAAAGAAAAGATGACGTGTACTGCAGCTGTTGATAACATGAGGAATTTGGGAATGGCCCAAATATCTCATCATAGGGCTTTATGTGCCCTATTTATTTATCATCATGATCAAATAATGATGGATCTACTCAATGAAATGTTATTTATTCATTGAAAAGTCATAAAGACTACATAGCCACACAAAACAATACATTAGCTAGTGAGGGAGGAGGAGGCAGATAAGAAATTGAATGCTCCCTGCAGGTTTTATCCTGTGAAGGGAATCAGGATAGGCCATCCCAAAATATGCCACTTTGGCATAAGAATTGTTACGAGCTGAAGACAATGAAGAAGCAGCAAACACAGAAAGAACTCTCTGCCTTCCCACTATTTGCCTAAAAGCAGGATATAAATTTTCCTTTGTGAAAGTGTTCCCCTCTTCTCTCCTGGACCAGGAGGAGAACAACCATTATCACTGGAGACAGAAAGTCCAGCACTGAGATGGGTCTGCACAGACGAGTCTTGCTGAAATAACTTATTTTCCATTAGTTTCCCCGTATATTTTCCTGCTCACAATTTACCACTGCCAGGAGCCCAACTCCCTTTTTCTTTGTCTTGCATTTCTCTACGAATGTATCAGCCTTTGTTAAAATGGTATATAAGCCCCCAATTCTAACCACCCAGTTGAGTTACTCATTACTGAATTCTCCAGTGTGTACGCATATTGCACACATAAATAAACTTGGTTTTATTCTCCTGTTGATCTGTCCTTTGTCAGTTTAATTTGCAGGTCCCCAGACGCTAAACATAAGAGGGTACAGGAGAAAGTTTTTCCTCCTCCACACATGTTAAATAAAAAGAAAAGTGGCAGGAAGGAAATATACCAGCATGCTAACATTGGTTATGTGGCATATAGCCTATTCAAACTGAAAAAAAAGTCTTGTCAAAGTAACATTTTTTAAGAACAGCAAATTAACTGAACACCATCAGCTCTACTGTTACAAACAGATTTGGTTCAGGCGTTAGTCAACATTAATCCCTGGAGGGGTACTTTCATTTAAGACTTGATAAAGAGAACAGAACTTGAAAAGAATGACTGAACCCATGCTATGAAATAAGAAATATGCAGTTTTACAAGAAAGTTGATAATCAAGATGAAGAGTCAGGTTCTGAAGTTAAATTATTTACTGTTTGCAAGGCCTTGAGCAAGTTACTTAACCTTTTTTCTGTGTGTGCCTTAATTTCCCCTTCTTTAAAATGGGGATAACAGTAACTGCTTGGTGTTGCTGAGGATTAAATAATTCTGCCCGCATAGGATAAGGGCTCAGCGTGAGTTACAAGAAGCATCCTGAAAATGATGCCCTTTCTTTTCTTGCTAAGAAAATGTTAATAATCCGTAGTCATGTGTAGCAAAAGAATGGCCACATCAGTATTTGGCAACTTGATTGGCTCCTCCATCTGTTTGGTTACCTGGGGAGCATAGCCCTGGAAGTTTCTCTCTCTGGTCTGGGAACCCTGTAGTCTCTCCTCTGGGTGCAAAATTAACTCCACATACGGGGTCCAAAATGAAATTGACTTGTGCAAGTGGGCAGAAAAACACGCCACATTTCCTGTGAGACCCTGCCACATGCTCTTTCCCACTCTGCAGCACACCAGGGGTGTCCCAGCTCCACCATGCAGCCCACACCGTGTTAGGCCTGATGGACAGGCAGTCATGCTTTGTGACCTTGGGCAAATGGATTCACTCTGACCCTTAGTTCCTCCCCAGGTAGAAACGAGGGGGCAGAGCTGGGTAGATTCCTTCTAACACTAACATTCCATGGGTCTTTGCATCCTCCCAGCAACCACGTCTTCTGAAAAGACAGAGGAAACACTGTGGGTCCTGATAGCTCTTCACTGACTCGTGTGATCCTAGGCAAGTTACAATGTCCCCCAAACCCTTTCTTCACCAATTAGTCTGACTAATAATACTCGAGGCTGAATTTAGGCTGGTGTTGGCTGGTTTTTATGAGCTTTGCTTGTACAGATCGGGGCTCTGTGCTTACTGGTTGTTATCATTGCCTTGGGCTGTTGCTGCCTCATCTTTGAGAAGCTTTCATGCTGTTTACTCTGCCTCTCTCTTTCTCTCAGCATCTTTCTGAATTGTGCTGACCGATTTCTCCCTTTACTTTTCAGAAGTTCAGGTTACTCTCAGCTTTAAACTGGAATTTTGGTGATGAAAGAAAGGAGATTGTATTTCTTCCAGGCAGAGATATATTTTCAGGGCACAACTGCCTAGACCCACTAGAAATAAAACAAGAAGAGGGAGGTATGGGATCATGGGCAAACTCCACCCAGCCCCCTCCAGATGGGAGAAGAACCCAAAGAATTTAGTCTCTGGGAGGTTGAGCCCAAACAGGCTTGGGTGGTGCTGTGTGCTGGCGTCTTATTAGTGATGGGTTGAAGGCAGAGCTCTTTTCTGGGTTCTGGGTAGAGCTGCCTCCAACTTTTGCTCTACCCCCAAGTTCTCATGTCTGCCTGAGGTCTGGGAGAGGTCTTAATCTTTGACTGATGGAGTGTTGGAACTAGAGGGTCCCTGAGAGCTGTCAGGCAGTATGACATCAAAGCCCTGTTTGGTGCTGCCCTGGAAAACTGAAACAGATATGGCTGATACAGAACATAATGTGGGAAGCCCTCTAGGTGGATTAGGGACCTTGTCATTTCATATTCATGTTGTGTGATCAGTACACACACACACACACATACACACACACACAGACTCATGTGCAAAGCAGGTGACTACAGAATGAGTGGCCTGTTTGCCAAGGTATTTGAAATATTCCCTCCAGGACAGCAAATAGCAGTAAGTATGAGTGTTATGATCTGGCAATCATAGCTATGCGTGTACAGTATTTATTGAGCTCCTGTGATATGCCAGGCGCTTAATAAGGATTATATCATTTAATGTTCACTATAATCTCATTAGGAGGGGGCCACTTATGGATGGGAAAACAGAGGCTGAGAAAATCTAAATAACTTTCCCAAACTCCAAAAGCTACTAAATGGTGAGAACAGAATTTAAGTAGAAGTAGTCAGTCTATAAGCTCGTGCACCCATCAAGAAAACGGGACTGCTTCCCCACGTGTGATCTCTGTTCCAGTGACACGGTTAACACCAGTTAGTCTACAGTAAATTTCATCCATTGTAGGTGATGAACCAGGACTTTGGAACCTGACTGCCTGGATTCAAACCCCGTTCTGCCATCTATTGATTGCTGTTGGACAGTTTCTTAATCTCTGTGTCTTTGTTTTTCACCTATGAACGGAGGTGGTGAGAGTACCAGGTTGATGGGTTGTCGTGAGGACTCAGTGAGGTAACACAGGTGAAGCTCTCAGGGCACAGCAAGTGCTAGCCCTTCTTATCATGTATTCGCTATTCATTTTATGACAGACATTTACTGATTGCCTACTGTATACCAGGTGCTAGATTCTTAGACATAAACAGAGGGGAGGAGCGCCTTAACCACAAGATCTTGTGGTTAAAAGATAAATTATGGGGAAGGGGAGACAGATGTTTAAACAAGTTATGATACAAAGTGTTATAATCCACAGTGGTTCACTAGGAAAGGAGTGACAGGCAGGAGATAAAGCTGCAGAGGAAGGTTTGGGGCCAGATTCGGCCCCAAACAAGGAAATTGTCTGTTTGGACTTCGTCCTGTGTGGGCAGCCAAGGGGCTGGGGCATTTTAAAAACAGGGGATGGTACGATCATTTAAGAGCTTTGCTAACCTCTGTCTGAGCCCTGTTTAGACAGAGATGAGTCTGAGAAAAGATCTAAGAGAAGAGGAATAGTTCTTGTGAAACATCTCTGCCAGATATTTAAAAATTCGGTTTGGAAGCAGATCTGTAGATTTTATATAAGAAGATACATTGTACCAAAAAAAAAAAAAAAGACTTCAAATCATTTTATATCCTGATCCCATATGCCTCGTGCAAGTGACTCTCATTGCCTTAATACACTTGGCACCTGCCAGCACGTATAAAACATACTGTATAAATAGTAACCAAGCCCATGCTGCCAGGGGCTCCTCTGGACTCCGGTGAGGATGACAGTGTTTTTTTTTAAGACCATGAGATAACGCACGAGGCAGTTCCCTCACTATGTGTGCCAGAGAACGTTTGAGTTGGGGACATAATCTGCAGGGAACAGGAGTAATTTTAAGAGTCAAAGCTGGGGTTGGCTGGTTTTTATAGCAATACATCCAACCTGTTCCACCAGTTCCAATCTGCACGGCTGATTAAGTGAGCAGCGTGACCAGCCAGGTGTTCTCTGCTATGTATGCCTGGCTCCAACCCAGGGAACTAAAGGAAGTGGAAAAACCCAGGTTAACAATGAAATAGCCAAGGATGTGCACAAAGATTTAGCATCAAATGGTCATCACAGTGTCGATTATAATAGTAAGAATGTCCAACAATTAACAACATGTTAAAAAAAATTGTAGACTATAACACTCACTTTCATAGGTATTGAAAATGATGATGAGGGAGAGCATGGAATGACAGCCCAAACTGGTTACACTATGCCATTATGTTAAAAAATAAATGAATAAAACAAGCTTCTACGTGGATAAGTGTAATAAAATCTTATTTTTGTAAAAGAAAATAAAAGGTTCATATTTTAATAGCTATTATCTCTAGGTGGTGAGATTACAGGTGATTTTTATTTTACTTTTTTTGCTTATGTGTACCAAATAAGTTTTCTATGATGAATATTGATTAATTTTGTATCCAAACTTATTTTTTAAAGAAGAAACCAAAAAAATCACCTTCCTCTCTCTTCCTGAGGTAGCAGCCATCTCCTATTTGGCATCACGGTTGTCCTCAGAACTCTCACGAAGCCCCTGATCACCAAAAATGGACCAAGAAGTTCATCTAGCACCAGTCAGACCAATACACCAACATTAAGTGTAACTGGAAGAAACTCAGAGGTATTGCCAACAGGGGGCAGAAAAGATTCAAGGGCCAGATCATCATGCCCAATACTGGCTGTGGGAACCACAAGACAAGGAAGTCAGGCTGCCCAAGAGCTTCTAAAAGTTCCTGGTCCACAATGTCACGGAGTTGGAAGCGCTACTGATGTGCAACAGATCTTAGTGCGCTGAGATTGCTCAAAAAACACCTCCTCCAAGAACCACAAAGCCTGAGGGCAAGAGCGGCCCGGCTGGCTGTCAGAGTCACCAGTCCCAGCGCCAGGCTGCACAGGGAAGCAAGTGGAACAGAAGCTTGTGAGCACCTTTATTTGTGGTGAATAAAACCAGGGAAACTCTGCTGTGTGACATTCTCCTCACTTAAAGCAAAACCCAAGAAAATCTAGACAAAATGGAATGAAAATATTTGTAGGTGCTTCGTACGTGTGGCTCGTGACAGTCCTATGAGATGGTTGTGGTGGAAACCGTTAGTGTTCTACCAAATTTGTGTCCTTTGTAGCGTTTCCCAGCCCCGCCTTTGGAGTCAGGTTGGTCATAACAGCAGACGTCTGGCAACTGGAATATTGGCAGACGTTATAGCCTCCTTCCAGCCTCCCATGTGATATCCCACGGTCCCTTTTTGCTCTCTCTTCTTCATCGATACAACAACAAGCGAAGGACTCCAACTTGTGCCCAATGAGAGGAGCCCAGATGTTCAGAGAGAGCTGCCCTGGAAAGCCATCCATCTGCACCCACTTGTGGAACAAGACAAGCTTTTACTGCATTAAATCATTGAGGCTTTGGGCTGTTTGTGACAGCAAGATAGCCTGTCCTACCGGTTACAGGTTCATACTACCATTGTCCCATTTTACAGACAAAGTAACTGAGTTTCAGGGACATGAAATAACTTTGCTGAAATGGAAGCACTACAGAGGGTAGAACTGGGATTCAAACTGAAGCATGTTACGTTCTGAAGCCACAGACTGGAGAACTGTACTCTTATAGACAGTCATACTCTTTATAGAGGGTTACACTTTTTTTCTCAGCTACCTGGTGGGAAGCTCACAATGCTTCCAACATATGCTGATTTTTAGAGTGATCATCAGGTGTGCCCATGAGCTCATGGGGGGTTATGTTAAATCTTAAGGTACATAAAAATCGCTTGGGATGCTGTTTAAAAACTTGTTGGTACCAAGACTCCATTCTCATTGATTCTGTTTCAGTAGCTCAGAGGAAGAGACATGGAATCTGCACTTTTAACAAGCACCTCAGAATAAACCTGGTGCCCCAGTCGGGGTTTACGAGATACTTGACCTCAGTGGTAGGCACCATCCTCTGACTCCCCACCCTATGACCTCCTTTAATGTCTGGAGAAATTCCTCCTCCTTTTGGGTCAAGGTGTCAGAAGGCCCACCCCCTACCTTGAAGCTTCACACTTTCCAGATCTCAGGCTCACCACCTGCACTCGACACCTCAGACACACCTGCCCCGGACTTGGAAGCAAACTTAGCAAAGCAGAGAACTGAGAGGAAGCAGGTGAGAAGTGGAAAGGTTTTCAGATGAGTCTAGATACAGAGCCCCAAACCCAGTTCTCCTCCTTCCCTGCAATTCCTGTGAGCTTCCCACACCCCTTGTAATTAATGATATTGAGGCTTAAATCCACTGGAGGGAATGGCTCCCTGTTGCTTACTATTAAGACCTCTAGCTCCCATGTCATTGTGTTCCTATAGAAACTGTAGCCAATAGAGGTACCATCTTAACCATCTAAAAGTAATTCCAAAGTAGCTGAAGTTTTTACTGCTTGAAACACAGTGAAGGCCATACCTGGTCTATAGCAAGAATTGGGAAAGCTACCTTTTCCTCTCCATCCACTTGCTTCACACCTTGCGCATCTGCGACCACTCCCCAACAACGGACTCCTTCCCCAGGACTCTAACGAGATTCCCTCATTCTACCTTCCCCTTTGCCTCTCAATTCCGAGATAGAAAAACTTCTGCAGAGCTCAGTGGCAAAGGCAGATGTCTCTCAGAGAGCCCTACTGATGGATACTCAACAGGGAAAGGCAGCATCCACTTTAATGAGCTTAGGAGAGGAAATCTGAAAATCCTTACGTGTTTATGCTTTTTTGTTGTTGCCACATATTCTAAAAGTGAGTGAGGCCCCCTCACCCAACCTTTTGCAGCATCACAGTGCCCTAGAGCTGGAGGGAAATGCATTTTGCCCAGGGAAAAGCAGATAAGTCTGGTTGAGCTGCTTCTGAGAGTATAAGCAGGGAATTAGAATACACCACAAACAAAACCTTGCACTCTAGAAAACCATTAATGTGTACAAACTGCAGGACAATACCCATTTGCACAAGAAACATCATTTTCTTTCTTTTTCTTTAACTGGATTCATATTTTAGCTATCTGCCTGTCTGGTGGCAGAAACTTAATCTCAGTCAATTCAGGGTTCCCCTTTCTCTCTGAGATTGAGTCTAAGTTCCAGGAGGCTTTGAGAAGGGACATTGGACTCTTGGGAACCATGGACTAGGCTGGCATCTGCTTAGATGGACAGTGTCCCCTTCCCCTTGGTCCACACGTGTGCTGTTAACTCATCTCCCTTGCTGCCCTGTGGGCCTCTCCAAGTGTGGCTCTTTTTGCTTCTCCCAGCCCACCTTAGGGTCAACTTTTTGGAGCATCTCCCTTTTCTGATTGGGAGCATGAAGGAGTACTCTGAGGCTGCTGCAGGCCCATCGACCCAGACACCCCACATAACCATTTCCATTCATTGCCACTGCTGCTTGCCCAGTGCAGGATAAATGGGGGTGGCTTATTACCCCCTCAGGTTTCCACTGGGAAATAAGAACAGACATGTCTGTGGATCCCTCAAACCTTTCTGGGGTTTCTATCATTCCCCTGACCTCCACCCAGAGGACACAGCCCGGGGAGGGCAAGGTGCCAGGTCCCTCTTTGGGTCCCGCTTTTTTTCACACTTTCCTTTCAGTCCTCTTCTCCCACCCACCCAAGGAATTTTGTAAAGCTGGTTTTGAGGGTGGGAAAAACTGGCTGAGTCATTACGTATTCTTTGGAATCTTTTGTCCTATGCCCTGTGCTCTTTCTGGTCCCTGCTGTGGGTTAGTCTTTTAAAACTACAAAGGCTTCTTTCCTTCTCTGCTGGGCCGTTCCTACCCCGAGGCAAAGAGCATTGAGCTTGAGTGGGAGGAAGGGCCATGGGAAAACCCAGGGGCCCGGGTTGGGGCCCAGTGGCTAATATCTTAAAATATTATTCCACCACAGGGGTCTGATATGTAATGTTTGCTGAAGGCTTTTTTCAGAAAGCTTTTTATGAGTTTCTAAGAACATCACGCTCCTGTTGTCTCCCGCATCGGACGGTGATTAGATTATAAGGCACTGAGTTCAGATGGTCAGTACAATTAATTCCTTTGATCATGTCCATTTAAATAGCTGAGATTGTTTTCTGTCTGTGTTCTATACAAGTGTTACTTTTGTATACATTTGAGATTAATTGCTATTAACTGAACTACACCCTTTTCCTCTTCACATAAATGAAATCCTGTAGTGTGTAGTATTTTGGGGTCTGGATTCTTTTGCTCACCTCAATGTTTGTGAGATTCACTCTTGTTGTTTTATGTGCTTTTAAAAATTACTATATAATATTCCACCGTATGAAGGGCTCCTGTCTCTATTTCCTGTATTTTTTTTTTCTTTTTTTCTTTGCTTTTCTTTTTCTAGTTTCTTGGGATGGAAGCTTAGACCATTAATTGTCAAACTTCTTTAAAACTAAAAATTTCCCTCTAGGCACTACTTTAGCTGTGTCTCACAAATTTTAGTGTATCATATTGTTATTTCTTTGATTAAAAATAAATTCGTATTTTTTGCAAGCACATGGAAACCCATGTACAAAAGTATATGCAGTGAAAATTTTCCATCTGTATCACTTGGAATCTGGCAAGAAACAAAAATTTCCCCAACCTAAATGGTTTATATGAAGGTAGTTTAGTAAGAAATTATTACAAAAGTGTCAGTAGGACGGAGGGATCAAACAAGGAAGGTGAAAGCATTGTTGATCATCATCAACAGGATGTCAGTATCACCTTTAGGCCCGAAGGAGCAAAGTGAGGAAACAGTGTTCACAGAAGCTGGTAAAAGCTAGAACTGTGGAGGCAGGGCCCCCTGCGGGTACCATAGTTGTAGGGGGGTGAGGATACTGCCAGAACTGTTCCACCAAGCAAACAGGGAGTGGGGTGAGAAATCTCCTGGCCACCCTCCTCCTCTGCTTCCATGTTCTCCTGTTGATTCTTTCAGCTGAATCCAAGCCAGTCTTTAGGTGGTGATCTCCAGGACAGAGAACAGGTCAAAGAAGGATGGAGAATGAGGAGCTGCGGGGAAATGACTGGAGAATAACAAACACGGGAGATGTTCAGGGGATAAAGGATGGAGGAGAAGCTATGACATAACTCTGCCTTGAATTACTAGGGTTGTTGCGTAATGGACACTTGTAAGGAAAGGCACTCTGGTAATTGAGGAAATCAAGAATCAAACAATCTTTGACTGCATTCCAAAGAAAAGCAGGATTTGGAGGATCACAGAAGATACTGCCAAGACAGTGTGTTATACACTTTTAAACACCATCCCCAGCGTGGAGTATGTACCATGGTGGTACACAAAATAGCACAAGGAGGCAATATTATAGAATGCTGAATCACATACTGAGAAATTAATTTTCTTTTTAATTACCTCCTCAGTCCTTCTGAGTAAATCAAGAAGAAAGTTTCCACTTGAATGTTTTAACAACTCTCTAATAAGGACAGGCCCAAGTTCAGAGCTTCTGTCAAGGAACAGGATCAAGGTAGACGTTAATAACACGGTTTGGTTTTCATGGCTCTTATTTTTGAAGTTACTGTGAGTGTATGGCAAATAATATTGAGTTTCCATATTTGGAAATAATATAAGGTTTCTTTTGAAGATCTATATATTCAGGTAAAAACCAAGTCAGTTTAAAGAAAAACAATAAGTAAATAAGAGCACAGGAGATAATCAGCTGTGGCCAGCATAGTGAAAGGATACTCAAAAGGCTAGGTTTGGGAGACACAGCTCAACATTATTGCGAGGAGTTTATTATTATCTACCAAAAACCTTCTGTTCCAATTTATAGTGTTCCAGAATCTTCTCTTTCTTAGGTACAGAAACCATTGTTGGGGAGATGAACCTTTACTTGTTTTAAGATTGTCTTTTTCCTTGTGTATTTCTTCAAGTGCAGAGCTCACAGTTTAAACCAATGTTCAGGGCTCTTTAAATTTTTTGTAGTTTTAGGTTTTGTTTTATTTCAGGACTTTCAATAATAGACAAATTGTTCTCTTTTCTTTTCCTTTCTTTTTTCTTCTTTTTCTTTTTCTGGAAAAAATACATCCTCCCTCTCTGTTCACATCAATGATGCTTAAAACAAAAACAAAATCCTTATGTTTCCTTCTTTGGTGTTCTTGCCTAAATGTGAAAATCGGCATGGTTTACCTGGCGTGGGCAACTGGGACCATTAAGATATTACTGGTTTTTACCGAATCTATCTTTTCTGTTTTGTTTTTGTTTTTGGAAAGGGATGAGGGTATTTGGCAGTTGCGGTTCTTAGATATAATAGCCCCAAGTGGGATGCCAAAAAAAGCTTTATTTGGTTCCCCCTTTGTACATGCTGGTCGCCGGACAAATTATCTTAGTAAGTGGCAGGCAAGGCAAACCCACTTTTAAAGATAACCCTGAATAGATGGAGAAGTGTGAAATAAAGCAAATATAATACGATCTTAATGATAGAATCTAGGTGGTGGGAATGTGGGCTCATGGTAAATTTCTTTCAACTAATACATATGATTGAAAAATTTCATAACAAGATACTGCAGAAAACATCTTTAAAAGACCCATTTACTGTTTTCCACGGGAAGTCTGTAGGAAATAGGACCTTCCAGGTCTGTGTGCAATTGCAGTGGTCTGTTTGGGCCCCTCAACAGTGTCCAGCACATCATGGAGGTTCATTAAGTGCTCCCTGGGCCGCACATTTGCAAAGGCCAGTTTGGAGGCTATAAAACTCTTACTTTCACAGCTGCATTGACCCCAGCACTGAGCTGTGAGACTGACGGGGCAGATGTCATCACCACTGTTAGTCACTTCTTATAAATAAGGAAACTAAGGCTCGGAACTAAGTAACTGTTGATGCTGGGAGCTCAGCCAGGCCTTCTAAAAATACCCAGTCCTTTGCTCTCTATTCTCTGCTTCTTTATTCCCAGGCAGAATTCCCACCCCCTTTTTCTTCCAGGTGCTGCTCCAAGTTATCAGGGAGACAAAAGAGATCTGATAAAGAAACTCAGGGAATCTGGTTAGCTAAGGTGTTGATGATTCTAAAGTGTTAAATGTGCTTCTCCTCCCAAGGGTGTTTATATATTAAAGAGAAACAGAGCCATAGCTAGCGTTTAACTGTGTGATTCAGTCACAGTTGATGGAGACTGAGTCCGGGAAGGGCCCGGAGCAGAGGGTTGAGAAAGCCCAGCTGGCCAGTTGCAAATGACACCCTACAAGTAACAAGCTTCTCCATCCACACAGAAAGCCAGCTTTGGAAAAAACAAATCCATCAGCTAGGACTTTTCATATTGTGGTGGAACAATTAAACTGCAAACACATATTGGTGATTCTTTTTACATCTAAAATTTTCTGTTTGTGACAAAAAATTCATCTTTAAGTTAAGGGCATCGATATCTATCTAAACCTGACACAGATTCCCGTGTCTCATTTAGCAGCAAATAGTAACTGTCAGCTCTTTGTGAACAGATACAGAGAAGTAGGTGCCCATTTTTATTAAGTGAAAGAAAGCTGTTTCCTGAAAGCGAAGTTTGTGAAACGCTATTGCTGGTTTGGCTTTGCAGATGTCCATGGGCTCTAGGTGTGAAAAACAGGAAGTGCCAATTCACCTGTACTCCCATAACTATTTTAACCCAACTCTCGCCGGCTTGTTGTCACACTGCCAACACTGCGCAGGGCGCGCTCGCAGCATCAGATGGAATGCGCATTCAGTCAGGTTTGGTCTGGAAATTTTTCTGAGGTTTCACAACCTATGAAAAACCCCAATATATCAGCACACTCAGAAATCTGGGGTGAGATTGCTTTAAATATAGACATTATTACCAAGACCTGAGAGCGGACATAATGAAGTGTAGGTTTTCCAACGGAGGGAAGAGGCAGCGCAGCCCCCTTGTAGGGCAGAGGACTACCTGGACGGGGGCTTTCTTAAGACGTGCTCTCCATCTCTCCACTCCTACAGTTTTTTTATCAACTTTATGGAGATATAATTCACATACGATAAAATTCACCCATTTATAGTGTACAATTCAGTGGTTTTTTAGTATATTCACCGAGTTGCTCAGTCATCATTACAATCTAATTTTGGAACATTTTTATCACCCCCAAAAGAACCCCTGTACCCAGTGGTACTCACTCCTCATTCTCCCTCTCAGTGCCTGGCAACCTATTAACTAAAACTGAATAGCCTGGGACCTCTGGGGACTTTTTTTCAGCTCTTAAAGTAACACCAGAAATCATCTTTGTTATTTATATCCTATATCTGGTGTTGTGCTGAAAATAATAGAAGAATTGAGATAAGGGTAGGGAAAAATATGAAAAAACTAGCAAGCAGGGGTTTGTGTACCAAACCTGCCATATTGGACAGTATAGTTTGCTAGAAACAGGTTGCAAATTTGGTTCTGAGCTTCCTAGCAGCCAGTGAGAAAGGGGAAAATACTGTGCATTACATGTACACAGATAAAAACCAATCAGTTACTCAGAGTTGCCTGGCCATTTGGTGCTGGCGCATAAGAGAATTTTCTTCTTCAGTCCTCAAATTTCCAGGTAAAAGCAGAGAGACCCAAACACATGAATCCTCAGTGAGTTGCAATACCCTAATATTAGCATCTTGGATCAACAGAGGAATAAACCAAACAGAGTATCTCAGGTCGAGCCTGGAACTGGGATCCACAGTAACACACCCACAGAATGTTAACTAAGACCTGAAAGGTTTATTGCATAGATAAATTGTGCAGGTGGCCACAGGGATTGAGCCAGGCTAAAGAAGTTTTTCTCCTTTCCTTTTTTTTACTCCCTCAACTATTATCCTACTATAGAAAAATTTAAGGAGTCTTATCTTGGATTCAGACAATTGTGTCAAAAGATTTATTCTCTCTTACCTAACAGAGAAAACTGCTTTGCTTCCTTAGCTCAAATCTTCCAAGAACATTGGGAGTGACAGGGACCTTGGAGATCATACATTTCACCAAGCCAGAAAACCCTGGAAATTGGCTGCTTCCATGGGACAGTCACTGCACACTTTGCCAGTGGAAAAGTGCTGATGTCACCCTGATGTTAATAGTTGGCTGCCAAGTGGTTATGATGTAAGGAGGCAGGCTAGCTGTAAGTGTGTGGGAAGGTGGAAGGGGGGGGGGGCAAGGTGATTTAAATGCAAGTATAACAAAAAGAGTGCCAGGCTGGTATTAGCTGTGTGACTTTGGGCATGTCTATAATCTCCCTGGATGCTCCTTACCTGTAATAAATCATCAAAGCAGTTAATACTTACCAGGTCCTTAGTAGTCTATGCGAACTATTCATGTTACATTTTCACAGCAATCTTTAAGATGGATCCTGGCATTTCCTCCATTTTACAGATGAGAAAACTGAGGCACAGAGAGGGTTACTTGCTCAAGGTCACTCAACTGAACCCAGACAGTCTGACTCCAGAGTCTGAGCTCTGTCAATGGAGAGGGTCAGATTAGACGAATGCTAAAGACTTCCCACCTCTGTGATTAATTTTCTCTCTTGTTAAACTGGGATAATCATAGAGTTGCAAAGGGTGTAACACAGATCTAGTGCTTAGCTGGATCACAGTGGCTGGATCACAAGTCCTCAGTAAATGTCCGCTATTACTCGTGTTCATACTTTCACTATTACCGTTGACATTTTATGGAACAAATCACTTCTGTTATCTCTTCAACAGCTGCCTGAGTGCACAGTTAGCCCAACTGAACCTATTAACAAATTCAAACAACGGGTCAATTCAGTCATAAAATCAAGCAAGCTGGAACTGATGCCTAAGTGAGTTGCCTAGTTAAATAGTCTTAGCAGTGCTATCCCACAGAACTTTCTGTGATGATGGAAACGCTCTGTATCTGTGCTGCCCAGTGTGGTAGCCACTGGCAACTTGTGCCACTGAGCACTGGAAATGTGGTTAGTGTTGACTGAGGGACTATTTCATTTTATTTAACTTTACTTACTTTAAATTTTTACTTAATAGCTGCCTGTGGCTGGCTAGTGGCTACCGTGTTGGACAGCTTAGGCTAAGGCCCATCTGGTAGCCAAGAACCTTCGGTGAGAAAACATTAAAGTGCCAGGCACAAGAAAGGAAGTCAGAAGCCCCTCCTGCCGCAACTCTGCTTTGTTACAGGTGCCTTAAACAATGTGGATATTACAATGCTTGGGCTTTAGAGGGTTTCCCTCATCTAGTAAATGCGGATATCCATTTTAGGGGTGGGGACAAGGTAGTGGGAGAGAAGAAGACAATTCTGCTTTCCTCACTGGGATGCCCCCAATTGATTCTGGGTGGAACTGGGTTCCTCATTGTTACTAAAAATTATTTGGCAGTGGGATGTGGAGAGTGTACACCTATGCTACGGGACAGCACCATGACAGTCTGTCTTTCAAAGGCTCTGCTCTACTACGTGCAGAAACTAAAAAGTGATTTTAAGTCATGGCTTGTCTGCTTAATTAGGAAAAAGATGATCAAAATCAATGATCAAAGAATCATACACTTGGAGGGGGCTGTCTTGTAAGTGTGTTCATTACAAGTTGGCATCTTAGGGAAACCACACGCACATCCCCAGGACACAAGTGTGACACTGTGCCTTGCCTTTTGGACTGACTGGCAGTGACTGGGTCAGGAGAGGAGACGCAGTCAGCCAGGTGGTACTAACATTGCCCTCAGCTCTCACTCTGGCCCTTGGAAGATCCTGCCCTTTTTTTTTTTTTTAAATAAAAGAATTCCCTGATGATATAAGGATATCAGCGAGCTTATTTTGATCTAAGTATGTAAACACGTGGCTGCTTCCCTGGTACAGATTACTGGGCCTTGTATCACGTACTGGTTCTAAACATTTTGAGTAGAAGCCCCTCCACCTCCGCTCACTCCCCCCTCCACCAGTATTGGTTGGATGAATAATTCAACAGCTGCCAAAATTTGCAAAAAGCAAAACTGAAATCTAATGAGGCTTGCTTGTGTTAAATCAATTTTTAAATGATAGTAATTAAGAGAGTTTTCATATAGGAAAGCTTTGTTTGAAGCGAAACGTTAAAAGCCATCAATAGAAACACCAGGGTCTTGTGCACGAAGGGTTCTCTTTTTGCTGCCCAGCAGCCACTCCGGCCAGTGTTGGGGCAGTGAATGCCAACCCAGTGGCCTGCCCTGGCGTCTGCCTGACTCCACCACTGTCCCGCGGAGTCCACCTCGGAGAGTGCCTCGCGCCAGGGCTGCGGCCTCTCAGGCTGTCTGCAAACAGACACCAGGCCATCTGTCCTCTCGCCTTCCACCCAAACACAGCTGCTGGGCTCCATCCCAGCTCCAGCCATCTGGAGGAGGAACAAAGGCCCCCTCTCCTCACCCTCTCCCTGGCTGCCGAGGGAGTCTTGGCACCCTCTTGGCCTCAGTGAGGAAAGGAAAATGGAAGAGCAGTGAGATCCCCTCCTAGTGGCAGGCAGCTCCTCCTCCTGCTTCCAGGGGTCGATGAAACCCTTCATTCATGCCCCAGACATGTGCTGAGTTCTTGCAAGTATCAAGCCCTGGACCAGCCTCCGGGGCCTGGAGCATGAGACCCAGCTCCGGGCCTCTAGGAGCTCACACTCTGGTGAGGCTGACGGACGAGTGTACAGCCGAGTGCAAGTGCACGTGCCTGGAAGTGAAGGGCTGGGGGAGCCAGCAGAGGGACGCTTGACCCAGACAGAGGGGTCGGAGAAATCTTCTCACAGGAAGTGACGTCAGGCCTGACGTCTGAAAATGAGTCTGCACCGGGCACCAGCAAATCAGAATGGGGCGGGCCCAAGTGAGAAAGTATGGAGCCCTGTGTGGTGGGAAGAGGGAAGTGATGAAGGGAGAGGCTGGACAGGGAGAGCCAGATTCTAGTGGTCCCCGACGCCCATCAGAAGACTAGCAGTAGGCAGGCAGTGAAGGGCTCTGAGCGTGCGAGGGTCACAGTCAGATTCGTGATTTGTGCTTTGAGAAGATTCTTTGGATGGTGGAGAAGAGGAGAGATCCGAGGGAGCGAGACTCCTTTAGAGCTGTCATAGTTATCCAGAGGAGAGATAATGGGGGCCGAATGAAGTGATGGAGGAGATGAAGAAATTAATTAATTAATAAGAATGATAAGCTCCGAATCCTCCAAAGCAGTTCCGAAACAATTTTGAAATTCATCGTAAAGTCTGCAAAGGAGGAACTCCAGACTGCTCTTCAGTGTGTCTGGACATCTTCTCGGACAGGAAAGCGCCTGACCGTACAGGGGTAGCGACTGCCTCCGGCCCGAGCGCCGCCTGGCAGCCACAGACGACGTAAGCTGGCGTGTCGGTCTACTCTCAGAAAGGACATTTACCAAGAGGTATCAGGCTTGCTGAAGTGGCTCCAATACCAACTCAAGCATTTACCTATTGATTCTTACGCCAGTGGAGTCCTCAAGGCCACCAGGAGAGACCCCCTTTCTGAAGGTGGACTGTTCAGCTGGTTGTGGTCAGCTCTTGGGTGCCTTTGGTCTGACAGTGAGAAATCTCAGGGGCAGCAGCCGGATGGCAGCCTCTTGGAAGAGCAGCCTGTCAGCCATGCCCCTCCCTGCTCCCTCCCGCTGCAAGGGTGCAGATGCCACCCACCACGCCCTGCAGGTCAGGGGCCCATGGGCTGTTCAGTTTCTTTCTTTTTTTTTTTAATTAAAGGGAAAGAAGGCGAAGGTCCTTTCTGTTTCTGTGCCCTTCTTTCCTGGCCTCCTTAAAGAGCATGGGGTTCTTAATTTCAAGAGAACTCACAAGGAATCGGAAGCCAAAAAATGGGTGGAAACTGGTTCGTCTTAGAAAGGCAGCGACCAACTGTTAGCAACAATCTGATTCAAGGTAGAAGAAGAAACAAAAAAATACCCCAGCTCCATCCCCTAGATCCATGCAATGGACTCCATACGGCTCTAAAAGACAGAACCCGAGGCCTGGCTCACTTCTCAGAACCTCAGTTTCTAATCATAAAAAATACTCCCAAAGCACTTTATTATGTGCACATTTTGCCATTTTTTAAAACGTGAGGCATGGACAATTATAGTAGGTCATAGATCTGGCAGCTAGATTAAACCACTCTTTAAGTCACTGCAAACTCATACATTATTTTTCCTTCTCAGTGATGAATCTTAATCTCCATTCTGAGGAATTCTTTTTTACTTTTAACACATAAAATTTTAAAATTACAACTGCTAAAAATAACCGTGGGTAGATTTTCTATTCCTTTGCTTCTGTTTCTTGGGCCCTTGTATCACAGCTGCTTTCCTGTAAGGAGGGTTGTTTGGGTTTGTTTGATAGGGTTTTTAAAAAACTTTTTTCTTTCATGCTTATGTTTTGAGCGTCTTCTGTTATTAATGGTGTCCTAAATTAGACATTATAAAAACAGTAAAGAAGCTTGTTCATGCAGCTGATTCAAAATTTCTTACCTAGAAACAGCGTATCAGCAGTTTTAGAAGACATAATAAATTAATATTATAACCTTCAAAACAGACTGCTGAAGGACCCAAGGATTACTCACACAGTGATTTTGTTGGGAAAGTTTTTTTTCTTCTTAGTGTGAGTTCCATATTTTTTTTTCAATGTTAAACATAGTTTGTTTATTGAAAGATTCCTGTATTTTAAGAGAGTAAAAGAGAATATTTTCTAAGAGTCAATTTTGTTTCTAAAATTCATATCATTTTTAATCCTCAAGGCATTGATTCCAAGAGCAGTCATCTTTGTAGTCCCTTCACTTCCCCAGGCCTGTGTTTGCATCCTGAGAAGTAGATGATGTATAAGGTCTCAAGAGTTTTCACATTCTATAGTTTCTCAGTTTAAATGCTCATTCTTCATTCTGTCTGACAGAAACAGCACTATTTCTCTGATCCCAGTTCCTGAGTGAGTGCCTGAGTGCCCCACTCCCCACATGTGCCTCTTCCCCACCAAGCCCCCCTCCCCTGCCCTGCAACCCACCCTGCCTCCACCCCTCCTTGGTTTCTTGTGGGCCTGAATCACATTCTTTCAGCCAAAAAAACCCTCCTTTGCCCTCCAAGAACCTGCATACTTTTAGGGGACCAGAAGGGCAAGTCACATGATTTCCTTTCTTGTCTAGAAATTGCTCTGTCGAAAGATTTCTCAGCATTTCTTTCACTTCATTTATTTCCGATCCTTCAAATCCCACTTTGTTCTCAAGCTCAGAATTTCAGCAGATGGTCTTCTAAAAGGAAAAATATGTTGTGGTGTTCAATTCCCCTCTCTTATAGCCCTCACTTACCTACCCTTGAAGTCTTTTTCACATCCTACCCTCTTCTAAGCATGCATATATATATATATATATATATATATATATATATATATATATATATATATATATATATATATATATATATATATTCTTTTTCTTTTTCCTTTTGAAGTAGTGACCTCCTCAGCCACAGTTCCTTATTCTTTCTTGCTTGACATAGAAACTGGTCATTCCTAAGATAAACTCTGCAGACAACACAGTTCAATACCTTCAGACAAATAGTGAGGTTTTTATTGTAATAGCCTTATTTGCTTTCTGTTTTTTAAAAAAAAGATATTTCACTTTTTCCAACATCCAACTTTCTAAGAAACAAAACATAGAAGCACAAATTCAGGATATTTTAGAGGAAGCAGAGTCCTTTGAGATGATGCAGTGGGGTGTCCCCACTTCACAGATGAGAAACTGATAGGCTGAAACTGTGAGGCTCAAGGTCTTGTTACGAGCTGTGGCAGAGTTAAAACCAGAAGCAGAGATCGCTGTGTCCCAGACCAGACCCATCTCTACCTTGGTTTCTTCAACTGTAAAGAGTAAAGTATTTTGCAACCATAAAGGGAAATACCCGGCTCACAAGGGGATTTAGAAAGGTAAGTGAGTTAAATGGTAAATACTTAGACTAGAGTGTCTGGCACAGAGTAACGTTCCAGTAAATGTTAGTTCTCATTGGCAGAAGTACCAAAGACCCACATTGTAAGGAAAAGATGCCCTATGTTGTCACTGTGTGAATTTTGTCAAAACTTTAACATATCTTTATTCTGTGGAGTTTCTATTAGAAATTTGAAGGATAGGATTCGGCCCCAAATGATGACCCTGATAAATTCACCCACATAAAATATAATACTAATAACAATTTAAAAGTTAAAAAAGCATCACAGCATTAAAATATGTTTTATAAGGTAGATGCCATTCCCAAGGGCATAGAGACATCCTTGATCATCTGTTGCTTTTTTTAACCATATCTATCATCTTTCAAGGTTTTAGGATGATTTCCTACAAAAAGATGTACCATAGTTTTAAACATAATATCTTCCTAATATCTTTTATTCCTCATATATTTTTCCTCTTTCTCTTTTTCCATCCTGATTATTCTCCCACTGAAAACAAATTTTGGGCCTTCCGGAGTTATGAAATGGCCACGTGTCTGAAGGCAGCAGCCTGTCCTTTCTCTAAACCGACAATGCTATCTGTTCATCAAACATGCAACTTACTCTGTTTTTTGTTATATTATTTGCTTCCTTATCCCACTGATATTTTCATTCTTAAGAGGGAATAGGCAAGGGAGGGTGGTGAGAAATCTTCAAAGAGGAATAGCTTAAAATGAAAAGGCTTTAAAATGTCACTGTGTCAATACCCCACGGGCTATAAATGGAAGGAGCGGGCGAGACCTGAAAATCGCTGTTACTTGCAACGTGGTTGAAATGCGGCACACATTTAGAATTCCCTTTCAAATGTCAAGTTTGTGAGACTCTTTTAGAATGTATGGCTATTTTTCATAGGCATAATAATCGGTAAAGATATCCTTCAGAACATGAGATTAATTGTGAAGTGAGTTTGGGCCTGACTGAAGTGCCACACCAGACATGTGGGTTTATTTTCCTGTTGATTGTATAACCTCATGGTTTCTTCTGAATTAAAAAAAAAAAAAAACCAGAGGAAAGGTTATGAATGAACCCCTCATTTGCTGAGAGGAGGCGGAGGCGGGGATAGGACAGTGATTGAAGGGGGAGTGACTCAGCACAGAGGGGCTGGATCGGGAGCGTGACTGGCTGTAAGGAACAGCTGGGGTCGGACGGGCACCATGGTGAAGCCCAGAGCCGAGGCCTCTCGCAACATGATCTCATTCAGTCCTCACAACACCCTGTGAGGTAGGATCCATGATCCGTTTGCCACATTAGGACACTGAGACTTACCCAAGATCACTCAGCTGGCAGACGATACCCAGTGATGTGGGAAAGGCATGAGAAGTAATACACATCGCCCAGGGTGGGCGGAGGGTGGGGTGCAATTGCCTTTGACTCATGGACAAGCTTGGTGAGGGCAAGACGGGTAAGAGGTGAGGCGAGGGCTACTAAGAAGCTAGGGAAGTCTGGCAGCTGAGGCGGCACAAAGGAGCGCCTGCTTTCCTACTGATGCCTCAGCCAACAGAGCGTCCAACAGCCTCTAGAGGTGCGATTCTGAAACCATGAAGAGGGTGGGGATGTGGAAAATATGAAGAGATCCCGCAGTTCCTCTGATGTGTGGTATATGGCTCTGGCTTTAACGAGGGTGACTATTGGTTGGTTTTCTGGGGTCACTGTCACTAGATGAGGTGGAAGATTGCAGGGGTCTGAGTGGTTCTCATGACCTTTGCTTTCTCGATGTTCACTCATTTGCTGCTAGGATGTGAGGTCAACATTACAAAATCCTGCACACGCTGAGCTAAACCACGCCAAAGCAAGATCCATTATTCATGTAGACCAGATGAGCACCACCTCTCTAGAGAAGCAAAAGCCTGACAGTGCATATGAGGAAAAATTTTAGATGTTTTTTCATTCCCCCAAAATAGGAAATTCTTAGAAAATGGGGAGGTATGAAATACATATATACATGTATCCATATGTGTGTATATACGTGTTTATACTTATGGGCAGACAGACACACACACACACTCAAACACATACTTCCAGCATGGACATTTTAGCAGGAACCAGTTTTTATTTTAGGCACAATTTTTGTTTTAGGTCTTATTCAAGATTGAGTTCTCTTAGAACTCTCTGAGATGAAGGTTTGTGTGCAAGGTGTTCATTCTGTAGTGATTTTAGGATCAACATTTGTAAAAAGACGAGAAGAAAGCATAGGGAGAAACCAGCCCCACTGACTGCCTGACAGCCTCAGTCAACCCTGTGGGGAGCTCTGGAGCTAAAATGGCCAGTCCAGGTGTCCTACATTAGGTCAAAAGGCTGAGCTTTTCTGCTTCCACCTCAATCAGTCACTGGAAATGGGCTGCCCCAGGAGGAGTCTGTCCCTAGGAGAGGCTGCTCTTTGAAGGTTAAGAGGCTGACAGCTAAAAGCTGTCTGCCAACTGCCTCCCAGCAGCAAAGGCAACAAATCCTTCCTTTATGAGAGAGACAGGTTCCCATCATTGAGATCACCATGGATCTGGTTCTAACTGACTGTGTGCACTTGGGCAGGTCACTGTGTCTCTCTGGGTTTCAACTTTATCTCCTACAGGAGGTCTGGTTTATTTCACTTAGCTCTAAAATTCTAAATTTTTAAAATCAAAATAAATTTTCATAGCCTACCTTCTACCTTCTCTTTAGTAAATGGAGAAAACAATCCTACACATATGATGAAAAGATATGCACATGCAGACTTATAGGTGGCAAGTCTTCTTGTTCCTTCTGTCACAGGAGGGGTTTGGCCAGAAAGTATAAGCAAGAGGAAACGTGGAAATGGTTAGCTAAGAATTCCATTCTTGGAGACCCAAACTAGAAATTCTCCAGTGAAGACATACAAATGGCCAATAAGCACATGAAAAAATGCTCAATATCACTTATTATCAGAGAAATGCAAATCAAAACTACAATGAGGTATCACCTCACACCAGTCAGAATGGCCATCATTCAAAAGTCCACAAAGGATAAATGCTGGAGAGCGTATGGAGAAAAGGGAACCCTTTTACACCATTGGTGGGAATGTAGTTTCGTGTAGCCGTTATGGAAAACAGTAAGGAGATTCCTCAAAAAACTAAACATAGACTTATCAAATGATCCAGCAATCCCACTGCTGGGTATATATCCAGAGGGAACTTTAATTCAAAAAGATACATGCACCCCAATGTTCATAGTAGCACTATTTACAATAGCCAAGACATGGAAACAGATGACTGGATAAAGAAGTTGCAGTACGTTTATAGAGTGGACTACTACTCAGCCGTAAAAAAGAATAAAATAATACCATTTGTGGCAACATGGATGGACCTGGAGACTGTCATTCTAAGTAGAGTAAGTCAAAAGGAGAAAGGAAAATAGCACATGATATCACTTATATGTGGAATCTTCAAAAAAAAAAAAAAGACAAATGAACTCATTTACAAAACAGAAACAGACTCACAGACATAGAAAACAAACTTGTGTTTACCAGTGGGGAAGGGGGTGGGAAGGGATAAATTGGGAGTTTGAGATTTGCAGATACTAACTACTATATATAAAATAGATAAACAACAAGTTTATACTGTATAGCACAAGGAACTATATTCAATATCTTGTAGTAACTATAATGAAAAAGAAAATGAACATATGTATGTATATGTATGATGAACTATTATACTGTACACCAGAAACTGACACAACATTGTAAACTGACTATATGTCAATTAAAAAAAAAAAAACAGAATTCCATTCTTGGCAGCGCTGGAGAGCTATCCAGGTGGCCATATCATGTGTCTCTAGAATGAAGAATACAAAATTCAGGTTGTTTCTTAGCCTTTAGATGTTCCAGACTACGTAATTACAATTTTCTCTCTTTCTCATGTTATGGTGATTAGATTCAGTTGTAGGAACATTAAGGGGGGGAAAGTACTCTTCTCCTTTCTTCCTTTATCAGCCAGCCCACAGGATCTTCCACCTCCTCCCCAGCTAGATTTTTCAAGGCTCGTGTGGGCATCAGCACTGTGGAAGCCAGATGGCAGTTTTCTTGAATCTGCCTGTTCTACTTTAACAGCCTCTTTGCAAAAAGCTCCCCTGAAAGAGTATTCTGCAGGTAGGGTCAGCATGAGAAAATGGTGAATTCAAATCATCTGAGAACACGGGATCCCCAAATACCAAGTAGTTGTGAAGGCAGTTTAAAGGCAGAACTCAGCGTGGAGACTTTCAGGGGTCTATTGCTGAGTGAAATAGGCAACGTGGTAAAGCATACCCAGGAAATATGTCTCTGGTTCTTCATTTCGGTTGTAGAAATGGTCACCCATTTGTAGGTAGGAACTGATTGGTACGGGAAAGTTTTGATGTCTAATACAGCTTACCATTTTCTAGATTTGGGGGCATATCTTTGTCTCATGGTGAGAATCTCAGGATGGACCAACTTGGTTGCTGACGTTTGTTTGCTAAGAGAAAATGGTTAGAGCAGCATGGGTGGTGGAGAGAAGGGGAGATATTATGGAGATTCTGGGTGAAGAAAGATTGAGTGCACTGTGGGTTTTCAGATGCCAGTCTACAGGCTGGGATCAAGCTGATTGCTTCAGAGTCACTTGGGGAACTTGTTAAAAATAGAGATTTCTGAAACCCATCCTTAGAAATGTTGATATAATAACAAATTCTCTTGATTGATTCTGACATGCAGTTAGGTTTAGGAACTACAGGAGTAGTTAGAATGTAAACCTTAAATCACTGGAGTTCATCCATTATTCAAATATATGGTTATTAAGCATCTTCTATGAAAATGTTGCTCAGTTAAGTTCCATGGAATTCATAAATATGTATAAAGACATAGTTGTCTCAAATCCCTTTAACGTGAGCAGAGAATTAGATAGGTAAGCAGGTAGGTGACAGACAGAGATGTTCTCAGACATGAGTCTCCATTCCAGTGGAATGGAGAAAACAGAATGGAACTCTGATGCCTAGGGAAAGGAAGCAGATGTTTTAAACCAAGTTAGAAAAGAAGAGGGAGACAGCTTGGCAGATTTCCCAGGAACGGTCCCTAGTTGAGATGTCCAAGATGTCTTGGAGAAGACAAATATTAATATCAACCTCACAATTTTGTAGAAAAAATTCATTAAAGCACATATATAGTATTTAGCACAGTATGTGATGATCATTAATAAATGGTAGATATAAATAATTATAGAGATTTAAAGGGCTATGGGCAAGTTCTTTTTACAAAAATATCTCTCCCTCTCTGCCTGCCTATAATTCCTTTACTGAGTTTTGAAGCCTTTTTGGAAAAGACTTTCACTGAAGAAACTATTTTGAAAGTCACATGCCTTAAGCTTTTCATAGTTAGCCTAGGAAGAAGGAGAAGAAAAATAGGGGACAGTGACCACATGGGAGGACAGAAGTCAGAAAGGAGCTGAGGTGGTGCAGAGGCTCATTTTCACGTATCTGACATCAGGACTGTAGAAGCTGCCCTCCCGAAGGTGGGTCAGTGGTCCAAGGCAGGAGGTATGGCCTGTGAATGTGATCATTCAGAGCCCAGGCCCCCTCCGCCTAACTGCACCTCTTCCTCTCAGCAGTTGGCAGATGGGGAAAGAGAGTATGGAGAGGGCTCCCCTGTTTCTTAACCACTTGGATCTTTGCAGAACTCTGGTGCTCACCTTCCTTTGGTGAGAATCAGTCACTTGGCCCATCTAGACATAAGTGGGGTGCGGGGTGGGCTAGAGAAGAGCTGAGTTGAGTTAGTCTTCATGAAAAGGGTAAGAAAGAGTTGAAAAAAAAGTAGGAGAGATTAAAAGAGAGAAATGACGGCAAAATCCTGAGATGCCAGAAAATTCTGTGTGGTGAGAACACTAGGGGTGTCCTCGGTTACGGGAGGGAGATGGAAAGGACACATCCATGAAACTCTACTGTCTGGTGTTAAGCTATCTGGTCACTTCCATGTAAGTCCCTCTCTCTTGCCATATTTTTAGTGAAGACATTCACACCAAAGATGCCTTCTGTGGGAGGGTTTTCAGGGGTACCCAGGGAAGGGCCAGAGGTCCACAAAGGAGCTGGCAAACCGTGGGGCAGGGACAGCATTGTGCAGGGTGGGAGAAGCCCTATGAACAAAACTGATACAGATGAGTTGGAAATCATAGGTGACCGTCCACCCTGTGTTTACTAAGCACCTAATATCTGCCGGGCACTATTCTAGGACAGGAGGACAATGCCTGAACAAAATAGATAAGGTCTCCAAGAACTCAGTCTGGTGGCCTGACAGACAATATGTAACAAAAAAATAAACGAGAAAACAAAGCAGGGGGAGTGATGGTGAATGGCGCCTCCACTTGAGAACAGACAGTCATTTTGCAGAGGTGATACTGAACCTGAAAACATTCCCATCAGGATTTGCAAGCATCTTGGGGAGAGAGGGAGGTCCAGGTCTCCCGGGAGCAGAGTGACCCCATACTCATTTTTCCTGCTAAACCTCTCCCTCTTCTCAATGAGGTAATATTCTTTCTCAAAGGACAATGAGCATGTCTTGAGCCCTTCTTTGTATGCTGTGGACAGAGATTTGCTTCTCAGAAGATGAAATCAAGGTTGTTACTTAAAAAGAGGTTCATGGATGCTGCTTCCCTAGGGTCACTAAGGAAAAGGCAGTGAACTGCCAATTTGAAATTATTTGATCCCACGCTTGCCTAGAGGCAGAAGAATAAAGCTAACTAGAAGACCCCTAAAGCTCTCTAGCTGTTCGGAGGGAAAGATGCGCTCCACCCTCCCGCAGAATGAAGACTTCCCGGTTGGCGGATGATGACGTCCTTGCAAAGCAGGCGGCGCAAGGGCACCAGCCCTGGTTCTGGGAAACTGCGGCACCCGCGCTGGCTGCCGAGCTGCCTGCCGGAGTCAAGGGCAACGAAAAGAAGGAGCTCCATCTAGTGTTGTTACAAAACAAGACCAAAGGCATCCTGACCGGTTTATCAGGTGAACAAACACACCCTGTCTTTTGTCAAGAAAATATTGCCCCCAAAAGCCAAAGCTGCCAAGTTGTGGGAGTTCAGCGCAGAGTAGAAAGCTGACTTCACCATTGGCTGGAAATGTACCCGGGAACAGGAAGAAGACTGAATTGGTCTTAAGCGCTCGCTTATCAGTGTTTCCTCCTCGAAAGGCAGACCCCACCAGTAAGTGCTGGCTCCTCTATTGTTATAAAATGAGGATCTGGGACAGCATCCAGAGGAATCCGAGGAGACACATACACTGGGTCCTGTACGTATATGACTTTTGGAGCGTTTGTACATATACATACATATATATGCTATTTGGATATCTTTCTTTTTGAATTAACTGTTCAAGTCTATTGGCCATTTTCCCAGGATCTTTTTCTTAGTTACTTGTACTAGTTTTTTATATATTCTGATAGAGCCTTTTATTAATTATATATGCTGAAATATATCCTCCTCTCATGGCTTATTTTTTCATTCTCTTAATGGTGTCTCTGGATAAGCAGAGGTTCTTGATTTTAATGGAATCCAATTTATAAATCTTTCCGTAAATGTTTTTTTTTTCTGTGTCCTCTTTTTAAAAGACTTCCCTACCCTGATGACAAGAAGACAAGAAGATACTGTCTTAAGTTATCGTTCAAGAGATTTATTGTTTTGCCTTTTGTGTTTAAGACTGCAATCTCCTGAAACTGAAATTTTGTTAGTAGGAGGCAGCACTCATGTTTTCCTTCTGTGTGGATTTCCAGTTGTCTTAGGTCTATTCATTGGAAAGGCTATCCTCATCCCACTCTTCTGCAGCACCACCATTGTCAGAAATCAACTGTTCATTTGTTTGTACATTTTAGAATGATCTATTCTGTTCCCTTGTTCTACCTTGCCCCAATATCAAACTGACCTAATCACTGGACATATGTCTTCATGTCTTGAAGAGCTAGTCCTCTCACCAAATCTTCAAGTGTCTTGGCCATTATTAAAACTTTGTATTTCCACATAAAATTTAGCATCACAAGACTGCATTAAGGCTGTAGGATACTGGAGAACTGACATTTTTTTTTATAACATTAAATACAGAATCAATCAATATGGCTTTTATAGGTCTTTTAAAATTTCTCTCAATAATACTTTTTAATTCTCCACATAGAAACCTTAGACATTTTTTGTTAGATTTACTTCTAGGTGTTTGATTTTTTTTTTCCTTCTGTAAATGTTCTCTTTTTTAAAAAAAAAATAGATTTTATTTGTTAGAGCTTTATTTGTTTAGCTTCACAGTAAAATTGAGCAGAAAGTACAGAGAGTTCCAATATTCCCGCCTCTCCCCTCCCACTCCCAGTTTCCCCTTTTATTAACATCTTGCATTAGTATTACAAACCAATATTGATACATAATTATTAACTAAAGTCCATAATTTGCATTAGGGTTCCCTCTTAGTATTGTACAGTTCTTTGGGTTTTGACAAATGTATGTAGTTACATTTCCACCATTACAATATCACACAATGTAGTTTCACTGACTTAAAATTCCTCTGTGCTCCACCTATTCATCCCTCCCTCCATCCTAACCCCTGGTAACCACTGATTCCTTTACTGTCTCCATAGTTCTGCCTTTTGCAGTATGCCAATAAGTTGGAATCACACCACAAGTACCCTTTTCAGATCAGCTTCTTTCACTTAATAATATGCATTTGAAGTTCCTCTTAATCTTTTCATGGCTTGATAACTCACTTTCTTTTAGCTCTGAATAATATTTTATTGTCTGGCTGTACCTACCACAGATGATTTATCCACTCACCTACTGAAAAACATTTTAGTTGCTTCCAAGTTTTGGCAATTTTGAATAAAGCTGCTATAAACATATGTGCGCAGGTTTTTGTGTAAGCATAACTTTTCAGCTTCTTTGGGTAAATAACAAGAGTGCAATTGCTGAATCCCATGGTAAGAACATGTTTAGTTTTGTTAAAAAACTGCCAAGGTGTCTTCCAAAGCAATTGTACCATTTTCCACTCACACCAGCAATGAATGAGAGTTCCTGTTGCTCCACATCTTTGACAGCATTTGGTGTTGTCAGTGTTCCAGATTTTGGCCATTATAATAAGTGTATGGTGATATCTCGTTGTTTAATTTGCAATTGCCTGATGATATGTGACATTGAGCATCTTTTCATAGGCTTATTTGCCATCTGTATATCTTTTTTGGGGAGGTGTCTGTTCAGATCTTTTGTGCATTTTCAGATTGTTCATTTTCTCACTGTTGACTTTTAAGAGTTCTTTGTATATTTTAAATAATAACCAATGTGTCTTTTGCAAATATTTTCTCTTAGTCTGTGACTTATCTTCTCATTCTCTTGACGGTGTCTTTAGCAGAGTAAAATATTTTAATTTTAATGAAGCCCAGGTTATCAGTTATTTCTTTCATAGATTTTGCATTTGGTGGTGTATCTAAAAAGTCACCAACCAACCTAAGGTCATCTAGATTTCCTGTATTATCTTTAGGAGTTGTATAGTTACGTGTTTTTCTGATTTTCTACATAGATGACTATATCATAGATGATATAAGATCAACATGCAAAAATCAATTGTATTTTTACATACTCCAAGGAAGACATGGAAATCAAAATTAAAAACATAATGCCATTTATACTTACTAAACTGTGAAATACATAGGCAAATCTAATAAGCCATGCGCTGGACTTACATGATGAAAATGCAAAAATACTGGTGAAAGAAATTAAAGAGCTTAAAAGAATGGAGGAACATACCATGTTCATCTTCAACATAGTGAAGATGTCAGTTTTCCACAAATTGAACTACAGTTGTAGTCCAATTCCTATCAAAACCCCACAAAAATTTTTGTAGATATGGGCAACTTATTTTAAAATTTATACAGAGAAGCAAAGAAAGTGGAATAGCTAAAACAATTTTGGAAAAGAAGAATAAAGTGGACTGAATTTCTCTACCTGACTTTTAGATTTAGAATTTAGCTACAGCAGTCAGTGTGGAACTGGCAAAGTGATACACACAAAGATCAATGGGACAAAACAGATAATTCAGAAATAGACCCTGCACACAAGTTTGGCCGGCTGATTTCTGACAAAGGTGCAAAAGAAACTCAAAGGAGGAAAGATATTCTTTTCAATAAATGATGCTAGAGCAATTGAATATGTATAGGCAAAAACAACCTTAACCTAAACCTCATACTTTGTATAAAAATTATCTCAAAACATATCATATTTTAAAACATTAAACCATAAAACTTTTAGAAGAAAACGGAGGAGAACACCATCAGGATTTAAGGCTAAATGAAGAGCTCTTAGATGTGATACCAAAGCATGATCCACCCCCCCTAAAAAAATTGACCAATTGGACTTTATGAATGTTAAGAACTTTGCTCTGTAAAGGACCCTGCCAAGAAAATAGATGCACTAGATACAGGATGGAAGAAAACACCACATATCCAACAAAAGACTTATATCTAGAATATATATATCTATAATATGTATTATATTTGCCTCAACAGCAAAAAAATTTATAAGAATTCAATTAGAAAATTGGCAAAAGACATGAACAGACATTTCACCAAAAAGAATCTCAATGGAATTATGCCAATCTTAAAAAGTACTGTCTAACTCTATGTATACAAGTGTCTCAAAATGTGAAAATTTTAGAGAACAGATTGCCAAGCGTTAGGAGGTGATGGGAGAGGAGGGTGGGTGTGGCTATAAAAGGGTAGCAGGAGGAGACTTTGTGGTAATGAAACAGTTCTGTACCTTGATCGTGGTAATGGGTATATGAATCTACACATGTGATAAAATTGCATAGAGTGTGTGCGTGAGCGTGTGCGTGAGCACACACACACACACAAATAATGCATATAAACCTGGTGCACTCTGAATAGGTCTGTGGACTGCACCAATGTCCATCTCCTAGTTTTGATATTGTGCTATAGTTATGTTAGCTGTTATCACTGGGGGACACTGGGTGACAGGTCCCCAGGACCTCTGTACTACTTTTATAACTTCCTGTGAATCTATAATGATTCCAGAATGAAGAGACTTCTTCTTAAACTACTTTTTTGTTATGGTTACTACAGGGAGAGGAGGTGGGAAGGGATAAATTGGGAATTTGAGATTTGTAAATATTAACTACTATACATAAAATAAGTAAAAAGTAAATTTCTTCTGTATATAGCACAGGGAACTGTATTCAATAACTTGTAGTAACCTATCATGAAAAATAATATGAAAATAAATACATGTATGTATATGTATGACTGAAGCATTATGCTGTACACCAGAAATTGACACATTGTAACTGACTATACTTCAATAATAAATAAATACATACATATATACATAAATAAGAAACTCCAATTTAACTCATCATTAAAAAAAACTACTTTTTTTGTACTGAATTTACTTCGCTTTCTTCAAAATCTTTACAGAGGATGTCAACAAGCGGCCAATTGGGATGATTTCTGTTTGTGCTGTTTATTCTTCACAATCTGATAACAGATACCCTGAACTGGAATGAAATATCTGCAAAGCTACCCAGCAGAGGAAAGGGGGAAAATCAAGAATTTAGGCTAGGACAGGGAAGCAGTACCTGCACTCATTCCTGAAAAAGCTGTTTTTTCTCAAGGTGTTTATTTTTTAATGATCTTGGGTAAATAGGAGTCAGGGCAAGGCAGCCTTAGAGAGGGGGTATCTGCAAATGAAAGGGCAGGAGGGGAGCCCCTGGGCGCAATAAAGAAGAGTGAGGGTAACAAAGAGATTTAAAAAAGAATTCACTCAAAAGACAAGGTGAGTGGAGTATGCTATAAATTCAAAGCTAAAAATGATCCAAAGGGGCAGTACTTGATATGGGGCATTTTAACTTCGTACATACCAGACAGACAGAGCGACTCTCTGTTGTGGTTTCCATGAACCTCTGAATAGCATTTGTTGAAGTGAAAAAGAGCTCCATGGAATCCAGAAATATTTGACAATGTATATTTACCATATAAATCTTAAAGGGAAAATATCCTGCTTCAACAATGTAATTGCTGCCTGATTGTCTTGTCTTTTGTTACCAAGAGAGCAAAATACAAATTGTTTGTTTGCGATTGTTCTAGCGTGTTCTAAAAATATTTGCATTACCCTCAAAGGGATAATTGGATAAAGACAAAAGAGGAAAAAGCTTGGGCTTTGGCAACAGACATCGCTGGGTTAGAATTCCAGCCCCACCACTCAACCAGTGTGAAAACTCAAGCTCCCTGAACCTCAGTCTTTCCAGATGGAGAACTTCCAGGGCAGGTGTGAGGATTATAAGCAATGTTTGGAGAGGCTTCTAGGACAGTGTCTGGCACACTGTTTGTATACGGCTATTGATAAATATCCTGATTATTACATTGTTATTATTGAGTGAGTCTTCAGTATAAAACCATTCACTACGAAGTGCCATTTTGTGTGCATTGAATCTCTCTTGCTAATTCAAAGGAGAATAGTTACTCATCAATCACAAAGACCTCCATACAAAATAGTCTTATTTTATAAGGCTTTCTCCTTGAATGGATCCCAAAGATAGAGTTACAGGGAGGTCTTACAGCATTTATTTCCCAAAACAATTGCAGACCTTACATAGTAGTACATTGTATTAATACAATAGTAGAAATCATATAGTACAGATATTTTTCTTCTAGAAACCCACATAACATACACATAACATAATTAGAATTAGTAGATTTCCCCTAAATACTGTCAAAGCAAAGTCATACACATTTTTGTCCCTCAGAAACACATTCAGGTTTTTCTACCTCTTGACAAAGATTCTTTGCTTGACCAAACTTTAGTCAGGTTCCTGAACCTTCTCCTAGTCCCATCTGTGCACTTCCTTATAAAATCCAACTTTAGCAAGAACCCTGCCAAGCCATTTTCCCGAGAACTCCCATGTTTCAGGTCTGGCCACTCTGAGTATCTACTGAGGTTCCTCAGCCTCCACCCACCCTCAGATGATGTCCGATCACGCTGGCTTGTCTTCAGCAACAATCCTGTTAAGTCAGTTTCTCCAGAATTCCCTTTACCCCTGATGTTTCTTCTAAGTGATTTTTCATCCATTGACTCCCACTCTGCTCCTTGGCTCTAACTTCCTGCTCGCCCGTGCTGTATACAGAATTGAGCACAGTTCTATACTGAGCCCTTTTCTCCCCCTATTGTAATAGCCGTGAATAAGCTGGTTTTTACTACTTTAACTACTGTCCAGCTCTGGTTTTTCTGACACTCTCAAATCCTCAAGACTCACCGTGGTGCTCTGAGTCATGTAGGTGTTCCACAGATTCATTAGATATGCCCCAATACCTGTGGGATCAAATTCATATTACTACTACACATCTTTGAGGTGGAAAAAAGAAAGAAATTCCCTGAAGGAAGTAACTATAGTTGTTCTCCCACCACCAAGTTCAATGCTACACTTCTAGGCATTCATCTGTCAATCAGGAATGGTCCCCTCTTCTTAACTGAAACCCCAAATTACTCCCTCTCAGGCTCTTGTTCATTCCCTTTGTTATTATGACTTCTCAGATTCCCTTGTGGTTCAGGAACCCAGTAAACCCTGGAACATTTGGCCATCCTGAGTCTGCTGTCATGTTCCAATGACAATGGAAACAGTTTATATTATAATTTTAAAAAGAGAACAGCAGGGAAAGTTTGGAAAGACCAAGTTCTCAGGGAAAGTCAGGGAAATCAAATTAGCTGGGAAGATTTAATTTTCACAAAAATATTGCCTTTACCCTGAGCTGTCTCTGAGGTCTGAGCCATAAATGAACTAAGTCTGTGGAAGAAAAGTGCAGTGGAATTTGATGACAGAAAAGGCATGTTATTTTTAAAAATTAAGGAAAGGAATCATGACTCCAGCTCTTTTCATAATCATAAACAGTGATTGCCTAAACCCATAACATTTACCGGGAGCGGGAGACCTCAGGCATTAGGAAACCCAGTCTTATCATTTTAATGATGATGAAACTGAAGTCTAAAGGTGTGGCTGGGACTTTTTCATGGTCACACAGACCCTTAGCACCAAGCTGAATGTGGAAACCCTGAACTCTTCATCTGTGCGCGAGGAGCTTTATATAAAGAGCAGCCATTTAGGTCACTGGGCTAGTCAGGGTTGTCTAGAGGAACAGAACCAATAGGACATATACAGTTATACGGAAAAAAAAAATTATTATGAGGGATTGGCTTATGTGATTGGAGAAGGAGAATCTCACGATCTGCTGTGCACAGCTGGAGGCCCAGGAAGTCTGGGAGTGTAGTTCCAGTTCAAATCTGAGGGCTTAAGAACCAGGGGAGCCAATAGTGTAAGTCCCAGTCCAAGTCTGAGAGCCCTAGAACCAGGAGCACATCCAAGGTCAGAAGAAGAATGAGGCCTCAGCCCAAGCAGGCAGGGCAAATTCACCCTTCCTCCATCCTTTTTGCTCCATCCAGGCCCTCGCTGGATTGCACGTGCCCACCCTCACTGATGAAGGCGATCTTCTTTACTCAGTCTGCTGACTCAGTGCAGATGTCTTCCAGAGACATCCTCACAAACACCACCAGGAAGAACGTCCTGTCAGCTCTCCGAGTATCCCTTAGCCCAATCAAGCTGACACATAAAATCAACCATCACAGTAACCACACATTTTTAAATATGTCCTGTATCTCTTGTATGTTCAGTAAGAACCTCAGTTGTGTTTACCCACTACATCCGGGGACTGGACTAGTTTCTGACACCTAGTGGACAATCTGTACACCTGGCGGACATCAGAGAGTGATGGCCTATTCTCAGAGGCAAACCTGCCTATTCTAGGCGTGTGGACCAGACTTTGTCAAAGTAATCTCGTAGCTCATTGTCCTTTGGTGGACAATGGACCACACGTTTTTTGACAACATTCCAGTCAGGAGGTAGGTCTAAGTCCCCTTGGTCCAGAATCGAGTTGAGTTCTGTCACTACTTTGACCAATAGGATACATTAGAAGTGATGCAGTGACTATTGCCAGGCCCAGGTTTGAGAAACTAGAAACTTCTATTTGGAAATTTATCTCTCTGGGTGCCCTGAACCACCACAGAATATCTTGATCAGCCTAAGATCATCATGATGGAGAAGCGATGTGTAAGTGCTTCAAATGAGAGAAACCACCAAGCCCTGCTCTACCGGCTTCCCTGCCGAAGCCACCAGATATGTGGATGAAGTTGTCTTGGACCCTCCAGACCAGCACATTCACCAGCTGAGTATGACCCAGTGACCTCAGTCGATGCTTTATGGAGCAGAAACATTGGCCAACTAACGCTGCCTGAGATAATAAAATTTGTTGCTTTAAGCCATATGTTTTGGAGTAATTTGTTACATAGGAATACATAATCAGAATAGGCCTCACCCAGGAAACAAATCCTTTTCTGTGCCCTGTGGAGGGTTTACTCAAGAATATATTTGACTGTAAATAACAGAAAACCCTGTCTAGCAGCTTAAATGGAAAACAGAGGTGCAGAGCTGGGCATCCTGGAAAGGCACAGCTTCTCCAGGCTGCCGGCAGGGACCTGGGCTCTTACTTCCCACTCCACACAGGATGACCACTGCCTCTCCAGCCATCACAGCAGTGTTCAAGACAGTAGCAAATGGCCCATGAGGGTGCCAGGCAAATCTGCTTGTTTTGAGAAGCTGTTCTGGAATTTTCATCCAACGACTTTCCCTTACATTTCATTGGCAAGATTTGGGTCACATGAGCCAGCTGTAGCTGCAAGGGAGTCTGGGGAGCAAGCACTTTTAGCGCAGCACATTGTCACCCTTGTGATGACTGAGGTTAGCAAGGAAGAATGGATATTGGATAAGCAATTAGTGTATGCCACAAGGAATTCCTCCTGTCCTGGGGCCGCAAGCTGAGGAGGTGCTGTGTGCTACTACAGCTCCTGAATTCCTACAGAGAAGTGGTTCACAGCATACATTTCCTTAGAAGAGTAGTGAGGGTACTTATCTTGAAGCTGAACTTTCATAGCAAGTTCACTGGGTTTTGGGGGGTTTTGTTTTTGTTTGTTTCTTAAATTCATCTGTACATTCATTTGGGATGGCTTAGGGAAGTCTGTGAGTTTTGTAGGGGAGCGTCTCCCCTCTCCCTGCCAAGCACCCTTTGGAACTGACGTTATCTTCTTGGGTGGCGAAACCCCAACAGCCATTGCTGCTCTAAGGAATGATTTGAAATTTGCTCTTCCCAAATATAAAAGGCCCTAATAATGGAGTCAACCCATAACAATCATTTCTGTACATCTTTGCATGACAAATAACCAAAGATGCAAATCCGCTTTCAATAGCACCCACACACACAAAAACTCATTACAAAAATGGAGGCCTGTCATGTTTGAAATAAGAACTAAAAAAAAAAAACCTCATCTGAAATCCAAATACCTTATAAGCACTTGAATGTGTAACATGGCCTAAATGTTAATGAAGCAATTCGGCTCACTCAGCTGGACGGGCAACAAAAGAAACCCTTTTCAAGACACAGCTGTCAACAATTACACTTGGTGGGGTGGAGCTGGCCGATGTTCAGCATCTTAAAACTCATGGAAATGTGGAGCCTATTTGACTGAAACCATTCCAGACTCCAGGGAAGACAGAAAACCCCTATTTATTTGGCAAGCCGGAGAACGGGATATTCTGGTTAGCTGGGCATCCCCACCCAGCTCAGAAATAAATGACAGGTTTTTGTAATGACTCCAGGGTGATGCAGAAAGCCCTGAAGAACGAAATAGGATCCCACCTACCCTTCTCTTGATGTGGTGATTCAGATGGCATTTCAGGGCCTGGCAGGGCCTCAGTGGTTTCACAGGATCAGGTAGATCTTTTTGTAATATGAACTTTCCAATTATCTGTATTTTTATAAACAGAAGTTCATTTTACTATATTATGGTTACTCACAGGAGACAGCCCTCATTCTGGCTAAGTGCTCCTATAAGAATTACTCTCCTAACCCCAAAACACACACACATGCATATACACGTACATAAACACACACACACACACACACACACACACACACACACACACGGATCTAGCAGACATGTCTGAACTGTGGCCCTGTGACCCCAGATAAACGGACCAGGAGTAACCCCCAACCAAAGCAGGATAATCAGATTCTCTTTTCTGGGAAGTTGGAGGTGAGTATTCAGAGAAAGCCCTGTGGTCTCCAACAGTCTCCTTGAGCAAAGGACATAGGAACTTGGGAATCTAAGGAGAGACCATCTTCTGCTTTGTGCACTGAGACACAAAGAGCCAGATGGGAGAGAAAGAAAAAGTAGGAGGTAATTATGCAGAGTGAAGAATGGTAGCCCCAGAAAGAGACCCTCAGAGCGGCTGCCTGGGTTCCCAATAAGTTATAGTCCTTGGTTACTGCCCGCACCCCTAGGAGGCCTGACCACGCTTCCTGCCCTCCAACTCCTCGGGGCTCCCCCAGATCCTTCCATTATGACATAGCTGATTTGAATGGTTTGGCAGAGGCTATCAGTTTCTTCTCCAATCTTCATTCTTCCTTTCTTCCTCACTAACTGAAACCAGTTTCATTCAGAGCAACTAAAAAGCCCACAATTCCTCTTAGTTCATTGTTGGTGGATGGGATCCAGGAGGCTCATGAAGGGGTTAGTCCTCCTCTTCTCTCTCCTGCCCTGGACAGAGTTGTCTTTCACTCTGGAAGGAGGGACAGCAAATCCAAATGGCTTGTTGTGGGCCAGGCCTCGATTAACCCCTTGAGTTATCTCCATTGATTAGCCCAAAGCTTCTATAATAAGCTGTAGAGGACTTAGAGATTACAAACTAACTTTGCTTATGTGGCACACAGGTACTACCCTGTCTCCCAGCACCCCCGACCTTGTGCCTGACCCCCTCTCCTCGTCCACCCCTGTCTACATACATGCAGTCAGGACAACCATAATTGTGCCTGGGGACCCCTGCTCTGGCCATAGCTCACTGGCCCAGGGGTGTGGCAGTGGCAGTTCCGCCTTCTGCTCCAACCACCCATGCCCCTCAATTGTGTGTTTGGCTCAGGGTTTGCATACCTAATCCAAGCTGCCCCAATCAAGTCTCTCTTTTAACTTCCATTTTAAGTTTATACTAAGAAATCACTGCTTTGTACTATTTACAATCCCCAAGACATGGAAGCAACCTAAATGTCCATTGACAGATGAATAGATAAAGATGTTGTGGTATATGTATAGTATGGAATACTACTCAGCCATAAAAATAATAGAATAATGCCATCTGTTGCCAAGGGGGCAGGAGATGGGAAGGGATAGGTGGGATTTCAAAATTGTAGAATAGATAAACAAGATTATACTGTATAGCACAGGGGAATACACACAAGATCTTACGGTAGCTCACAGAGAAAAAAATCTGACAATGAATATATATATGTTCATGTATAACTGAAAAATAGTGCTCTATGCTGGAATTTGACACAACATTGTATAATGATTATAAATCAATAAAAAATGTTAAAAAAAAAAAAAAGGAATAGTGCCATCTGCAACAACATGGATGGACCTAGAGATGATCATACTAAGTGAAGTAAGTCAGACAGAGAAAGACAAATATCATATGATATCACTTATATGCAGAATCTTAAAAAAAAATGATACAAATGAGCTTATTTACAAAACAGAAACAGATTTATAGACATGGAAAACAAACTTATGGTTAACAAAAGGGGAAGGAGGGAGGGATAAATTAGGAGTCTGGGATTGGCAGATACAAACTACTATATATAAAATAGATAAACAACAAGGTCCTACTGTATAGCACAAAGAACTATATTCAATAGATTGTAATAGCCTATAATAAAAAGAACATAAAAAGGAATATATATATAAATATATATATATATATATAATATATATATGTAAAACTGAACCACTATGCTGTACACCAGAAACTAATACAACATTGCAAATCAACTAAATTTCAATTAAAAAGAAAGAAAGAAAGAAACCACAGCTTCAGTGTGATGGCTTTTTTCTGTAGCCAATCCCAATCCAGAGACAACAATTTTAAGGATGATTCTTTGGACGTCTTCTCTACAGATATGAAGGCTGTGTTCAAGTAGGAGAAATCCAGAGAGCTTACATCAGTTCCCGTCAATCCACTAATCATTTGGACAACAGAAGCCACATGATTGTTCCAAGTGTCCTTTTCTCAAAAAATTGAGATATGAGTCATATACCATAAAAGTCACCACTTTAAAGTGTATGATTCAGTGGATTTCAGCATATACACAGAACTATGAAATCTCCATTATCTAATTCTAGAACAGTCCATACCAGACAAAGAAGCCCCATGCCATTAGTACTCACTCCCCACTACTCTTTCCTCTGAGACTCCTGCAACCATTAGTCCATTCTCAGTTCTATGAATTTGCCAGTTCTCCAGATCTTGTATAAAAGGAATTATACAATATATGGCCTTTTGAGCCTGGCTTCTTTCACTTAGCATAGTGTTTTCAAGGTTCACCCATGTTGTTGCATGTATCAGTACTTCATTTGCCAAATAATATTCCATTGCAAGTATATACCATATTCCGTTTATCTACACATCCATCGGTGGACACTTGGATTTGCTTCCATGTTTTGGCTATGGTGAGTAATGCTGCTGTGTGAACATGAGTGTACAAATACATGTTAGAGTTTCTGCTTTCAATTCTTTTGGGTATATTCCTAGAAATGGAATTGCTGGTTGATATGGTAATTTTATATTTAATTATTTTGAAGAACAGCCATTCCATTTTCTTTTATTCTTTTTGACCCTATTGTTAATAGAATTGTTTTCTCTTGTTTAAAAAAAAATGCAGTATGTAAAAATAATGAAGTACAGTTGCTGTATAATATTATATAAGTTATAGGTGTATGATACAGTGATTCAAAAGTTTTAAAGGTTATACTCCATTTGTAGTTTTTATAAAATGTTGGCTATATTCCCTGTGTTGTACAATATATCCTTGTAGCTTATCTTGCACCCAATAATTTGTACCTCTTATTCCCCTACCCCATCTTGCCCCTCCCTGCTTCCCTCTCCCGACTGGTAACCACTAGTATGTTCTCTATATCTGTGAGTCTGCTTCTTTTTTGTTATAATAGAATTGTTTTCCTAATTTCATTTTCAGATTGTTCATTGCTAGTGTATAGAAATATAGTTGATTTTATATTGATTTCATTACAAATTCCTTTTCAAGTGTTGAAACTCTGACCCTGGGTGTGGGACTTGCAGGGTGATCCCTTTCCTCCTTTTCCTGCACCGGTCCCGGAGTGGCAGTCCCTCAGTCACTGGCTGCTGCCCTGCTGCCTCCTCCAAGCTGAAATCGAAGTTTTACGGGCTGAAGAAAGAGCCTGAACACATTCAATATCCCCAGCCAGTAAGTGAAGTCATCTTACACTTAGAAGTCAGGCGTTCAGAGCTAACCCCCATCCCCTAGTAAAACCCCCAAGCCGCTGCAGATTTGGGGGTAGGATCAGGGGATCAGTAAGCTTTTCAGCCTCCTCTGATGCAGGGCTGGCCCTGCTTTGTGTTTTTGAGTAAGAAAATATGGCATAATGATTCACAGAGTGTTAGACCTTGGAGATGTTCTGGAGCTATTCTATCTTGATCTCTACTCAATTCTCCCCATGCCCCCAACTTCTGATCCCCCACCTCCCATGAAAAGACTCACCTTAAATTAGACTTCAAAGTCTCAGTGAACATCCCAAATGCCCTTCCTCCTCTGAGATACGGCTGGGCTCTGTCAAGGTACCATTCTCCCTTACCACAGCAAGCAATTAACTCAACTTTGTCTTATCGACACTTAGTTCCAGTGATGCTATGGGGAATAGCATTTGGCAAAATAAAAGACTTAAAGAGAAGAAGGAAAAATTAAATCCATTAATGAATGACAATAATACAATTTTCTATAAAAAGTATCAATTTGGGTACAACTGGAAAACATTAATATTAAATAATTTTATGGAATTGTTAATTTTCTTAAGTGCAATAATGGCATTTGGAGATGTGAGATGAAGTGTTTAGGGGTGAAATGTCATGATATCTGCAACTTATCTTCAAATCAATAAGAATAAAAATATATTAAAGTATTTTCATGCACACACATATAGAAAGAAAGAACTCAAATATGGTACAATTACATACCTACAGAGAGAGACAGAGAGGAGAGAGTGGTTATATATTGAGAGAGAGAGAACACAAATATGACAATATGTTAACAATTGCTAAAAACTACGTGGAGTGTAGATGGCTGTTTTTTAACTAGTTCACTTTTTCCATATGTGTGAAAATGTTGAGGGAAAAAAGTGGTTGAGGCCGGGAAAACTGGCCTCATTGTTCGACTAGAGACCAAGTAATTTTATTTATTTTTAGAGCCAAAAAAGACTGACCTTTTCTCCAAACAGAGCCCCAAATAACGTTGTTATTTGTTTCTCTAGCCTTTTCTCATTTGTGGAGGCATCTGTAGTTAACCATTGAGAACGCAAACTGTCCACAAAAATTTTAATGTTAAGCAGAAAGATTTTTTAAAAATAACCCTCTTCAGGACTGGTATGTAGTTATGCAAACTCTGCCTTGCACAAGGGGCATCGTTCATAAAAACAGCTTTGTGAAGATCACCCGGAGACGTGCAAGGAGGATGACCAGTTCACCCTGCTTTGTCCTGGGTGGTCCCAGTTTTAGCACCAAAAGTCCCACCTCTGCGGTTGGTCTTCTGCAACGCAGACAGCCTGGCTGTGTTTTATAATATTAAACAATGATGAGGTGGGCTGTGCTGTCCTTGACTCTTTACAAGCCTGCATTAACATGGTGTTCTGTCAATAGATGGTTCTGGCTCCAGGCGCCATTCCACACCTCTTCACGTCAGCAGGTGTCTTCCACCCACAAAGTCTAGTGCAAAGGGCTGACATCGATGGTAGGGACACTGTTCAGAAACTGCGACATAGACTTTGTTGGGCATAGACTGAAATCCTCCAATATAGGCAGAACAAAAGGCCAACACCAGCCCAACTGGTGACATTTATTTTTGACACTGTTGCCTTTCCGTATTATTTCCCCTCTTAGTATTCTGCCCTCATCCTCTGCCTGCCTCTGTCCCTTGTAATCATGTCCTAGCTGCTACTTTATGAAGGAGAAAGCTGAGGCCTAGAGAAGTTAAGCAAATTGCCCAGGGTCCCAGAGCTTGTAAGGGTAGGGGCAGGATTTGAGGCCAGCTTTGTCTGAGCCCAGAGTTCCTGCCCCTGATCACCTCATTCCTGCTCTGGACTGAATGTTTGTGTCTCCCCCTTGCCCCACCCCGCAGCCAAATTCATATGTGGAAATCTTAACCCGCACTATGATGGTGTTAGGAGTTAAGGGGGTTAAGTCATGAGGGTGGAGCCCCAGGAGTGAAATTAGTGTCCTTATAAAAGAGGTCCCACAGTGCTAGCTTGCTCTCTCTTCACCATGTGAAGACACAAGGAGCAGGCGGTCCCCAGCGGGAAGAGGGCTCTCACCGGAACCCCGCCGTGCTGGCACCCTGATCTCGGACTTTCAGCCTCCAGAATAGTGAGGAAGAAATTTCTGTTGTTTATTTAGCCACCCAGTGTATGACAGTTTGTTATAGCAACCTGAACAGACTAAGACAATTCCCTTCCAGTTCATCATATTTCACGAGCAAGGAATTCATCTTACTGGGTCTGCTTTTCCAAGAAGAGTTTGCATTTTTACAGGAAATTATAAATACAGGAACTCCTGTGGGACTCTGAGAAAGTAACGCATGCTTGTAGGGGTGGGATTTCCAACAGCACGGAGCCATGCAACTCTCCATGCCTATCAGATGGGTGCCTCCCCCACCAGGGCTGGGGGTCACAGCCTCCTGCAGTCAGTGTGGAGGAGCAGCTGAGAACCACACTTTGGAATGAGATGGACTTGGGTCACCAAAAGCAGCGACCTTGGACAAGGCATTTCAGCCCCCTTCTGTAACATGGGAATAATTATAACCCTTATATCTCAAAGTTACTGTGCGTGAATTTAAACAAGAAGGTTCACACGAGAGCCTGGCCCGTTGTGAGGGAAACTTCAGAACCTTTAGTCTTTCCAAAATGTCTACTATATTGAGTGAAAATCATGTGTTCCATTTTCTAAATAAGATAAACTAACACATTAAATGTGCCTTGGTGGAGCCAAATCCCACATGATTCAAACTGAGAACAGAGTCATATTTTTAACATTTAAATATGAAAACAATTAAGTTTTAAAAATTCAGTCTATATTTGAATCTTTTGAAGGAAAGAGTGATCAAATATAATCCTTAACAATCTTTTTACTACCCCCTTGTCTCTTCTTCATCTTTTTGATGAACCTCAGACTCTCCCAGCCTCTCAGCTAGCTCCCCCAAACCCCTTCTCCTCATCCCAACCCAGCAGCTCTTGCTATGTTGATTTTGACAAATTCTTTCCATCTCTTCCTCTCCCCACCCCTCTTCCACTTCTTTCCCTCCTCCTCCTGGTTTTGTTTTGTCCTTTTCCCCAGCTCCATCCTTCCCTGTCCATCCTCCGATTCTACAGCATAAAAGTTTTAGAATTATATATATTTTTGAGAAACACACTGAAGTATGTGGGAGTGAAATAACATGATGTTTGAAATCTGTTTTAAATTCTTCAGAAAAGAAAAAAGGATAAAGGAAATAAATATGGCAAAAAAAAAAAAAAAAACACCTGTTAAATTTGGATGATGGGTACATGGTTTTTGGTTTTTTGTTTGGTTTGTTTGTTTTTAATGATTCTCTCTTCTTTTGTGGAGATTATAAAATTTTCCCAGTCAAAAAAAATCTTAAGTCTTGGACGAATGCAACAGAAAGACTCTCCATAAAGAGGGAGGAAGGAGGAGGAGATGCAGGAGGGGAGTGTTTGACGTGGCCGTTCCAGATACTCTAAGAAGCCAGGAGACGGAGGACATCTGTGACCATTCTGACATTAGTCCATTTTACCTGCGGGAGGTTCGGAAACTCTCCCCAAACCATTACACGTAGTTACCACTAAGGAGTGAATTGGGGTAAAGGGGAGAAGCTCCAACATTTCACTTTGTACACTAGTATAATACATAATTTTTCAAAAAAGAGCAACTAAAAGAAAAACTTTCATTGTATCCGGAAATCTACCTTCCTGTAACCCCCACGCCTACAGCCTTGGTCAATTAAGAGCTCTTCAAATAATTGATTATTAAGGATCCCACATTGAATGAGGAGCATTTAAAGGACTCTCAAGGCCCAAGGACTTTACTCATAAAAGCTCCCTATCAACATGTGCTCTGTATGTTGTGCATTTTTGATAAATGCTTTAAGGTAATCATTACCCTCCTCAGGGAATATTTTTCTAGCTTGGCTGTTACCCTCTTAAATTGTGAATCCAAAAATTGAATGTAACACTGTATATCAGTGGTTCTCAACTGAGAGTGCTCTTGCCTCTCAGGGGACTTTCGGCCACGTCTGGAGACATTTTTGATGGTCAGGGCTTGGGGAGGGTGTGTGGTTGCTATGGGCATCTAGAAGGTAGAGGACGGGGGTGCTGCTGATCTTCCTCCGATGCACAGGACAGCCCCCACCACGAAGAATTACCTGGCCCAATGTGTCAAAAGTGCGGAAGTTGAGGTGGTACTGCGGAAGCAGTGAGGTGTCCTTCGCTGTTTTCCTCTAACACCTTGTTAAAAACCAGCTCAGGAAGCTGAGGCCCGGAGGCGCCAAGGGAGCCCCTGTGTTTTCTATTCTCAGTCTCCCCGCAGAGGCCCTAGGCAGCTGCGATTCCCGGGAGGGAACTCTCTGCGCCTGCGCTGCGGCCGCCGGGCTGAAGGCTCCGAAGCAGGTGTCTGAGCATTTCTCCTTCCAGAGTCTCTCTCACAACGGAAGGATACAGTGGTGCTGCTCGGCGGCGCCTTGGTGGAGCCAAGGGCCCTGCTTCCCCCTCCTTGGGGTCCTCTGGCCCCTGCTTGGGGTGAGGAAGGGCCCCGCCTGCAGCGAGTCGGGGCAGTCACCTTCTCAGACCCTCCTTTTGGGTGGTGGCGCTCTCTCCCAGTGCCTTTTGCTTTTTTTGGCTGCGAAGCACCTTGCATTTCACCATTTCACCCTTAGGGGCAGCAGGAATGAGCATCGGTGACCCCTGCGAGCCAAGCCCGGCGTCTTGTGAGCCAGCTAGAGCGACCCTGTTGCCAACAGCGCCGGCAGCTACAGAAATCCGTGGGCCGGCGGTGCGTTCGCTTCCCGGCGCTTCCCCACGCGGGCTCGCGGCTGTGCCTCCGCGCACGTGTCTGCCGCCCACGCGCGACGCCAGCGGCCACTGCAGACGCTTGTTTCTTGGCCATCGCCCCTTGAAGAGGGATGTATTTTAAATTTTAATTTTGTCATTTTTGCCACACAAGCCAAAACGCCTCTACCCGAAGTGTCTCAAACGTTTAACAATATCGCTTTTTCTCAGCATGACAACCCCAAAACAAATCCCAGAGAGCGTGAGGTGGGAGCACCACAAAGTAATAATAGCCCTTGAATGCTGCTCTGCAGCCTGCTACAGCACCACCCCTCAGGGTGGATTTGGAAATTTGCAAAGAAGTTTTGGATCTTACCATGGCCAGGAAGGGGACCCCTGGCGTTTTTAGTGGATGGGCTCCTGTTCCAAACAAGAATTGTTCTGCATCCTGGATGACTTGTGAATGTCCCGCTGGACAGTCCTGTGAATGAAAGATCTGTTCATGTTGTGGGTACATTCAGCCTAAATTGATCACGCAGCATTTGTTGCAAGGTTTTAATATACACTGAGGTTTGGGGGAATGTAACTAGCCTACAAACGGATAGAAGGATGTACTTTGTTTTGTACAGAATTTCACCAGGATTGTTTACTAATTTGGAAAAAGTTGCATGCAATGTTTGATCACTGGATCAGTCTGCATTTGTACCTGCGATATTCTGTGTGGTGTATGTACAGGTGCAAACATCTGGCTCTATCATGTCTTCTAGTGTGATTCTGTCTGGGCTATCACTTGTTCAAATATATATATAATTTTCTTCTTAGAAATTATCAGTCTTTTACTTCTAATAATATAGTTAGGACCTTACATTGAAACTTTAAATTATGTGTATAAGTAGACTACATTATCTATGAATTTTATTTCAAGTTGGAAAAGGGGGTAAGTATTAGTTTTCTATTGCAGTGTAACAAAATAACAAAAATTTAGTGGCTTAAAGCCACACAAATTTATTCTCTCCAGTTTCCATGGGCAGGGGTCCAGCACAGCTTCAGCTGGGTCCCCAGCTCAGGACCTCCCAAGGCTGAAATAAAGGAAAGTGTTCAGTGACTGTGTTCTCACCTGGAGAGTCAACTAGGACAAGATCTGTTCTATACTCACTTGGGTTGCCAGCAAAATTCATTTCCCTGTGGTTGTAGGACTGGCTCCCTGGCCATCCACCAGGGTTGCTTCTTGCATCTAGAAGCTGCCCTCAGATCCTTGCCAGGTGGGTCCTTCTGCAGACCCTCTAACAATGTGCCAGTTTATTTGAGAGCATCTTCTTATTTCACCTTCTTCTAAAGGTCAAACCCACTGGAGACAATCTCCTTTTTTATTAACTCACAATCCATTGATTGGTAACCTTATCATGGGTGTGATATCCCATTATATTCACTGGTCCAGCCCCTACTCTCGGGTAGGAGATTATGCAAGGTATGTATCTCAGAGGGTAGAAATCTTAGAATTCTGCTTGCCACAGACTGTAAACAAGTATCTGTTATAAAAAGAAGGCATTGGGTATCATAGGACTGAGGAACACTACATACCACGAAAGGGAGATTTTCACATACAATTTATCTTACTTACCACTCAAAACTACCTCTGGAAGTAGATATTTTTCTGGCTACTCTCCCCACAGCCAAGGGTGAAATGCTGCTTAGCCTGCTTAAAAATTGCTTAGGGCATCATCACAGCAGGATCAAAAAAGAAAGAGAAGGAAAATTTAAGCTTCAATAAACTTATCTAGACTTTGCAAAATCTGAAAATCTAGAGGGCATAAAGCTATTATCATGGGAGCATGTGTTAAAATTTTCTGTTTTAGTATTTTACATTTTTTATTTTTAATTTTAAAAAATTCATTGCCTACAACCTCTAAATAATTATAAGCCCCTCCTTCATTTTACAGCTAATGTTCATTAAGCACTTCTTACGTGCCAGGCACTATTTTTGAAAACTTTATACAATTAACTCATCCAATCCTAGCAAAACTCCCAATGAGGTAAGTTGTATGGTCTTCATTTTACAAGTGGGAAAACTGGAGCAAGGGGGGCTCAGGAACTCATCCAAGGTCACACGGATGTGAAAATGGGCACTGGACCCAGGCAGTTGGAGTCAGAGTCTGTGCTCTTGCGTGCGTCGCTCCGCTGCCTGCTAGGGGAGAAAACTGGGACTCCAGGAAGATTTGTCCGAGGTGTCACGCACTGCCCACAGTCACTCTCTTAGTAAAGGGCCCACAGATTTCAACATTCAGCTACAGAGCCTGTGTTCTCATACCTGCCCTTCGGAGTTCTCTTTCTTTCCATTTGGATTTGATTTTTTTTTTTTATTGTGGTAAAATATATATAACACAAATGTGCCATTTTAACCATTTTTCAGTGTATAATTCAGCAACATTAATCACATTCACAGTTTGCACAACCATTACCAATATCCATTTCCAAAACGTTTTTTACCAACCTCAGCAGAAACACTGTACCTGTTAAGCAATGACTCCCCACCTCCCTCAGCTCCTGGTAACCTCTAATCTACTTTCTGTCGCTACGAATTTGCCTATTTGAGATATTTCACGTACACAGAGTCATACGTGTATGATAAACACGAATACAAAAATATAATATGTGTCCTTTTGTGACCGATTTGTTTCACGTAGCTTGCTTTCAAGGCTCATCCATGTTGTAGCATCAATCAGAACTTCATTCCTTTTTAAGGTTCAATAGTATTCCATTACATGGGTATACCATATTTTATTTACCCGTTGATCTGTTGATGGACACTTAGACTGTTTCTAACTTTTGGCTCTTGAGAATAATGCTACTATGAACACTGGTAGACAAGGAACTGTGTGATCCCCTGTTTTTGATTCTTCGGGGTATACACTTAGGAGTGGCATTGTTAGACCACATGGTAATTGTATGTTTAGACTTTGATAAGCTGCCAAACCGTTTTCTACAGCATCTGTACAATTTTGTAACCCCTCTAGCACTGTACCAGGATTCTGTTTTCCCCACATCCTTGCCCATACTTCTTATTTTTCCTTTTCTTTTTTTTTAAATTATAGCCACCCTGGTAGAAGTGAAGTGGTAGCGCTTTGTAGTTTGGATTTGTATCTCCTTAATGACTAATGATGTTGAGCATCTTTCTCCGTGCTTATTGGCCACTTGTATGTATTCTTTGAAGAAATGGCTATTCAAGTCCTTTCCACATTTTTGATTGGGTTGTTTGCCTTTTTGTTGTTGAGATGCAGTTCTGTACATATTCTGGAGATTGCTTGACTGATAATTGCTAATCCTCAACCAGTCACCTGTCAGAAAGTCTCAGAGATCCAGGTGGAGACAAGATGTCTTTAATAAGAGACATGAGCTGGAAACAGAAGAGAGTGGGAGATGAGGAAGGGACTGAAGTATCATCTACACTCCGTAACCACCTACCCTGCTCTAAACCGAGCCACCCACCGCCATTAAGGAAAACCTGTGGATTCCGTTTCTCAGTACTTGTTACTCTCAGCCACAGAAGCTCTGTCAACCTGCCCGGCACAAGGATGGGGGACCCCCAATCCCCAGCACAGCTGCAGCAGAGGGGGAGGGGCTGGAGGAAGGAGGGGTGTGTGGGTGTGAGAAGGAAGACCCGAGCACCTGCCATGTGGGAGGGATTTCCTCTCTTGGAGGCAAGATCCAAGGCTGAAACGTTGGAGGAGGAGGTAAGCTTATGGGCGAAATGACAGCAGGGGGAGAGGATAAAAAGGAAAATCATGAAAGGATGAGGGGCAAATGTCACAAAGGGGCAGGCAGTTGTAGCCAGATCAGGGGAGAAAGGCTTGCCGGAAGCCCACCCGCTAATGAGGCTGCAGACCTCTATGTTTCAGTGAGGACACGCCTATATTCACCCTGGGGCCATCTCATACTCCCCTTCTCCCCAGCTCGTGGTAATCTTAGCGTTCAGTGAGCAATAAGCACAGGGTTCCTTAACTGTTTGTTCATCAGGCCACAGACTGGGGGCTAAGATGAGCATGCAAACACTTAATTCCACCACAAGAAGTGAGCTGGGCCACGGCCCCTACTTCTCTGCAGCCAGGGCCAGGGCTGGGATAGCAATGCAGAGAGAAAGCAAGTTTCACTACATCCCAGCAACACCTGCCTGGTGTCAGAAGCGATGCTGACAGGCGGGGAGGGATCTAAGTTTAGCTGCGCTATGCTTGCCAGGACTCCGAGAACCTGGAGGTGGGGGCGGGGCGGAGCTCAACAGTTCCTTCCAGGGACCTCTACCTGCCCTAAAACTCACTCACAACTCGAGGAGGGGACCCCAACTTCAACACAGTCCCCGGCTTCTGTGTGATCTATTCCAAACAGCTGGTGTACAATTTACCACGCGGCGGATCTAGCCAGGCTGCCCTCGTGGGCTGGCAAATGAAATCTCAACCCAAATCCTCCTGCCTGTGTCCACTGGGTTGCCAGGATAGGGGACGAAGATGGCTCCAGCCAGGAGGTGTGAGAGTGGGACAGAGGGGACCACCGTCAGTCATCCAACAGCATTTGCACTGAGGTGGAGGGCAGGGCGGGGGGTAGGATGGAGGCAACACAGTATCCTCTAAGAAAAGAAGCAGTGTTGGTGAGAAAGTTCAGGTTTCCTTGATGATATCAGATGTGCTTGTAAGAAAAGAGCTTCAAAGTGATTAAATCAGAGGACACGAGCATGACCTTTTTATCGCTGTTCCTAGTCGCACACCCTTGTGGGTACAACTCGGGCAGTGTGACTAATTTTGTGGCTGCCTGAACAGGTATGCAGAATAATACCACCAGGAAGGCTACAGCTTAAATGTTTACTGTTGCCAGTCTCTGTTCTAGGTTCTTGCCTGTATTATCTCAGTTTACTATACAGGTCATTAACCCAGGAGTAGAGAGGCACAAAGGGGTCCTACCCCTCAGAAAGCACCAGGATGAGCTGACCTGGGAAGGCTCAGGATGGAGAGACCAAGTCTGGCTGCTGGGAAGGGAGGAGGTTGACCTGGCTGGAGGTGGAGCGTGGTGCCCTGGAGGGAGGCAGCACCAGGAGGAGCCCGGTCAGCAGGCAGGTGGCACAGTGTCTCTGACCCGAGCCATCCATGTGGGTCATCAGGACGCCAGCTGGCCCCTCTGAAAGGACTGCAGCATGGAATCTGGCATATAGTAAGCATCAATGCATGCTTGTTGAATGAAGGAGTGAGTAAATGGGTATGAAGAATCGAGCAGGGCTCCTATCCTCAGAGGATGAGGAAACCAGCACATCCTTCAGAGCGAGCCTCAGAGAAAGAGAGTTAAGTGCTGATGTTTGGCAGAAGGCAGTGGGTAGCTTCTATGATGATCGGCACTGACCTGTTACTCACGCTTGTGTAATCTCCTCCCCCTGAGTGAGGACTGGAATTATTGACCTGTTTCTAAGAAACAGTTTATGGCTGAAGCAACGGGATACCCCTCCCAAGGTTAGGTTACAAATCTCTTACTGACCCAAACTTGGGTCTATTAGCCTGATGTGCAGCAAAGCCAATCTACTGACACTGGGTTGTGGTGAAGGAAAGTATGATGTTTATTGCAGGTGCCAGCAAGGAGAATGGGCAGCTCATGCTCAAAGGACTGAACTCCCTGATGGCTTTCAGGGAACGGTGTTTAAAGACAGAGTGAAGGAGAGAGTCTCAGGGTGTGTGATCAGCTTGTGCTCAATTCTCTGACTGGTCAATGGTGAGGTAACGGGGTGATGTTTTGGGCATCTCAGTGATCAGTTTTCTGGCTCCAACCAATCTAGGGGCTACGTGCTGGTAGTCAGCATGCAGTTAACTTCTTCCACCTGGTGGGGGATTTAGTATTTGCAAAACAACTTAGGAATGTGTGTCAGACTTCTCTTTACCTTTGAAACAGAACTGGGAGTCTTTGTGACTGCTTTATTGTGTAAGTTAACAGGCTGCTCTCCTGCCTGACTGCCCTGTCTTTGTTTCTGCATTCTTTACCTCCCCAAACTGCTAGGGTCTGATTTTTGTTCTCCATGGAGATCCTAGGAGGTCACAGTATATGTCCATAGCTCTTTTCCCAAGCAACAGTAAGTGGGGACACAGAGAAGTCTGTCACCGAGAAGGCATCACAGAATCTTGCTCAGTTTCAAATCTAGCGGCTTCTACCTTGGAGGCATTTTCTCTCTCTCGTTTGCTCACTCTGATGGAAGCCAGCTGCCATGTTGTATAGGCTGCCCCATGCAAGGATTCATGGGGTAAGGAACTGAGGGGCAGCTCCAGCCAAGAGGCAGCCAGGAACTGAGGTCCTCAGTCCAACAGCCCCCAAGGAACTAAATCCCTCCAACAGTCATGTTAGTGAGCTTAGAAGCTGATTCTCCCCCAGTCGAGTCTTCAGATGAGACCACAGCCCCCAGCTGACAGCTTGACTGCAGCCACATGGGGGATCTTCAGCCAGAGGCACCCAGCTGAGTCCCACTTGATTCCTGCCCCACAGAAACTATGAGATAATTAATGTGTGTTATTTTAAGCTGCTAAGTTTAAAGAGAAATTTGTTAGTGAGAGGCTACAAACAAATGAGAGGTACAAAGCTACAACTAACTAAAATTAAATGAAGCCCACTCACAAAGCTAATTATATGCTGACTCACCTGAGCATTAATCTAGTGCTTCCGAAATGCAGCAGAATTCTTGACCTATGGATAAAAGAAGACTAAATGTAAGGCTAGGAAGACGCAGGTTATTCCAATAAGAGAAATGTAATATCCAAATGAATGCTGTTCCTTCAACAGCAGTCACCTGGGGTGAGTGGACACTCATTCCAGCCATGACATTGTTCCAGCCACATCTGGAACAATTCTTAGATATTCCACCATGAACAGCAAAGAGGTTTTTGATCACCTCTCAGTGGTAACAGATACCCTAAGATGGGCAGGAACCCTAAAACATCTTCCCATGGCTGTGCTAACTCTGGTGAGCGCCAAGAGAACTTGACCCCAGGTGCAAAGTCAGCCTAGGGCATTCTGATACCTGTGGGCTGTGGCCTGAGATCCCCTTCTGTTCTTCTCCCTGAGGAGTTGGCTGAGCAGGATGTGAGTGGAAGAGACTCCTTGGGTCCAAAGGAGAAGAGAGCTTTCCCACAGTGGCTTGTAGTGGGGTGCTCTGAGTAGATTACTAGTGAGCCCCAAGACCCTGATTTCCTGAGGCCTCCAGGTTGGAGAGCCTAGGGCATCACCGTGGCCATCTTGTTGGTTGCTCTGCAGGGGAGAGCTGAGGGCAGTGAAGGAGGCGCCTTCCCACCTGGGCAGCTACACCCCTGTAGAGGGTGGCAGTGCCTGTCTGGGTGAGGGAACTATGCAGCTGCCAGAAGAGTCTAGCCCCAGGGACCCAAGAAGCAAGGGGCTCCTGGACTTCACAGCTCCCTGATCTCTGTCTTTGTATCTACTTCTGGCTGGTTGCTGCAAGGTACGCACTCTAACCATGCATGTACGTGCCCTCTGCTAATTGGAGCCCCTTATTTTAAAATACTTGATCTGAAAACATTTCATTGAAATCAAAATCTAGTCCTCTTGTTACAGGAAATGCCATCATTCCCTCTGTCTTGAAAGAAGAAGAACATTTGGGTTCTCTTTTGTTGTAAGTTGAAATGTTGTAAACTTCTGAATGGCTGTAAAACTGGTCTTAAAATTGTCATCTCTTTCTCTTGCAAACAAAGTCATCGATGGTGACTGTCAAAATTCTGAAGAGGCTATTATTAAAAAGTTTTGAGGAATTGTTGCAAGGAGCCATTTTAAGCATAAATCTGATTTTAGAAAATTATGTAGATGGAAGCAAACTCAAGCTGCTTATTAGAAATGTTAAAAGATTTTATTTAGAAGTTTGATCTAACTTCAATACTTACTATTACATAATATAAGAAAAATGTAATGAGTTTTTCACCCACCCTCATATAGAGGCCCCCAGATACCCTCCAGTTCTAGTTCTTAGTTCTGGCATTAGCCCGTTCTGTGTATCTGTGATCTGCAAATGATTGGGAAGATTTGGGACAGAATAAGCCCCACTCCCCCAGGGCCCACCCCCATGCAGACCCGCCTTCTGAGGTGTGGCGAGTGAGCAGAGGCTGCGCCCTAGGCGCCTCTCAGCTGTGTGGGTACCAGGGGGAGGCAAAGAGGGCTTTCTCCAAAGACAACCGGAGCATCCAGCCTCCTCACCCATCAAGCAGGGGTCTCCGGCCCCGATGCCAAGGACAGCTTCTGTTCATTCCTCCCTCCCTCTCCTGATACTCTAGCCTCTAATGGAGGTGGTGAGTCCTCATCCTCTAAAGGTGGATTAATTTCCAGAAAAGCTTTGAGTCACCTGCGGCTAAATTCAAATGAATAAAACATATTTTAAGATGGCTAATAACATTTGGAGTCCCAAAGAGGCATGACAGAAATTGATTTTTTTCGTTTGTTTATGTCTCCTAAATGGACTCAGAGGGCAATTTCCTAAGACAAATGCTCTGATGCCTGTAATAATCATATCGGTTCCTGCAGTTCGCAGGAAAAGTGTCAATTAGATACATGAGGTCTAAGACGCTTAATTAAAATCATTCTCATCTCTTTATAGGTATGCCTCTCAAGATACACAAAACAAATTCTCTAAATAGAGGCTTCCAAGAGGAAACTAAAATAGTTTTGCTATTGTTTCTAATGAAGTTTTAACAATTGAATTTGTAGTTCATTAATGGGATGAATTATTTGGGGGTTCATCTTCATAAAGAAGTAGAAATGAAACAGCTTCAGTTAAGAATCATTGCAAAACATTGACACTAGCTGCTATTAATTTACTCATATTTATTTCAGACTAAAGGTAGTGTGTTTAGAAGACAAAATTCATAAGAGAAAGAGTGAAGTAAAAGGAGACAATGGATGTGAGTGCGGATGTGAGGTGTGGGGGCAGTGCCTGGTAACAAGGCAAAAAACCAGGACCTACATTGATTTTTCCCAGAGTTCCAGAGCAACTACGAGATTTTTCCATCCTTTTGCTGTTTGTTTTATTGTTCCCATTTGTTTAAAATATACGTCTATTTATTCGCTGTTAATTTTGAAAATAATGTATGCTTGTTCCGGGGGAAAAAATCAGAACAGTGCAAGGTACAGGATGAAAGTCCCCTACCCATTTATTTTTTTATATAAAATATGATTAGTTACAATTTTGACTCCCTCCCCATCTGTTTTACTCTACACTTCTGGTTTTTCTCACGTTCTCTCTGTCCTGCTTCCCGCTCCCCAAGGCCCCCTCCCACTTTGGAGCTCGGTAGGGATTCCTTTTGCGGGTTCAGTTCAACTTCTGGGGGGAATCATTTCTGCTGCAGGCGGCTCTTTTAAGGTGGGCTCTCCGCATCGCTGGCTCCCTCTTGTGGCCATACGAGGGCACTGCATACCACTGAAGGGAACCCTGAACAGTTCTGGACACTGTCGACTCAGCCAAGATTCTACCTTCTAATGCTAAAGCTATTCCAAGGGAGCAGTTGGGGTCTTCTAATAAAGGTGAGGTCACCTCTGATTCCCTCTCGATTTTTAGGTTTCTCAGGTTCTCCGAGGCTTTCCAAGAAGAGCATAGTGCAAACATTGTACTGTTTAATTGAAATCTGCTAAAAGAGTAGAACTTAAAAGTTCTCAGTCAATCAATCAATACAAAGTGAGGTCATGGATGTGTTAATTAAATAGGGGGGAAAAACTAAATAGGAGAATACGTTCATCATGTACATGTATAGCAAATCATCATGATGTACACTTGAAATATTTTAGTTTTATATGTCAACTGTATCTTACAATAAAGCTGGGGGGGGGGGAAGAATAGCCTGCAAGGTTGAAGCGTGTGTGTGTGTTTGTGTGTGTGTGTGTGTGTGGTGTGTGTGGTGTGTGTGGTGTGCAGGTGTAGCTGGGAGGAGAGACAAAGAAAGGGGGGTTGACAAACTGCTATATCATTTTACAAGTCTTCTGCGGAGACTTTAAAATTCATTTGCTTAACATACAGATATTAAGCACTCAGAATTTGTGAGCACTGGGGATGCCAGATATGTGGCTGCTACCAAAGTGCTCTTTTAGAGCTAATGGAAGAGACAGCTTACGGGAAATGCTGGTCTAGGAACAAGCAGTGAATGACGCAGAATGAGAAGATGCGAGGCTGGAACTCTCCACCACCACCCAGCGCTGGGACCTTCCAGCCAGTCACTTAACCCCACTGAGTCTCAGAGCGCTCATCTCTAAAATGAGGACAAACATCCCCCTCATTCGTCTTCACTGGGTCATTATGAGGGTTGATTCAAGAATCTGTGAAAGTGCTCTGAGAACCCCACACAAGTGTGAGCAGATGCTGTTAGTATTTTCAATACAATATAAGGGGCCATACAAAAAACCTGTGTATCTTAACATCCCTTTCCTACAGCCTGTGCCTGAAATTGTTACCCAGAAAGTCACTGTTTCAGGGGGATGTTTTTCACTGGGAAAATGTGTTGTTACCTGAGGGCATGGTGTTAATTGGCAGCTGCACATTTATCAGATTAACCCATCCGTGGACCACTCCTCCCAGTGTCCCAGGGGAGAGTCTCATGGGACCTGGCCTGGTGACACCCCACAGGGCAGAGCAGTGTCCAGTCTTCAGCTGGAACTGTGCTCCTGACCATTGTTGTCACCCAGTGACAACTTGCTCCAGGACCAAGATCACTCCACCTCTACCCTGTCTCTCTTTCTCCAAGTATCCAAGACCTCCCCATCTGGACTGAGTCTATTCTGGATTTTGGAGGGCATTGCTGCTGCCATGGTGGATGACCCTTCACTCGGCTCTATGACACAAGGTTGTAGCAGAGGCTGATGTGCCCAGCCCTTATCTCCCCAGCACTAGCTGTAAATACCAATGGCTACTTTCATGAACACCTCATTTTTCTCTGCTGAGGGCTGTTTTGAGCTGCCAGGGAGTTAACCCCCCTCCTCCTGCCAACACAGCCCTCAAGCAATGACAGCTGATGTGTGGGTGGATGAACACCAACTTCCTCATCCCTCAGGCAGTGGGGAACTCTGAAGAATGTTCCAGAGTATTTCCCAGTGCCATAAAACCCCCATATTCCCCAGAGGGTGCCTACTGGGTAACACACCCTTAATTGGCTACCTGCCCTTGCTGATCTCTCCTGGGATCCTCTGGAAAATCAGCTACTTACACTCAAATCCTTGGATCCGGGTCTGATGTGGGAGACCCCAGCCTAGGACAGTTGGTGTTGGAAGTTGTTCTGAAGGCAGACACTCAGGATAGAATCAGCTCACTCACCAGCCCGATGGTCACAAGACCCCACTGTCGGTGTGAAGTGGCACTCTGGAAGATTCTAGAAGATTCTCATCTCACTCAGCTTGTGGATGTGGCCCCTGAGATTCTCATCTGCAGTGAACTGAGACAGAGCCTTCTGGGCAGAGACACATCAGCTCACGCAATAGCTCCACATGTCAGAGATAAGGCGGCAGAGAATGCAGACTTGGCGAGTAGTTATTAACTACAACTGAAACCCCGAAAGGAGAAAATGACAGGCTCAGTTCAGCCAACCACCCACTCAGAGCCTAGTGGGAAAGTCAGGGGGCTTCCACGGTGGCGTTTCTTAAAACCCTCCTCTCCTGCAGCTGGGGGGCTGGCCAGGAAGAAAACCAGGTCTAGGACCTGATTGTCGGAGTGTTGCAGTAACAGAGGAGGTTGGAGCACAGCCTTGGCACGTCTCCTATGGGGAAGTCAGGGCTCCGAGAAGAAAGGAGAGGACCTGGAACATGAGATGGGACACCTGGGGAGATGCACCTGAGAGCAGTGAAACCGAAGGTTCCCCAGAAGCTCTGGGCTGGCAGAAGTGGCCCCTCCCACTGGCTAGAGGCGGGCAGCCTCCCCTCACCTGGAGGTTAGACTGAGGTCTCCCCTGAGGCAGACACCTTGCTAGACAGTGTCTCCTGTCCTGAAGACCCGCTCCTGTGTCTCCTCGTCGCTGCTAGATCAACAATTACGGCCAAGGCTCAGTAAGGCGTGGGTGGTGAGTAGCGTTCCTGCTGTAGGAGGAAACAACCACAGGACCGGGCCTGAGTGCAGAGGGCCTCCCAGGGGGCTCTGCCAGCTGTTGCATACATCCATCCCATTTCTACACAGAGGGACTGAGGCATCTTTCCCCAAGTTTGTGTTCAGTGACTTCATGTTGGTGGCTGGAAACTAGCCGTGGCGGGAGCATGCACAACATAAAAATCAGCACATGCCGCAGGTCCAGATGAGGGCTTTTTTTCTTTTCTCATCCTCCTCTCCCTCTCCTTCCTCCTCCTCCTTCTCTGTGGGGAGCTGGTTTACCCACATACCATCAGAATGGAGAAAGACCGCACTGTGGTCCAAGGACCCATTTTGGACCCATTTTGTGACTAACCTGGGCCATTTTTCACAAGGTTCTATGTACTCCACTCTAAGAGGCAGCCACGCTAGTGTTTTGGGTCCCCTGTTATCAGGACCAATGCAGATCCTTGAAAGAGCTAGGGACTCTCCTTTCCCCAGCGCAGAATTACTGGGGTAAGTGGCTATGGGATTGAGGGGAAGCGCTACCAAGCATATTTGATGGGATATGTCACAGGGTCCTCCCTCAAAAGGACCTGGCCTCCCCTTCAATAATGTACTCTGGGTCTGAGAATTGATTCACATCTAAAAACGGGAAGACGGATTGTGATTTTTCACTGTGGCATCTGACACCAGCCTTCAGCTCATTTGCACTTGACCTTTCTGGTTGTGGAAGTCAAGCAGCACCCCCATGGGCTGCCTGTGACCTCATCCCTGGGCACACCGGGGTCTACCAGTCATTACCAGAGGCCCTTGCGGTCAAAGCCCCTGCATTGTCCTTCCGCCTCATTTCTCATCATGGCCAAGACTTCCAGCTGGCCTCTGGTAGTTGAGTGACTCCCCTTGGCCTTTGGCATTCCAGAATAGAACCATGCTCGCTGACCATGGAGCCCAAGTCTACTGCACCACCTCCTACAGCCAACCTTGGCCTGCAGAAGACAGTTACTGTGTGCTTCTCAGCCCATTCCTAACTAATGGGTTCCTTATTTAGGAAAGAGAGTGTCTTCTGTGCCCTCACCAGGATGTGAATCTGGAGTCATGAGAGAGTTCCCCATACCAATAAACTCTGGGAGGGGGGATAAATTCGAAGTTTGGGATTAACAGATACACAGTACTATATATAAAATAGATAAACAACAAGAACCTACAGTAGAGCACAGGGAATTATATTCAATATCTTGTAATAACCTATAATGGAAAAGAATCTGAAAAAGAATAGATATATGTGTATATATAGATATACACACATATGTAACTGAATCACTTTGTTATATACCAGAATCTGACACTATATTATAACCCAACTACACTCCAGTTTAAAAAAAAAAAGAAAAGAAAAAACTCTGCCTTGTTTTCTGTCCCCCAACCCCGACTTGACACTCTAAAGATCTTTTCTCAAATACATTCTCCCATCCCTCCCCATGTGTAAGCTGGATGGATATACTGGTCAGCTGGTGGAACACACCTGGGAGTTTACTAGAAATGCTGAAGCTCAGGCTTGTCCCAGACTCACTGAATCAGAATCTGCACCCGAATGAGATGCCAGGTAATTCCTGGGTTCATTTAAAGATGAGAAGCACTGCTTCACAACTATCCAGAGACTCCCGGCAGAAAGTCTTCAGTTCCTTAAGCCTGAATAAAACAGCCTGTGACTTTTCTGCAACACCACCATCACCCTCCCCATCAATGTCATCATCACTGACTGCCATTAGAACCACCGAGCAGTGTCTATTACCTCTCCACTTGATCAAGGGCCATCTTTATAGAAGCATATACTGAGCAGACAATGGCTTGCCCCAGCTGACCTCATTTCCACAGATATTTTTACAAAGTAATCAGGGTGAGGTTTTATTTCATCCTCTGGCGAGGTTCTGTAATTTGTTTGCTTTCACTTATAGTTTTAAATCACCTTCCCCAGCAATCTCCTTTCCCTGACTCCACACTTCCCTGCTTCTCATCTACCCGGTGCAGCCAGGATCCTCCCTGCCCCCACCCCTCCACCTTTGTCCACTTCCTCGAAGGCTTCTGTTCTTGTCAGAACAGCCAAAGACAATAATGCTTCAACTGGCAGGAAACAGTCTTCACACTCTCAGGATTTCCTATTATGTGATGTGCAGCCTCTTCCAGAAACACAATTGCATCTAAATATAGAAACTGCCTAGATTCACCTTCATCCCAACACAATGACTCCATGGCCATTGGGAATGGCCTTGAACAAGGGCCAAACACTTTGAAACACAGAGACACTCTATCAATGAAGGTGAAGGAAGCCGCTTCCAGGGCCTTCCACGTGAGGGCAGGCAGCTGTTTACTTATTCCCCATTCTTTTGTTATTTTGTTAGATTTTGCCAGTAAAGCTTGGGTAGGAGGAAGGAAGGAGGAAGAGAGGGGGCCATGGACCAAAAGGAAGAAATGTGGGAGAGGGGACTAAGGAAGACCAGGAGGTGGGAGTGATAACTATTAACTGTGGGGTGGAGGAGATGACTCAAGAGAAAAGGAAAAGTGGCAGGTGGTTTGTTGAAGGAGGAAGATGAACTGGAGAAGGAAGGGAGGAAAAGGAAGGTTTCAGTATGATTTGCAGCAGTCTCTACACAGCTGGAATGGCCAGGACTTCACAGCTGGCTCCTGGCTTCCTGAGAGTGGCGGCTGAAGAGGCCAGTTGTAATGTCAGTGCCAGGTTTGGGATTGTTTATTTCCTGCTTTACAATCCCGGGAGTAGCATAGCTGCCTCTGTGAAGAGAAATTCTCACCTCTATCCTCATTCCCTTCTCTGTGTGTGTTGGGGGTTTAGAGGGGTGTGGGTGATGGAGGAGCTAAAACATCACCTTCACAGCTAGAGAGGATTTAGGTGTCAGTCTCATCCACCTGAGACCAGAGAAACTAAACCGAAATTAAATTGCACAGAGCTGAATTCAATGAGATGTTAAGCTACTGTTAGAGGAGAAACCCCAGTGAAAAAATAAAGACCTGGATTGATATTGGAGGAGGTGATCCCGGAAGAGAGTTTTTCAATGAGGATTCTCAAGCACATTTTTAATGACCTGGAAATTCAGAAGAGAACAGAGCTGGTGAGAGGCCATGGACAAGTGAGTTTGAAGTTACCAGAAGAGAAATCAGCAGAAGGCTGTGAGTGCTCCTGGGCTGGCAAGCTGTCATGGTGCAGAGTTAAGCAGACTCTGTGTCTAATCCCAGTGCTGCCCATCACCAGTTGGTACTTGCTTCTGGAAGTACTTGCTTCACACCTCTTAAGCCTCAGGTTCCCCATCTGTTAAACCAGGACAATGACATGCATTTCATAAGTTGAGGATTATGTGAGGTGTGAATGAAACGTTTCACTTCCCAAACATTCTGTTCAGGGATTATGGGCAGAGTCAAGATTCTGGAGGTGGTAAGAAGTAGCTTTGATCTGAAGTTAGCTCTTGGACCAAAGAGAAAAGGAGATGTCAGGACACCAAAAGTAGAGAGAGCTCAGATTAGACCCGATGAATGAGCAAAAAGTGCTGTGACCCTAAGGACGTCAACTGTGTGAGAAGAGGGGAAACCGTGGCTGTGGGGAAAGAGCCATGTTCTGATACCCTCTGTGTCTCAGGGCAGCCAAAGAGATGGGGGAAGGGTCTCACTCTGGGGTCATTCCAGCTACTGTATGAATATAGCTAGACTCACAACCCCTAATGACATAATGCGCCTAGACACTGAGCATTGTGTCCGTTATCAATTTATTGCTTCTCAACCCCTAATCCACCCTTCAGTGCCCTGAGATAATGGATTGGACTTTATCACAATGAGCGCAATGTCCAGCTGGATCAGTAGGGGGCGCTAGAGGGACATTGCAGGTCAAAGGGGGGTTTTCTTCTTGGTCCCAGTATACTGAGGTGGTTTTGTTTTTGTTTTTGTTTTTTCCCCTCGCACTGGCTGCACGGTCTGTCGCCAGTGTCTATCCCGCCCCAGCCACATGCCTAGAATGTGCAGTCCAAGAGACTTCAGAGCCCCCGCCTGCGTCCCATGACCACCTTGCCTCAGCCCTTGTGACGGGGACACTGCTCTCCAGGCTTCCAGCTGCCCTGGAGCCCCACCTCCCCCTGTGCACCGGGCTCCAGTGTCAGCTGGCCTGCACCCCGAGATGCTATTGCCCACCGCCCTCCCACCGTGAAAGCCACACACCGGGCCTTCTGTCCACGGCGGTACCCACCAGCCTCAGCTCCCCGGCACCCGTGGATTCTTCCTTGCGTGCCGGGTGACTGTGACTCTGACCCAGCAGCCCAGGGAACTTGAGCGCCGTCATCTAGTGCTCAGCCGGGCCTCCTCCCTGAGTCTGAGCCCCAGGCGGGCGACGTCTCCCTTTGCCAAGCTGGTCTCTCCCTGACTATTCTCCCTTGGATATAGGATACCCAGTAGAGGTGTCTTTACATCTTCATAGTTACTTTCCTATCATATTTAATAATTCTTTATATTAAATGCCCCTTATTTTCATTACTGTGTGGTTTCTGTTTCCTGAGTGGACCAAGACTAACACAGCCATGAATGGCTGCTAACCTCACAAAGAGACGGCCAGAATTACGTTGTCTTGTTGGAACTACACAACACACCTGTAAGTATTCTTGTCAAAACCTCAGTCTCATCAAGCCTTAGATCTGACTACAAGCATTCAAAAAATATACAAGACACAGGAACATGTTAAAGATACCATCAGAGGCAATCAGCAGAATCCAGGCTGTGGGAAACTCTGCGGGAAAAATAACCAGGATTCTTCAACAAATGAGGGAAAGAACCTATAAATTAAAAGAGAATTAAAAGGTGCATTAACCAATTAAAATTCATAGATATTCTTTGGATCTGGATTTAAACAGATCGTTTAAAAAAAAATATTTATGAGATACTGGAGGAAATTTCAATACTTACTGGATATTTGATGACATTGTGGTAATTATTTTTAAAGATACAAGAGCTAATGGAGGAACTATGAACACTGGATATTTGACGATATAGGGAATTATTTTTTTTGTTAGAGACAATGATAATCTGAATATTTTTAAGAGCTTTGATTTTTTTTTTAGATTTACCAACTAAAATATTAACAAATGAAATGGTATGATGTTGGGGATTTGCCTCAATATAATCCTTCCATGGGGATGGGAGAATATATTGGCCATGAACTGATAATATCAAAACTAGATGATACATACATGAGTTCATCCAAAAAACTTTTTAAACATTCCTGCAAATTGATAAGGAAAAGGGCAACCTACCTGAAAAATAAGCAAAGGGTATAAATAGACAATTTATGAAAGAAATACACATGGCAAAAAAAAATACATACATGTGCTCAAATTTGCTAGTAATGAAGAAAAGGCAAAGATAAAAAAGCAATGAAAGCTCAGTGAGAACATGGGGAAACGGGTATTCCCATTGGTACTACCATATTGAAGGATCAGTTGGCCAAATTCTTCAAAATTTAAAATGTGCATTTCTGTAAACTAAATGGCTTTTTCCTAGATATGCCTGTCTTAGAGAAATAGTCAAATGCTTGGACAAGAATATTAGATTACTGCAGTACTTTTTGAAATAGCAACATCCTAGAAGCAGACCAAATGTCCATCAATGGAGAAATGGTTAACAAAAAGAAGTTGTTAAAACATGATATAGGAACCCTCCACCTGCAGTTTTTAAAAAAAAGGGGAAGACTACATGGTCTGATACGGTTAAGAGCTCTAGGACATACTAAGTGAGAAAAAGCATGTCACAAAGGAATGTGTTCCATCTGATCCCATTTCTGTAAAACTAAAACTAAATACAGCTAGAATAAGTCCCCTTAGAAATGGCATATTTATAAATATTTACATCTGTACATATGACTTCGTATATATACATCTTCTGCTTTGTTGATTTTCTGTAAACTACGTTCATAGTGCTTGTACAGTTATCTTTTACTTTATAAGTATCTGCTGAATTTGGGAACAAATAAATCATTAGTGACCTGAGTGAGAGGAGTCTCCGTGGTGCAGTGGGGGATGAACCACAGTGGACTGGAAGCTTGATGGGTCCCTCCTGAGAGGCTACACGTTCTGCCAGGCCCTGCCCCACCCTCCTCACCTGGTCCCATCAGTGCTTGGGCAACCAGCCAATCTGTAAGGTATAGAAAATCAAATATGTTTTTCCTATTTAAGAGGCCTTCCTAAATATGCCTTGTCATAGGATTTTAGGACCAGAAGGGATTTTCAAGACCAGCTCGTTCAATTCCTGTTTTGAAGGATGAGAAAGCTGAGGTCCAGAGAAGCTAGAGTTACCCAAAGCCCCCAGACTATTTGGCATTTTTAAAGGGTCTCTTGCATACAAAGGGGGGCAGCCAGGAGAGCATGCCCAGGAAACTTCTGAACAGTTCGGAACCATAGGAAGTAACTAGGGAGTTGTGTGTTCGGGTCGAGCATCCAGATTAGAATTCCCACAAAGTTGCTGACAGCTACGTATGAGTGACCACATCCAGCGATAAATCACCAGGACCAGGAGGATGAATCATCCCAGGCTTTGTTCTTTGGAGGACAGCACATTTTTCTCTGGCTCTCTCTGTTCTATATCAGGAGATTGTTTCCACCGGGGTCACCGGGCTGAAGGACCCACTAAGTTTGGCCTCGTTCCTGTCTTGGCAAGCTGCCGTGGCCAGGGTGATGGAGGAGTGTTTACACATGTCAGGTCCCAGGAACATTTTCTCTGTCCTGACTGATAAAGCCCAGAGACAGATGGGCAGAGTGGTGAAAAGAGCACTGGACAAAGAGTCAGTGAGCCTGGGATTGGTCTCTGCTCCGTCACGAGCACAGCTGTGTAAGCTTGAGCCAATCACTCGGGGGTTTCTAAGCATGCAAAACAAACAGGTTCAGTGTGATTACACCAGGTCTTGTGTTTTGGGAAACTGGGAATGAAAGTAGCTTCCAGCCTGAGTACCCATTTTCAGACCATGTTCTCTCAAGCAGAGGGAAAAAGAAGTAAAATGTTGGAGCCATAATCATATAGAACCAAGGCCAGATACTAAGGAAGGGAACGGAAGGATTGATGTTGACATCATTACTCCATTCAGGGAGAGCAAGTAGGTTCGTCCTCAGAGCCAACTCTTTGTAGCGGCTGCCAGAGCAACATGCTGGGAAGGAACTGAACTAAGGCTGAGCTCAGGGAAGAGCGTTCTCTGATCCATTAATGATGTCTGTCATGGCTGAGGAGGAGGCTGGAACGGGGAAGGGTACACCATGTTTTTGTTACTCAAAAACCTGTACCCAGTACATTTAGGTTCCTACAGCCACGAGCCCATGAGCCTGATACAAAGTGTGAAAATGCATGTGATGAAATCTTAGAAAATTTCAGGAAGCTGGCTCATTTGGATAAGACAGCAGGGAATCAGGAAGTCTGGGTTCTTTCTGTTCTTTAGTCAGGCACTAAATAACTAATCATCCTGGAGGAAATCAACAACAGGTTGGGATCCCTACTGAACCCGAGTTCCCCTAAAACTGAGTTTCCACACTGAGTTTATGATTACCTTCCCCATCCAAAACTTTATTCCCTTTCTTGTCTCACTCCTGTTTCCCTCTGGACTGAGGAGTATCAAAGAAAAAGGGGACTGAAACTGAACAGGACCCTGCAAGACCTTCCCAAGTGCAATCCCCTCCGTATCCCACCCCAGCCCCACATCTTGTTTGACCTTTCCTGAGCTCCGAAGAGCAAACTGAAGCAGTTAATGATTAGAATAATGGACTCCTAGCTACTCCTGAAGGGATATACATAACAATCTGATGCATCTTTGAGTTGTTCTGCAGTAATGAAGACCTCCACCAGGAGGAGGATGGTGACTACACGCTGACCACAAGTGCAGAGACCCCCAGACTGGTTAGAACCAAAAGGCTGATGATTAAGCTTCCTGAACCATCACCCTGCTACCTCACCACCAACCTATCAGAAAAATGTCCATGAGCCGATCACCCTGGGACCTTCGCTCCTAACATTACCTTTTAAAAACCCCTCCCCAAGAGTCATGGGAGAGTTTGGGTTTTTTGAGCCCAAGCTGAGCTGCCCATTCTCCTTGCTTGGTGCCCTGCAATAAACTCAGTACTTTCCTTCACCATAAGCTGGTGTCAGTAGATTGGCTTTGCTGTGCGTCAGGCATGCAGACCCGAGTTCGTTCGGTAATACGATGTCCTGGTGTCTGTTACGGTTTGAGGTGTGACAGGAAGGCTGCTGAAGGGTCTTTGGACGTCAGAGTGGCATATGGACCAGCCCCGAGGCCCCAGTAGCCACAGAAAGTGTTTCTTATGGGCAGGTTGGCCCTGTTTTGTCTTGTTTTAATTAGTGTTACAACTGTACAGACTTTAAAAAAAAAAAAAAAAGGTGATTTATATATTTTTCTGCTGCAATATATTTTAAAGGACAGAAAAAAGAGACCAAAAGAAAATTGCCTATATCAGTCTCACTCAGATCCAACATTTGACATCTTGTTGTACTTCCTTGTCATAAAAGAAATTTGCTGTAAATGTCTTCTTTAATAAGTAGTAGATTTGGTTTTTTTTTTGGGGGGGGGGTGGGTTTTTTGGTCATGTTCAAGAGAGTAAGCCACAACCCAGGAGAATGTGATACAATTAAAATTCATTAAATAATAATTAATTAATTAAATTAATTGGCAATAATAATTTCATGTTAGGATTATTACCATTATTATTGTTACTCAACAACCAACCAGGACCAGGTGACAGTAACACTCCTTATATCAATATCACTTCTAAGTTTGCATATAAAATTGAAGCAGACCAGGACCCTTTGTGAAGTTATAAGTAAAAATGAATAAGGACCAGAAAGTAACACACAAGCTATTTTTTAAAATTTTATTTGATGTTTCTAAGTTATCTCATTCAGCAAAAGAAAGTAAAAAATCACTTGCAAATGCGAAGGGAAGCCCTGGGATGGTTTTCCAAGGCAGGGTGGAGCAGTGTACTGGCTAGACCTATTGGCTCTGAAGTCAGACTGGCTGAAATCCTGGCTCACCCAAATATTAAGAATAATAGTGTTGCCTCCTTGCCGAATTGTTGTGACAGTTAATTAAACTGACACATGTTTGATGTTTAACGTTATGTATCAACTTGACTGGGCCATGGGACATTGGATGAAACATTATTCTAGGCATGTCTGTGAAGGTGTCCCTTGATGAGATTAACTTATGAATTGGCCCACTGAGTAAGCAACTCACCCTCCCCAAGGTGGGTGAGCCTAGTCCAATTCACTGAAAGCCTGAACAGTACAAAAAAAGGTGAGTAAGGGAGAATTCTATCTCTTTCTCTCTCTCTCTCTCTCTGCCTGTCTTCAAACTAGGACAGCTGTCTTCTCCTGCCTCCAGACTTGGACTTGAACTAGAACTGCACCCTCAGTCTTCCTGGGTCTCCAGCTGGCTGACTGCAGGTCTCAGGATTTCTGAGCCTCTGTAATCACACCTTCCAACCTCTTATAATAAATGTCTTTACACATATGCATGTATATCTCCTATTGTTTCTGTTTCTCTGGACAACTCTGACTAATACACGTCACCTTCTTAAGACAGTGTCTAGCACATACTAAGCACTCAATAAATCTCGACATTAAGACACATCATGCCTAATCAAACATGCTGAAGCTAGCTGCTGCTACATGCAGGGCTTCCTCAGAAGCTCTTTGGTGGAGAGCCTCTGTGTAGAAACCATTGCTAGGGTTGAGAAGAAGGTTGTCTTCACCAGCAAAACAGAACATGTGCCCACCACAAATCCCAGAAATTTCCCCAGTTCAGATGTGACTGAAGCTCTGGTTCTGAGCCTCACCCCGTCTAATCTATGCAGCACACCATTACCAGAACACTCTTTCTTAAGTACTTCTGAAAATGCTACCAGCGCATTGAGGGTGAGCTCATTCATTTATCCCACACATACTTACAGAGGCACTGGGCTCAGCCCTGGAGACACAACAGTAAATGAAAAGACCATGTCCCTGTCATGGGAACACGCAGTGTGTGAGGGAACCAGACACCCGCACATACATACACCTCCCCAAGCTTAAAGTGATATAGGGCAAGGACAACAAAAAAGAACTTGGAACCATGGGAGGGATGGCTGGGGAGACCTAATTCAGAAGGCCTTCCCAAAACTGCCTTTCCTCATCGCCTCCTCATCCCAGTGATCAACTCTGATTTAGGTTAGATGGGTTTAGCACAAATTCATTCGTTTTACAGATACTACGGGCAGTGACTCCCAAAACTTTTCAAGCGAGGTCTTTGAGACTAGAGTAACCGAGGCTTCCAGACATGACATGGTTTGCCCTCTATCACTGAGCTCAGGAGTGGAGGGACCAGGATTTGAACATGGACCCACCATCTTCCTCCTCCCTGCTCCCCCCATTCTCTCCCACTCTCCCCCTCCCCCAGCACCACTGGGGTGCACTCAATCTGCCTTTGCCCATGCAGTTCCTGGGATGTCTCCCTTCTCCCCGCTGCTCAACTAAACATATCTGTGTGGTCCGACCCCAAGTGCAATAGGAGAGGAGGAAATGGAGCCACCAGCACAGGCTGAAGTCATTAAGGAACAACGGGGTGGGGGGAGGTTCATGCTGGACCTTGAAGGATGTGTGGGATGTAGGATTTAATTAAGGGAAATGTGGAGGAATAGGGCCTGGACTTGGAGAGCACTAGGGAGAGGTGACTCAAAATAGGCCATTTGGAGTAGCCTGGGAGAACTGCAGAAGGTGGGACGTGAACTTGGCCGAGTAAGGTCGTGTTATGGAAAAACAAACCATGTGCCTTCTTACAGCAAGAGATTCTCTATTAACTGGGGATTAGAGACAAACAAACAAAAAACTCTGTGTAATAATTCTTCATGCCCAGATACAATACTGGGCACAGTGGTTTCCGAAGTTCGATACCAGACTGACTGATTGGCTGAAATTCATTTGAACTCAGTCAAGAGCTGACTCCAAACCTTTCCATTTGCTGACTCTTTCTGTGTACACGAAGACCACATTTTCCATTCGCCTTAAAACAGATTAACATTTTTGTTGCGTTACTTAGGCCGCTTTAATTTATCACTTTGTTTTAAAGAACCACACCATCCAAAAATAGCACAAAATTATTCATTCTATCGGAGGGTGGATGGTCCCGCAGCCTTTACATGAAATACGCAGTCTCTCACTGATTGGGCCCTTAGGAATTTAGCCTCGATTTTCAGTGAGTTCTACAAGTCATGAATGGGAGGTGCTTGTCTTTCTGAAGCAAGTTATAAGTTTTGTTTTGTTTTTTAATCACCAGGGCCACTGAAGACGGTCTGAGCAGCCACAGAGAGAAGCCAGGCAGCTGGGTTCTAAATTCCTTCCTTGTCTAGATCCAGGCAGACTGAAATATTTTAGAGAGAGCTGACTTACCAAACCTTTTTTCTCCCAGCTTTTCGCAGTGTCATTTCGTGTATCTGTTTCTAAAACGTTTACTTCTACATTAGATTTCATATTTTAAGCACATAAAGAACTTAGTTTAGGATTTCCCTGGAGCCTAGCAGATAATTCAAAGAGAGCATTTCCTGAGAAGTAGAAACCAGGGGCTGGTTTTTCCAGAAGTTTTGCTGGGATTATTCGTGATTGCTCTTATTATTATAATGATTATAGTCACTCCTTCCTCCCTTTGCTTTCTGCCCCCCTCTCATGTACATAAGAGGGTCTTGTTTTAGTGATCTGTCTTGAAAAATCACCATAATGGAATATAGATGAGGATTAGGCATAGAAATGTCAGCCCTTATTAAATCTCAGTAGTCAAACTCACTCTTGTGTTTCCCATTACCGCTCTGTCTTTGAGACTTTCCAGAGAGGAAGAATTCTGCTGGTCCCACAGGACATGCAGCCCCTCCCCCAGGTTTCGCAGAACCTTGCCTGGGGTCAGTCATTGTTGGAAGACTGCACTGTTTTCCACTTTTGTTGACTTTTAGAAAATTCTGTGTCAGAGAAGACCTTTGGGAGATTCATGTAATCAAATTCTGTCAGGGAGGGGAAAGTCTAACTGTTCGTGGTATTATTAAATGCCCTGTATAAACCACAGAGTCTGGGCATTCGTAACCCCTCTCCCCTAGGAGCTCAGAGAGCTTCAGAGGCATTGCTTTCTTTTATTCATCCTCACAAGGGACACGAAGAGAAGGAGGCGGTCAGAGTGCTTCAGACAGTCCTCCCGGCATGCTCAGCTGCTGCAGCGCTGTGCTCCCTCATCTTCATTCCAGGAGAAACGTGAAGACTTGACAAGGCTTAGAAGGAACCTAGAATAACACCTAGAGGTAGAGCCACCGGAATGGGGCCAGTTGTCAGGGTTTAGAGGCACCCTTGCTTTTGGAGTGAGACAATGATCTTGGGGGCCCACCTGTAAGGGAGGAACTTACTTAATGCATGGGAGCCAGCAGTGGCGTTGGGAGCCCAGAAATGATCTATTGACCCAGGATACACCTTGCCCGACAGGCAGGCTCTGCTACCTTCTACTGCCAAAGAGAGCTGCTGACACATCTCCCTGGCAGTTTTCCACTTTAAAGAACTAATCTGCTGATCAGCGTAGACTCATCTTCCTGTGGGCTGCCAAGAAGAATCTGGGTCAGTGGGAGTTTACAGCTGTAGGAGCCGCCAGCCCAGGATGTGAACTATGGTGACTCCATATCTCACTTCTGTGGCCAGAGTGACCAGGAAGACTTTGAAAGGAACAGTCCCTGATGTCATCCCGGTCTCTAGGCAAAAAGTAAACCCAGAGCCATCTCTTCCTTTTTGGCACCATATTCCCTCTGGAGAGTTGGAAACCTGAACACACACACACACACACACACACACACACACACATATCACACACTTCCCCGGGCCCTTATCAGCCTGAAACTTTGCTCAATCTGCTTTACAGAAGGGATTTAATGAAGTTGTTCCCAGTGAGATTGTGTTGTCTCTCTGCAGGGTATTTGCATTTATAGAAGAACCAACCTTGAGGTCAAAGAGTACAACTGATATAAACAGGGAACTGGCAAGTCGGATGAGGCGGCATTTCAGCCAGAGTACACCCCTCCCTCCACTAAACATGGGTTATACCAGCAACGTGGCAGATGCCTGTTCTACCTGCCCCACAGAAAAGTGCCGAGACCAGCATGGCAGAGATCTGAGCTCTCCTCAGAGGCTGGCTCTCCAGCACAGTGCCTTGAGCCTGACCCTTCACCTTTTGGGCATCAGTTGGCTCCTCTGGAACATGACAAATAAGAAGAAGATGCGATCACATCATCCCTTCTCCATCTCCTCTGCTCTCCCCTCTTCCTTCTCCCTCACTGTTGGGACCAGCTGTGTCAGTATCAGAGTTTATTGGTCAGCTGTGTGAGCCAAAGTGACAAATCGTGGCCTATTCCCAGTTTACTCCAGAATTTCTATATAGATCAAGTTAGGGGGTAGCAATCTGGTGAAGGGTGGGACTGGCGTGTGCTGTGCTTTACATAAGATGGGATCCATTTCCCCACACCCTCTCTGTCTCCGATACTATCTAGCTGATTCCCTGAGATACCTTACAGGCTAGAGTTTCAGGATCCAAAATGTCAGCCTCAACCCTGACCCACTGGCTACTTCGGATGGACTCTGTCTAGCCCTTCTGTGCGCCTTATCTTCCCTCCTTTTCTGTCCCAGCAGGGGCCTGCTGGGGCCCTCCCTGTCTTAAATAGGAGGGAGTGTGGAGGCATCGGAAAGCCTGTCAGCTCCCACCAGTCTTAGCAGAGGAGTTGGGATGGGCAGGGCAGCGGCGGGGGAAAGGGCAGAACTCCACCAGTTGTATGAGAGCAACCTGCCTGAGAGCTCTCGGGCAGGGCACAGGTAACAGTTTTAATAAAAATTAAAAATAGAACCTGCAGAACAGGTCTTTGCTTTTTTTTCAGTGTACTGGAGCCTACCGCCAGATCAAAGCCATCCCCGTGGATGTGATGAGTGTGCGGGAAGGCTCTGAGGAGGAGGGGCTGGTGAATGCGGTGAGATTTGTGTTGTTGTAACCTTTCCACAATGCTACTCAGGTCCGTACATCTTGTTCCATGCTCAGATGCTGTCCAGGTGATTCATAATCTACTTCCACGCTGACTGCAAGGTAACCAGACCAAGTGTGCACTATGTCAGGAGCTGCTTACCTGGAGGTCCTTCAGTTCAGGGCTCCAGTTGTGTCACTGGGCCCCTGATATGTGCTAATCATGGTACTAGGGGCTCAGAATACACGGTGAACACAGTGAGTTCCTTCCCTCACCTCAGGGGCCAGGCGTATAGACAGGTCACTTTAAAATGATAGGAGATGCAGAGAGGGTCATGGGAGCACAGATGAAGGTCCCTTCACCTCCCTTGGTAGTACGGTGGGGCCTTGGGGAGATAAAATGTGAGATGTGACTTGCAGAATGAAGTTACTAGGGTGAAAGGGAGGAAGGGAAGAGCACTCCCAGCAGAGGGCGCTCTCTTTTTGTAGACTGTGGTTGGGAACTCAGGTGGGAGATGGGAAGGAGGTGATCATGCAGAAGAAAAAAGATTACATCCTCTCCCTGTCCTCTCCTACCCACCTGCACTCTGATCTCTGCAGGGAGAAAGAAAAAAAAATCTTGGGGTAGGATTTTTTCTGCAGTTTAAAGAAGATACAATATTGGAATACTGTCTTTGATAGCAACAAAACCAACCAATAAAAACTCAACCTGCAAACAACCTGACTATCCATGCGCAGGATGGAAATTGTTAAACAAATATGGTACATCCATCTATATTATGGAATATTATGTAGTCATTAAAAAGAATAAGCTAGCTCTATATGCGCAAACAGATACCTAAGCAATTTTGTTAAGTAAAAAAGTGTCATAGGAAAATATGTATAATATGTTCCCATTTTTGTAAAGAAATATATATTATTGGGTCTTTATGTGTTTTCTGTGTATTTACATACATACACATGCATAAACACACAGAAAAAGTTCTAGAAAGATATTCAACTTCTGGGGGAGGGAAGATGGCAAAGGAAGAGGGACTTTCACTTCTTATTAAACCCACTTTATTTTTTACTTACTTTTTTTTTCACATTTTTACCTGAGCATGTAGTACTTTGGTAATTATTTTTCCAATAGAGGGGAAAGCAATCAAATAGAAAGACAAAGTTCTTCAGAGGGGTGCTCTAAACTCTTTGTTCATAGTCTTCATTCCCACATTCCTGCATTCTGGACACTCACCTAACTCCAGGGGAAACCAAGATGCTCCAGAAGCCCAACCCTGCAACTGTCACCATGAATAACACAAAAATGAAAAAGCCAAAGTGAGTCAGTGGACTAGGAGTACCAGGCTTGTTTGCTGGCTCCCTCATTGTTAGAAGAGAGTGGTTAATTTGCTTTTCTCCCAGAGTTATTTTTCTAGTATTAAGTAATTCTGGGGAGCCCTTTTGTGATTACCTACAAATAAATAACTGAAATTGCCATTAAAATAAATCATTTATCAACTTTAATGCTGTCATAGAGAATATAATATCAATTCTAATGTGAGTTTAAATTATAATGTTGTGTCAGAGGCTCGTACCCAAGGGTAGTGTTTTCTGAAACAGTTCCTCTTACTCAGCTCCCACCTCCACCCACACATCTGTGATTTCATTTGATCCAGCACAAAACCAACCACAAAACAGACGTATCTAGCACTAACAGCGCTTCAGCGATACCGTGTTAGAGACGTCACACCAATACTAGATGAGCTTAGGGTGTCATCTAGTTCTTTAGAGTTTCCCCTATAGAAAAGTTCTAGGTTTGGTGCTCTGTCCCATCCACCTCACTTGGTGAGGAGTCCCTGATTATACTTGAGAATCTTTTCCTGGACCTCTGGTTCAAGTCAGATTTAGAGAGAGCTTCCAGCCTTCTTAACCCTTCAACTTGCCAGGGATAGAAAATTACAGTATGGAGATTCCTTAAAAAACTGAAAACAGAGTTACCATGAGATCCAGCAATCCTACTCCTGGCCATATATCTGGAGAAGACTCTAATTTGAAAAGATACATGCACCTCAGTGTTCATAGCAGCACTATTTACAATAGCCAAGACATGGAAGCAACCTAAATGTCCATCAACAGATGACTGGATAGAGAAGATGTGAGATATATATATATATACACACATACACACACAAAATGGAATATTACTCAGCCATAAAGAAGAATGAAATCATGCCATTTGCAGCAACATGGATGGACCTAGATTATCACGTTAAGTAAGTCAGACAGAGAAAAACAAATATCATATCACTTATATGTGGAATCTAAAAAAAAAAAAAGATACAAATGAACTTATTTACAAACCAGAAATAGACTCACAGACATAGAAAACAAACTATGATTACCAAAGGGGAAAGGGGGAGGGCTAAATTAGGAGTTTGGGATTAACATAAATACAGTATTATACATAAAATAGATAAACAACAAGGACCTACTCTATAGCACAGGGAATTACATTCACTATCTTGTAATAACCTATAATGTAAAAGAATCTGAAAAAGAGTATATATATAATATATATACATATATGTATAATTGAATCACTTTGCCACACACCTAAAACTAACACAACACTGTAAATCAACTATACTTAACAAACAAACAAACAAAGAAAAGAAAATGACCATAAATAACAGAACTTTCTTCCAGCTCTAGAAATCAGAGGCTGCAGTGTTTGATGGCCTTTCCTTCTGTCTGGCTCTGGAGTTCAGGTCACTTAACCTACTTAGGCTCTCATTTCCTCACATCTACAATGGATGCACAGTTTCTATGCCGGAGAATGTGTTTAAGCTGTGAGCCACTCTCGAGGGAAAGCTCTGACCCTAGAGAAGAGCATGGTGGTCTCACAACAAAGCAAAGCAATCTGTAGAGGACCACTCCCCCCCCCCTTTTTTTTTGTGAAAGATATTCTCCAAATGAGAAGCTAGAGGTAGTGATGTTGCCCCGATAAGCAGAGATTCCCTGTGTCCAAGTTTGTCTAAGTCCAAGGTTTGTAACTGGGATTCCAGGACACCATTTCAGAGGGTTCATGAACTGACTAGCTGGATACAGGAAAAAATTCTGTCTTTATTTTTACTAATCTCTTTCTGAAACTTAGCAATTTTCCTATTTTAAATGTGCTCACAAACCACAGTAGTAATATTCAATCCATACCTGGGACTTTGTCACTGGTAAGAATCACTGATAATTCTATAGAACATTACAGTTGTCCCAGATATCTCAAAGTATTTGCTCTCATCTTTACTCCAAAATCATGGTAGGTATTTGAGCTGCAGTTAGATACTTCATGCTTAATAAAGAAGCACATATATTAATTACTATATCACAGATTTAAAAAAAATTCCAGTAACTGTATTTCAATATAATCAGATTGCTTTATAACCAAGTATGTTTTCTTATATTTCCTTTAAAGACAATATTCTAAGCAAGGTTCATAAACTTCAGCAGACTGCCAAAGGGGCCCATGCCCAATAAAGATTAAGAACCTCTGCTCTAAGTGGGGTTAGAATGGGGCTTGCAAATGGTCCTAAAGGTCTGTGTCAATGTCACTTTATTTACACATTCCTGAGATTCAGCCCCCAGCTCCTAGGGCTCCTCTTAACCAAATATGCTAAGGAAGAAGCTACATCTGTATAAACACCATCCAACTAAAGTGTCAGGTTTCCTCCTCTTCTTCACAGTTGTTTGAAGCCAACAGCTAATGGCATTAGAAGGATCAAATATCCTGTGTGCCTGGAAGAAGAGAGAGGAACTTCTATGGGATTACAACCCGGCGTGTTGGTTTAACTCTGCTACCCTGTTCGCTTTGCTTTGAATTAAGTACAACCAAGAAGTGTTCTGAAAATGAAAGGATAAGCCACAAACCCGTAAGTTGCTGGTTTATTTTCTCAGTAGGACATTAGGGCATCACCTAATAGCAGCTTAACAGCTGAATTTTGAAGAGTCACATCTCTGATCAATGCCTAGACCAGGCATGACAAATGGATTTCACCCCGATCTGATCAAGTTACCATTGTACTGGGAAGGGTTCTGAGGCCATCTCCAGGCTTGAGGGGAAAGGTGCTGTGATGGATTGCTGATGTCTGCTGCAGTAAAGGGTTGTAGCTACGTGCCTGCCCCGTGATTTTCTTGAGTCCCTCACTAACTGGAACTACGGCCACCTTTACTTGAGACCTAGACAGAAACATTCTTGAACATTCTTTCTGTGTCCCCTCTCTGTGCTGAAGAGAAAGGGAAACCTCAGTTCCTGCAACTACATCACTAATTTATTGATTTAATTGGTGAACAATTTAATGATGAGCAATAAACACAACACGAGATTGTACAAAACTGCCTGAGATACCCCAAAACATTATAGCACAATTGATGAAGGGGAATTCACTCAAAATAATTAATTTGATCAAAGAAAACGTGATTCCTGTGCTTCCCTACTGCTTATTAGTATCATAAATTTGACCTCATGATTTCTGCTCAGAAACACTTCTCCCAAATCTGATGCTTACTGACTCAGTTTCCCTGGCTTTGTTTTCTGTAGGTCATGCTAGGTAGGGTTAATGCTGCCTTGCATTTGCAGAAGGCTTTGGCTTTTGCAAAGCTGTTTCTGAAACACTCTTTCCTGTAGTGTCTCTCAGTAGGCAGGGAAGGCTCAGTTCTTATCATTATGCCCATTTCACAGATGAAACTGGGACTTCAAGAGGTCAAGTGGCTTACCCAGAATCCCACTGTCAGTTCAATGCTCTTTCAACCGCATTCCACTTGCTTATATCAGGGTCTCCTTATTGAGTTAGGGTTTCCTGAAGAAAGGAAGTCTTTTCAAATGAAAAGAGAAAACAAACCAACATTCTTTTATAAATTCAAAATATACTGTCATCTACCTATCTGTGCTTCCCACGTTGGCCAGGATGGAGGTGACGTTTCTGATTTTTTTATTTTTACTCCTGTTTTAGCAGAATTTAAGGAATCTGCTTAACTATTTGCACTTTGTTCTTCCACCAGTTCAATTTCAATTAATGGAATCCCAAGCCAAGATTCTAGTACATCTCATACAACTCAACAGACATCCAAGCTTGACTGTGATTTGGATTAATTTTTGTTTGTTTGTTTAAGAAATGATGAAACAGGCAATTTGTCTGACATGTAAGTATTGACAGACTGGGATGGACTATTAATTTCTTCTAATGCAGTTAAAATATGCAAGAAAAGAAAATGGGTGGATTTGTCGGATTAAGGTGGTATTTTACCAAGTAATTTATGGTTCTTAGTGGTCTTGTTAGACTAGTGGTTGGGGCCCTGGCCCGCATTTTGTCCCAGATTCTTGTCCAATTTTCTGATCTCTCTTTACCCACACCATAGCCTTGGGCTCTGGCTACAGAAGTAGATGTGTTCCACTGTTTCTTCTAATCTACATTCATTTGTGCACCAACCGTGTACCAGTCACCCTCAAGAAACTTACAGCCAAGTTAGAAACAGACAAATTAAAGAGTCATTCAACTTAAAGAAGTCTACAGTTTAAAATAAAGGCATCTACAGCGCATGATTGTGAACCACAGTCTTTGGGGCTCAGGGAAAATCTCTTGGAGGAAAAGACATTAAAACTAAACCCTTAAGAAAGAGTAGGAAACAGTAAGGGGTAGGGGTGAGGAAATTCATGTAAAAAGTGAGAAGGCAAAAGAGTGAGTTCAGGGGAGAAGGTGTGGCTCTGGAGCAGGGCGTGTAAGCGATGGGATGGAGGTGGGGGAGAGGTAGTGAGAACAAGGCTGGAGAAGTAAACAAGGGCCACAGTCGTAAACAATCTCAAATGCACACTAAGAATTTGCAGCCATATTCCGAGAGCAATGGATGGCCACTTTAATATTAATTTTACAATTTTTGTTTCCATTGCTCTGTGAAGAATGGAGTTGAGAGGAACAAAGATTGCAAGCAGGGAGACCAGCCTCAATTCCGGCTGAGGGGTCTAGCAGCCTGACATAAATAGGGAGAGTGGAGATGAAGAAAAAAGACTTCAAGACTCCCCAGGTCAGTATTCCAATGTTGCAGGCAGTTCTTGCTGATCGCCTTCTTTGGGTTACCGTTTTGATGCTGGCTTTGAGCTGTCTTCACTCACCACTGTGCTGCAGGCACTGAGACTTAGAGAAACTCCACAGTTAGTAAGAATAATGGTTGGTTAAGCACAGTGAGTCTGCAGAAGGTTCCTTTTTAGGGTCTCAGATCAAATTACCAAGTGCAGGATTTGTAAATGTGTTTCATTATATGCACCAATTCTGATGGGAGAGGCTGAGACAGGTGTTGGAAGTTTGTCTTAGGACACACAGGGAAACAAGGAAGCAGAGGGAACCATCTTGACAGTGATAAAAGCAAGCTTCATGGAGCACTGAAATGTTCCTCAAGACACCACAGCCACCAAGGAGGCTCAAAACAATCTGGTAGCCAGTATTTCTCTGCCTCTGCTTTTATGCCACCATCAATTATCAACACCCTGCGTGCCTCATGGCTCCTGCTTACCACCATTTATATGGTGGCCCCAGTCTCCACTGCTGTAGGAAAGTTCTCCCCACACCTTGGCCGCCCTAGCCTGTGTCACTCCAGGATCCCCAAGGACCAGCAATCCTCCCCCCGATAGCTAAAGCAGAAAACTCCTAGGGAGGATTATTACAGGTTCCTTCTGGGTCACATGTCTATCCCTACACTACTCACTGTGGTTAGGAGGATAGGAATACACACGCAGCTGGGGTTGTGGTGGTGGTGGTGGGGGGGTTCCTAATGCAACCACATGTCAGGGGAGGAGTTCTCCAAAGCATAGTGCTCCATTAGCTACTCAAAGCAACCATTTGGGGAAAGAAAAAAAAAAAAAGGTGTGTCATTGGCAGGTACTTTGGGCTTCATGGCCTGTCCTGAAGAAATTCTTCTAAATATATGTAACTGCTTTCACAACTTCAAGTTTCAATTTCTTCTGCTAGAGAACAAGAATTTGTCAAGTTAGATGTTAGTTGGTTTTTTTTTTTTTAGATAAATCTCAGATCTGTAGAACGCCCATCAAACTTTGGGGTATGTGCAGAAAGAAGCAAAACAAAAATCTATTAAACACTGTCTTTTTCTCTATCAAGAGTCTTTTAGTAGCAGACTGTGCCCATCGTGTTGCTTTGATTGCAAGCGACAGAAATCAAAGCTGGCAAACCTAAGCGAAATAAAATGTATTGGGAGAATATTGAAAGGAAATAAACAGGGCATCTCCGAAGGCTGTGAAACAGGAATTGCAGGATTGGTAGGCTTTCTAGTAGAAAAAGGATGTCGGAGAATACCACGAAGATGAAGAGCTCCAGATGCACACGTACGTGGTGAAATTATTTTTTTAAAGGCAGAAAAATCATCTTCATAAAATTCAGGCTAATAGTTACCTAAGAAGTGAAGATAGGACCAGCTACATCATTGCAGGACCCAATGCAAAAGGAAAATGCAGGACTGCTTGTTCAGAGATTATAAGGGATTTCAAGATGGCAACCGTGAAGCATTAAACCAAGCATGGGACACCTCTGAGCATGGAGCCCTGTGCACAGGTCACATACCCATGAAGCCATCCCTGAGGGAAGGAGAGGGTTTCAATTGGTGAAGGACACAGAGGAGACTATAGAAGGCTGATCATCTTGACAGTGGTGCTACATGGGCACGTTTTCCATTATTTGTAAATCTTTCATGTGGTTTTATTTACTCTTCCATAAGGGTCGTTGTATTTCACAATTTTAAAAAAAGAAACAATTCTATCTTCTGTCCTGTGTCAACCATACAGCATTCAACATGCCAGGAGAAAGCGTCTGAGTGGCCAAGTTCAGGTCCAATGCCCTTATCCTGGCTGCCATGGGAGGATAGCAATCTAATAATAACAACAAAAAATGAGAAGGCAAACAAGAACGAGACGAAGAAGAACAATAACAGCAGGTGGAAGTGCTAATACTTGCTGGGCAGTTACTGCATGTTTTAGATGCTACTCTGAATTAACTCATTAAATACACACCACAGCTCTGTGAGATCGAGATTTCCCCCAGAGGAAGTGGGTGCTTGGACTTATTGATTACTAAGATCTCACACCAGGAGGGAGAGAGAATCCTCAAAAAGGGCAAGTGGGTGTGTTGGGATACAGAATGGGTGTGGGTAGCTGAGAAATGCCAAAGTCCACTACATGGGCCGAGGAGACAAAAGGGCTTTGGTACAGGTTATTCCTATTTGCATTTGATAATTATTGGTTGATTTTCAAAGTTTAATGCCCTATGCTAGGTAACATACAAAGAAAACAAAGTTGAACAGGACAGTGACCTGTTACTATATGTCACTTAAGAGAAAAGAGGGGAAAAGGGAAAAGATACCCCTAAGGAAGTTCAAGTATGAAGAAATAATGTAGGAAGTGCTTGGAACTAAGGAATATGAGAGTTGGGTGTGTCCAGAGGCACTATTATCATATTACATGCTGCATTCTCAAGGTGGCTTCAGCCCTGCAAAGACGGACTCAGATAAGCCAAGCCTTGCTAAGCGGGACATTTCTTCTACAGTGAGTCTGCCCTCAGAGCTAACCTGACCACAGACATCATCGCTTTTTTACCAGGTTGGAACAGCTGAGGAGCATGACTACACACATTAGATTCACAGATATGTAAGGCTGCCAAGTAGGGGCCTCATCAAGAGGCAGAAATCTGGAAATCCCATTAGCGACAGATGCAGCCCAGCATGCATGTCTGGGGAGGCCCTGGCTGCAGCCCTTTGGGACCAAGGCAGATTCATCTTGGATCACGACAGCCACTCCAGGACAACCTGAGACCAGTGTGAGGGGGAGACATGTCACAAGGAAGGAGTGGATAAAGCCAGGCAGGTAGCAGCCATCCACTTGACCCAGGGCAGGCTAACGAGGCCAATTGTTGGAGGTTCTCTAACCTGAGGTTTGAATTAATAGGAACCTGAGTTTGAATCCAGCCTCTATGACTTCCCCTTGAGCAAGCTACTTCACCTGTCTCTGCCTCAGTTTCCCCATCTGCCAAAGGGGGATGACGCACCCTAGGGCTGTTAGGATTAAATAGGGTGATACATTTATACACTCGCAATGGTAATTATTGTAGCTGGTGTCCCGTATAAAATAAGAGATTGAATAAAAGGCTCTCTAAGTCCCTTTCTAATGCTAACATTCTGTGACAATCTTAAAGCAAAAGAATTTACGACTTTAGATTTCTAGTAACAGAACTTGAAGGCATTACCTGTGAGTGTATTTTTACTTCTATTTTCATGTCTGTTCAAATCTCTGATGATATTCCTGCACCAGTTCATGAGAAAGACAAGAATTTTAACCTAACCACGTTAGCATTTACAATCAGTGCAGCCAAATGTTGAATAAGGAGGGAAACTTGGCGACCTGGCTTGTCTATTTTTAATCAGTCCTCCTTTTTACAGAGAGTTCATTCAGGAAGGGCTGAATTGAGGCCGAAGGGGACACACGTAAATGTGAAGATGGTCACATGACAGGCGAATTCCAGATTTAGAAGTTCAACGTGGAGATTATACTTGCTGGAAATATTCTTAATGTATATTTTAGTGGTAAATTGTTAACATTCTTTCCATATTTCCTGACCTCAGTTATTCCCTTTCCTCCAGTGTGGTTAAGGGTAAAATTCAGGAATGGATAACTTTCAGAGAACCGAGGAGACAGGACTTTGCCTGTGGTCAGAAAAAAAAAGGGGGGGGGGGGTAATTTTAGTTGCTTCGAAGCTGGTTTGTGAGAAGTCAGGGGCGGGAAGGCAGTGGGAGGAGGCCTCTCCAGGGGCCCAGCTGAGGCTCCAACTCCCCATTTGTCTTAATTTGGCTTGTGGTTCCGAAGGCCCAGGGAAAACACAGACTTCCACTAATGTAATACCCAGGCAGAATGTTGGAAGGAAAAAAGCTTAGACATTTTGGTCAAACTATATAAAATAAAGGCAATAAATTGTAAAAGCAGATGAGACCTTCCCGATGAAGGTACCAAACTATCTCAAAACCAATAAAAGAGTCCTTCAAATACACCCTCAAAGCAACCAGACTGTTTATGGTTGTGTCACATTTATGACCCACAAAAGTAGCAGTCAACTAATGTCATTATAAAACTCTGATTTATAGGCACTTACACTGGATGTTTCCTCCTACTGGGACCCCAGATTTGACAGGACCACCTCCCTACTTGCATGAGGAATTCTTGTTGTAACTGGGGACCACAGATGTCCAGCAGCCAAGATGGTCCCTGTTGATGACAGTTTTACTTATCCCATTTTTTTCAGGGGGCAAAAGTCACATGCATATGGTTGAATTCTTGGTGGGGGCTCTTTCAATTTTCATTATGTTGATAAGCAGATACAAAGAATTTCCCTGGGAAAAAAGATCTCTAATAAAATTATGAATAAATCACTTGGACTGATCCCAGATGGAGAAACCCATGTAATTTTTAGAAGCTGAAACCATTAGATTCTTCGGCAACATTTTGGTAAATTCATTTTTTAAAACAGCAGAAAGCCACAAATTTGTTTGGTGAATTATGTCGATCACCAGATTTGTGAGGCCAGAGACTAGGGGAAAAATGATGACAGTAATCCCGCAAATGTTTGATTTCTACCCCACCCCACCCCCACCCCAAAGGAACAACTATTCTTTCAGAGCCAAGTCCTGACTTCAGAGCTGCCCACAGTCCTACTCTCTGAAAGCCCTGTAGAAAACTAGGGGCGGGGTGGGGGAGGGGAGGCAATCATTTAAAAGAGATCACATTCAGTTTTATTAAAAAACCAAAACAGCTGGGGCATTGATTTGCAAGCTCTGTAATGCCATTGGTATGCCTGACCTGGCCAAGATATTAAAAAGATATTTAAGGAAATGTCAGGAAGTGTCTCAGGCACAAGCTTTGGCATATTCCAACAGCATTATGGAGCCTCGGATAATTCGTCTTCCTTTATGTTTCGCTATGCAGAGAGAAGGGGAGGGAACATTCACAAAATGATTTACTGTGACACAGCCATTCTAATGAAAGCCTGTGCCGCCCGCCAGCACTCCTGGCTGGTCTGCCCCCTCCCAGATGCTCAGCCATATGTCCCATGCTTGGCATGAGCGACAGTTGTGTTGGTGGAGAAATGAATCCTGGGATCTGGGTGTTTTTAACAGAAATCCCAGAAAGCTCTGAGGTTGCTGGCTCAGGTAAGACAGGCAGCAGGAAAGGGCCCATCAGTTTGGGGCTAAGTGTTTTTAAAGACACTTCAGCGGTATAACCACGGGATGGAGTGAGATTTACTGTCTCCTCGGGGCCCGAGAGGATTGCTGGAGAGGAGTTCCGGCTCCACTGGTGCAGCTTTCCACCATTGCTGGCCTCCCCGCTCAGGTCTCCTCTTTCTTGCCTCCCCCCAGCTGGCTTCACGCTGACTTCCTGCAGCAGCCGCATTCCTCAGTTGCCAGGACCTTGCATCCCAGCTCTTTCTCAGCTGCACATGGTTCCTGGAAGCAGCTGCTGCTTTTGACCATGTGCATTTCCAGCCCCCTGCCTATTGCGACACTAGCTTAATTGCCTTTGCCTCTTGGAATGAAGTCAACCTTTATTGAACGCCGGCTATATGTAAGACATCATACTTGGCCCTGTGAAAGACAGAAAGTAGTCTGGTATAAAGATGGATCTTTGTCTCAAAAACTCTACAATCTACTTGTGAATTAATGCTCCCACCTTAGACCTGGTAAACCTTGGGCAAGTTTCTTAAACTTTCTCTACCTCGGTTTCTCCATCTGTAAAATAGGGGAAGTAATAGTAAGTAGGATTGCTGTAATTAAATTAATGTGGACAAAATGCTTAGAATAGTACATGACACATGGTAAGCATTTAATACATGTTAGGCAGCTTTGAGCCCTAGTCAAAGGAAAGAGAAAACAAGAGAAGTAAAATAATATTTTTTCACTGTATCCTATAAGGGTTTTATACATCCTCACAATATCATGTAAGGCAGGTATTACTAATACCCCTTCATTTTTGAGTCAAAGGAAGCTCTGCTAGGTTAATAACTTGTGCAAGTTTCCAATGTTGACAGAGCTCACAGTCAAGGCCAAAGCTACCCGGTGCCAAAGCCCATAATTTTGAAAAGCCAAATGATTTAAAATGTAAATAATGTTTCCAAAATACTTGAGTATCTATGGCAAGGTGTTAACTCACTGATCTCCCCATAACTTGGACAGAAAAACATTCCAACAAGAGCGTCATGGAGGAAAGACCAACTGGAAAACGTGAGGCTGGAGGAGAATCTTGAGGGATGAGTGCAATTTGGAAGCCGGTAGCAAAGGCCTGTTGACCGTGTGAACAATCAGACAGAAGGAGAAAACTGCACCATCTCTCCAGAGATGGAGCACCAACTGGTTGATCAAAGCTAAGAACTCTTCAAAGTCTAGAGATGGCATGTTTGAATACTTCCCTATGGGCGATGGGGGCACACTGAGGGTTTTAGCAGTGTTTTAGAAAGATTCGCTTTGCAAGAGTACATAAAATAACCTGGAAAGTCAGAGTCAGTTAAGGGGCTGTTGCAGTCCTCTTAGCAAGAACTATCAGTGTCCACTGAGGGTGGTGGCAGGGGTAACAGGTAAGCAGGAAACAGATGGCACCCACAAAATGGGGTTACCGAAGAGGGTTAACAAAGAGCCTTTTTGCAGAGGTCCGGTTGGGCTGGACTCTACCATCAGGAGTAGGGGTCATCCTCTAGATCTAGCCACAGCAAGGAGCTCTTACCACTAGGAGGCAAGGGGCAGAGGGAGAGGAGCAATTCCTGGATTTGGGAGTCGTATAGGGAGGGCTGCCTGGCGCGAGGCGGGAACTCTGGGCGGAGGGACACAGCCAACCTGCCGTAACCAACAGGAAAGGAGCCAGAAAAATAAACACCCCATCCTTGCCTCCTCCCTCCTCTCTCCTGCCAGTGCCCTTGGGCAAGGGAGCCCTTTGTCGCAGTCCTTACAGGTCAAGCTTTCAGAGAACAGGTTGGAGAAGAGCAGAGCGCAGACCTGGACGTGGTTGGGACACATCCATCACAAGAGGTTTGTTATGAGACTAGGTAATTTACATGGTATGGCGCCGGGCACACAGAGGATACTGAACACTTGATGGTTATTATTATTTCTTATTGTTGTTTCTGTTTTGGTTGGCTTGGTATTCGTGTGTCCAGCTCAGCCCCTCTGGCCTCACCACAAACGAGTTTTCAAATCCCTGCAGTAGCCTGAGAAGTGACTCACTAAAAAGTCAATTGAGTATTTTGCCTGCAATCTTTGGCCTCTCTGTCTCTCTCTCTCTCTATATATATATATATTTTTTTAAGGAAGCTTCTTTAAAAAAACAAAAAACAAGGAGGCTTGGAAATCATCTTTTTAAAACACAACCTTTGTGATTTGTTTCATTGGAAGTTCGTAAGAGAGGAAAGGGGCTTGTTTGTTTAGATTGCTATGCAACAGGAGGCATTGAGTAAATGGTTTCTCGGTTTTTATTATTTTAAACTTCACCCAGGAGAAAAATCGATCCAAGTTTAAGAAACAGAGGAGGAAGGGAATATAGTGTTTTCAAAATTCTAAATGGCTTTGCAAATAATGAACCTTAAAACAAGCATTCACAGACAGAAAACTGCTTCATAATTCTCACTTTCAAGGTAAAATCAATAGACAATGTCTTCATCCAGCCAAACACTTTTTTTTTCCAGCCAATTTATACACTACCTGCTAAATAATCACTTAAAGTTGAAAATGTATCACTTTCAAGCAAATATCAGCAAAAGGTTAAGTGGCCCTAGAAGAATTCTCTTTCGTCTCCCGGCCTGGCTTTCGACATGCACAAAGCACAGCTAGGCAGAAACAATCAGAGGTGAAAAGAGAAGAGGGTTGGATGCCTCCTCAAATTCTCACCCTATTTTAAGCTCCATGCTCAGTTTTGTTTACAAAAGCTTCAGATTCCCCCATTGAACTAGTTCTCATTATGCCTAGAGGTTTCTGGTTGACATTCATGCCGATGCTGACTCTCTCAGATTAGCAGCCTTAATGTAGTTTCTAAATTTTCTGTCCAAGCTGGAGGGGGAAAATGCATACGAGTCGAATGCCCTGAACTTGGTTAAATCGAACATCTGGAAGCCAATGGTGGGGAAAGAGAGCAAAGGTTAGGAGAAAAATAACACTCAGTAGCAACCAGCAAAACAAACTTTTGTCTGGAGCAACAAGGAGGCACTGCAAACAGAGATCAGCCCATGTGGCACCAGCTCATCGTTTAAAACACAATGTCTTACTGCTTTAACTAATGTCAGAATATACCAAGCAAAGTAAAAAGAAGTCAATAAAGATATTAAAATACAGCTACCCCAAGACTGCCAATACTAATTAACACTTTGATACATTTCTTCCCAGGGTTTTTTTAAACACATATATATTCTACATGCATATGCATACAAGTTAGATTGCAAACTAGTACAACGAATATTTTGAAACCCCAAAACAGGATTATTTTACACATGCAGTTTTATGTCTTGCATTTTTTAGCCTAAAATTATATTTACACATTGCCCATATAATTAAATATTCTCAGAATGGTAATTCTTTAAAATTAGCTACATAATAGTTTGTCCAACAGATGTAGCATAGTTTATTTAACCAACCTCAAGTTGCTGGCATTCATGTTGTTTCCAGTTTTTACTGTTACAAATAATATTTTGATGAATATCCTTGAAAGAATATCTTGTAATGTTTTACTCATGGGATAAATTCCTAGAAGTGAAATTACTGGGTGAAAAGCATTTAAAACATAGAGCCCAAGCTACATCGAGAAAAGTTATGCCAACTCTTGGTCTTGTGGGCAACTTATGAAAACACACATTTCGGTACACCCACCACTCCTGAGAATTATCATCTTTAAAACTCTTTTCTTTTTTGAGAGGTGGAAAATTGTGCCTCGATATTTTAAAATTTCTTTTTTTTTTCTAAACATGTATTTGTTACGCCAAACCAACTTTTGCCATCTTTGAAAAACCTGATTTCCTTTTGAGTGGATTTAAGACTGCTGACTCCCTGGGGAAAAAACTTCCATGGGACATGTGAAAATAACTCTCTTAATATAAATGTCACAAAGTCACTGTCAGCCTTCATTTTAATAATAATGCCAAACAATGGGGTCTTCCCTGTCACGTTTGTTAATATAGTCACACCAGCTTTCAAAGCCTAGCACACCCTGAATTACGAGCACAGTCTGGCAAGAGACACTGGCAGCTCTCCAATCCAGAATGACAAGTGAGCATCTCTGTCACTCTGAGCCCACGGGATGATGGAACAGGGACGTGGGACTGTGTGACGTGGATACCCATCAGCAACCTGATACTCATTCACCCCTCATATGTCAGAGGTTCCCAATCTTTATGCCAAGGACCCTTTGACAGTCAGATGAAGTCTACAGATCCTTCTCAGGATAATGCCTTCCACTGCATAAAATGAAATACAGAGAATTATAAAGAAATCTAATTACATTGAAATTTTGCTTTCAAAAGATTTATAAAAATCTGTAACATAGCCATATATGTGCTGTTAAGCAATAAATAACAAGATCTGGTGGCAGATCTAACAACTGCTATAATTGCAAAATAGTAATAAAGATAAAGATATTCCAAGGTATCTACCAACTATGAAAATATTTATCATTTCTGTTAGTGAGAAAGTCCAAGTTCTGCAAATACCATCCTCATTTGTTGCCTACATTCATAATGAAGGAAATGCTGCCTTTCAATGGGAGGTTAGTAAAAGATGTAATTTTTTTTTTTCCCCATCATGGAATGCCTGCGTTGTCTCCCTGGCCCCATGGCCACATGAAGTGTTCTGAAAGTAGGAAATTATGTAAAGGCATTATCTCTACCTCCTCCCACGTCTAGAACTGTGACATTTTCTCTGGGCCCTGTCCATTTTTTTTTTTTTTTTTTTTTGCTCTAATTACTACCGTTCTGGGAAGCTGTTGGAACAGGGCAGTAGGGTTGGCCACAATGGAAGATCTTAGTCAAAGGGTTGAAGCCATGTGTTAAAAATACTGTACTTGACGAAGTTGCAGTCCTGCACTCTGGTCACATGCCATGTTTAAGACTGCTCCACCAAGCCTGGGAGCCAGGAGCTCAGGGTTCTAGCTATGGCTTTGTAACTAACCAGCGTGTGACTGTGAAAAAACACCTTGACACTCCTGAGCTTCAGATTTTCTTAACGCAGAAAAAAATAATTTGGAAAAAACAATCTCTAAGTTCCCCTTCCAGCTCTTACAATATTTGGCTTTAAAACTTTCATTGTATTTTGATGATTAATGTAGCTTTCCAAAAGAGTTCTTTAGCATGCAGAACAGAAAGCCTTACCTGTTTTCTAAAAGAAAATTCTGTCCCTTTATCTGTCACTGTCAGTCCCTTTTTCCATTTTTCCCTCATCCTTCTTCTAAAACAGAGACTTTTTCTTTTCCTTAAAGCAACAGAACCAGACTCGTGTTGACTCTGAAGTGGAACTGGGAGTTTCTTGGGAAACCACTTCTCCCCACCAGCTCTGAATGCCTAGGACAGCCAGTCTCTGTCTCAGCGCTGGTTCTGATGTTCCTCAGCCTCTGCTCATAGAGCATCCTTTCTTCCTCGATAGGTAAGTCCCTTCTGTGCTTTTCCTCTGCAGCTCTAGGCAGGGCATCTTAGCTCTCTACGTGTTGCATTACTGAACCAGTTGAGCAAAGTATTCTGTTCTCCTACTCAAACAGAGTTCACAGAGTAAATATTTCTCATGGATTTTCCTTCCTAATCACACAGCATTTTTCAACACTTGGCATTCTGCTCTGTTCAAGTGGTCAAGGCCGGATTCAGGAAGGTCTGAACCTCAGGTGTCAGAGTGAAAAGGAGTGCCGGGTGAATGAGGGGGGCTGACTGGAACACCCTGGGCCCCATGGGCCCAAAGAACACTGAGAAGGCTGAAGGAAGAGGCTCAGAGGCAGCCCTGCTCTTGGCAAACCCAGGCAGGGTTCCTTTTGATGTGAAGTCTTGCTTGATATTGCTTTGTGTATCTGCATTTGTCCTTGGCAGGCAGAAGGCAGTTCCTTTCCAACAGTGAGGTGCCCTTGTGTATTGCTGCCATCCACTGAAACAGTGATGCATGCAAACAGCTCCCAGGGTGACGGGCCAATGCAGAGGGGAGGCTGGGGCTGGCGGTAGGGGTGCAGAGGATGCTCAAGGAGGGGCCAAGTGCTGAGTATGTCAGCAAGGAAGCTGAGACAGACCTGGGAGTTTATACCAGAGCTCTCAAAACATTTTACCTTGAAGTAGAAACAATTTGAGAGGAGTATAGAGTAATTAGGAGCAAAATATTGCAAGTGATTTCCTTTGCTTGAAATACCAAGAGGTTTAGAAATGTGGATTGCAATTGCTGTGTTATTCTGGGTCAAACAGTGACTTGTGAAAGTTAATAATCACAACTGACTGGGCTTTTCTTAGGTTGTATGGCTATCATCAGTGCTGTTCTCTAAATATTTCCATTTCTCTGCTCTTTCAAGCACAAAGTGAGTTGCACTTCTTGGTCTCCTTGTAGTTGGACAGGACCATGTGACTAGTTCTCACCAATGATAAAAGTGACATGGGTCTCTTCTTGGACAGAGTATTAAATTACTGATGCAAAACTCCCTGGGAGAGTAGGTATAGCTCAGTGGTGGGGTGCGTGCTTAGCATGCATGGGGTCCTGGGTTCAATTCCCAGTACCTCCATTAAAAAAAAAGAAAAAGCTTCTCTGGAGCTCTCTTTCCTCTGTGGAATGGGAATGACCAGTATTTGAGATGGTAGCTTCTCCATCACCCTGAGTCTTTAAATGTCTATAATGTCAGAGTCCCCTGCCAGCCCACAAGGGACAAGTAGCATGAGCAAGAAATCAACCCTTTTGGCTTAAAGTTACTAATATATGAAGATTGTTTGTTACAGCAACATAACCTGGACTATTATAATTGCTGAAGGCCCAGAAGACTCTCCTTTCCATGTCCTTTCACGTGGGGATTAGATATTGAATTGTACTGAACTGATCCTCAACTCCCCTGGGAAAGCATCCTCACTTTATTTAGGTAATAGGCATTTTCCTAACTAGAGAATTTCTCTAGGGGGTGGCATTGCAAGTCGATTGTCTATGGTTGCATCTCTAACTCAGCCTTAAGCTTGGGAAGCTCAAGGTGTTGCAGATAGGAGCCATGATAGGTCCCAGGAGACAAGGAAGATGTTCATTGTGCCTCACTTAGCTCAACGAGAGCCAAGAGAGAAACTTCATCAACAGAATACATGAGTTAAATGTCTCTTTTCATATATTTCTGCTGTCAGAGGGCTTCAATCCCTGAGCAGCTTTTAAGACTGGGAAAAAAGGGGAAAAGGAAAAATATGGTTGGAGAAAACTCAGACTGAAAAGAACTCTGAAAGAATACTAGCTAAAAATTGGAAGAGATGCAGTTTACATTATAGAAAATAGTTTTCCACCCTGGTAAGGGAGAGGAGAAGGGACATTAGTTGGAGCTTCATATGAGGTGCACAGAGGGCTGCAATTAGTCCAGAAAAGCTTCGAGGAAGATGTTTCAAGAACTACTGGACTTTCAGAAGAATAAGTAGCATGGTGGGTCAGGAGAAGGGCAATACAACCTGAAGCCCTTTTTGGAAAAGGACCTAGATGCCTGGTCAAGGAGACTTTAAAAGAAGGCATTATAGAAGTTTGGCCTGAGGGGTCCAGTGGGGTGATCCATTTTCAGGTGGACATATGAAGGGAAATTTAGGTGGTTGTAGGTAGGCTGATAGAGAAAGTATTTTAAAATAAAGTAATGCTACAAGAAGTACTCGAAGCAAAATATTGCAGTCACAGAGGAGAAGATAAAGTGACAAAAAATGACATCTGCAGTAGCATTTATCACCTTGGGTGGGGGTGGTGTTGGGACCTGAGAGGCCAAGACAAGGAAAACTGCCAGCCTCCGTATGAAGGACGAGTGGATGGTCACAGTGATGTGACTGAGAGTGCTAACTGTCCTCTCGCATCCTTCCTTGCCCCCTTCCTTAATGGAACTCCCCATTTTTAGCTGAGTACACAGCTGTGCAGAATAAAGATTACATTGCTCACATTCCTCTTAAAAGAGATGTCACCATCGGGAGCAAAGACACATAAGCAAAATGTCACACGTGATTTCCCTAAAAAGAGGGGACAAGCTCTTATTTTTCTTTCTCCCTTCCTACTGGCCGGAATGCAGATACGACAGAGCGGTGATGCTGGACAATGAAATGGAAGCATGCGTAAAAAATAGCAGAACTACAAGAGAGAAGGAGCCTGGGTTCCTGGTGGGGCCACCTAACCATCCCTGGATTGCATACCCAGAAATTTTGTTTATGAGAGAGGAAGAAATATGTCTTCTTCACTTAGGCTACTGCCATATTGAGTTTTCTGTCACTTACAGCTGAATCTCAGACCTCATCCTTACTGATTCAAGGAGTAATTTCTGGTACAGTTATGGCTGAGTTTTATTTCCTTCTTTATAGTGTTCTGTATTTCCCAAGATTTCTACAATGAATATATATTATTTTATTTTTATAATTGAGAAAGAGTGTTTGTTTTTAAGGCAGAAGAAGAGAGGACTGAGAACAAGGCCCACACTGAGGCAGAAAGTCGCACTGATGCCCTTTGTAGTGCCAGAGGACCTCCGTCTTCAATTTCTTTTCTTCCATCCCACAATGACTTGTCCTGAGTGGCTATTTCTCTCTGCTGTGCAAGTCTCCTCATCTCCTGTTCCTGTCAGAGTTCGGGGGAAACAGAAACCATTTTAGGAACCTCAAGTAGAAAGGAATTTAATCCAGGGAATTGAGTGCTACAGAATCATTGAAAGAGCTGAAATATGAGAAGATCCCTTTAGATGGGAAGTTCATGTCCCTGCTAGGTTTTGAGGTTATAACCCTGTAGCTCTGAACCAGAGGTCAGGAAATCACTGTCAGCACTGAGAGGTCAAGGAACCGCTGGTAGTTTCAGTTACTCCACATCTGTGAAGCTGGTCACGAGACAGGGGGATGAGAAGTCTGTCCACAGCAAAAACTCATTTCTGCCAGAACTTGCCACTGCTGCAGAAATAAAAATGACCTCCTACATTTCCCCTTCCAAATCTCACAGGAGGCATCTTAAATCTTGGCAGCAACCTGAGAAATGTCGCTGTTAGCCTTCCAGCCCCAGCAATACAGGGAGTTTGCAACAGGAGATGGATACGAATACTGAGTGCCAACAGAGCATGCCTAGTCCATCCCTTGTCGGTTCCCCTGGAGATGTCTGACGTTCTCAATAACTTTCTTAGATGGCTTCCTTGCTCATATATTTCTCTAATAGACAATTAAAAATACTGTCGTATGTTTATTACATGCCAACGCTGTGTTAGGCACTTCAGCATGAACAGAGTGATAGCTTGGTCCCTATTATCTGATGCCTCTTCCAAAGCATATGTTCAGTGTCTGTTGGATACTCAAAAACCATTGCTAGCTCCTCATTATCTACCAAATAGAGTCCAAGTGCCTTCATTTAAATCTAATAGACTCTCTAGAATCTGACCTCTACTCTTGTTTTCAACCCTATCTATCATTTTTCTACTTAATGAGCTCTGATGGACCAGAAAAACTGGATTGCCTTCTATTCTCAATACATATGCCTCTCTTTTCTGCCACCAACACTTCAGCTACACTGTTTTTCCTCCCTGGAATGTTTTCTTCCCATCGCTCTATGTCAAAGTGCTGCTAATTTCTTAGCGTCCAGTTCAAATGTCACCTCCTCTAGGAAGCCATTCTTGATGCCGTACAGCTGGATCTCCTTCTAATCAAAATCCCTGGAACTTGACCTGTATTCCTGCCATGACATTTAAAACAATCTACCTTGTATTACGGCTTTTTGTATAAACATCATTTCTTCTCTAGTAGACTATGGGCCATCAAGGAACAAGGATTATTTCTTATTTATTTTTGATCTGCCACCATGCCAGAATGTTTATTGAGTGAATAAATGTATACCTGGAAGGCAGTTACTACTCTCAAGATTTTATGATCCAGTAGTCAGATTTTTAAGTACCTTCACTCTCTGCTTTGTAGCATATGAAATCTGAAGTTCTTTCCCCAGCTAAGTGACATCCCTGACATCCGATCACTTAATTCTTTAACTTCCAGTGATAATAAATAAGCTTTTTCATTCTCCCCACATGGCTTTTCATCTTTCATTTCCTGTTACTCTTGCAACTTAGTGTGTAATTTATATGTCTTTTTCCATTTGTTCCTAGACCCCAAATAAGATGGGAATGCCTCTTTAATGTCTATGGCAATTAAAAAAAAACGATTAGCAGATGGTGTTTCTGTGCTTCTAATCTAAACCCACAATTAATGCAAAAGATGCAGCTTGATTATACACGATAAAGAGTATATTTCACGGGTATATTTTAAAATTCCATATCAGGTAACTCTCTTCAACTTTTTAAATTTATGGAACACTTCCAATTGTAAAGCAAGTCATAGACCCTAATCTTTTCTATCAAGCAAAGTCCTTAAACATGGAATTAGACACAAAAGCATTACAGTTAAGTTTTTCTGCCCAATGTAAAATTTACCCTATATTAAAATAGCAGCGTTTATAAATGTTCTGGTTTCCTTTCTCAGATCATGTTATATGTGCCCCTCCTTATACCTAGTTGAGAGTTTTTTCAAGGAAAAGGACATGTTCCTTCTCTTAAGCCTTAATCGTCTAGTGTCTAGCCCATTGTACTTAGTATTCCAGTCTTTAAGCAGGAAGAATTCAAATAATGCTTATTGCAAGTAATTACTACTAAAAATAGCATAAAGTTGCTATTGATTTCTTTGTGCTACGTTGATCGTCCAAATATTACCTAAGCAACTGCCACCCACTGTTCAATAAAAAAATACTTCTTCTAGATATTTCTAAGAACACACCTAAGTCTATTATATGAGACATAACATGGTCTGGGGCTACAAAATGAGTAGGCTCATAACCAGCAATAGAGCTGCATAAATCTGGGCTGTACATGCTATCATCGAGACAGAGACACAGTGCCAGGGGAATATAGCGGAAAGAAAGGCTACGTCTTGTGGGGCTCATCTCCACCAGCCACTGAACATTCATCCATCAGGCATACGTCTTGCTTATGCTTCTGACTTTGTATAAGGAGCACTTAACCCTCCTCTCTCACTAGTCGGTTGTTAAAGCACCTATATCTGCTCTTATCAGCAGTGCAGGCTTTTATGTTCCAGGTAGGTTTGCGCTGGAGATTACAGCTTGTAGTTCCCTGTGGTCTCATTCTTATTCAAAGTCCAGTTGTGGGAAATACTATTTACAAAGGAGTGGTTCAAGGGCATTGATGTCCATACATTACCCTGGATAGGCTAACTGTTACCCTAGGATTAAATGAGATCATAACAGGGCTGTGAACTTGAGTTTTGATTCCTTGTAGACCACCCTTTTCCAAATGTGTGCCTTAGCCTAAGCCGTCAGCCTGTGGGGACAGTCCCATGGAACACGATGGTGCTTGCTGCTGTGTTTACAGCAGGCATTGATGTTTTGGGTACAGTCTAAGGAATCACACAGTGACTCCTTTTGAGGATACCCAGAAGTGAAGTTCCTCAAGATCAGGAAAAACAGTTCATATTGTGTAGAGAAGACACTAACCCAAAGCCATTCCCAAGGCTCTCGCCTGCCCTGCTGTCCCTGTAAAGGCCAAGGCAGATGCTCGCTTTCCCAGCCTTGTAGTGAGGAGGGATTCATATGATCCAGTTGTGGCTATCAAACATAGAAAGAAGTCTACAAAGAAGCCTCTTGGATGGCAGTTACTTTCCTGCTGAAAAATACATGTGGGAGGAGAGCTCTTAGACTATCCTTTACCTCTTCTCCCTACCTTGGTCATGGATGTGATGTCTGGGGTTGCAGCAGCTCACTTGAGGCAATGAAGCAATAAGAATGGTAAAAAAATCAACACCCTAAACATAGTAGAGAAGACAGATAGAAAAGGCCCGAGTCTCTGTTAACATGACCGAACAACTGCCCACCTCTGGATTTCTTATTAAGTGAGAGAAAATCCACAGATTCATGTAAAGCATTATTAGTTGTGCATTCTGTTACTTGAAGCCTAATATACCCTAACCAATATCCAACAACCATATTAGTTTTTGTTTTATAGATTGTTATAAGTCTTGTAGTTAAGCCTGTCTCTGTCTTAGGTTTGTCACAAAATTGTCATTTTTGTGTACCACAAAACTGTATACTCTGCTAATTTTTGCCTCTGGATTTTGGATATTTTTTTTAAACTAGGTTTTTATTTCACCCTGATTCCTCCAAGTACTTATTTTATTATTTGTATTATATGCACTTTACAAGTCAAAATTTTTTCTAGAATTCAGCAAGGTATAAGAAATATATAAACAAACCAAAAGTTTCAATTCTGCTAGAAGACTAAGCAAGTCATTGTTTGAATAAAGATTTCACAGAGGGACAAAATCTGTGCCTCACTCTTTAGTTAAATTCAGTAATTACAATCATTCCTAAGGTTATAACTGAAGTGAATCAGTAAGTAAATAGTGGCCTATTAAAAATTATATTTCTATTAAATTCAGAACTCTAAGATCTTAAACCAGAGGGAACACAGACCTCAGGAGATCTATAAACCTCCTGACATAAGCACAGTTTTGTTTGTACACAAAAATGTGTATTTTTGTGGGTAAAAGCTTGAGGCTTTCATTAAATATGCAAAGTGTGTTATTCCAAAAAACATTAAGAGGGTGAGTATAGCTCAGTGGTAGAGCACATGCTTAGCATGCATGAGGTTCTGGGTTCAATCCCCAGTACTTCCACTAAATTTGAAAAAAAAAAAAAAAGGAAAAAGGTTAAGAACTTCTGGGCTAAGTTACATTTACCCTTTTTTAGTCTCCCTCCCCCTGAATCACCATTGTAGTTCATTTGGGTTTTTGCATTTCTGTCAAGACCCTAAACTTCTGTCACATTGTTGATGCCTGCTTCATCCTGGGGGTACACACTCCATAAATGTTAGTTGACTTTCATTGATATTTAATTATTTACACTGCATTTGGTGTCAGGGATGGCAGTCTCTTGTTGATCATTCTGGAGGCTCTGAATCCATCGGCTGCATCCCAGTGGGCTTGGTGGGTTGTAGACACACAAATCAGAGTAGCGTGAGGGAGGAGAAAAATCATTCCCTTCTAGGATAATGCATTTTTCATGAGAAACAGGTCATTACAGAACCAGTGCCTGGTGCTGGCTCTCATTCTACTCCTTCATCCTTCCTCTCTTGTCAAATTATTTTGCCTCCTTCGTCTTCTCTCCGTGTTTCCCCTCTGCTTTATTACTCTGTATTTGATTATTTTACCATCTCCTTCTTTTTAATATATTTAAATGATTTCTACATGATATGTACCTTTGAACTATTTTCTTGCCTGACTTTTGTTCCTTTTCCATCACGCAGCATCTGTCTCTTCGTTTGCTGTTGTGCATGATACCCCCATTCTAGCTGATACACTGGGCAGATTTTCCCCAACTTATCATTTCAGTTCCCAATGCATACAAAAACAATGCTCATAACCTGTTTTTCCAAAATACTTTGATTTTCCCAAAATATTTAACTTTACTGCCCATTGTTATATTTTTCTATTCTCATTTACGTCTGTGAATATAGACTCAATAATTGTGCCAATTTTCTATTTTGTCATGCAAATTCTGTGGCATTTTCATCCCAAATGATGGACTTGACGTGATCAATCCATCACATTTCCTAGAGCAACTTTCTCTTCTCTGTTAAAATTGGGAGTGGGTTGAAGTGAGCCAGAGATTTTTTAAGAAGATTTCTGTCATGAAAGGAGTGACTACTGTGAGGGGAAAAATATCTCAGTGAAAACTTCTTTCATGCTTCTGTTGACAGTTCTTTTTCTTTTTTTTTTAAGCAACTGAGTAAGTTGTAATTTTTACCAAAATTTAATTATATGCAGAGAGTAAACATCTGGAAATCATTCTGCATAATCAGTGTGAACTTATATGGTAAATCCGAGACTTATGTGCCAGAGTTTAGAGATTACAATCTTAATGATCTGTACATTATTCATAAAAGCCTTTGTTTTAAATCTGTCTTCAAGGAATAATTAGAATTCAAGGCATTTATGAAACAGGAAACTCGCCACTTTACTTCTTACTTTATGTATCTCTCCCTCAGGACAGTGGGGTTGTTGGAAGAAGGAGTTAAGTACTGGTTTGTTTTTGGTGTGTATGCTTTTTTCTTGAACTCATTTATTTGTGAAATTTAAGAAGCAGTAAGGATTCTAAGTCAGGCAAGTAAACTGGAAAACAATGAAACTTGAAAACTACCCAGGCGTGAAATCCCCTTGAACTAAGGAATGCTTCCAACATTAAGTCCTCCATAAGCATGAACTATACATGATAACATTCCAAAATTAGTTTTTTGAAGGACGGTTCATAATAGGAAACCTGATCATCTAAAATTAACCCAAACTATCTTCTTACTAACCTAAAATAATAGCCTACATCCCTCCCCAATATGACCTAAAAATAATAGATTGCATCTCACCCCCAAGGTAACTTGGCTTGAGCCCAAGAATTAATACATACATGACACTCAGAATTGCATCCAGAAAAAGACGTGGCGTTCTCTTTCTTGCGAGCTGTCGCAGTGCGGTAAGCCTCCACGGCTCTGTAATCCTGAGTACTGTGCATCGTCTGCACTGCGTTCCAGTGTGAAATGCAGAGAAGCAACACTCTTTGCCGGGAATCAGACTCTCAAGAGGCTGCAGTTTCAGAAGGTGTGTCTCCACACCTTCTGAGTCCTCATTCTAAAAGGGATTGTGTGTCTTCATTCTGAGAGCCGATAACCCAAGGAATTTAAAAGGCTGAGACAGTAAAGAAAAGCTAACACAAGGAAAATGCTTGCTTTTATTTTTTCATTTTGCACAAGAGAGTCATATGGATATAGGCCAGAAGATGCTAGAAGAATTGTAAGAATTCAAATGGTAAAAAGTGGGGAGAAGCAAGGAAGAGGTGAAGGTGTAGAAAATAATGGGAAAGAGAAAAAAGGTGACAAAGGAGGAGAAACAGATAGCAAGGCTGCATTCTGACTTTTGGGGGCCTTGGAAACTTTTGCCTCTGCAGGCTTCTTTCTCCGTTAAAAAGAAAATTTTGTTTTAATTAGATTTTACTAGAGCATTGGAATAAAGATGAATATATTTATATTGTGTCTTAAAATATTTTCTTTAACCTTTCAAAGTTCATTTTTATCCTCTGACTTTAAAAGAAATAAAAACTTTCTGTGTGTTCCTGAAATTATTATGGGCCCAAGGTGCCTTTCCCCTGTGCTTCATGGAAAAGTGTGCCCTACAGAGAGGGTGAGGGAGAGGGAGTTAGGAAGCACTCTGCTCAGAAGTGAGGGGAAGAGTTTAACTTAGCAATATAATAATTAAACAAATACATATGTTTGTGCATCACCATAGTCTAGATCTAAATTATGTGTTAAATTATTCCTAATCATGCCAGCCAGCCTTTACTGAACAGTTACCATGTGCTAAGCATGTCAGATGCTTTATCTCACTCATTTCACACAACAACTTGAAAAGTTAAGCAGATGAAGATGTATCTTGAAGCTTTAGGGCCTCTCATCTACTCTGCTTCCTTTCAACTCTGTACCCAGTTTTTAAGAGGGCAGCTCAAAACTGTATATGCTTCAAGCTCTACAAAGCCTGAACCTGTTCATATAGGTGTGTAGAGTGACTGTATTCCCCCAATTCACCATTCAGCTCATTGAAACACAGAAAGGCTAAGTGATTTGTAGACTGTTCTGAGCCACAGGGCTACTTTCTGGCAGACAGACTTGGGACATTGAGTTTGACTAAAAAAAATCTTGAGTCACAGGTTAGAATCAGAATTGGATGCAACCGTAATTGTAAAGTGCCCAGAACGCCATTCTCAGCCAGCTTCTCCCGGGTAATCTCTTCTAACATCCCCAGCTTTAGCTGTCAGTCAGTGGCTGGTGACCACCAAGTGTTTCAGTTAGGGTGCTTGTAACTGCCATTAGCAAGATTCTCATAAAAGATATGAAAGTGCTCACATGAGGGGCCATCCAGAAGTAGAATAAGCTTCCAAGGTGGCTGATACACAGATTCAACAATGTTGTCCAGGAAATGAGTTCTCTCTCTCTACTCTGCATTCGTCAGTGTTGGCCTCATCCTGCGGCTTGGTACCTTTGTGGCTGCAGGAAAGCTGTCAGGAGCACCAGGGCTGTAGGGTTCCTCATCCACATCCACTGGGAGAGAAAGCCTGGTTTCCTGTGCCTTTCCCAGAAGCCTCCTGCAAACATCTCCTTGGTTCTCACTGATGGGAATTAGATCATATGCCTATTGCTGAGCCAATTTCTGGCAAGTAGGATCATTTTGGGATCAACACTTTTAGATCAACCAGCTCTACCTTTGAGATGAGGTCAATTTCCTAAATCATTTTAAGAAAGGAGTGGAATGGGGGCTGGGGAGTTAACAACAATGTCTGCAATATCAGCTCCAGACCTAGTCTGATAAACGCCCAGTGAGCCTCTCCCTGTCTTACTGTCCACAGTCACATTTGGTGCAACATGTCCAAAATTGAGCCATGGTCTGCCTCTAGAAATTGCTCTTCTTCCCATGTGCCTTATTTGGAAAAATACAAAACCAGAACTCAGAAAATAATTTTCAACTTATTTTACTTCTTCACCACCACCACCATTATTCAGTCAATTATCAAAGCTACCCCCCTCGCCCAGTATCCTTGGCATCACCCTATTTCATCCTCTCATTGCTCCTTACTTGAACGATTGTAACACCCTCCTATATCACCTTCTTTGAGCCACATCCCCACTGCTACCAGAAGTATGTTTCCAGATGGAGTAGTAAGGGAAGGAACGATCATGTCACTACTTTAAATAACTTCCTTTAGCAGCTCTCCATTGGCTTCTGGATAGGATTCACTTATTTATTTACTCAGCATATAGTTACTTGGGATCTCCAACTGTCAGAATCTGGGCTCAGATTTTATGTATCAAAGGATGAATAAAATAGATGTGGTCCCTGCCTTCATTGGAGTTCATGGTCTAGGGGACTCTGGAGGGTGTGGATAGGAGGCGCCTGGAGGGAGGTCCTGATCCACAGAGCAGAGCTGTTGGCCAGTTTTTTATAGGAAATCAGAACTTTGAACTTGGGTAGGAGAGAGCTTTGAAAAGAACAAATAGTGAACAGTGCTCCCCATGTCCCCAGAATTTTTTGAACCTTATTAAATGGCTTATTGTACTATCTGCATAACTGTTTGATTATGTCCCCCATCTTTCCCTTTTGACTATTGTCTTGTTCAACTTTATATCCCCAGAGTGTAAACTTTCTGTGCACCTTATTTTTCCATTTCATCTCTTTGTTTATTTATACTTTGCCTGGGCTCCCCCCACCATAGAAATATTTTGGGCTGCCTGATCCACAGTAGGAATGCAAAAACTACTCAACAATTTACCAGGAAAAATTCTGACACCCAGAAAGTTTAAGCCTGTTGATCAAGGTCAACCACCTAAATTTCCTTTGAAAACTTTCTTCTGAAAATTGGACAAGTTATCACAAAAGTTGAGTTCCGATCACAGGAAGTGTCTAAAGACAGGCTGGATGTTGTGGGTCATTGGTTATCCGTAGGTTCTTGTGGCCTTTTCTAAGCTGTGAATCTACAAAGCACAGTACAAGTTAGGGGTCATTTTTATTTAATTGGTGTCTATAACTTTTCACAGGACATTCTACCTCTAAATTATAATAAAAGTAATTGTGAAAATGTGTTGGGTTTCTTTTTTTTTTTTTTTTTTTTGGACTGTGCAACCAAATTTTTTGGAATACATTTTATATGAAGCAGGGTAAAATCATTCTTTAAAAAAAAAAACCCAACTTTGAAGACATTTTGACAGAATTTACCTCTCCTGAAAACCTTTTGGTCTAATTTATAACATCTAGCTGAATAAATTGCATACATTCTACTTTATCTGTTACTTAAAGAGTTATTTGTAAATTCTACAATGAGCATTTTCTTACCTCTCTAGAAATGCCAGAAGTAATTCTAAGCTCATAAGATATGTTAATATTTTTCTAAAATCACCTAGTCAAGTGCCTCCTTTATAGGCATTTTCTGCTTTGTGGAAATGAGCTACAAAGACCTGGCAATTCAACTCTCAATTATAAACAAAGCCTACTTGTTTTAAAACTTTGTCAGGACAGAATTGTATCCACAAATCTCTTTTCAAATTGTGCCTAGTAATTTGCTTTGTGTTTGTGGAAAGACACAGCTTGTTAACAGTAGGGCTCAAATACTAAACTTAGAAAGACAGTCCAAGAGGAAGAATCCAAGGTAAACAGAAACTTCCAAAAGCTGTAAATAACAAAAGACACACAGATGATGTGTGTTTCATTGAGTTGCCACATCACAGGCTGGTAGTAAATGAGTGCAACATGGCTCAAGGTTTATGTGTACAGCTTCTCCTTTTACCTAATGCAGGGTGGGCACACTTATCACACTCCAGTCCTTGCCTTCAGCTAAGAAAAGTAAACAGTGTCATGACATCATTCACAGCCAATCAAAGCAGAGCCACAACTACAAAGGAAGTGTTGGGAGAATCCTTTTACAACTGAGAATCAGGGTAAGCAGGCAATATGTTTGATAATCTGTCCGAACAAATCCCTGGGGTTTCTGAGCTGTATTTATAAAATAGCATTTGTTGGTGGCTCAAAAACTGTCAAGAGAGGCCAGCAATATATCACATTCCGCAAGAGGAGTGATTGTGGTGATGGACCCAAGGTGACCAGGAACAACCTTTGTTCACCTGTTCCATCACATGGCTCTATAATAAATATTAGTCATCCAGTGTACACATAGGATGTGGTGAGGCTCCCTCAGAGGGTAAAACCCTCTTCCAGAGGTCAGAGTACACTCCCTGTTCCAAGCAGATCTCTAATCAGATTTACCATCTTTACCTTGGAAGACCACAGCTTTCCCATTAAATAGAAGCTGTCACAGAGCAGTAGCATTGCAGCCTGTATATTATAGTCGCTTTCAAGTTCTCTTTTTTCCTTCTGAGTCCCAAACAGTTCATGGTTCCCTGGTTTTGATTAAACCAGATTGCATTTTAAAGTTTTGCTTCTCTCCCGTATCTAGCCTCCCCTAAGTTAATGTAAAATGTTCCGAATGATGTCACCTTGCGGCTTCACTGACTAGAGATACTGCCAAATCAGAAGGCGCAGCTGTTATACTTGGAGGCCCAGGCCCATTTTGTCAGACTCTGTCTCTTCCATTCTCCACAAGAACACAGTTCTCTCAATGCAGGGTTGGAGATCCTTTACCAAACTTGAGCAGCAGTTTAAAAAAAAAAAAAAAAAGCATGCTATGTTATCATCAACAACACAAAATATTGTATTATTTCTTTGACTGATTTTTACTTAAAAATATAAATATGCTGTGGTTTTGACTTTTTCCCTGTAATAGAATAGACCATTTTCTTAAAAATTCTCAATATATAGGACTCTATCTCTTCCTATTCAAGAAAGTAATGAGGAGAGAGTTAGAACTGATAGAAAGAATGGGCACTTGCTATATACTTGGGATTGATGGAGGGAAAAAAACGTAACACATTATATACACAGAGCAAAGCCTCTGAGCAGCTTTACTTACTAGCAATACACCCATTTTATAGATACTGCCTCATAAAGGACTATGTCTGAGCCAACTAAGATCCCTTCATTAAGAATGTTGCCTTTCTAAGAAGGACTGTACAGATTTCAGAAAGGCCAGGACCCTATCTGAGTAGCCTGCTGACTGAAACAAAACTTTCTCTTAGTCTTCATTCCATCCTTCACGCCAACCAAACACTTCACACTTACTCCAATCCTCCTAGTTGGAGCAAAATATTAATGATTAGAAACCAATGAGTATCTAGATTCTCTTGGTATGTTTTAAATTCCTCCACCTTGAATAAACAGCTCTCTCAGTGACACTGGCATTTAGTAAAATCTACAGCTGGTTCCACACAGAAGGAGCTTGAAAGTCACCACCCTGTCCTAACAACAAGTAAAAAGCTGAACAGACTGAAAATACAACTTTTCTTGGATCCGTAAGAGAAGAGAGGACACAGAGCAGACCACTGCCCCCAGGACTGAAGAGAAGAAAACACAGGGAGTCGCTGCTTACCAGAGCAGAGACTTGGGAGTGGAAACCACCTGTGGGAACCAATGTCTAAGTAGGAAAACCTGATCTGTAATTGATGAATCGCCAGAGGCTCAGTGAGGAAAAGTCTGAGAGTTAAAAATTCCAGGCATGCCCAGACGGGGACTCCCACAATATTGTGAGATTTACCTCCAGAAGCTTGTCTAGGTTCCCACGGTAAATACTGGAGAAAAATCCCCTTGTGCTTCCTGAAGGAAAAAGGGAAAAGAACCCATTGTGAAATATGCCAGAGCATTCTGTTCTTAACAAGGCCTGCCCGCAGGGGGATTATTTAACCAGAATCTACCTGCTAGGGTACTATCAGAGCCTAACTGACATGGGGAAGAGAAATACCAGACTCCAGTCTACTCTAACCATCCTCTCCCACCTAAGAGGGGAGAAAAACACCAGAGAAACACTTATGAAGTTCATAGTCCAGAAGCATAGGCTCAACAAAAGACTTGAGACCCAATCATAGGATGAGAGAACACTTCCTCTTTCCCCACACCTCACTGCCGTGTTACTAAAGGCCTATTTACAGCAGTTCCTTTTATCCAGTATGTCATGTCCAGCTGTCAATAAAAACATACAAAGCATAAAAAGTTAGAACGAGCATCAGAACCAGAAGGGGCAAGAATGTTGGAATTATCAGACAAGGAATTTAAAACAACTACGATTAATATGCTAAGGGAGCTAACGGATATATTAGAACAGGTGGGCAATATAAGCCGAGAGATGTGAATCCTAAAAAAAGAACCAAAAGGAAATGTTGGAGATCAAGAATATTGCAACAGAAATAAAGAATGCCTTTGATGGGCTTATTAGTAGACTGAACAAGGCTGAGGAAAAAATCTCTGAACTTGAGGATATCTCAGTAGAAATCTCCAAAACTAAAAAGCAAAGAGAACAAAGACTGAAAGAAACAGAACACAGTGTCCAAGGTCTGTGAGACAACAGTACATAAAAAAGGATATAACACATGCATAATGGGAATACCAGAAGGAGAGAGAAAGGAACAAGTGAAATATTTGAAATAATAATTTCAAATTACTTAAATTTGTGAATGGTATTCAAAATTGAGAATTCAATAACTGAGAATTTCACCAAATTAATGTCAACACAAACCACAGATCCAAGAAGCTCAGAGAACACGGAGCAGGATTAATCCAAAAACAAAACAAAACAAAACAATGTGTAGGCATATCATCTTCAAAGTACAGAAAATCAAACATAAAGAAAAAAATTTTTGAAAGAAGCCAGAGGGAAAAACCTTTCCTGGAGAGAAGCAAAGATAAGAATTACATGCAACCTCTTCAGAAACTGTGCAAGCAAAAGAGTAGATACCAACCTAGAATTCTGTACCCTATGAAATTATCCTTTAAAAGTGAAGGAGAAATAAGGACTTTCTCAGGCAAAAATTAAGAAAATGTATTGCTGGTAGACCTGCCTTATAAGAAATGTTGAAAGAATTTTTTAGAGAGAAGAAAAATAGTATAGGTCAGAAACTCAGTTCTACATAAAGAAAGGAAGAGCATCAAAGAAGGAATGAGTGAAGGTAAAATAAAATCTTTTTCTTATTTTTAATTGAGCTAACATTTAACAGTTTGCTCAAAATAACAACAGCAATGATGGAATTTCTGGGTCATATGGTAGTTCTATTTTCCTTTTTTGAGGAACAGCCATACTGTTTTTCCAGAATGGCTACATCAATTTATATTCCCACCAACAGTATACAAGGGTTCCCTTTATCCACATCCTCACCAACATTTTTTATTTGTGTTCTTTTTGATGATAGCCATTCTGAAGGATGTGAGGTGATATCTCATTGTGGTTTTGACTTGCATTTCCCTGATGATTAGTGATGTTGAACAACTTTTCATGTGCCTGTTGGCTATCTGCATTTCCTCTTTGGAAAAATATCTATTCAGTTCTTCTGTCCACTTTTTAATAGGGTTGTCTGTTTTTTGATCTTGAGTTGTATGAGCTATTTATATATGTTGGATATAAATCCCTTATCAGTCATATCATTTGCAAATATTTTCTCCCAGTCCATAGGTTGTCTTTTCATTCTGTCAATGGTTTCCTTTGCTGTGCAAAAGCTTCTGAGTTTAATTAGGTCCTATTTGTTTATTTTTGCTTTTATTTCCTTTACTTTACCATATAACCCAGCAATTCCACTTCTAGATATATATCCAAAAAAAACCCCAAAACACTAATTCGAAAAGATACATGCACCGCAATAGTCATAGCAGCATTATTTACAATTGCCAAGATATAGAAGCAACCTAAATGTTCCTCAACAGATGAATGGATAAAGAAGTTGTGGCATGTATATATATATATATATATATACACACACACACACATTAAAAAAAAAAGTTTTGCCATTTGCAGAAACATGGAACTTGAAGGGCATTATGTTAAGTGAAATAAGTCAGACAGAGAAAGACAAATACCATATGATATCACTTGTATGTGAAACCTAAAAAATACAACAAACTAGTGAATATAACAACAAAAAAGAAGCAGAGTCACAGATATAGAGAACAAACTAGTGGTTACCAGTTGGAGGGGGAGGGGCAATATAGAGGTGGAGAGTGGGAGGTACAAACTACTGGATGTAAAATTGGCTCAAGAATTTATTGTACAACATTGGGAATATAGCCAATATTTTGTAGTAACTGTAAATGTTAAGTAACCTTTAAAAATAGTATAAAAAAGAAAAAAATTTAATTAAAAAAGAAAAAATAGTAGCAACATGTATTTGATTATGTATGCATATGTATATCTCAGGTATATATATGTATATATATATACACACTTATGTATGCTTATACATAAATGAAATGAATGACAGCAATGATACAAGGGATGGGGGGAGGAAATAGTATTATTTTGTTATTATAAAGTACTCACCCTACCCATGAAGTGGTAAAGTGTTTCCTGAAAGTAGACTTAGATTAGTTGTAAATGTATATTGCAACTCTAGGGCAATCAGGGAAAGAAAGGGGAAGAATAAGAAGAAAAAGGGAAATAAGAAGTATAACTGATATGCTAAGAAAGGAAAGAAAATGAAATCATATAAAATGCTCAATAAAACCATAAAAGGCAGAAAAAAGAGGAAGGCAAAAATAAGAACAAAGAACAAGGACAACAAATAGAAAACATAGTAACTAATGTAGATATTAATCCAACTTTATCAAAAATAATTTTGAATGTTAATGGTCTAAATGCACCAATTAAGAGACAGAGATTGTCAGAGTGAATCCAAAAACAAGACCCAACTATATGTTATCTACAAGAAACCCACTTTAAATGTAAAGATACATACAGATTAAAAGTAAAGGGAAAGTTACAAATATATCATGCTAACAATAATCAATAGAAAGCAATAATAGCTATAGTAACTCCAGACAGAGCAAGCATCAAAGCAAGGAAAGTTATCAGGAATAAAGAGGGGCATTGCATAATGATAGGGGCCAAGTCTCCAAAAAGACATAACAATCCTTGATGTATATTCACATAACAGAGCGTCAAACTTCATGAGGCAAAAACTGATAGAACTAGGGGAGGGTATAGCTCAGTGGTGGAACGAGTGCTTAGCATGCACGAGGTCCTGGGTTCAATCCCTAGTCACTCCATTAAAAAAAATAACCTAATTACCTGCCCCCAAAACAAACAAAAAATGTAATAAAAAACTGAAAAAGAAAAACTAACAGAACTGCAAGGAGAAATAGATGGATCCACTATCATAGATGGAGATTCAACACCTCTCTAGAAGAAACTGACAGACCTAACGGACAGAAAACTAGTAAGGATATAATTGAACTCAACACCGTCAACCAACTGGGTATATTGACTGTTTTATCCAAAAACAGCAAAATACACATTCTTCTCAAGCTCACATGGAACATTCACCAAGACAGAGCACATTCATAAAACACATTTAAAGGAATGGAAGTCATACACTGTCTGCTCTTGGACCACAATGTAATTAAACTAGAAACCAATAACAGAAAGACAACTGGAAAATCGCAAAATACAAGTAGATTAAACAGCACAGTTCTAAATAACACATGGGTCAAAGAAGAAATCTCAAGCAAGATTTCCACCTACCACACACCTAAAATCCAGGCTTGTTCTTAGCCAGAAGTCATTTACAAGGTTAAGCAGTTCAAAGACCTCTGAGGCCCATCTATGGATGATTCCATTTTACTTGTACCTTGATCCTCAAGCTAGCCATCACCGTTTCCTATAACTTTGCTTGCCTACTTCCCTCTAATCTCTGGGAAACTCTTCCTACTTTGATGACCTCTTTCTGTTCTCTATAAGGTGAACATCATGTATCAGATCTTCAACCACATACGCTATCATAGTCAGGACTAGCACCAGGATGCTAGGACTCCCAGACCTCAGTATCAACCCACTATATTCTCCACCTTCATAACAGCTACTCTGAGGCCACTTGCCCTTTGACTTTATTCTGATCATGTGTCCAGAGTTATCAGGGGGAAAGTGAAGGCACCTTCTGTCAATCTCAAGCCCTATGGTCCTCAGTGAAAAGGATTCCTGGGACAGCTCATCCTGGAGAGCCTCCACTCTTTTCCATTCTTAGTCTCAATCCAAGAGATTTTATCTGAACACCAAAGAATAATATCAACAGCCCTTCTCTGTTTCAGTCAGTTCAAGTCAGTTATTTAGTAATTTTTGCACTTCCTGATATTTTAAAGGACTTTTGAAAGAGAGTTCTAAAATTTCTTTTGACCTTGTTTTATTGTTTTGGAACAACTTCAGAGAAGACTCCAAGTTGGGGGTGGGAGAAGATAGCTATAGGCATAATATGTTTTGTATTTAGAGTTTCTTCATATCAGATAAGATTATTTTATAGAAGATTCCTTTTTCTTATCTTTATTTTTTAAACTACATTTTGCTTGCTGAGATGTGGCCAATGGAATTAATTGAGCCCCAAACTTCTTTCTTGGAGGCAGAAAATGCACTTCTTAGAGGTGACATCGCTGAAAAACAGCTATTTGTGGAAATACCTAAGTCTCTCAGAGGGAATTTTTCTCTTATTCAGAAGGATCAACCACAGAGTAGGCGGTCCATGCTCTGGTGAGCTCCAGGTCTTGTCTTTGGCAAAACTGAGTAACTGGTAAAATTGGACTTTACTGCTGGCTTCTGCACACCCACACCGGCCCAAGCAGGCATACACCAAACACCTTGCACCCTAGTCCGGCCAATGTCCAGAAACCCCCCCACCTCCTTTCTCTCTTCTCTGTAAAAATGTCCTCTCAGGAGGCCTACCTACTGGAAATAGAGAAAATAGTGTCAAATTACAGAATGTTGAAAGTCATTTTAGGTTACAGTTTTTAAAATATTAAAAGTTATCTAGTAGAATTCTTTTCAGAATTAATTTTTAATATTTTAGCTGTAAAACTTTCTTCAAAAGAAATGTTGAAAGAAAAAGGCAAGATATAATATATATTATCAATGTATAAAAAAGAAAAGCAATATATAAAAGAAAAACTCAATATATAAATAAGATAATCAAGAGCTGCTCTGGTTAGAGCCCTTTCCTTTCCCAGAGGGGGAACCTGAAAGTCCCCAGACTTAGAAAACTACCAATCTAATCCAGTCCCTTCAATTCACAGACGACAATCTTGAGCCCAAAATTGAACCAAATTGTCCAACATTGCCCAATGAAATGATGACAAAGGTCAAATGGTCCTCAAGGGCATGACCTTACTATCACCAAGCCTGACCCAGACCCTGCAATAAATGTTAATTATCTGAATTCAACAATTTATGTTATGGTATTAATGAATGGCCCCATCTTCATGCATTACTTCTCTTAAAGGTTGTTTACTTTCAGTTAAACAGGATTCCATTCCTTAGATCAAAGAAAGGAATATCTAAGAGCAAATATGTAGATGTCAGCAAAGGCTTTTTGGTACAGGAGAAAACTGAATGTAGACTAACAGAACCTCCAGAGAGGGCTATGCTATCTTTTGAAAATCATGTACAATTTTATAACTCTGTGTGTGTGTGTTGGGTGCAGGGACAAGAGGGAGAATCAAAAGCAGTACTTGTCGTTTTCATTAAAGTACCTAAAATAAGAAAACCTAAACCAAATCATATTGACTGGTCTAATGCGCCGAAGATAGAATGAGAAAGTGTTCAGAGTTGGTCCTACGGCTAATTCAGAGTAGGACTTACTTGTTAGCTACTTGTGATGTCATCACCCACGTGGTGCAATATCTACTGTTCTATGTCATAACCTGAGTAGAATGTTCTCTATTTTAAGATGAATATAAGTTTTATTTTAATTTAAAGTTTGCCTTGATATTACAGTATTATTGTACAAAAATGAGATTTTTCAGGCCCTCACAATGTATTTCTGTCTCCTATTTTATTTCTTTCTGCCCATAAATTGAGAAAGTTGGAAGGAATAAGTAGGGATTATCAATGTAAATGATGGCAGGTATTATACTGCAAACAAATGCATCAGTGGAAAATAAAAATTCAATTTCTTGGAGATCTAGGAAAATTGAGCCTTTGGGAAAAAACTACACTGCCCATACAATCAGCAGCCTCATTCATTACTCAGCTAGGCTGGCTAGACACTTTCCTTTCAGTACTCCTCACTTTTACATTGTTATTATTATTTGGAGGGTGGTTTATTACAACAGGAAGGAAAAAAGGAAACTCATGTCAATTATGGTTTCTCATTTCCTACAAGAAAAGTGATTCAGCTTCCCCAAGGTGTTAAAAATCCCAACACTCAACAGCAGCACTGTGTGACTGTCATCTTGATAAACACTTGAGTCAAAATCAGGCAAATTTAATTTAAAATGCTATAAAGTTGTTTACTATTCTCTAAGGCACAGGTGTTGGCAACACATGAAACTGAATAAGGAATTCACAAGGATGGTGAAAGATTTCTATTTTGAAGTTAGAACTTAAAAAAAAAAAAGTCCACTTTACATTCTATGTTCTGCCAAAACTATACTTGGGAAGAAAATGAAGAAGAAATTCCAAAATGTTTCCTCGTCCAATTCTATCATCATAGGACAAGCATCATTTTTTGCTGTGAATCAAATCATTGTCCTTGTCAGCCATTTTGATGGCTCCATCAAAAGGATATTATGTTCAACTGTTTGCTCACGTGACTGAAGATGGTGGGGAGGGAAAAAGTCTATAGTGGATCCTTGAACAATACGGGTTTGGACTGCACAGGTGCATTAATATCAGTAAATAATTTGAATATTTCAATAGTAAGTACTACAGTACTACATGATCCATGCTTGGTTGAATCCAGGGATTTAGACCATGGATACAGAGGGCCAACTGTGAAATTATACTGGATTTTCAACTACAGCCCTAACCCCTACCTTGTTCAAGGGTCAGCTGGACTTTGTTAACTACTAGAGATTATCATTAAGGCTTACAGTTTTCTTTAAATTAATTCAAAAGAGTAAAAATGATTAGAATGTCCATGGAAGGTGCTCCAACCATCAGAATTCTTGCTGAAAAATCAAAGAACAAAATCTGACTTTTGTTGCCAAATATCAGCTTCCAAATTAGGCCAAGGCATCTATAGGAAGACCTCAGCCTTTCTCTCAAAACGCTAGGTTGTCTACCTTGCTTTGTGAAGATCTGCATGTTTATCACATAGCTCTAGCCTTTGTTGAGTTCTAGATTTTTTGAGAAACATGATTGGCTACATTCAAGAATTGAAAGATTCAATTGCCCTATTTTTGGAATAGAGAGAAAGGGCTAAGAATAAGTCTTCAAAATACTTTAACAGTCAGTGTGGCATGGGTAAGTGAAGAACGGTACGGGCCACAAATAAGAGGTAACGGCTACACTGGACTCTATGTACTGAATACCAATTATTTCACCCTTCAAAAATAATGAGATCGAAATGTAGGTAAACATCGGAAGATGTCCAAGTTATAGCCAAGAGAGAAAAAGAAGTTGCATAACATTATATATAGCATGATTCCATTTGTAAATGTTTAGCGGAATCTAAAGGGACTTACAAAATCCTCCCGTAGGATCCTGACAAACATGTGCAGAACCTTGGGCAATAAGGTCACCTAAGAGTCTGATTCCTAAAATCTAGTCCTGATTTTACCACACTGTTTAACCCTTTCATGTCTCAGGTTTTGTAAAATCAAGGAGTTAGATTAGAAAATCATTATACCTATTTCCAGTTCTAGTTAGCTAAGAGTGTAAGAGTATTCTTCCTTAGTTTCCTTTTGTGAAATAAGGGATTAAAAATATCTTCCTCAAAGATTATTGTGAGGCTTTAAACAAGCATGTTTGTAAATGTACTTGGTAAACTTTTATATTATATTATATTATATTATATTATATTATATTATATTATATTATATTATATTATAACAATAATAAGCCATAGCTTTAAAAAGCCTGCACTCTAATTTATTAGTTGTTTGTACTAGTGCTTCCTAACTTCAGCTCAGTTGGGGATATTACCTACATATATTCTTCATCATAAAGCAAAGAACTTTAGGTTTAAGGTTATGTCAGGGACTGAACTATATCAAATGTCAGCCTCAGAGTGGAAGAAAAAAATCTATTGCAGCAAAGATGACAATTAACTTCTGAAAAGTGAATCTCATTTTCCCACTATGTCCTTAATGAAATCAGAATCATGTTTCCTAGAAAATATTTCAGTGGATTAGGTTGCAAACTCATTTTCCTGTTTGAAGAATTATAGAAGCTGGCTTAATCTTTGCAGGGTCCCTGTCAACTAAAATAGTCTACAGTTCTGATTCTATTTTAGGATTCAGTCCAGGAGGTACCTTCCCTCAAGCCGAGATGCCAGTGAATGGGACCCACTCAGATTTTCATAGTGTCTTAGGAATGTGTATCCTTTCTTGATGCCAATCCAATGAAGCTGAGTTTTTTCCAGATTTGTTTCTTACTAAACTGTGTGAGGAAAGAAACAAGATTGATAATGGATGTCAGTGAGAAAACGATTTAATATAAAGAACTTCCAAGCAACCAGAGCTGTCCAATATAGAAATAGCCTGCCACTGAGTCCCCAGTCAGGAGAGGGATCTCACTGTTTGTTTGGGGAAGACTCTCTACTTTGTGCAGAGCACTTGCACTAATATTTTAACTCCTCTGATGAACTGTTGTCTTGCTGAGGACATGGCTTTTGGCTTGTTTCTGGATTTCTGGACACATTGTAGATTTTCAATAAATACATCTTTAACAAATGAAGAAATAACACAGAGAGGAACTTTGTACTTAGCAAGAGGGGCATAGAGAAAGTTTAAGATCCCCTAATTGTGAAATTCTTGGAAGGGTTCATTGTCCCTTGGAAAAGTAAATTAAATAGTAAAAGTGCAATGTCATAATGTTTTGAAACTTTTCAGAACTCTTTGCTACCTCCAGGACGTTGTCCATTTTTTCTTGCAGTTGTCCGCTGAGACTGTTTACTTTCTTTATTAATTCAGGCCCCAACTTCATACTTGGACATTCTGGAACTAAGAAACCATTCTTTTCATTGCACAGTGTATTAATATTTTAAAGAGCTATACTGCCATATCACTTTTTATTGGTGTGAGCCATATATTGATTGCAAAAGATGCTTGATTCCAAAAAATTTAAAGTTCTACATAATGGCAAATAAATCACAAACTCAGTAAATTTTAAATTCTACAAAAATTTTTGCTTCAAATAAAATATCCTTGAATTTCATATTATTCTTGAGTCCATCCAGCACCCTGACTTGTTCATATCCGTGTTTTATGCTCTAAGTCTTAATTATTTAGGTGGTGGTAAAGCCAATTTAATGGGTTACAAACCAGAATTTTGGGGGAAAAAATGATTAGAGTGAAATAGAAAATATCAGAATGCATTATATTTAGTAAGGAAAAGTATTTTCATGAAACTTTTATTTTAGTAATTTAGATTTTTGTGTGTGTGTATACATGTGTTGTGATGTAAAGTGTACGTTACAATGGATCATGAACGAAAATAGTTTTGAAAACCACTGGTTTACAGGATGCTCCAGGACCTTTAAAATAACGTCCACAGTATGTCTTTGGTTTAAAAAGCCTACTCTCTATCCAATTTTTCTCCAGAGATTCTTTTTGATAGATAATCAGGCTTGTACACAGTAAAATTATTCAGTTCAAAATTTTTCATCAGCAGTAAGATGAAGCAGTTCTCAAAGTTCATAAACTTGAGAAAACTGAAATTAAAATAAGAAGTGTAGGATGTTACTTATTTTACACTGTCCACAGATGAACTGAAAGTCAAGTGCTTCGTGGCTCCAAGGGTCCGGATATTTACGACCTGCTTCTTTCTCTGGTGTCTGTACACAGGCATCCTTCTTTCCCTGGATTTATCTTTGTTGCCTTTTTTCTTTCCATCTTAATAGCCCACTATTAAGGCCTCCCTTTCTCTTTTTCTAAGGCACTTGCTAAATATAGGTGGCAAACTTTACAAGAGTTAAATATTTCTAAGAATCTTACTTTTAAAAGATTGTTAGAAAGGAGCCCTTTCATCTGCCCTCCTGACTTCTTTTTCCCTCCTATTTCCCTACTCTCCCCAAAACCACAAGAGAAGTGTTTAAAGCCACTCCTGTAAAGTGGTCTCTGTCTCCTCTAGAATGAAAAAAGATTCTATGTGTGGTGGCTGTGGGTGGAATAAGCCAAAATTAAAAAAAAAAAAAAAGGATATGTGAATGTATACACTTTTAAATTGCTTTTTTCTATTTTCTTTTAGAAGCTTAACATAGCTATAAATAAAATACAGTTCATAAGGAGAAGAAAGTTGATTCTTATAAATATTTTATTCTTTCAACAGAACTAAAATGTTGAATGCATTTCACTTGGTAATATATTCTCCATTTACTGGTCCTTTTCAAAAAAAGCTTTCCCCCCTCCTTTTCCATCTTATCAGTATGGTGCATAGAGAATATTTGACTTGAGGCTAAATCTATTTTCCCAATTTTTTTTGGAGTGTCTATTCTCTAAAGAAAGTATTATTAAAAGCAGACTTCTACAAAACGGACTTTAACAGTAATTATTTTCTTTGAATATGAGAAGGATATTTTGATTTCCCAAATGCACGTTAACTGAATTCTTGAACTGGATCCTTTTGTGGCTGACTTCTCTCTATTTTTTCTGTAACAGAAGCATGACATCGTCTCCCAGAGAATTTTAAAGCTTAAGACTCTTTGGTACGTGTCTTGCATGAACTAAAGCTGAGGATAGCAACTTCATTTTTCTACTCTGCAGTAGCTCCCACAGGTCACCACTAACTTTTGAACTGCGGATGTGAGCAGTTTATCTTCTTGTCAAGCTCTGTGAAACTGCTCTTAAGAGACAGCAAAAACAACCTGAGTTTTCTGTGAAGGTACCTGTGATGGTGGACAAGACATTACTTTTGGAGGGCTTCGGTAACCTCCACTATATAAAGTAAGAAGGTTAGCTAGAATAATCTCCAGGGACCTTTTTTTTTTTTTTTCAATCTTTCCAGCTCTAAAAATGCTTTGATTCTGTTAACCAATATTTAATCATCAAGTTGAGAAAACCAATTTTTACATTATTATAGTGTTACAGATGTATTAGTCTCCTTTTACACTGCTTAGAGTGGACTTCTTAGAAATATATTGGACTTCATTGTGTTATATGTAAATTTGAGCATTTGTTAATAGGAGGAAAAGATGAAAGCTAAGCCTGGCTCAGTTATTATATAAGCGAAGTGAAGGCACTGGAGGAGGGTGAGGTAATCTCACAAGGCCAGAGCAAGACAGCCTTTGAAGTTCTCCTTTCTTTTGTTGAAACATATTACCAGTATAACGTGCAAGATCAGAAAAGACTCACAAATTGGATGGTCAGGACAGCGGCCGTCCACGCCCACAGGACACAGTGCAATTTGGTCAAGGCACACTAGCTCCGTTGCTAAGACACTTATCTTTCCTCTAGTGGCTATGTAAACAATTTGATGTGTTTGCTTTTTTCAAAGGCTAAAAAAAAAGAAAAAGTTGCCAACATGATTACCAAAATAATGAACACAAACCTGGCTCCGTCAGAAGTAGCTGGTTTTAGTGGTTCAGAGTACACCGCGAGGCAACAGGAAAACCGATCCCAGCGACCTTCCTCAGGCAGGAATGCCGCTGTGATCGCGTTCTTGATGGTGAACCACCTCCCCCACCGCACCACATTCCCACGCACTGCTGGGCCGAAAGGTAATTTCCCTCCAATTTAGAAAACAAGGTAAAGGGAACTAAGGTAGGGAGCTCAAACAGAAGTATTGAGAAGCTTCCAGAAGCCTTCATTTCTGCCTAGAAACTCCTCAAGAGGAGGCGTAGGGCTAAGGAGATAAACAGTCCTACCACACGCTGATCCCTGAGATGCATGCCTACCCCCATTTGTCTTTGAAGTAAGGCACCCATAAGCAAAAAACAAACAAAAAGAAAACAAAATCAAAACACCACACCTGGGCAAGACACAGGAACTATATTAACTATGTTACACAGGTCCCTATCTCTACCTTACAAATCTCTTTTTAAAAAAGTCATTTATTGAAAAATTTCAGATATAGGTGCAAAAGTAGAGAGAAGAGTATGAAGCACCCCCATATACCCAGTTTCAACAATGGTCAACTCGTGGCCAGTCCTGTTCATCTCCACCCTTCCCAGTACCTGCCCCCTCCCAGATTATTTTGAAGCAAAACTCACACCTCACATTATTTCACAGGTTTTAGAGATGACTTTTCTTGGTGACTTAATTCTAAGTCATTTTTCAGAGGTCAAAAAATCTAAATGAAGGAAAGAAAATGAAAACTTTAGGTAAAATTATTACTGTGATTAAAATAAATTATATAAACTTGTTATAACCCAAATGGAATTTTCATTATATCCTTGAAATGGGTATCTTCTAACCATTAGTCAGTCAACAAATATTTATCAAGTGTCCCTGATGGTCTTGGTACTGTCAAGTCACAAAGCCTTAAAAAAAGACCAATAGCTCTGATATATGAATATACAATTATTTTCCTAGGAACAGACAAAAATGGAAATATACACACAAAATTAAAGAAAGCAGATCTTTGTCCTCACAACGTTAATAAGCTTTTATTATTTATTAGAACTCAGAATCATGAACTTCATTTATTAGACATTCTCAAGGATAATAAATAGAAGAGCTGAGGTCACTCCTTATGTCATCCTTAGGTATTTAGTAAGGTTTTGTGTGTGTGTGTGGATTTTTTATCTAGCAAAAATAAAATACCTCAAAAGACGAGTCCCCCCTTATTTTAATGGGGGTACCTTTTTCCAGCTAGCCTGCCAGAAGCAAATGCAATCCTGTCCACACAGATTTACACGCGTCTACATTTCTGCAGTAAAAGTAAAGACTGCGGAAAAGCCTCATTTCAGGGCCACTGTACATTTCAAGTGCTGTTTTTAAAAATAATCTAACAGCCTATCTTTACAAGGTAGTAGCAAGGCAAGAAAGAAAGAGAGAGAGAGGTAGGGAGGGTGGGAGGGAGGGAGGCAGGAAAGGAGGAGGAAAGAAGGGAGGGAGAAGGAAAGAAGGGAAGGAAGGAAGAAAGAAATAAAGAAAAAAATTTGCTAAACAACAAAGATTCTCTTATCTAAAAAATTCATTTTTCTTTCCTTTATTCAATATTCTATTCTAAGTTGAAGATTCCTCCTGTCCTAAATTAGTTCATTAAAAATATCCATTTTTATCCACAGGCTTCCAGATTTACTTTAACTTGAAAAAATTTTTACCTCAGTTTTCAAAGAACTGTCTCCTCCTCCTCCTCCTTTGAAAGAACTCCTCAAAAAACAAAAAGAAATTTACCTCAGTTTTGAAAGAAGTCTCTTCTCCTCCTTTGAAAGAACTTCTCCTCCTCCTCCTCCTCCTGGAAAAAAAAAAAAAAATTTACCTCAGTTTTGAAAGAACTGTCTCCTCTTAACGTTCCGCTTCTGAACGCTCCCTTCCCCAGGGAGAGCGCAGTCTCAGCCGTCAGCGCTCTCTGCACACTACTCACTCTCTGCCTCAGACAGACCTAGATTCTAGGTCTAGACAACACCAAAACAGAGACGGGATGAGACAATGAATTCTCATCGCATCTCATTGACAAACTCACATTAGACCCTTTCTGATGTCTTCTAGATCTCAGACAGTTAGGACACAGTTTTGTTTTTGTTTTTGTTTCTAAATATATTTTTATTGAAGTATAGTCAGTTTACAATATTGTGCCAATTTCCGGTGTACAGCACAATACTTTAGTCATACAGGAACATACATATATTCGTTTTCGTATTCTTTTTCACACATAAGTTACTACCAGATATTGAATATAGTTCCCTGTGCTATACAGTGTAAGCTTGTTTATCTGTTTTATATATATTAGTTAATATCTGCCCATTAGTTAATATCTTCTGCCCATTTTTGGATTGGGTTATTTGGTTTTTTTTTTTTGTTATTAAGTTGTATGAGCTGTTTATATATTCTGAAAATTAAGCCCTTGTCATCTTCTGCAAACATTTTCTCCCATTCCATAGGTTGTCTTTTTGTTTTGCTTATGGTTTCCTTTGCTGTGCAAAAGCTTCTAAGTTTAATTAGGTCCCATTTGTTTATTTTTGCTTTTATTTCTGTTGCTTGGGTAGTTTGCCCTAGGACAACAGTTTTGTTTTATGGCAGAGTCTTTATTAACTGTTAAAGCTCTTAGATTCACAACCTTACACGTTTTTCAGTGTTCATTCATTGAGTCTAAGTAGAAATTTAAGACTTGTTGGGAGAAGCTTAGTAGTATTTTTTTCACATTTTCATTATCCTCAAATGTCCTGAACACAAATGGAATATTTACTACATAATGCTTTGTGGTCCTTGAGTCAAATGTTGTTAAAACTTGATATGTTGAAAAAACTGACCAAAGGAAGCTCCAAGGCAAAGGGAAGAAAACTTCTAGAATTTTCCATGAGCTGGTATGTCTTCAGATTGAAAATTATGTAAATATAAACTTCTCTGACCCCTTCATGAAATAGAGGTTTTTCTTTGAAAAAGAATCATTTATACAATTACTCACGCCATAAAGAAATCTCTTTGATTCTATCTTTGCTAGGAGTTACAGGGCTATTTTCCATTCCCACCTACAATATTAACATACCATGGCATGAAGTACACAACTGTATAAAACCAAAAATGTGTTCAAAAGCCACCACAGAGATGGAATCAAAAAAAGAAGCAATTCTTGCAGAATATTCTGATGATAAAAATGATGCCAGACTCAGAGACTATTTAGGGACTTAAAGTCCAACGTTTATGTAGTTTATAAAGTCCTGTTTCTAAATGAGAAAATTGAGACCCAAGGCACTCTGCTATTTGCCTAAAGTTTTAAAGGCAAAAACCATTTGTTTATATCAACAAACACTTACAGAACATCTGTTCTATAGCTGGTGCTAAAGATGTTCTGGAATAAAGAGATACAAGACATAGTTCTTTTCCGCCCCTTTTCCCCACCTGCCCAAGTAGTTCACAGTCCAGCACAGATGACTTTCTAGGAAGCAGACATACAGAGTGATAGGCATCTTGATACAGGAAGCCACAAGGTGAATCCAAACACCCAGAGAGCAAGAAATCAGGTAAAATTCTCTGGATAGGGTGGACCTTGAAGCTGGACCCAAGGAGCCAGTCCATTTTCTCATGATGTCCTCCTTTCCTGATCAGCTCCTTTACTTCTTTAAGAATAAGCTCCCTAGTCTTCCAGCATTCACAGTAGACTATGTCTACTGTTAAAACATTTGGCATTTGAGTTTTATTTTTGTCCATGAATGATTGTTTCTCTAGGTCAGGATATGGTGCTAGAAGAGTGAAAGCCACAAAGGGAAGGAAACCAAACCAGCCGCTTAAAAAACCATCTCACACTGGCCACAAGGGGGAGCAGGTTAGAGATGGCTGAATTCGGGCAAATAGTTCATCACTCTTAACTAAAAACTACTAGCAGGCAGCTTAGTGTTGTGGGGCACCAGCAGAACCTTCCTATAAATGACAGCTTTGCTTACTGAGTTATTCATTTTATCCATCTGTGTAATTTTAACAATTATTTCAACACACAGGGAAAAAATAGGAAGTCTTCAGGAAAGAATACTTAAAACAAAAATTCACTAATGCAAGCATTTATTGAGTTCCTGTTATTTGCCATGGAGATTTTTAAATGATATTTGAATCATACTTTAAACCTTTTTTAAGGAGTTTTGGTCTTTGGAATTTTCTCCTTTAATTATTTGTTTATCCAGCCCCTACCTTCAAGGCATTCTAGAAAGACAATTACATAAATATCAACTCCAGTATGACACTGTGAAAATTACAATTACCCTGTGGACAAGAGTGGATCAACCTATAGAGGATGGAGCCCCACTGATTGAAGGGGAACAAAAGATTAGGTATTGATGAAACACGAGAAGAGTGGTTGTCAAACATCCTCATAACAACCATAAATGACTCAAAGTTATCAAAAGTGGGATTTCTGGATATTTTAAATTTGTGTGTCATGCCAGAGTGTGTAGAGTTGGAGAGTGGTGTCAGAAGTTCATTTATTCATTCATAAAGGCAGTGAGCTCTTCCTTGTCCTCTAGGCTCTAAACAAATTGGCTATCTTCTGGACCTCTGGAAGAGAGATCACATTTCTGACCAAAACTTAGGGCCCATGTTCTGACAAATATAGTATCTTTATGGGGAAAATGCATTAAAGATTTAAAATCAGGGTTGTCACAGAAAATTCAGGGTGTATGGTTGCAATGGCCAGCAAAGTTCTATGGGCTTCCTGAAGGGGAGAAAAATTCCTCGTGGACAAGGAAGTCTTTTGGCCTCAAGATTAATGTGATAAACAGCAAATTATGGATCAATACCTGGTCACTTCAGACCTAGTTCAAACTCATTCCCTGTCAGCTGCACTCATTAGGCTCAACGGAGCAAAGTAATTTTCCACTGCAAATAGATCCCACCTTAAGACTATATTATAAAGATCTAGCAAAGAGCTCTCATTTCTGGGAAATCTAGAAGTTGTTTTTTTGTTTGTTCATTTTTCTCTAATCTACTCCAGTCTATAAACATTTGTATTTTCACCAGTTTTACTGGAGGAACTATTCACCAGATATTTGACTATCCACAGTCTGACAAGTGGTCATATTGCACTTCCTTGGCTCTTTTTGGTTGGCTTAGGCCACGTAAATATTTCTGACAAGTTGAAAAAAATGAAATAAATCAGAGCATTTAAATGCTGTTTGGAGAGTCTTCAGAGCACTCTGTTGTCTCTGCACAGAGGTCAGCTCCGTTCAAGATGGTGGCCGCTCTGTCAGCCAAGGTCAGCGAGGGAAGGGAGATTTAACCTTTCTCTTAGGGTCTGCAGCCAGACCTAATTTCCTTCAAGAAGCAGTCCCCTAACCTTGTGTTTTCAATGACTGCTATTGGTCTTCTTTTATCATCCCAAGACTGTTGTGGTCTCTCCCCCTCCCCTCTCTGCCTTAAAATCACAGGGTATCATCTCCAAAGATCAAACTTATTTATGTCCCCCGTTGATTTCTTGGAAGTTTCTTTACCAATCTGGGAAATATTTTTCTTTCTCTTTGGTCTACAACATTGACTGAAAGTCAGAACAGAAACTGTACTTAACAATAAAATGACAGCCAGTGGGGGAAGAGACTTAAAACTTGAACTGCTCTCTTGGGGATGGGATATGGAGGCAATTGCAATAGAGTGAAAAGAGAAGTGATCCAGGAGTCAGGACACAGGCTGGAGTTCTGGCTTTGCTGCTAAATATCAGGGTGTGCTGTACAAGTCACTTGTTCAACATGGGCCTCAATCTGTCCATCTTAGGAAGTAACAATAGTGAATATTTGTTGAGCATCTGTAATGATTCCAGATACTGTTCTAAGATGTTTAAATGGAGAAGGATGAAAAGATTGGCGTTTTTCAGACTTTACTTTTATTCAAGGGAACCCTTTCATAAAATAAAGTCTCACATGGCTTCCCAATACATACAGCAGATAAAAGAGGAATACCTCTTCCACTTGTAAGTTGAAATCTGTTACCTTTCCTCATGAGCCAGTAGAAAAGATCACAATTTGTGACCACCATTGCACCAAACTTTGATCTATAACACGTTTCAATACCGTGTGTTTCCTTAGTTTTAAAAATAACTAAATATAAATTCACTCAAATGCCTGTGGATCCCTGAAAGAAGGTCTGTGGGATCCTTGGTTTCCACAGAGCACAATTAAAAAGCCACTGGACGAGTTTATCTCTGAGGTCCCTTCTGAATCTCATGTTCTTTCTACATCTGAGTTTGGCTCAAATGGCAAAAAGTGCTGCCAAGAATACACACAGACCATCACCCTTCATGAAGGACTATGCGTCCTTTGCGATTTTCCCATAGACAAATGCCCAATACTAAAAAACTACCATTATGACTAGTCCTAATTTTGTCTGGCCTTCAACAAGTGTTGGTGACCAGTAGTAGTGCTATGGCTGTGACAGTCACAGCTGCTTTGGGTTTCAGCGTATATCCCCTGGGTCATTCCAGAAGTTAAGTCAAGCTCAGTGCACTTTTGGATGTTGTCAGACCTGTAATTCAGGGAAGAGGAAGCCTGAAATGACATCATATAGTGAATGTCAACAATGCTGCTTGGATGGAAAGAGGAGATCCCATCCCACTACTTACCTGTGTGATCCTGGCTAGTCACTTAATTTCTTTTGTTTGTTTGTTTGTTTTTGTTTTTGCTGTTTTGCTAGTCACTTAATATTTGGGGGCCTTGTTTCTTGAACCAGAGATCAACTCTATGTCTTTTCGAGCGGAAGCTTTCTTTAGTCTCTAGTTAGTTGGCATCCCTCTGTGACCAGCTACACTGCCTTGTATCTTCATTGCTTCTCAGTTACCAGCAGGGCTGGCTTCATGGACCTGCAACCTGTGCATACAAAGGGCCTTACAATCAGAGGGCCCTGTGCTTGGTTTAATGCTATGCCTTTGCCATCTTGAAATTCTTAATAATTTTATCTTTTAACTTATGTTTTGTAAGTGAAGTCTAATGGGATAATGGAGGGCAACTATAAATAGAAGGGATACAGGCAAGACGCATGTCCACCACTGTTCCTTGCCACCCCATTAGCACGGCATTCAAGATGCCCACTGACACAGAATCCCAGTGAACCCACAATGCATGGGAGTTCAGCAAGACCCGGTGAAAGTACGAAGTGTGTTATGTCTGTGACCAAGTAAACAGGGGTGCTGACAGCTCGGAGAGGCCAAGCTTTCTATTCGAATCAGAACTTTGCTGTAAACACAGGAAAAAAGGCAATGGCTTTCTAAAACACAAACAAGGAGATACAAGACCTAAACAGACACCTCACCAAGGAAGATATACAAATGGTAAATACATATATGAAAAGATACTCACCATCATATGTCATTAGGGAATTACAAATTAAAACAACAGTGATATACTACTGTCTTAGTAGAGTGCTGCAAGGATGTAGAGGAAGAGAAACTCTCATTCATTGCTAATGGGAATGCCAAAGTGGTCTTCAGCCACTTTTGAAGACAGTTTGATGGTTTCAGAAAAGCTAAATGTAGTTTTACAATATGATCCAGCAGTTGCACTAGATGTTTATCCAAATGAGTTGAAAACGTATGTTCACACAAAGAAAACTACAAATGAATAGTTGTCAAAAATTGGAAGCAACTGAGATGTCCTTCAACAAGTGAATGGATAAACAAACTGCGGTACACTCACACATTGGAATATAATACAGCAATAAAAAGAAATGAGCTATCAAGCTACTAAAAGTCATGGAGGAGGAATCTTAAATGTTTGTTGCCAAGTAAAAGAAGGTAGACTGAAAAAGCTACATTTTGTGTAATTCCAACTATATGACATTCTGGGAAAGGCCAAACTATAGAGACAGTGAAAAGATCAAGTGGTTGTCAGGAACTTGGGGGAGGGTTGGGGAGGAATGAATAAATGTAGCACAAGGGAATTGTAGGGCAATGAAACTACCTTGTGTGATACTGTAATGCTGGATATGTAACCATGCATCTGTCAAAACCCATAGAACTGTACAACACTAGGAGTGGGTAAATTAGTTAAGTTAATTAGGACTTAGTTAATAATTATGTATCAATATTGATAACAAATGTAACACACTAATGCAAATAAATACACTAATAAAAGGGGAAACTGGGGGTGGGGGAGGGAAAATGGGAACTCTCTGTACTTTCTGCTAGATTTTGCTGTAAATCTAAAACCACTCTAAAAAATTATTAGTTAAAAAAGGAACAACATCATGACCAGTTAAGAAAGAGAGGGCATGGAATAAAAGAAAAGCTTTATATCTTAATACCTTCAGTAGTATTTTTTTCTTGGTTTTTTTGAACAAGGGACCCCACAGTTTTACCTTGCCTTGGGACCTGAAAATTATGTACCTGGCCCTGTTTATCACTTTGTATGAATAATAATAGCTAATGTTTATTGAGCACATACTATGCACCAGGCACTGTTAGGCACTTTTCCCATGTTATTTCACATAGTATTTGCAACAATCCTATGAGGTAGGCACTATTTTCATGCCCACTTAGAAATAAGAAAATCGAAAGAAAAAATCAAAGAGTCAAGTGTGTTGATCAAAGTCATTTAGCTGGTAGGAGAAAGAGTCAAACTTGAACCAAGCCATCTGATTTCAGAGTCAGTCCCAGCTCCTAACCACCAGCTCCAACCCCTGCCATCTTAGCTGTCAAGCTTTCTGAGCTACTTCTTTAACTATACCACTGATCGCCAAATATAAACCACGCTGATTGCAGCTCTCAGGCATCTGCCAAAAGGACAGTCTCGTGATTTTAATCATCTTGGGTGTAATGTGGAATATTCCCAACCAGCAGATACTTTTAACGAAGCCCCTCAAATTCTTTGGATGACACAAGCCATATAAATGCACAAGAGTCTTATGAACATCATGGGCGGTACTTCTTTAGAAACCTATAAATCATGAAGGAATTAACTTTCTCTAAGAAAACGTGCAATGGAGACAAGCTTTTGTAAAGCAGACCTCGACAATTTTGATTTTGAACTGAGAAGACACATGTGAGATGTGAATGTCAGTAACAAAGTCAAAATGAATCTGCTCAGCTTCTTTGCAGAAGTTTTTTTTCCATACTTGCCCCTGCTTTTTTTTTTTTTTTTTTAACTTGCTCAGCACATAACTATGGGGTTAAGCAAAGGAGACCTTTTCATCTGCATGGGTTTTGAGGCACAGTTGTCTGCAAAAAGTTCAGGGCTCTGAGCATCCCAAAGACCTCAGCTCTGTGGCACAGATGTGTGCCTCAACTTACCAGATCAACTCAGCTCTGGAGAAAATAATCTCTCGCAGCAACTGCTAATCTTAAAAGGAACCTGATATGATCTGGTCTGCTGAAGTGGGTTCTGTTCTTCTGACGAAAAACCACATCTAACTGAGTGGTTGAGGCTGTCATGAGAGCCTTTGGAGGATTGAAGTAGATGTTTTTAATCCTGCTGGGATAGAGTGAGCTCGCCCATACATCTCTGCTTCTTTGGTGCATGATGGAAGCATGGGGGATATGTTATGATAAAAATCCCAATTATGCCTTCCACCATCTGTTAATAGCATGTGCTTGTGGACACGTTGCCAGGAAATATCGAGAACAAAGGAATGAAAGGCTCTCATTCCACAGAAATGAATCTCAGCTCCTCTTGATGCTTGCTGGTTTGGTTACAGATGTGTCCATGTCGGTAACACCCAGCCCCATATAGTGCAGAAGGCCGTGGCCTTGGGGAAGCTAGACCAATCCAGACCTGCTGGGAAGATGGACTCAGTGGAATGCGACACTGATGTTTTTCTTACAATGTCTCAAAAATACAATTAAAACAGAGAGAAAGAACCAACCAGCTCCCACTTCATATATGTATATGAGACTTGCTCACTGATAGAGTCATTAAAAAAAACACAGTGCTTCTTGAAGAAAAGGCATGCACATGGCATGTTTTGAATCAAGTTTTATAAAAAGATAAAAATGTACTATTTAAAATATGTAGCCTGGAACTATCATATCTTATTACATCAGGAGAATTTTTTCTTCAAGATGATTGAGAATAACTGTGATAGACATAAAACAATCTGTAGAAACAAGCGATAACTTCATATAACTAATATAGATAGATAACTAATAAATATATAATAACTAATCCATAATTACAATCCACATATAAATTCATTGAACAATAATTTTCCACCTCTATCTAACTAAACTAGCATCACAATTAACAACTAGTAAAAATTCTACTATATTTTTGAGATTTGTCTATTTCACAATGTGATCTTATAAAAGATCTGGACTTTTAAGAGATGTGTCTAAAGTACTACAAGATGAAAATTATTGAGTTCCAGGAAACCCATAGCATACATTAGAAGATGCCTGATTTTCTCATTGTAACATATAATCAGGGATCTTGTCATGCAGACCACATTCAGAAGTTCCTTGGTAAAATCAGAAATGTATCTGTGAAACATGAGTTCCTCACCTACGTATAAAATAACAAAACTTAAATCTTATTTTTGCCCCTAAACATCCCTTTGATAATACCTTTGAGTTTTTAAATTAGACTAAAGTTTTCTTCTAGCACCATCACTAAATGATACCTTCCTACACCCACCTTGCCAAAATTCACTTCCTTCCCCTCCGGCAAGCATCCCTTCTCCAGAGACTACTGGCATTGCCTTTCCTTTGTCAGGTGAGCTGCATGCTGCCCTACATCCACCTGAAAGCTGACTGTCCCCAAGAGGAAGGTCACACAGAAGATCTTGATTAGAATAAAATTCATGCATCATTTTATAGTGTAACTTAATGTAGAGATGAAGAAACTAATGCCCCCAAAGTCAAATGATCATCATGCAGCTTTTTAGTTTAGCTGCTAAAAACAGAACTTCTAATTCTCATTCTCGTGTTCTTTCTATTACATTGGCTGCCTTTATCCATTTCTTATCTCTACCCTTCCCCTCACCAACTCCTAACAGAACCCCTGGCCCTAGTCAAATTGTAATGGTTAACTCTTCAACCCCATTCTCACGGGACTGAATGAGGGAGGGAGGAAAAGCATTCCCCTTCCATTCTTTCTTCCCATATCTCTTCCCTCTGTCCCCACTGTACACAAAAGCCCTTTTAAAAAGATTAAAACAAAAACAAAAACAAACAAAAAAAAAGGGTTAAAATCTAGTCGTATTATTTTTAATGGATTTTTAAATTAAGAACTTTACATCTAATTCCTGTAGAATCCTTGAAAGATACAATTATAATAAGTAAGACAAAAATCACATATGAATGCACCAACCCAAAGATAACCCGTGAAGATATTGACCTATATTCTTTCTAATATTTTTTCAATATGTAACTATGTTTTAATATTATTTAGACTGTCCTAGAGATAAGGTTTTAATTCCAGCTTTTTTCCTCATGTCACTAAAAATAATTTAAAGCAGACTTGTAACGATTGCCTATATTTTATTATAAACTCTGTATTGAAAGGGTTGCTGACTCCTGGTTAATCATTATAACGGATTCTGTCTTAGTAGAGTACTGGTAAACTGGCTTTCTAGGGGGAAAAAACAGCCCTAATTTGTAGCATTTTCCAATCTCCATGGTGTATGACTCGTATGACTGATTTCAAGCCACCAAGATTTAACAAATGACTCACAAAATTTTCTGAAATTTTAACAATAGCTCTTATAAGTTGGTCTGAGCCGTGGCCGCACACCACTGGCTGTGTGTCGTATCTCTGCTCTCAAGACGCCAACACTTAAGCAGGGTGGCAAAGAGACCCTCAGTAAGCAAGGAAATAGCCTTTAAACCCATGGCTGCCTCAGTATTCTCAGTGTTTTCCTCTAGCTGTGTTCCTAGCTGACGGTCTTCGCTGAGTGACCCATCTCAACTAACGACCTCAGGAAAAGACTGGCAAGCGACTTGGAATATCCTTCTGTACGTCTCTTCATGCTCCTTATCCTGGTCTCTGCGAATCCCTTCCCCTTGGCTTTGCTTCCTGCTTCTCGTTGCTTTTCAGTCCTAATGGTTTCCAGCTGTGTAACTTCTATTCTGTATAGTTACGTATGTTTTGAACATGGAAGAAGACAGTCAATCTGAAATTTGAAAAAAATAATAAGTAACACGTAACTAACTTTGTGGGTAGGTGGAAGGAGTTCTCAATCAGCTTTTTTTTTAATCTATTCACTGACTGCTGAACTGTTCTTTAAAAAAAAAAAAAAGTCCTGAAACGGTTACATTACCATCAAATGCAAAGCTTCTCTGAAAGTCTGATTACCTAGAATGGATTCTGTTGTCCATGAGCTTCAGAATGAATGTGTGGAATTTGAATTTGAAATGTCTCATATATCATCATATTATTATAACTCTTGGTCCCCTTAGCTAGGTAAAACATTAAGTAAAAATTTCAGATTCTATCTGAATTCATCTCATTTCCTCACAAAGCTTAGTGCAGTGCCTAAGTGCATTAACATTTGTTAAATGTTTATTTGTTAATGAACCTTTCTTAAATGAATGAAGACTGCCATGGAGCATAAAATGAATAGCAGTAGAGAAAAGGTCAAATATTACGGTGTTAATTGCGTCGTAAATAAAACTTAGGAAGTGAAAGGACCTGGGTTGAAATCCCAGTTCCCTGTTTACCAGCTGTGTGACCTTGAATGAGTCATTCAATCTTTCTGAGCCTCTGTTTCCTCATCTTAAATATTTGGATAATACTTATTTTTATAGGGTGAAATTATGAGGAGTTATCTATTGCTATGTAACCAACTACCCAAAACAGTGCTTTAAAACAGCTATTTATTTTACTTTCAATATTGTAGGTCAGGAATTTAGAGAAGGCTCAGCCAGGCAATTTGTCTCTGTTCCAAGTGGCATCAGTTGAGCGGGCTGGGCTGGAGGTCTGAGATGCAGGGCATGGTATACATTCATGCATGTCAGCACCAAAGTGCCTCCTGGCCTTTCCCTCTCATCTCTAGGGTGGGGGGTTGGCAAACTTTTCCAGTAAGAGGCCAGATAATGAATGTTTTAGGCTTTGAGGGCCATATGTTCTCTCTCACAACTATTCAACTCTGCCATCAGAGCATAAAAGCAACTATAGACAGTAGTGTAAACCAACGAGTGTGCCCACGTTCCAATAAAACTTTATTTGTGACATTGACTCTTAAACTTTATATACTTTTCACGTGTCACAAAATATTCTTCTTCTTTTGAGTTTTTTCCCTGCAACCATTAAAAAATGTGAAGACCATTCTTGGCCCAAAGGCCATACAAAACAGGCAGTGGGCTAGATTTGGCCCACGGGCTTATAGTTTGCTGACTCCCTACTCTAGGGCCTTTACCTACAGCTTGGGCTTCTCACAGCATTGATGGCCACACTTCTTAGGAAATGGCTGGCTTCCAACAACAAGTGTTCTAAAGGCAGGAAGTGGAGGCAGCTAGGCCCTTAAGGCCTGGCTGCTGAAACTGGCAGAGTGTCACTTGGACCATTTTCTCTTGGTCCACAGAGATCAAAGTGGGTGGAGAAATTAACTTGCCTTGATGGGGAAACAGCAAGGTCACGATGTGAAGGAGCAAGTGGAAAGAAGGGAGATGTTATTGTGACTACAAATACGGTCTACCACATGAGGATCCGGAATGATGTTTATACGGGACCTTCCTCATGATAGACATTCAGTGAATGATGACTCATGTTGCCATTGATAGCACCATTGTTAACTTTGAGAGGAGAGCAATTAGCGTTGAGATTCATACTGAGTTTCCTAGAGGAGAAAGTTAGTGTAAAATTGTCCAAAACTAGGCTTTTAAGAACTTCTCACTTATATTTTCCTCATCTGCAGTAATGGGGCTTACAAGAGTATCTGTATTTCAGAGTGGTTTTGAGAAGTTAATGAAATAAGAAAAAAGAAAAGTGTTTAGGTAGAACAGGCCTGGTACGAATGCAGTAACTGTTGATATAATAATAATTATTATTAAAGTTATTATTATTTTATGATTTGAAAAGAATTTATTGTTTTCAGTTATCTAGGCTTCTCTAAAACATCTAAAACCTAGACTCTAGAGTGCAGCAAGGTGCCAAATCACCTTGCCGATAACCTCAGGAATTACTAACTGATACATCTGAGAAAAAAATGTTTAAAAACTGGGTTTGCATTCTTAAAGACTAGGCATATAAAACTGATAATTATAGATATATACATCCATTCATGAACAATTGCAATCAGATTTCGAGGTAAATTTTCCATCTGCTTTACGTATTTTTAACAACTAATGAACATGTTTTAGATGCATTTTACAGAAATAAAGTGCTCAGCAAATTTAAAATATTGCTATTGATCACTGTAATAGCAACGGCACAGGAAGAAAAACAACAGAAGAGAAAAGAAACTGATTCAGAATGGTAAATAGGGGGCAAACCGAAGCCTTTTGGGTTTAGTTGATTGGTATTGTTTTCAGTTGGTGAGTTTCTAAAATAAAGCGGCAACTGGTTATAGGGATGGGGCACGAATGAAAGGTCTAAAAACTGCAACTAGATTCACAAGTAATAAATCTTAAATCTTGCTGTTTGATCACCCTTATCATTCAGAAGCCTGAGAAAATAGAAGAGCCCTCCATCCTGCCCAGAAGGTCAAGGACACACTTGGCATCATCAGCTCCACATTCCTAAGGGGAGGACCTTTCAATGAGAATGATTCTTTTTTTTTTTTTTTTTTTACTGTTTTTTTCAACATTTTCATTGATTTATAATCATTTTACAATGTGTCAAATTTCAATGTAGAGCACAATTTTTCAGTTATGCACGAACATATATATATAATTCATTGTCACATTTTTTTCTCTGTGAGCTACCATAAGATCTTGTATATATTTCCCTGTGCTATACAGTCTAATCTTGTTTATCTGTGAGAATGCTTCTTGATCTGGATAAAACCCTGGCTTGAGTGGCCAGATTTCCACTGGACCATGGCAAGGCAGCATGCAGCAATTTAAGAATGACAGGCTTTGATGCTGTCCAACCATTCAACAGAATCTTTTTAACAAGTGCAAAGCTGTGGGTATAATGTATCTAATTTTTATTAAGCAGTATACAATTAATAGACATGAACAAAAACATCACAAGTCCTCACCAAACATCAGAGACTGTGACAGTATTTAAGGTGACTTATATATACCTGCTTCTTTTGAGTTTTTCTTTGCTTTCCAAGCTTTTGGCTGTATGTGTTACTTCTAAGATAGAAAACAGTTATTTTACAATATAACTCAAATAGAAAGAAGTAAAACCAACAATTAAGTGATATTGAGAGTAAATAAGACAATCTATTTGACAGTGCTTGCTAAACAAATCAGTGCTCTCTCTCAATACATAATATTTCAACTCAGTCAAAATGTTAAGATTTAATTTAAAATTTTATGTGAGACTCAATTAGGAGGTATTATAAATACTGTGTAGCTATTAAATACTGCTATACTTAATTAAATAATCAAAACCTATCAAGAAAAATGTATGTGAAATTGTAGTTTCCAACGTAAGGACTTAACAGCAAACTTGAGCCTTGTGGCTTATATCACTTAGGGAACTTTAAAAAATATCGTCACATTGGAAACCATGACACCATCACGTCTGAATCACACATCTATTCAAAGAGGCTGTGGTGGAGTGAGGTCAGGGGTGGGGGCAGGAAATCAGACCAACCAACATATGTGTTATCCTTTCAGGGACAAAAAAAAAAGCCATTGTAGGATTGAATTTCTTACCTCCCCTTAGGCTGTGTTGGCATCGCAAACTCCTCCTTCTGCGAGGGAGTTGCTCCATACTTTGTTTTTTTTTTTTTTTTATCTCCAGTACCCAGTGCGTGGTGCAGGGTATTCCCACTAAATATGTGTGCGATGAAGAGGGCCAAAGTCTTGTTCCAGGTAGTGAATGTGCTCAAAGCAATCCCAAGGTCCACAGTGTAGAAATAGTACTTTCCATTAGAGTTGTGCCAACACACAGCACACTTAACTACTGTTCAAGTAATATGATTACCCCTGTTGATAAGAACTAATCCTCATTTCCTTACACAGGTTCTGTACTTGTTTAGTCACTGACCCATCATCAGTCACAGGCTACACAAGTCAAAGGGGAAAATGAACCACTGTTTCATGCTGTAAATTCTCTAACAGTACCTGTGTTGTATTTTCATTCTATCCCCTCACCTTTCAGAAACTCTCCCTTTATCCAGCCATTAAAGTGAGAAAGTCTTTTGGTTTAGCCTTATAGTTTCTGAGTTTACAGGGAAGAGAATGGCTTTGTGTCTAATCAGATCTGTATGTCAATTTGGGAATATAAATTCTCAGAAAAAATGAGTTTGATCTCTTCATATTTTGTTTTGTGTGAATCTCCTGCACTGCCTTGCCTCTGTGGTTACTGAACCAGGACTATTCTGAATGCCTGGCTTGATTGCTGAAGGTCCTTGATAAATAATGCATGCCTGTCCTTACCCAGTTTGTCCACGTCAGACTGTTTGGGAGCATTAAATTGGGAACTTGGCTTGTGAGTGCCAATTCCCCATGGATCCTCTGGAATGAAGGGCTGACCCCGTCGTTCCTATATTAAAAGCAAGTCCAGGAAGAAGGAATCCTTCATGTGCATGTGTCCGTTTACCTCATTCCAGATGGGAAAGCATGCTGATCACTCAGGATCACTTTCAACTTCACCAAAATTTGGGATTAATTCCTTTGTGCATTGATTCAAGAAATATTTAAGTCCTGACAATATACAGACCTCTGTGCTAGCTTCTGTGGGGCTACACGGTTGTAAAAGACACACCTCTAACCCTCAATAAATTTCTATTACATGCCAATTTGCAATCTTGTTGGTACAGGCAAATTATTTTCCAAAAGGAACCCTTCCATCCCAAACTTCCTATTTCAAAAACTACTTGAAACTGCATAACATCCACATGATTTAAGAAAAGAAGGTGGTGGGGTATGTGTAGGGCATCATGCAGAAAATGTGAATTGTTAATCCCAACATACAAATTAAAGTTTTCCTGTTCTTCATTCAAACACTCGGTGTCTGGGAACCTGGGGCCAGGTTTCATAGAGGGAAGTGTGACCCATGTGGACAGTGTGATGTGGCTTCTCTACAGTAAAATAGTAATTCTTCAAAGTAATGCAAGAGGTAGTTTAACACAGCTACCAGGGAACTGGAAGACACAGCCTCTGTGTTCTTCACTCGGACTTAGATTTCCTTAACCAGGAGGACATTTCAGTTCCTTCTCTGTTTCTCAATTCCTTAACCCTCTCTCCGTGGTACTCTTACCCTTCTGTTCAGACTGCTGCACCATTAGTTCTCTGATGCTTTTGGCAACACTGTCTAATTTCCTTCACAAATCGTTAGAGGCTATTAAATGTCAAATCCAGAAACTCCTCCAATGCACATGTCATCAAGGCGAGGAGAAGTACATTTGCAGAGGATATCCGGGAAGAGGGGCTCAGAAAGCCAACTTTCCAAACCCACAGACCAAAGAGGAGAGCAAGTCCTCTAGCAAACCCAAATAACTGTGGTAAATGACCTTAGCCCAGTTCTTCTTATCATCTGGCTTTGGTTTTAGATTAGATTAGGCCACAATGTCATGGCAGATTATAAAATGAATGAATGGTTGTGCTAACTTCTCTGAAAGCACCAGGAATTGCAGTCACCTCCCTCACCTCCTGACCACCTCCCAGTCCACTATGAAAGAGTCAGTGCAGACAAAAGTCTAAAGCTGGTAATGTTTTGACCTTGGTATCGCCTTTAAAACCTGTCATTTTCTCTTACCATTTGATAAAAGCATTAATACAAAGTATGAGGGACTTAATGTGTTTCCCTTCACGTATCTTTTTTATAGACTTTACTTTTGAGAGCAGTTTTAGGTTCACAGCAATATTGAGCAGAAGGTACAGAGATTTCCCATATACCCCTGCCCCCACTTACGTGAACCTCCCCCATTAGCAACATCTCCCATCTGAGTGGTACATTCACACACACACACATTGACACATTATTATCACCTAAAGTGCATAGTTTACACTAGGGCTCACTCTTGGTATTGTACAGTCAATGGGTTTGACAAATGAGAGATTACATATATCTGTGTCCACCACTGCCTATTCACCTCTCTCTCCTCCCTAGCTCTGGCAACCGCTAAACCTTTTACTGTCTCCAAAATTTCACCCTTGAAAGAATGTCATGTAGTTGCAATGATATAATGTGTAATCATTTCAGACTGACTTCTTTCACTTGGTAACATGCATTTAAGGTTTTCCCATGGCTCTTTGTGGCTTGATAATTCATTTCTCTTTACTGCTGAATGATATTCTAGTGTGTAGATGTACCAGTCTATTATTTATTCATTCACTTACTGAAAGATATCTCAGTTTCTTCCAAGTTTTGGCAATTACGAACAAAACTAAATATACATTTATGGGCAAGTTTTTTTGTGTGAACTGAAGTTTTCAGCTCACTTGGGTAAATACCAAGGAGCATGATTGCTGGATTGTATGGTAAGAGTATGTTTGTTTTGTAAAAATTGCCAAACTGTCTTCCAAAGTATCCGTACCATTTTGCTTTCCCACCAGCAATGAAGAATTCCTGTTGCTCCACATCCTCACTAGTATATCATGTTGTCAGTGTTTTGGATTTTTGCAATTTAATAGGTGTGTGGTGGTATCTTATTGTTTTAATTTGCAATTCCCTATTGACATATGATCCTGTACTTGTCATCTGTGTATCTTCTTTGGTGAGGTGTGCATTCAGGTTTTTAACTCATTTTTTAATCAGGTTGTTTGTTTTCTTATTGTTGAGGGTTTTTTTGGGGGGAGGGGGGATATATTTTGGATAACAATCCTCTATCAGTTGTGTTTTGGCAAATATTTCCTCCCAGTTTGTCTTTTCATTCTCTTGACCCTCAGGTATCTTCAAATGGGAGCCAGAGGACAGAAAGTGTTTAATCCAAAGTAGGACTTCTCAACCTCAGTAACATTGACATTTGGGGCTGGAAAATTCTTTGCCGTGAGAGCCTATTCTGTGCAGTGCAGAACGTTTCTAGCAGCAACCTGGCCTCTATCCACTAGATGCCAGTAGCAGCAACCCCCCGCCCCCAGGTTGTGACAGGGAGAAATATCATGACATTAGCAAATGTCCCCTGGGGTAGGGAGCAGGGATAACCCCTGACTGAGAACCTCTAATCCCAAGGAATGAGTCAGTATCGATGAAATTTAAGTCACCAGTGAGGAAAGGGAGGTACAGACATAATTTGACTCAGTGCCCCAGGAGCCATTGTGGGAGGGTTCCTACTGATCCAATCCTGTTAAGTTCAGTGATCATACATCTTGGTTTATTTACAATATGTTTACCCCTAAGGTGCCAGCAAAACTATTAATTGTGCCCCCTTTCATTCTCAAAGATATCCCAGTTCAGACAATAAGTTATAAATAAAGCCTATCTGGAATCTCCAGGAACTATAATCCCAATTTGGGCCCTCCTTGGCTGTCCTCTGGTCTGGGGTGTGTGGAGTAACTAGTAACTACTGGGGCACCGCTGTGGATCCTGGCCGTTCGTCGGCTTTGTACTCATGTGCATGTTCGTGAGGAAGCAGAGAATCAGGAACTTTCCCAGAAAGCATAGGCTATATATTTTAAATAGCACTGGAGTATAAGCAGAAAAAGGAAGAGGCGATCAGAATATTTTGTGTGTGTGTATCTGATTTCATGAGTACTCATTACTGCCTGAATGTTGAATTTCTTCCTTATACACTAGGAGCAAATTCACCATGGTGCAACTCTACAGTATGAATGGACAATTACTGTGTAATTTTAACAGCTGCTGAAACCTGTAACGTTAGACTATACTTTCATCCAGTATACATCAGGAGGACATAATATAGGTCATAGTTGGGACAGAAAAAGAGCAATGGTTTAAAAAGACCCTATTAATTTCAGGTATATTTATTAGCAGTTGTAGCCCTCCTTTCATTTTTATCTTGGAGCTGGTACAAGTAACCAGACAATGATACTCAAAAACACTCAAACTTTAGCCTTTTTTAAATAAGTTATTTAGCTATTATTATTACTAAACTCAGGATTGTTATTGCAACTGAATATGAACCCTGACTTCCTGGCAACCAAAGCAAAAAGTAAAATAAGAATTAAAACTCAGCCATTCATCTGCATTTACCTATTAAAGGAGCCTGCTAGTTCATCAGGAGAACTAAATTTGTTTTTCTCGCTTGAATGATCTCATATGAATTATTTTCCAGAAAGGACATCGAAAGGCAAAATGAATGGTATCTTCAAAAGCAGTTTTACAATAATTGCAGAAATGTCTCCCTGTGATAAAACAATTTCTTATATTGTTCCCAATAAGTGCCGAGAGCAGTGTGCCAAAGCCTGGAGGTGACAGCTAATGCGGACTCATTGGTGACAGCCAGGCATTGCACAAAGTGCTTTCCCTGTTTTAACTCATTTAAAATTTACCACAACTTAAGAGACTAAAGATAGGATTCAAATGCAGGGTGTTTGACCCAGAGCCCATGACTTCAGCGCTGCTGCAAGGAACAGAATTCAACTGTGTGGCTTCCTGGTGATGTGACTAGCTACGGTCAGAGGTTATTGATGCTAGAGAAATGAATGGTCAGTGTACACCGCAGACTCCTTCTAGATTCTAAAATTTCAATGCTTTCACATACTTGAGTGAGAAAAGGCGTTAGCTGAAAATTCAGAGCTAAACTTTCTTGGCATTCACCTAAATTGCAAGTTGTGTGTGTGTGTGTGTGTGTGTGTGTGTGTGTTTAATTGGATTTTCAATTTTAAGTGAGAAAACATTGCTTCCCACTTCGGAAACAGAAGACTTCCAGAGGCTCATGAAAAAGCACGTGAAATGTCTTCCAGGGGAAGCCTTCCATACGCCCTAGAAGGCAATTTGGACATCACGTGATTCATGTGACTCTTTAGAAAAGAGGTTTTTTTTTTTAATACAACATTTTTTATTGGTAAAAAACAAAGAAAAACAACAAGGTTGTAGTATCATTTTTAAAAAATTGTTCATATTTTAGCACAGGGAACCTATATTCAATTTCCTGTAATAAGCTATAATGGAAAAGAATCTGAAAATATATGTATCTACATGTATAACTGAATTGCTTTGCTAAACCCCTGAAACTAACATTGTAAATCAACTACACGTCAACAACAAAAAAAACAAAATTAAAAAGATAAAGTGAAAAAAAATTGTTCGTACTTTAGAAAAGATGAGGCACATATGCTATGCTATACTTTCTGGTGGCAGCTCCCAGAACTGCGTGCAGAGAAGGGATATTTTTTAATTGAGGTATGGATGTTTTACAATATTATATAAGTTTCAAGTGTACAACATAATGATTCACAATTTTTAAAGGTTATACTCCATTCATAGTTATTATAAAATATTGGCAATATTCCCTGTGCTGTACAGTATATCCTTGTAGCTTATTTATTTTATACATAGTAGTTTGTACCTCTTAACAGCCTACCCCTGTCTTGACCACCCCCTCCTTCCCCACTGGTAACCACTAATTGGTTTTCTATATCTTTAAGTCTGTTTCTTTTTTGCTATATTCACTAGTTTGTTGTGTTTTTTAGTTTCCACATATAAGTTGTATCATACAGTATGTGCCGTTCTCTGTCTGACTTATTTCATTAAGCCTAACACCCTCCAGGTTCGTCCATGTTGTTGCTAATGGTAAATTTTCATTCTTACATGATTGAGTGATATTCCATTTTATATATATATATACACCATATCTTCTTAGCTATTCATCTGTTGATGGACAACTTGGGTTGCTTCCATATCTTGACTATTGTAAAGGAGGGCTTTCTTAAATCAAGTGTAAATGAGATAGAAAAACATAAGGATTACATTTCATTTAGAAAGCAAGTGTTTAAAAATCAATAGAATGATTAGCTCAGGAAGAAGTCAATACGACCTCAGACGGCTGGCTCCCGTCCCACTCCTGAGAGAAAGGCCACGTTAGTTCTCTGTCAGCTGTGGCAGAGGGAGTCCATGCCAGGCAAAGGGAAATTTCAGGGCACAAAGCTGATAAAAGTAGCAAAAGGGAATCATGAGCAATCCAAATAAAAATTTTAAAAATTAACAGTGAGCCCTGGTGTTGCTGGAGACCTGGTATGAACAGAGTGAAGCTACGTGCGTCCTGGGGCAGGGACTGGCCCTCTTCCTGGTGGGTGTTTTGGTTGTTGCTGAACGCTGCGCCTAAGAGAGGAAGGCTGAGGTGGCCAGGGCAGCTCCCCTCACGTATCTGCAGGCCCCTTCCTCTGCTGTAGCGCTGGGGAAATGCTGTCCACGTTTTGCTGAACTGCTTTCCTGTTTAGCCCCCAAATTAGCTGTGAATTTTTTCCTGCCAACTTTAAGTCTTTCTAGGCTTCCCCGTTCATCCTGTCTTCTTGCATTAGATTCTCCTCCAGGCCAGGACCCCTGGTAATTTCTGCAGGATAGCAAGTTTGGCATGTCCGCTTTTAATATTTGCTGTGGCAGTTGAGGGGAAAGAGAGGGAAGAGAGAGAGAGAACACAATTCTGTTAGCCTTGGAAGTGCAACTGGAACTTCTGTTAGTTACATTTTTTGAGACGTATTCATTATCCAGACATATGACAGACTCCAATGGAGCACGAATACTTCATACCATAAACTTTGGAAGACTATCAAAACAGAAAAGCTCTCCTGGGCAGCCAGGACTCTAAGATGTCCCCCTGGGGCTTTGATGATATTTCAGGAGGGTGGTCATCAAAGATCTAAAGAGGTTAAGTGTGGGATGTGAGCACTGAAGTTCTCTGTCACTTCCCTAGGGCCTCAGAATGAAGCCTTGAGGGGGCAGGGGAACATCAGTAGCAATAGCCTGGCATGGGCTTGGCAGGGGCACAAAAGACTCTCAAGCAGACCTTTAATTTCTAAACAATGAATGGTCACGGAGTTACAGATAGGCTTTGTGAAGGAAAGAAACGGAGCACTAAATCCGGCTTGTCCCAGGTAAGCCCAGCCCAGGGGCAGCACCCGGGCTGGGTCTCACCTGTCATCACGGTAGGGGCTAATCCGTGCGGCAAGGCCAGGGAAGGTTTGGCCAGGAGGTTGTGGAAGCTTCCTGTGGACTCTGCATTCAGGCCAGCATACTCACCGAGGCAGATGACGCGCATGAACTCTTGGGGACATTTGCTCAGGTGAAAAGTGCAGGGTGTGGTGTTATCAATGCTTTGTTTGGCTGGGCAGTCATAATTCTCCCAAGGTCACAGGATCTTGAGTGCCAGATAGCTTCACTGGGAAAGGCAGGGGGATACAGCTGCCTCTTGTTTGGGAATGTCTTTAAGGGTCACCTCAGCTGCTATGTCAATATAGTATATAGTACGTCAAATGTTCATTTATATTCATTGTGCTATTAGTTGAAGACCAAAAACAGGATTATTTTGGGTAAAAATTAAAGCCTCATGACTAGCTGAATGTAGTTCCTGACAATAATTTTTTTCACCTTTATTACTTGCAGAACTTTTTTTTCAGTTTGCATTACAATAAATGAACACTCCCTCTTTTGTGTGTGTGCAGAGTTCTGTAAGTTTTAACAAATGCATAAAGTCATGTAACTATTACCACAGTCAGGATACAGAACAATTTCCTCACCCTCAAAAATATCCCTATGTCCCTAATTCTTCCCCTTTGGAAGAATCATCCAACTCTGAGGCTCTTGCAAATGTCTACTATAGTTTCGGCTCTTCCAGAATGTCATATAAATTGAATTACATATTTTGTAACGTTTTGGTTCCGGCTTCTTTCACTTAGCAGGATGTATTTGAAAATCATTGAAACTGTAGTTTCCAGTTGTTGGCAATCATAGTGTTTCTATAAATATTTGAATATAGGTTTTTGTGTGAACTTGAGTTGCATTTCTCTAGGGTAAAAATACCTAGGAGTGGGACTCTTAGTCATATGGTTTGTGTACTTTTATTTCGTAAGAAATTGCCAAATTGTTTTCCAGTATGGCTATACCATTTTACTTTCCTAGCAGCAATGTCTGAAAGTTCCAGTTCGTCCACATCATTGTCAGCACTTGGAAGTATCAATTTCGTTTTTATTCTTAGCCATTCTAATAAGTGTGTAGCAGTATCTTGTGGCTTTAATTTATGTTTCTCTAATGACTAACATACTTTTGAGCATATTTTCATGTACTCATTTGCTTTCTATATATCTTTTTTTGGTGAGGTATGGGCTCAAATCTTTTGCCTCATTTTACTGGCAATGTTTGCTTTCTTATTGTTAAATTTAAAAGCTTTTTTATATATTCTGAATACTAGTTCTTTGATGGATATGTGATTTCTAAAAATTTTGTCCCAGTCTGTAACTTGTCTTTTCATTCTCTTTAGTGTGTCTTTTTTGAGATAGTTATTGTAAAATATCTATTCCCTATGCTGTCAACATATCTATGTAGCTTATTTATTTTACACATAATAGTTTGTACTTCTTAATCTCCTACCCCTACCCTGCCCCCCTCCTCTCTCCCAACTGGTAAGCATTAGTTTGTTCTCTACTTCTGTGAGTCTGTTTCCTTTTTGCTATATTAATGCTTGTTTTATTTTTGTATATTCCACACATAAGTGATATCACCTTTAATGTGTCTTTTACAGAGCAAAGTTTTACATTTTCTTGAAGAACAATATATCAATTTTTTTCTTCTGTGGATCATGCTTTTGGTGTTTTATCTCAGAAGTCTTTGCCTAACCCAAGGTAATAAAATCTTCTTTTCTGGTTTCTTCTAAAAGTATAGTTTAACTTTTTACATTTCTATCTATGATCCATCTTGACTTTTAAAATTTTTTAGAACTTTTGGAAGGGGTTACTTGTTCATTGAAACCAGCATGTCCATTTACATTTGGTCCCTGGAATATAAGCTTAGAACTAAAAGATATCTTCATTAGAGGTATATCCAGTTTAATCAATCAACAAACATATATTAACAAAGGCATTTCCCTTTCATTGGTGCCTTTTGAGTGATTTAGAACGATCCTGGCTGGACATCCTGTGCTCCTAGTTCACATCCCTGGATTTCATTGTCCTCATAGTTATTTCCCATGGAACCAAAGCTATTTTCATTAGTAGCCCACTGACAGATAGACAGTCAAGGAGTTTGGAGTCCTAAAGGAAAGAAACTGTCTTATATCTCTCCCCAGTAAAATTCTAATTATTTTTCTCCTTGACAAAAAAAAAGACTTTATCTGCACAAGCAAAGTGAAGAACGAAATGGAGGTAACTGGTCAGGAAATTCAGACTTCCAAAGTCCCTGATCCTCTTCATCTTGACTACATGGGTATTAGCATTTTACAAAGAGCTGAAAGGAGGTGGGAGGTCACCTCATGCTAGCCCTTCATCCGACCACTTAATCAAGCGAATAAATAATATTGCTGAGAGCCTCCTCTGAGCCAGAGGTTGAGTACATGCCAGATGAGAAAAATCAAACCCCAGCCAAGTGAAGGGAGCTGCCCACAGCCCAGGACTTATCCAGGGGGCACTAAATCATGGTTCTCACGTCTCTGTCCATAGCAACCTCCTCACCTTTCTCCACAGCCTCCACAGGTCATAACACCCTGATACCCCTCTCCCAGAATCAGTCCCAGCCCTGCTGGTGAATGACAGTACATGTGTTCCTTTTGTTTCAGGGAGTGGACTGTAGCTTAGGGAAATGGATTTTGGGAAAGAGACGGTGTTTGGGAAATGAGTTTAAAGAGAAGTTTTGAAAAGGAGGTCTAAGGTTTGGGGGATGAGGTAACTAGAAAGAAAGGGCCAGGGGCTGTGGTTTGGAAAGAGAGTATAAGAAGGGAGGCTATGATTTGGGAACTTTTAGAGAGAAGGATCTATAGTTATTGAGAAGGGAATAGGGGAAAGAAAGATGTGGTTGGGACAAGGGGGGGTTGAAAGAAAACATAGAAGAAAGAAGAATAGTTTTAAGAAGTGATCTGTGGATTCAGGCCAAGATTTACTTACCTTAGACTCAAGTTCACATATTAAATACATTTCAAAATTGTACCTGAAAGAACGAAAATACAGTTTTGAGTATTATACAGTGAGGTTTTTTTAAAAAAAATAATAACTTTGAATGTTTCTCTGCTTAAAATAAGTAGGTAACATTCTCGTGCATTAATGACAGTTTAACAATGCCACAGGTTTTGAGTTCTTTCTCCTCTGATGTAGCAGGGTGGAAATCCTGCCTCTTTAAAGACAGCCATGCAGGGCAGGGCAGGGTGCATGAGAACTGGTATCTCGCCTGTAAAATAACAAGCCAGCTTGGCACAGACAGGTGGCAGCCTGAGCCTTGTTTGTATGTGGAATGAGGAAGAGACGCCTGATCTTAGGTTAAGAAACTACCAGGTAGGAACTCAGAAATCATTTCACTCCAGAGCCTGCAAAAAGAACAAACCAACAAGTTGGCCCTCAAAAAGTTTATGTAATTCTTGAGGGCTGAGCCAGAGGGAAGCCCTAGGAGGACCTCCAGATTCTTTGACAGAGAAGAAAATACTTGGAACGTCAGTTGTTCAAGTGGGTACTCTCATGCATTTATTTAAGATGCTGTTATGAACTGAAAGTCTGTTCCCCACTGCTCCCCCGATTCCCACAAAACAAATTCATGTGTTGAAATCCTAACCCCCGAAGTGATGGTATTAGAAAGTGGGGTCTTTGGGAGGTGATTTGGTCATGGGGTTGGAGCCCTCATGAATGGAATTAGTGCCCTTATAAAAAGACCCCAGAAAGCTCTCTAGTTCTTTTTTTGCCACTTGAGGGCACAAGAAGATGACAGTCTGCAACCCAGAAGAGGTCCTCACTGGAACCCAACCATGCTGACACCCTGATCTTGGACCTCTAGACTCCAGAACTATAAGAAATCAATTTCTGTTGTTTATAAGTATATCGTTTTCTAAACAGCAGCCTGAACTGACTAAGACAGATGCCTATAGGTAAACAAATGTTCATAGCAGTGTTATTCACAATAGCCAAAAGGTGAAAACAACCCAAATGTCCATTCACAGATGAATGATCAACAAAATGTGGTATATCCATACAGTGGGATGTTATTTGACCATAAACAGGGATGAAGCTCTGATAGATGCTACAAAATGGATGAACCTGTAAAAGTGAAAGAAGTCTGACACCAAAGGCCACATGTTATATAAAATCTACCATTTAGATAAAATGTCCAGAATAGACAAATTCATAGAGACAGAAAGTAGATTAGTAATTGCCAGTGGTTAGAGAGAGAGGAGAGACTGCCAGCAGGTAAGGGGTTTCTTTTTGGGGTGTTGAAAGTATTCTGCAATTAGATAGTGGTGATAGTTGCACAACTTAGGAAATATACTAAAAAAAAAAAACACTTAAAAAAGTAAAGAACAAAAAAGATGCTCATGAGACATATATCTTTTTCTGTAGTTTGGCAAAACCAAACAAAACACAAACTATGAATGGTATAGCTGGCATCTCCCTTCCATGGGCACAGATGGTGTCTCCGTTCTCACTCTCACCAGACCGGAGCACATAAGTTTTCTTAGCTCTGTGCTTTTGCTCAGGTTGGTGCATCCACTGATATCCCTCTCCCCTCCTCTGCCTGTCAAATCCTTGACCCCTTTGAATGCCATCCAATCTGGGAAACATTTTCCTCCCACAAAAAGGCTCCTACATATATTCAGACTTTCTGTTCACACTCCTCTCTCACACACAGCCCTCAGCTTACTCCCTCCAGAGGTATGGGATGTGTGTACTTGTATAAGCTTTACCTTGCCCTGCCCTGGGAGCCACTTGAGAGGCACAGCAGTGGTATCTGCCACGCTAGCCTGGTGCCTGCCACACGATAAGACCCGGAGAGAAATGACGTCTAACAGGCACCCCCAAGGCACTCTCCAGGGCACACTGGTCCTGGTCTGCCTCTCCTCCCTACTGCTCTTGGTTACAAGGGGACCCTTGTTTCTACCCCTCAACGCTTTACTGTTTCCATCCCCTTAGGAGTAGAGTACGGGGTCTCAGCACCCAACACACACACTTCCTTCTCCCCAAGGCCTCCTGTGGCTTCTTGGACCACAGAAAACCCATTCCGATTGATGCTCAGATCCTATGGTTAACTTTGATAATGGTGAGGTCATTTTATTCTATTCTTTGTGCACCAGCGTTAGGCCATGCCATCAGCCCACTGGCCTCCAATGTAGGCAATAAAAATGAAAGGAAGGAACCAGGCTTATAGGAGCAGGGGGAATGGTTGGGAGGTGGGGCAGGAGCAGCAGAGGGCCCTGCAGCCAGTCCAGCCTGCCGAGCCTGTTAGAGATGCTGGGAGGCAGGAGGGCGCCTCTGCTACGTGCACAGAATCTGTGTCTCTGTGGTCCACCGACAAGAACGTTTCATCAGCTTAGTTTACTTTTCACTTTTATTGGTTCTAACTTGGATTAAAAAGCTAAACCAAAAGGCCTGTTAATTTCAACCCAATATACAAAGTTTGAATTTACATTTCCCTCATTAGTGAGGCAAGTTCTTGCAAACTGAATCGAATATTGAGTGCTAGAGAGCATTCTATTTAAAAGAACCATGTGGTGATCTCATTTGTAAAATGAATGGTCATTTCCTAGTTTATTTGTATGTAAGTTGGGGATTTTTGTGCATTGGATTTTCTTCGAAGGAGGTAAAACTTTTCTTAATAGGTACGAGGTAGACTTTGAAAAAATAGCTTACTTCTTATTACAAAAGAAACAGATATTCATAGATCATGTGTGTCTTAAAACATAAAAGAAAATTCTTGAGAATTTATTATGCCTCGATCATGCTAACCACTCAATAAATAATGCTTGAATAAAAAATAAAATGAGAAAGAAATCACTCGTATTCCCACCTTCCAGAGGTACCCACTGTAAACTTTGTGGTATCTACTCTTTCAGGCTTTTCTGTGCATATTTCAAGTGTATTGCTGTTTTATAAGCTGCTGTTTTCACTTAACAAGGCGTCGTGAACATTTTCCAGATCACTAGCTCGTAGCAAGGTACTCCCTTGTTCAGCTGCATCCAGTCTAAGTGTATCTCAAATGTTGACCCACAGGCATCCTAGCCTAAAGGAGGAGGGGAGACCATTCAGAATTAAGCCCTTCTCCGTGGAGCGGGCATTGTACCACATTAACAGTTTACTGTCCATCCGAGAATATTAAGAAAATATTAAGAGAAAGGGAAACACACAGCTCCCGCAAAAGGGACTGCTAGAGGCAGTCCGTGTATAACGTACCTGGCAGAAGGCTGTGCAGGTCGGTCACTTCCCATACTCTACCTGCTGGCTGAGATAGCTTTTTTTTTTTTTAAGTCTCTCACCATGGGAGGAGCTGATGGCAGCTCGATTGGTCTCCTGCCAACCATGAAGAAAGAAAAAAACCCCGTTTATACTGCTCCTTATCACTGGGCCTCAGCCCCACAGATAAAGTCATTTCCTCCCTCACTGTGTGTCATGGATTATAGACTCACAGTGTTTCCACTGACCTCTGTGATTGAGGGAGGATGGTTCTTTCCCAGGAGCGCGAAATCTGCTTTGATGTTCCGGCAAAGGGTCTCGGAGGCTGCAGAATGCTAAGCAGGCTGCCACATGCACAGAAGCGGTACAGCTCAAAGCTATCCTTCCAAGGTGATGTCACATGTAGTTTATGTTCATGGAGAAGGGAAGCCGTAGTAGGTGAATGGGTCCAGCTTGCTCCTTGAGTATATTAAAGGTTAGAATGTCCTTGGGATGGGGATACCGTATAATAAATCTGCATGGGAGTCAAAATGTCTCCGTGACTGCCATTGCCTAGCTAGTTGACCGTGGGCGAGTTCCTTGACTTCTCTGTTTTTCAGATTCTGCAACTGTATAATAAGGATAATAAATACAAGTCCACATCTACTTCAAAGGGCATATTGTCCAGACTGCATTACCCAACGTGTACAAGCACTTAGTACAGTTTCCGGTTCACCATAAAGACCTCATGAATGTTAACTATTTTTACTGTCATTGCAACTGAGCTCCTTGTCTTGTATATTGCTAAGTGATGGGCATCTTATCGTGATCTGGGGTTTAACCTCAGGTTTATATTTTCTAGATAAAAACATGTAGACTACCCTCAGTTAACCAGGGAATCACCCCCAGATATGCTGCTCTTACTGTGCCTCCATAAAGATATCGCCAAAAGATGATGTCCTTAGCCTGGAAACTCCAGGTAACCCCTTCCTTCTCTCAGTAAGTCTGTCCTTACCTCTTCCTTCTTTCTTCTTTGCTCCTGCCTTTGCTCAACCCTTACCCCTCTCTTATTCCTCCCCTCACTCCCTTCCTTCTTCCCTTCCTTCCTTTCCTCCTCCCTTTCTACAGGTCTAACCTAATCTCTTTTGAAGCTATTTGGGCCCATGAGATTAACTCATGCTAAGACTTTTGTGAGATCCTTACCCAATCTGTGTACACCATTTCTTCATCTCTATGCTCCATGTTTTCATTTAATTGTTCACTACTGACTGCTTTTGCAAACACACTGTGTATGTTCCAGTTTAAACAATGTGAAGAGTAATGTAGATGGCTTCCTAAATTAGAAGACCATCCACAACTTATCAGACAGCTAACCACTGAAATTCTTATTACTTGTGCCTAATTACAGATGAGGTGACATATATTGTTTAACATCCATTGTATGGCAACAATTATATCTGCTGGAAAATATCTCAATTAGGACTTGAGAAAAAATAAAAAGATTTAACATTGGAACCATACTCAACAGCTATAGCATTTATATGCTCAGTGTATCTTAGCTCCATCTTATTTCATTACTTGCAAGTATATCTGTCGGAGTTAATTTTTCTAATTGTCCAAAGTCTATCAATGATATGGAAATAATCAGACTGTCTGTATTTTCAATTATAGTTCTTTATCTAATGGTTTGAATGCTCATTGGGGTCCTTAGCTCACCAGAACGTTTTCTCACCTCAGCCAAATTCTCAACTATGCTTGAACGGTACTTATATTTTAAATTCTAGGGCTAATTGTTAATATAAAATTATTATCCTTTTAATAGGATGAGCTCTATCCATAAAATCAGTTAAATAAAGGCTAAAGAATCAGTAAAATAAAGAAATTTTTAACTAAGAATGATGAGGGCAGCTGAAACTCCAAGGCACTTTGAACTTGAAAAGGAGCTATTTCCTCTGGGTGAACTCTGCCCTCCCCTACCTGCACCCAGGGCACAGGTTCTTTGGTGAGTGGAGCACAGACTAGATGTCAGTGCCAACGCAACGGCACAACCACGCCCTGAAACAGGGTGTAGAAATTAGCTTAATTTACAAAGCTATCAATCTTGAACATGCTCCAGCCAATTCATTTCCATTTCTAGGACCTAGCCCAGAAATGGGCATTCTGAACGGATGATAGTCACAAATATTCTTTTTAAAACAATGGGGCATGGGAGATGGTAGAATCATGAGTGAGCCAAACACATGAGGATCTCTGAAAGAGTAAAACCAAAATTAAACGACCTACTTCTAGGGTGAAGATCACTTGGATGTAGGCACATACAATTGTGTCTTATATTGGTTTCATGGGACTTCTGTTTCTACTTTCTTTAAACAAAAAATCTCTTGGAAATATAAGTTGATAAATTCTTTCCACAATACGGAGTAACTAGCAGAAATTTAAATATGCAAATTCAAAGGATGTTGAATCTTTGACCCAGCAATTTTGTTCTAGGAATCTATCCTATAGAAACACTTGCGGATACCTAGGAAGAGTACAAGATTGCAGCAATGTCTCCAACGGCAAAAAAATTGGAAACTACACCAAAAAAATCATTACTAGCGAGTTGCTTAAACAAACTGGTGTATGCCCATATTATGGAATACAATGTATTCATTAAAAATAGTAAGACAATTCTATTTGAACTGACAAAGCATTAGATAATATACACACACAGAGATAGAGAGAGAGAGAGAGAGATGAAGCTGAAACAGCCAGTTAGGGAATAGTAGGAATCCCACTAACATAAGAAAAGATGTGTGTGGTCCTCTTGCAAATGCATACGTGTGTGTAAAAGAAGAATCCAGGAGGATATATTCCTAAATGGTCATCTCTGAAGAAAGAAGTGAGGTTTGATGGGAGAAAACAGAGACGGGAGAGGAGAAAATCAGAGGCAGGGACGATTGGAGCACATTTACTTCTTCTTTAGATACCTGTGCAATGTTGACCTGTTTTTTTTAAACAATAAGCATGCATTGCTTTTGTAATTAAAAAGCCACTTTAAAGAAATGCTAAAGGACTGAAAAAGAGAGAAAGAAAAATGATCACTCACAACTGGATCACCCAAAGACAACTATTTTTACTTCTGCATATTGTTTTCTAGGCTTTTAATATGGGCCTAAATATGTGGAAAACATACAAGATGGAAAATTAGTAAGAATGTTGATACATAATCATTTAATTTTAAATATTATATTTTTAGTATAAACTAGATAACCATAGTATATGAGTTTCCATTCTGATGCAAATATCTATCATCTGGTATCGTGGTATTGATGCATTTACATTTAATCATTGTACCAGAAGGTAATTACACATATTGGCTGCTTTGGACTTTATTCATAAATAACTTATTACAGAAACGAGTAAGTTTATAATATATTATCTCTTTGGATCACATCTTTGAGAAAAATTCTAAGTAGCAAAATTATCACGTTAAACAAGAATTTAAACATTTTTTGGCTCATAATATACATTGCCAATTTTATTTTCCAAAGGATAGTTCTAATATTATTGCCACAAAAAAAAAGTGTTTTGGTTTCACTCTGTCCTCATTAGTATTGGGTGTTAATTTTTTAAACTATTTTGGCAAAAGTTGAACAATGTATTTTTGGAATAAATTATAAATTTGAACATTTCCCTTGTGTTAGTTTATTCATTGCCGCTGGTGAATTGATTGTTCCAGTCTTTCCTCCATTTATTTATCTAACTTCTTTTATTAGTAGTAACAATAATAGCAAATCCTACTGTTTATCAATTGGCACTGTGCTAAATACTATAAAGACATCTCACAATGCAACCTCACAAAGCCCCGATAACTGTTGCCACCATTTTACAGATAAAGAAACTAAGGCCTAAGTGGTTCCCATCATGGGAAGACCCACATCAGGGCTAAGGCTCTTGGTCTCACCACATTATCTGACCTCACATGCATATGTTATATAGTTAAGGTATCATCCTTTTATCTGCCATATCTGTTTAAAGTATTTTCCCAGTGTATTATTTTTTGTGTTCTTGTGTTTTTATGTACAGAACATATTAAAGTTCTTATAATTAATTCAATTTTTTATCTTTGTAATTTCTTCTATCATTTCTAAGCTTATAAGTTAACCCTGCCCTAGAGATGTGAGAAATTTTCAAATGTATTTCCTTCCAGTGTACATATGTAATATGTGTGAATATATGTACTTGTGTGTGTATATATACATGTACATAAACATATACATATATGCAAATTCTTTAACCATGTGGACATTATCTTGGTGTACAATATGAGACACCTGGGGATTTTTCTTTTTGACCCTGACACTGTTGCTAGACAGAGAATTACTCTGTCAGTGTCCAGATGAAATACTGAGCTACCAGGATTTAAATCTTCGACTTACCTTTGCTCCAAGTGATATTATTAAGCTAAGATTATTTAACTCAAGCCCCAATGAGTCATTCCATAGCCTTGAATCATTCTGACAGACCTGACAAAACGTCTGCTGAATTACTGCCTTGGAGAATTCTTTGTATGACTAGTTGAACATTGGATGTCTGCAAGCCTTATGATTTATAGCTCTTCATCATCTGGGTACACATCTGACCCAATGGGCACACCCATTTTATTTCCAAAGAGAAAAGATATCTTTGGTATTCAATTAGTAAGTGCCCATTGGTGCTAAAGTGTAGGTCAGCAGAGCAGTGCCTATAGTATGCTGCCATTTGCATAGGGGTCATATTTATCTTCCACATATAGAAAAATGATGGCTATAGATTAACATATGGATATGCATATAGATGTACACATAGGTAGACACACATATAAATGTAGACATAGATGTATACGTACATGAAAGCGTACACAAAATAACTGGTCAGGGAGGTTGCCTAGTAGTTATGTTAAGTTATACCCTGTAATTTTTGCTTTTAATTTTGATACCTCTTTATGACTTAACAATAAAAAGGATGCATGGGGTTTAAAAAGAGAGAGAGAGAGAATCAAGTGGCCAGGGGCAGTGAGGCGTGGCTGAGGCTTTTCACCTCCTATACTTAACGTAACTTTTGAATTTTTGTTTTATACCCTTGTATTTCATTTTCAAAAATAATTTTTATATTAAAAAGAGTGAAAGTTAAGTTCAGGCATTTCATTGGGGATATGGTAACATTTTCTAGTCACTTTCTGGAAATCATACATGGCTGATAATATGAGAGTTACGAATTCCAAGGTAGTTTGGTAATGTTCTGTATTATACAAAATTTAAATGTTTTGCAACGTGCAGTCCACATCCAGTTTGCTCTCCTATGAATCCAGTACTCTGTTTTCGTTGTAGGAGACTACACTGGTCAGGCTTCTTTGATCTCTGGTTTCCACCTACTTTCAACCAATGGAAGGCAACAGCACTAGAGTAAAGAATGAAAGGAAGAAAGAAACCAATCAGGGTATTTTTCTCTATTCCCTGAGTTATTTCCAGCACCAGTTACATGGTCTCAGCTCCAGTGGGGAAGCCTCTACTATGGTTCTGGTTCCCACTGAATGACCCTGGTTCCTGGACTCTGATAATGCCACTTCCTCCGATTGTCTCTCCAGTGTTAAGACGCGAGCAGCTTCCTCTTGTTGCTAACCTCTGGAATTCCTCTCTGTGTGCCATGTTTGCCTTCTCAGTGCTTCCATTGCCTATGATTCCAATTCTCTATATTAAATTTCCTCTGTTGGATAAACCTGGAATGGCTTCTGTTTTTCTGGTCAAAGAGCCTGACTGATACACTTCACTAGTACACATTTTCTATTTTCTTGCTTTGCAGTCCCTTGCCCTCAGGACTCTTTTGTAGAGTATATGATCTTGGATTCAGATTGCAGAACTCCAAACACACGGAGCATGTAGTTTTTTTGCACTCCACCCCTATATTTCACAACTGCCATTCCTTACATTGCCCAATGCTGTAGATGGCTTTTTCAGTGACACTATTTGTAGCTACCTACTTGGGAATAATAGCTTCTGCATTCTTTTCAGAACCAAAACATAGGGCATTAAACGTGGAAACTCCTCTGGTCAGACTTTTCCGTCAGTCACTGGCTGAGCTATGTAAATTCAGATTCGGAGCTTCTTCCTAACAGGGATTTTAGTGGGGAATGATTATATGGAGTCAAATACAGACTCTCCATTTCTCAACTGGCTTTGTTTCAAGCAGTTCTAGCATAAGAAATCAAAATCCCATTTCCCCTGTTCCTCAGGAAGGAATTATTCTTGACCAAGCCAGTGGCCTTTATTTAAAGATCCTCTGCGTCTCTCTTGTCACCTCAGGGTACTCACTAAAGTCTAACCTAAGCCTAACGACTACTGATTTATAAGTTCATGAGAGTTTGCTAACAAATAGCTATAACTCAACTGAAATGATTGGGTTTTCTCAATTCATAATTTATCCAAATTACATTCTGGCCTGGGGTGAGCTTTATCATTCTTCATGATGACAGGCAGTGCCTGACGCAAGGCTTCTGACTTACGCATGGGTCTCACATCACTGCCCTTCTGGACGCGGTGGGACCCCGCCCTTCCTCACCACCCCTGCACCCTGTCACTTCTTTCCTCCACCTGCTGCAGGTGAGAATGTATTTCCGTTCTTCCCTCAAAAACCCCTTCTTTCATGCTGACCCAGTCCTTCTACCTTCTAAACACATCAATATGGAGTGAAGCTGACTTCCTGAACTCCATCCCACTTCAGCTGTAGAATCTGTCCCCATCCTCATCTCTCATCTTTTAGCCTTTGGGCCAATGCCACCTATCCTTTCACTGACCCTGGTAATGTCCCACATACGGCCCCCTCTTGCCACCCTAAAGGCCTGCCTCTCCAACAAGGTACCCTTAGCCCTGACTAGCCACACTATCCCTGACATGGGAACAAGCAACCCCAATGTCCCATCTTCGTGCATTGACCTTATGAAGGTCCTGGTGTCTATCCCTGTTAGTCCTTTAACTGCTCCCCACTCATCTTCACCGCCTCTGCCCAATCTCCCACCCATTACTTGTTACCATTATCCTACCCATCACAGGCGTAGGAGCAGATTTACTGAGATGCCAATGAAGCTTAAACTCCAGGGGTCTTCACACAGCTCTCTTCCAAGGTCCCATGTTTAATTGGTATTCATATCAGTGTATCTTTTTCTTAGAGAAGGCCCCCACATGTTATAAGCTGCAGGCCACCACAAACCTGGCCCTGCCCCTGTTTAGGTGATAGCTGCCTTGATTATCTCGGAATTAGGGGAAAGTACCCACTCCATCTGCATGCTGCTTCTAGGACAAACGTGCTTCTGGAATCACAAAGTGAACTTTGCATGCCCTCAACCTTAGACACAGTGTTAAACCTAGTGGTTAGTTTTAATTATACGGCCGGTGCCTTGTTTCAGCTACTTTTTTAGATTAAATAGGTTTTTGTTGATTGGCTTTGGAAACCAACCACTGAACAAGTGACTTAGTAAACAAAGTTCTGGAATGTAAGCCATTTCTAAATTGCAGGCTTCAGGGACTTAACATTAACGAAAGCCCATAAACCACGTGTGGAAACCTATGTATAAATACTGACATTTTGTCACATTGGAAAAGTTACTCATTAAATTCAATCAAAGGACACAGCAAAATTTGTAATATCCAATGAGTCACGATGTACAATTACAGCAATCAGTCATCTGTATTTTCTGAGGCAGTTTCAATTTTAAATGTTCTGCTCTATGATCACCCTCTATGACTCTCTAGCTCATCATTATAGACCCAGAAACTAGTACAGTACCTGGCACACAGTAGGCACTCAAGTGATGCATGCAAAATGAATGATTGTATAATACTGTTTGGCAGACTATGTGTCCTGCTTTTGGTTTTAAAACTATGGTCACTGACTGTATTTATAATGGACATATATGAGCAACTTAACATATCTTTTTATGATTTTTAAGTATATGCATTGGCAATTATGTAAATTTGTTTAATTTTCTGAATCTCATTTGCAAAACAAAAATGGCTTGGATTTCAATGGAAGATATTACATATCCATTTATGTCTTTCTCAGTGAAACAATTCTTTACCAATTAACTATACAGCCTCTTTCAGAATACTGTTTATTTTCTTATTCATGCAGAGGAATGCTTTTATATCAATTTTGGCATGTAAATAGTTTTATTTTTAGATAATCAGTATAGTTACAGCATTCTAACCTCCCACATAGTCCTGCTAAATTCTACAAATATGTTACACACACTCCAATTTTCAGTCTAAGAACTCATTAACTTCCAGTGAGACTATGGATTCCCTCCAGCAAGTACATTAACAAGGTGAGTTAGATGAAGAAAATTTTTTATGTAAATTATCTTAATGTTTCTAAGAATTCAAAAGGATTAATTATAACAGGGTAATGACCAGGAACATCTTTGATTTCTGGATTCCTGGACCACACCTATATTACAAATTGGTTGCAGCTTCTCCACTGCCCCTTTTCCATCCTGTCCTTTTCCATCCCTTCACCCAAACAAGAGAAGTTAATAGTCAACTGTTGGTGTTTGGGGTACACATTTGGAAAAAAAAAAAGAGATTTTTTTTAAAAATCTTAGATTGAAAATAACTTTTTGGTTCTAGGAAAATGTACAGCTTGGGAGCTATTTTAGGGATTGAACCATTCATTTCACCATCAGAATACTAGTCATTAGAACAAGATATGTTCTCCTGATACCATTGGTCCTTCCTCCCCACCCCACCTCCCACCCACCCAAGAACAACTCCAGAGGAAAGTTCTTTTCCTTGTCCTCTTTTATTTTCCTCCCAGGTCATACAAGAGCACATCGGGAAATCCCTGGATCCCAAGTTGCAACATATATACGTGTCCACTTCCTTTCCTGACTTTTAAAATAATCCCTTGCACCTTTATTCCTCATCTTTGACCAACAAAGTGAGAGATTCAGCCAACTCCCTTCTCCACAGAGCATGACTCATACCTTTCATGGCTGGGAATTTACCCGGAACAGACACAGAATGTGACAGATATTACAGATTATTATTTTTATAAGTACATGCGTGGTCTCCACACAAGCTGGGAAAGCTGCTGAAAATGTGGTGAAGTTTTCATACCTGAAAGCCAGATTTCACTTAGCAGTTCTTTGAAGAAAAAAATTCCAGGCATTTCGAAGGAGCAGATCTTTCAGACAACTGGCTGTTCCCTCTGCAGGCCAGCTCCTAACCTCCTACAGGCCCCCCAGCCCCCTGCCCCAACTTCCCCATCAGAGGGCTATTAGAATGCTATTTGAAATGGTGGTGGTTTTTCAGAAAATACCAGGTTCTCCCACTTCAAAGAACAGCCAGCAGAGCCGTGGGTTATTGCTTCTTCCTGGAGAGTTCTCCCTGCCAGAGTGGAAGGAGACATTCTCATCTTTCCCTATTCTTCCCAGGCATACGGGGAGGTTTTTTTTTTGTTTGTTTGTTTGTTTGTTTGTTTGTTTTTCCTCCCTAGTTCCCTGAACTAGCCCAAAGAGAATTCCTTGTGAAGAGCACTTAAACCAGGATTTCAGAAGATCTCAAATCTACTACCTCATTTTATGGCTGGAGAGAAGGAAAAGTGGGAATTATGGGAGAGGAGGCAGCGGTGAATTTAGTGCTTTTAAAAAAACAGAACACAGTAGTGAAATAGTTCATTTTCTCCTCTGTGGGAGTCGTGGGTCGGGGGTAAGGGCAGGGAACGAGGCAGCCCCTTGATGGCTTTGGTGCTTAAGTACTGGAAGAAGAGGGGCCAGTTCCATCTAGTTCCACAGAGATGGCCATGAAACATTTTGCTAACTTAATTCCAGCCATCTGGGGTCTTTAATCACCAGTCTGCGCTCACAGAAAAGGAGAACTCAGCAAGAGGCTGGGAACCGGAGCTCTAAACAGTAAGTCCTTCTTGCCTAAGGCTTGCTAGGGCACCTGATGAATTCTTGACCTTGTTCATAAACCCTGTTTCCAGCAAAGTTAAATGGAACAGCCTGCACACTATTGAATATTTGACCATATTAACCACCCTGCCTTTTAAAGCAACTTTCCGCTTAGAGTAGGAGCTTCCATCCTGCAACCCTGGGAGAGACAACAACAATTTGTATAACCCAAGTTGGGAAACCAGAAGCAAATTGTCAGCGGGTTCAGAACACCCCCTTTCCAATTCTTCCTAGTCCTTCTCTGAATAACTGAGCACAAACTCCATCTCTTCTCAGAAGCCATTCTGGGATGCAGTAGGGCTCTTCCCCTCCCCTCCCTCAATAGCTGCTTGATCTCCATGCTGTTTCCTACAAGAAGGAGCCACTCAGCTTGCTCTTAAGAAAAGGTAGGGATGCTCTTCATCATTAGTCATCAAAGAAATGCAAATCAAAGCCAGTAAGGAGGTACCACTTCATAACCACTAAATAAAAAAGACAGACAGTAAGTTTTGGGCGGGGATGTGGAGAAATGGGAATTCTCACATAAAGTGGTGGAAATGTAAAATGGTGCAGCCATCGTGGAAAACAGTCTGGCAGTTCCTCAGAAGCTTAAACATAGAGATACCATATAACCCAGCATTTCTATTCCTAGGTATATTCCCAAGAGAAATGAAAATATGTCCACACAAACACTTATACATGGATGTTCACAGCAGTATTATTCATAATAGCCAAAAAAGAGCGGAAAGAGCTTAACTGTCTATCAACTGCCAGATGGACAGATAAAATATGGTATATTTATAGAGCAGGAAGTCATTCAACCACAAAAAGGAATGAAATGTTGATACATGCTACAACATGGATGAACCTTGAAACCATTATGCTGAGTGAAAGAAGCCAGTCATACAAGACTACATACTGTATGATTCCATTTCTATGAAATATCCAGAATAGGCAAATCCATAGACACAGAAAGTAGATTAATAGTCACGAGGGTGCTGGCAGGATGGGAGGCAGGTGGAGAATAGGGATTGACTTACTGACAGGCACATGTTCTCTTTTTTGAGTGATGAAAACTTTCTGGAATTAGTGCTAATGATTGCTCAACTCTGAATATACTAAAAACTGCTGAATTGTACATTTTAATGGGTGAATTTTATGGTACATAAATCCTGTATCAATAAAAGTGTTGGAAAAAAGGAAGAGAGGGAGAGGGGGATGGAAGGGAAGAGAAGGGAAGCAGATTGTTTGGGGTAAACACTAAACTATGTTTAATCTTGCTCCCTCAGTATCTCTTTCCCCAACAAGCCTCCCACCCCACCTCAGGAGTTATGGGGCAGGAAGGCCCTCTTCCTTTAATTGGCCAAATTTGCCCCCAGGAAATGAAGCCTTTACAGCAGTCGTGACCTCCAGCCTCCTTTTAATCCCTGAGGCTGACCTCAGACACATCTACTTGGACATCCCTCTGCCCCAACACAGTGGCTGGGCCACCCTGCTAAAAAAGGCTTCCTCCAGACCCCTGCCCTGAGACCTTTGCTTATAAGACCCTGTTCAATGTTTGCCAGTCACCTCCAGGCCATCAGAGCTTACAACTGGTGTCTGTTGAGAAAGGTCCAGCCTCCTACCTAGGCAGGGAACCAGAGTCCTGCTCAAACTCACCTAGAGAGCTATCTCTGTCTCAGGCAGACCAGAAGCTAGACATACGCTTCCTCTGCCGACCTGACCCACGTTGGGTTTCCCATGATGCCTCCCTATTGCTGATTTTGCTCTCCTCTTCGTGGTTACTTGGCCCCAACCCATGGTGCGTGTGCCGGGAGAAGCTAGCTCAGCAACACACACCCAGCACCTCCAGTTGTCTCCTACTCACCCAGGTCAATTCAGGATGGCTCCTGCTTAAACTCTGAAAGACTGGCTCCTCTAAGCCAAGTGCTTAGTATCTATAATTTCACTTAATCTTCACAACAACCCTGTAAAGAAGGTATTATTATCCCCATTTTTCAAGAAGAGGAAACAGATTCAAAGAGGGTAAACAACTTAAAGTCACATGAATCAGAGTCAGGATTCAAACACAGAACTGTCAAAGCCAACGCTTTCTACTTCCTCAGACAATAATTCCTTTCCTTGGTTGAGCGCCTGTCATATGTCAGACAGCGTTCTAGACATATTAACAATATTATTTCATTGAGTCTCACAACATTCCCATGAGGCAGTATTAGCATCCCATATAAATAGATGAGGAAACTGAAGTTCAGAGTGATAAATAACTTTTTGGGGATCTTTTGTATTTATCACTCACTGAATGCATAGAAGTTTGGGAAGATTTTTGTTTTTCTTGATCAAGGTGAAAGATGCAAGTTGTGCTGTCCTCTTTCCCCTTCTTCCTGCCTTTAAGCAACTGTCTTGGAACCACGAAAGAAAGGCAAAAAAAAAAAAAAAAATCAGAAATATTTCCCAAACATCAACTTACTAAACAAAAACCTACCTTCAAAACAAACAAACAAACAAACAAAAACAAAAAACTACCTTCAGATCTTCTGTTACATAAGAAAACTAAAGTTCTATTTGTTTTATCGGCTGTTGGGTAGGTTTTCTGTTAATTGTAGCCAAACACATTCCTAACTCATACAGAAATGTCCTATTACCACCTTCTTGCAGATTAAGAAACAAATTAAAGGGGAACAGAGAGATTAAGTATTTTTCCAAAGCCACACAAATAGAAGGTGACTGTGGCCTACCGATAGCTGACATCCCTATTCTTCTCTTAATAACTTAATGTCCCAAGTTATAGCTGGGCACATCGCTGGCCAGCAGAAGGTCACACTTTCCAGGCTTTCTTGAAGCTTGTGAGCCAAATGACTATATTTTGGTTTAGTGCGATGTATGTGGATGGGAGGGATTGATTAATTTCCAAGACATGCCCTTCAGTTCCTTTTTCCTTCTTCCCACTGGTGAACCATCTTCTACCACATGGACCAGGGTAACAACTCAGGAAATGGCAGAGCAACAAGATGGAAGGAACCTGGGATCCTTAATGGCATCATGGATTAAAGCTGCCCTGCATCCTGGGATCAGCTACCAAATTGGACTTGTAAGTGAGAGAGGAATAAACTTCTATCTCATTTAAGCTACTGTGTTTTGCTGCCTTTTTCAAGCACCATTATCTTAAGCAATACTGTGGCTAACAAATTTTCAAACATAGGCCTATCCAATTCCAAATTTCGGTAGTTTCCACTACAACTCCCAATACCTAAATCAGAGACTGCAAACTCCAATGCCTACAGACATTAGGTAGATAACAAATCAGTGAAGAAAGCTAGGTGGGAACTATGGTGAACTGGAGAACACACCTATGGTCACTATGTGGTTACCAAACTATTTCCTTTTCTTCCTGCTAGACTGTATTTCTCAGCTTTCCTTGCAATTAGTTGGGGCCAGGTTACTGAACTCTGGTCTGTATACTGTGGACAGAAGGAATGAATGCTACATCCGGGCCTGGCCCATGAAAATGTTCCTGTTCAATCATACACTCTTTTTTTCCCCAAACTGATGTGGAGAAGATGCCTGGGAAATCTTGGGAGCCACAGAATGGATATGGCAGAGTCATAGGAGAGAAGAAGCTGGATCCCTCGGTCACCACTTGGGGAAGAGCTGCCTAAATTACACCGATACATAGATTTTTGACATGGGACTAAGAAACAAAGTTTTCCGAAGTTGATTCTTGCATGTCTCATAGACATTCTCGGGTCTATGTTAACCTAATATACAAAGGCACAGGACAGCATCCCCCAATACACAAAGGCAGTCCCTGTAGGAAGGCAGGCCTAGTACTGCCAGATCCCTGGATCTTTTTAAAAGAGAAGATAGAAATCCTGAATCGTGTAAGGAAGCTGCTGCTGATTGGTGTTGTCCAATACTGTGAAGGTCAACTATGACTAAGATCCTGGTCTATCCCAGGGACTACCAGATCTCAGGTTCCTGAGGTACAGATTCAACCACCCCTGAGATCCCTAATAAGGTTGCCAAGACTTTCCTCCTAGTTGGTTATGCAGACTTACTAGACTTTAAGCCAATGTCCTTCTTTGTATAAATGAGAAAAGCAGGAAAATATTTAGTACCTGCAGCTATTTTCTCATTGGATACAAGTAATTTTGCCAAGCATTGCCTGGATCTCCAGTGTTTCTCTTTCATTCGTATATTCTTAAAATTAGATCTGATAATGCCTACATGTCCAATTACATTCACCATCACATAACTGTTTCTAAACATTTTTCTATTTAGTCACCTGCCCAAATTCTTCCCATTTATCAAGGTTCAACTCAAAGGTTATCTCCTTTTTGGAGTCTTTTCCATAAAGGTTTTTGCCACTCTCTCCAGGCAAAAATTCACTTACCTCTCCCCTGTGCACTCCCAAGGGGCTCTCTCACCCTGCTGAAGGAACATATTTCCCTTCCAAGGTGTGAACTCCCAAAGAGACTAGGATGTTTTCCTCTCCATGTAATAGGTTCCTAGAACCTGACACCTGACTCATAATAAGAGCTCCATAAAAGGGCTTAATATATGTTTTGTGGTTGTTGTTATGCTATTTTGCCATTGTTTTGTTTCACTTTGTGTGCACCTTAATCAATGGTTCATCGCAATGGTGCCCTGCATTGTGTGCAAAGAGGTTGTCAAGGAGCAATGTGACAAGAGCACTGTCTGCAACGACTGGATTCAGAAAGCTTGAATATCTTAGTTATTTAGAAGAGCAGACTTTGGAGCCGGACTGCCTGGGCTCCTATTCCACTTACCAGCTGTACAAATTTGGACAAGTTACCTAACCTCTCTTGCGCCTCAGTTTCCTTAACCATAAAATGAAAGCAATAATAATAGTGCTGGTGTATTCACTTGCTAGAGCTGCCCTAACAAAGTGCCACAAACTGCATGGCTTAAAAAACAGAAGTTTATTGTCTAACCATTCTAGAGGCTAGAAAAGTCCAAAATCAAGGTGTCAGCAGAATTGGTTTCCTCTGAAGCCTGCGAGGGAAGGCTCTGTTCCAAGCATCTCTCTTTGGCTTGTAGATGGCTGTCTTCTACCTGGGTCTTTTCACATTGTCTTCTCCGTGGGTATGTCTGTCTCTGTCCAAATGTCCCCTTTTTATAAGGACACCAGTCACATTGGATTAGGGCCCACCCTAATGACCTCATTTTAACTTGATAATCTCTGTAAAGATGCTATCTCCAAATAAGGTCACATTTATGGTATTGGGGGCGGTTAAGATTTCAATACATCTTATTTGAAGGGGGTATAATACAATCCATAACTGTATGACCTGATCAGATTGTTGTAAAGATTAAATTAGCTAATACATGTAAAATTTTTATAATAGTCCCTGGCACTCCACGAGCCCTCAAAAACATTAGCTGACAATATTATACATCTTAAAATTTTGTTATACCAAGGTGACCCACGCTTAAAAATAAGTCAGTAAAAATTCTGCTATTTGGGTATAGTTGTTATAGGGGAGTAGTTGAAGAGAGATAAGGGTGATTTCAGTTCTTGCTCTCAGAATACAGCAAAGTGAATGAAGTACCAGTCCCTGATGTAGAAAATACAAAAGAAGATAGGACAAGAGTTAGCAAGTCATCGCACTCCTCATAAGCTTGAAGATGACTCAATTTGAGGGGTATGTCATACATCGAGAGGGACCCACAGTTAGAATTCGCCCTTTGATTTATTATTGGGTGAAACTGTTCATTCATTTTTAGCCATAATCACTAAATCAAAAGTACAATAAAAGACTGTAGTTTGAATCCTGCTATTCTGGAATTTGACCTTTCTTAAACAGAGATTAGTTTAAGAGTCTTCTTAGATATTCCAGAGTTAGAATTTTAAAAGAAGTCTCTGAGGTCAGCTGATGGTTGTGTGACTCAGACTGAGATGTAGCCCAACAAGCCACTCAAGGTACAGGATTTATAAACATAAGTATTTCCTAATACTGTCCGGGAGTGCAAATCCTTGAGTTGTAAGTATCCCCATAAAAGAGAATATCATATTATCTCTTTTAACAAAGGGGAAAACACCAAAAGCCAGTTCCCAATGTTTTGCTCTCATTCTCTTGAGAATACATTAAGATTTTGCTTTTAGTCCATCTGCCAGATCATTCATGAATGCAATTCTGTGATGATGTGGTTTATACATTCCATTCAATCCTGACAGCATGTTAAAAGTCTGGCCTCTGAGTACAAATTTCAGTACAGGTCCCATTGCATTTGTTGATTTTACAGATGAAGAGATGTTCAGTAGGGAGAAGTCAGCCTCCTCTCAAAAGCCCTCTTTAAAGCAGAAGCTGCCTGGGTGGCAAGGGTGACCTGAATATTGCCTGTTTAAATGGACAGTTAGTGATGCACATACCATCCAACCACTTGTGTACTTATTTCTGAATTATCATACCAGGTCAAGAAACCAAGCTTGTTAGTATGCACCACAGTGATCCTCAAAGTTCAGATGTCTAATTTCAATTATATTTCATTTGCAAATCCAGACTGTTTTTTCCAAAGCCATGTTTCCATTATTTGTGAGCTTTGAGAAAGGCGAAACAGTACACCTGAGGCCTCTTCTCTCTGCTCATACCTCCTTCCCTGCATCCTCCCTACATTCTCACCCCACTCACTTCCCCCTCTCTTCTTCACCACATACTTGATCTAAGGACGTTGGACCAAGCCAAATTTCAGGATTCAGTTTTTTTCATCTTAGGTATAGGCATCAGCCCTGAGGTTAAAATTGTTTGTTTTATTTTAACTTTATTTTGCTTTTTTTTTTTTCCCCTGCTACTTTCAATAGGTAAATGAAGATTCAGAAGAAAGCCTTGCATATACTTTAAAAATAAATTATTTTCTTATTCCAGAAGTTAAGTGTGCTTATTGTAGAAAATTTAGAAATACAGATATGTATTTTTTTAAAAAAAAAAAAAAAAAAGGAAATATAATGCCTCACATCCTTAAATCCAGAAATAAGCATAGCCAACATTTTGGTGCATAGCATGTCAATTCGCATGTACTTTTAAAACAGAATAACCATGCAGTCAGATCTCCCAACTAGTCCATTTAGAAGAAAGGTAGATGTTGAGAAGGCTAACTACCAAGTTAGTGACCTTTCTCCCCTCCCCTTCCACTGCACCCACGTTTCAGGAGCTCTCTGAGGGGTCACATCACTCAGTTTCCAAACTCTTGAGAGAGTTTCTTTCCTGGCTACTAATTCTCCCCATTTGGCTCCAGTCAAACTTTACTCCGATATTGGCCACTTGAACTCAGATCATCAACTGACAGGCAGAAAATAAATATATAGTAAGAAGGAAAGGACCCCCAAATTTTTGAAAGGAGAAAAATAACTTTCACTAAGGCTAATTCAATGCAGCAATCAGTCTAGTTCAGTGAGGAAATACTTACCCTGAACATGTAGATTCCATATTTTGAACACTCAGTTCATGTTTCTTGGTAGGTATTACAAATGCCACCACTTGAGAAATGTATGACTGTGGACATGTCCAGGATCATTTTCCATGCAAGATGTAAACAAAATTGCGCATTTTAAGAGTATTTACTGGAAAATTATATTTTAACTATAAGTAGTATCCTTTGAGAGAATTTTTTTAAATTAATGTTATAATTTAAGAACTGGATGCTATAAAAAAGGAATGACCCAAGAATAAAAAATAAGTTCTTAGAAATTAAAAATATTTACACAGAAATTTTAATGAACAGATTGAAAGATAAAATCAAAGAAATCCCCAAGAAAGTAGAAAATACAGGGAGACTGAAAATGTGAAAGACCAAATTGTAAAATATAATCCAAGAAGCTAATGCCCAAGGAATACAAACAAGCTCCAGAGAGAATGGACAAAATGAAAGGAGAATATAAACAAAGAAATAATAAAAACATAATTTCTCAGCTGAAAACCATGAGCCTCTAGACTGAAGACAGAAGGAAGAAAAAATACTGCAATGCCAGACACAGTGAATGAAAAAGGACCCACACTCAGTCACAGAATGGTAAAATTTCACAATATAAAAGATTTTTTTTTTTAATCCAAACACTTCTCAGAGAGAAAAGAAGAAACGGTCTTTTTAAAAAATCAAATTGGCATCAAACTTCTCTTTAGCAGTACTGGATGCTGTAAGACAGTGGAACACTGCCTTCAAAGTTCTGAGAGAAAATTTGAGAGTAGAATAAAGATACTCTAAGTCATGGGAGACTTAGTAAGTTTACCTCCCACATCTCCTTTCTATGGAAGTGTTTTAAGGATGTGTTCCAGAAAAGTAAGAGGGTAAACCAAAAAATGAGAAGTTCAAGAAATAATTAAGCCAATCAAGAGGAAAATGTCACCTAGGGTGACAGCTTTTCACCAAATCTAGAGCACAGGGTCCAGTTTGGAGCTGGTGGAAGGAGATCTTCAACAGGTAGGTGTCTGGGAAGAGAATGTATATGAGCAGAAAGAATTTGCGGATTTAATACTATGTTTAAGAAGTTGAACATCAAGTTGTGAAAAACTCAGCAATGCAGGAAATGGGGAAGGGAGGAGGAGACAATTAGAATTCCAAGAAACACACAAGGCTATGTAAAAATGATACGTAATCATAGTACATTACGTGGCTGAGCTGTGAGCAGTCTTTACGTAGTCATGATGTTGTAAACACTGTTGATCAGTTTTAGCTCCTGGAATCAACCCATAGGCAGGCAAAAGAAAGGCTTGGATCTGGCTGCAGAACAAGATCCATGTTTTCTTTCTTAAAATCATAAGTTAAAATTAAGCATTTGATTGTGATAAGAAGGAGTACAGAGATGTAGGAAAGGGTAAGGACATTCATATGTCCATCTCACAAAGAGTCAAGAGATACTGTCAATGGTTGGTGGAATTAAAAATGAGGATGTGAATATATAAAACTGTATTTTACATAGCTTTACAAAAGCAACTAATAGAATCTAAAAACAGTGGCATAATCTTATTGAAGTGGAAGAAAGGAAGGCCAGGTTTGGAAGATGTAAAATTAGTGAGCTAAATCCATAGCCATCATCAGAGAAATCAACAGATTGTTAAATGAAGAAATAGAAAAATAATAGTAATGTACAGAAAGTTTTATAACAGATAGAAGCAAAATGTATGACAACCATAGCATGAAGGCCAGGAAGGAGCAAATGGAGTTATCCTGTAGGCTCTTACACTACACATAAAGTGGTGTAGCATCACTTAAAGGAATATTATAATATGTTAAAGAAATATACAGTACTGTTTCCAGTCAAATGGAGTAAAAGGTGTCAGATTTACTATCCTGCTGAAAAAACTGAAACATCAAACAAAATATATGAAATGATGGCACTCAAGACAATAGACATTAGGCAATAAAGGACAATGATCACTGAAAGATAGAAGAGGGAAGAAAATATGTGTTCATACAAGCAGTGTGCACAAATGTTCATAGCACTTTTATCTGTAACAGTCCCTAATTTCCATCAAAAGATGAATGGTTAAACAAATTATGCTACATTCATACAATGGAATATACAACTTAGCAATAAAATAGAATGAGCCGCAGATACACACAACTACATGGGTGAATCTCAAATTAATTATGCTGAGTGAAAGAAGCCAGAAAAAAACTTGTCTATACTGTATGATTCCATTTATCTAAAATTATAGAGAAAGGAAACATCTGTAGTGACAGAAGCAGATCAGGGACTGCAGAGAGAAGGAAAGGGGTGATTTTAAAGGGTCATAAGGAAACTTTCAGGGGTGATGGATATGTTCACTATCTTATTGTGGTGACTTTTCAAATTGTTCACTTTAAATGTAAGCATACTACTACATGAGAAAGCAAAAGTTTTAAACTATATTAAGAACTGACAGTAAAATATGCTGAGCAAAATGTAAACCCAAATAACAATATATATGTAACAATTAAAAATAATTTCCATTTAGTTGATTTTTTAAAATATTTTTCTGTTCATTTTACACAGGAGAAAAATTTCCCTTTTTTCTATATTTTTTGGGCGTTACTTTGGGGTTTTGTGTCTTTTTGTTTAGATATTCAGTATTAGGAATTAAAAGGACTTTGAAAGGAAAAAATAAACAATAATAAATAAATATATTACATACATTTGCCTATATACATAAAACAAATAAATAATAAAACTAAATAAACAATATGGCATAAACACATTATTTTAGAGATATGGAGATAACTGCCAAAAGAGTTAAAAAGAGAAACTGTTCAAAGTTGTTCCCATGTGAGGAAATGGGAGGAAGGGCTTGATCAAGGGATGGGGGCAGGGAACTGTGGCTCTTAATATAAGCCCTTCTGGATTAGTTCATTTCTAACAATGGACCTGGATGCCAATTCAGATGCTCAGAGAGGCAGATGCTAAGATGGGCTTTGATATTCCAAAGATTTATTGCAGGAAAGCCTGCGAAGGGGAGAGGGAGGAGAAACAGATAGGAGACCAGTCAGAGTGGAACCAGGTCTGCACCTCGGAAGGGAAGGCGGGAAGAAAAAATTGGAGAGAAAGAACCTCAGAATCCAGAAAGTTCTGAGAAAGACCTGCCAAACTGATGGGGAGTGTCCCAACAAAAGCTACCTGTTCCAGGAATCCTGTGTCAGGCGGGAGGGCCCCGCACGCACACCCTGGTACCTTGGCAGCGTTTAGTCATTGGCTGCGAGCAGCCCGGAGGGATGGGGCTCAGCGTGAGTGCCACAGCGGCTCCAAAGTTGTAGTAGCTGGACTTGTCACTCTGCTACACACCCACAGGAGGCTTTGATTTGCTTTTTAAATTTCAAAAAGTTTCTTAAGGGAAGAAAAAATTCCTCTGATCAACAGGTGAAATGAACAAATATTCAGAGAGCAGAGCAGTCCTTTACAGAGCCAATCACCCACCTGATTGGTACTACGTGTTTTGCGTTCCTTTTTTGTTCAAAGGTGTTCCGTCGAGTAAACGAAATTTATTTGGCTCTTTTTTAATTGAGAGGTCAAGTGGACAACTGGAAAAGCAGACGTTTTCTTCAAAAAGGGTCCATAAGTGAAGGAACACTATTCCTGAGCAGAGAGAGGAGGAGGGCCTCTTGGGAACCTAGGGATTCTGATGAAACGACCGGGAACAACATACAACCATTTGTAACAGGTTGAGCTCACTGGACACCCTCTAACTCCGTAACTTTCACAGTCCTGAGTTTCCCAGTGACTCAACAGATAAGACTAATGAATAAAAAATAAATTACGTTCACAATACAAAGCAATTTTTTAATTAAAGTACAGTTGATGTACAATATAAGTTAAGTACAAAGCAACTTTTAAAAACTGTTTAAATGTACATATTTTGCGATTTGGAAACCAAGAGGTATAGCCAACATTTTAGGTTCTGAAATTTGTACAATTTTTCAGGCCAGCAAGAAAAAGAATATAAAATTTATGAAAAATAAAATGTTCACCATCAGTCAATACTACCCTGTATGGAAGGAAAGTATGTATGTATATTTCAGGGCAGGGGCAGAGGGGACAGAGATCACAGTCTTAACCAATTGTGATTAAAGTTTCTTACTTTTGCAAGTTTTGTAAAAACATATGACCACGAGATTGCCAGCATCCTTCTCAGGGCCTTGTAAAGGGCTCTGCTGCTCAAGCTTCATGAGCCTCCTGGTAAATCTGTATCTCTCAGCATTCCTCTTAGAAGAGGAAGAGAGAATAAAGGGGTGGAGATTCCCTTTGAAAGTTGGTGAATATAAATATGAATTGTTGGGGGCTGGGAGTGGCCCTCTACATACACGTTAGTACTGAAAATAAAAAGAATATGCACAGAGGTGACTGCTAGTTGATATAAATCATCTTCCATGTGTCTGGCACCCCAGGGCCCAGCTCCAACCACACAACACTTTCATAAGTCTTCTGCACACTCAGGTCACAGTCACATATCTGATTTCCCTGAGAACTTGTCACTCTGAGCAGGGAGCTGAATAACAAGAATGAACAAGGCACATTATTGGATTTGACTAAGGAAAATGAATTTGGCTTCCTGAAAACATGGCATATAACACGTGGTCACAACTACTTTTTTAAACACTCTGAAAGAAAAACAGAGGAAAGTACACTCAAATGTTAACAATAGTTTTCTTTGAGTGTTAATACTGTGGGTAATTTCTTTGAACTTCCCTTCCACATTTTCTTTAATAAGCGTGTATTATCTTTATAATAGAAAACAAACTTCAAAGAGTTTAGGAAAAAATGCATTAACTTTGTGTGTATATGCATATACAAGGATATGTGTATTAATGCATGCAATGTGCAGGAAGCTAAGGAGATTTAAAACTTCCCAAGATGCCCAGTAAGAATATTTCACATGGCAGATATTACCAGTGTGATATGAGAATCAGAGAATCAATGCATCTCAGGTTTGAAAGGGCCCTTGTATTAGTCATCTATTGCTGCATAACAAGTTACCCCACAACTTAGCAGCTTAACCCAACAAACATTTATAATTCCACACAGTTTCTATGGGTTAGGAATCTGGGTGTGACTTAGCTGAGTGGTTCTGGCTCAGGGTCTGTCATGAGGTTGCAATCAAGCTGTCGGCAGGGCCTGCAGCCATCAGGTGGTTTATGCAGGGCTGGAGGATCTGCTTGCAAGCTGGCCCAATCACATGACTGTAGGCAGGAGGCCTCAGTACCTTGCCACATGATGAGTCACAGGGCTGCCTACGTGCCTTCACAACACAACAGCTGGTGCCCCTCAGAGGGAATGGTTAGAGAGAGAGAGAGAAAGAGACTGAGTGGCTCGAGCCACAATGTCTTTTAAAGATCTAGCCCAGGAAAGGACATATCATCACTTCTGCCAGATGCTTTTGCCACACAGACCAATCCTGACACAGTGCGTGAGTGTGTTGGGGAGTGGGGCGGTAACTACACAGGGCATAAGTATCCGGAGGCAGGGATCACTAGGGGCTCTTTGTCCCCACCCCATGGCATCCTTGAGAAACGTTCCATACGAGAAATATTGAGATTGTTAGTCGAAGTGGTTTAAGCCTATCAAGAAAGTAGGTATTTGAATCCTGTTTCATATTCTGACTGATCAGAAATGGCTTTTCTAAAAACTTACTGTATTACTGATGATGAGTGTAATATGACTTTTTTTTTTAAAATGTTAGCTAGTTGGTTTTCACTTCTTGGAAAGTTACAGAAGTTTCCCTTCTCCCTTTAGAGAAGATTGGGTAGGACAAAAAAGAGATTATTTTTCAAAAAAATTTTTGGTTATATGGCTGTCAGTTAATATTTTTATAGACCAAAACAAACAAACAAACAAAAACCCTGTGGTGGTTGTTTTCAGACTGGCTAGATCTCTAACCAGTAAAAACTAATCCATTGCCCTCAGCAGGTCAAATCTTTAATACTACCCATGGATTCCAGCACACAGCAAAGGAGGCTCATGAAATCAGCATAGAGACCGTATCGTTAAAAAAAACCACCATTTGACTCGGGATTTTCTTTTCTAATGAATTAATTTATTTAGATGAAAAAGCCTTATGAAAACATAAAAATGAAACATACTTTTATACATTTCATGAATTGCCTTTGTTTAAAAACAGTACAATCCTGTGAAATGAGAAGACTTGATATTAGAGACATAAGGTCATGGAAACATGGGGCAGTGAGTTTCTCCTTCAGAGCTGCTCTTTCCAGTGAGAATGAGAATGAGAATGAGAAGTTGGTCAGTACTTGAAATTACCTCAAGGCTCCTTAAGAGCAAGAATTTTGTATTCATCTCCAAATCCCAAATGCCCCATAAAATGCCAGGCACAGAGAGGTCATGAAGGATTTGCTGAATGAATGAGGAAGAGGAAAGCCATAAATGTTTGGGGGAAATGATACAACAGCAGAGCCAGTTCTCACCCTAATTCCCATTCCCCCTTTCACCCCCTGTGCTCCCAACATCCCACTTCAAAGAGTGTCCCCAGGAGGAGAACTAGCCTTGGCATGGGTAAATCACCAGATTCCCTGACGGCTCCTGACTCATCATTCCACCAAGTCCACTTAATTCCCTGTTCAAACTGACATTTTAAATTCTAGCCCACAATACTGAAGGAAAATGAACCTGCCCAACCGTTTTGCCATCTATTTTCAACACCACCCCATAAATTTCTCTGCATTTACACCTTTCTGCTAGTGTGAGAATTGAACATGGATTCTGGAGCCGAGGGATTCTGTCTCCTGTATTTTTGTCCAGCTGGAAAGCTACTTACCAGTTCTTCATCTTTCAGTAACAGATTCTCTCCCAGGAATCTGCACTCTTGCTGTTAAACTTCCCAGCAAGTTCAAAGGCACTCTCATCTCCCCAAGATCTGCCAGTTAACTTACTGCTGCTGCGTGGTTCTCCCTTTGATAATTTAGCCCTGCCCAGAGTCAGGTTTTTCTCTGTCTCAGGATAAAATAAGGTTTTATCAAGCTGTCAAAGCCTTGGATTTTGGCATTGTTTCCAAAAGGGTGTTAAAACGTTCCCAAAGGATGAACCCTCTTGAACTAAGGAATCACTGAGGGGAAAGGAATGCAAGCAGGTCTGACGGGCTCTGCAGCTTTCCCCTGAATTATTGCACATTGCTTTACAGGGCCTAAGTGTTCTTTCCGGTAAGTCCAGCAAAGATGAGACACTCTCTGTGGATTGAGGGTTTCACCACGTGCGACTGGGTCATGCTTATCAAAACTCAGGTGTGCTCGTCACTGAGTCAGTAGCCTCATGATTCATTATTCACTTGTCTTCAAAATGTTTATCCCAGCATGTACTATACCGTTCTAGTATTTTTTTTCTTTTTAGGGCTGAGATTTTATCAGGCATCATTACAGTTTCTGATGGGCTATTCAGAGTCTAAAATATATAATTTTTAGAAGTTTGAGCTCTACATCTGCAAGTACAAAGTGATCCAGGATAAATCAGACCCACTAGAAAAATAAGGATTATGGTTGGCCTTTTTGTTATTGTTGTTAGAAAAGTAATTTCCCAAATTACAGAAAGAACCCAAACATAACAAATTATTCTAGGCTATTCTTTTGCTGTCTTTCTTTTTAGACTTTTTTTTAAAAAGTAACATTTCAAATTCTTTTTTTTTTTCATTTAACCTGATATCCCAAGTGTTTTGACCCTATTTTGTTAGAGTTGGCTTCATTCATAACCATAGCTTTTAGAGGTGGCTTTTGACAAGGAATGGTTTTAGTGAAAAACACTAGTCTAGGAATCACAAAAACAGAGAGGAAAGAAATCCTGGTCATCATACATTTTCATTACATTATTTTTCATCATCAAATTATTTTTCATATGTACTTCAGAGTATTGCTGTTCTAAGCAATACTCGACAGTACATTGCGTACATTTTAGGGGAAATCCTGAACTTATTTTAGATTTATGTATTCAATCAGGTATCAATGACACCTGAAAAAAGATGGGAGGATATCAAATATAAAAGAAACAAACATAAAACACTGATCCTTTCATCTTTGCTTAAAAATTGAAGAATCCAGCGACATCAAGGAAGGTGAACTTCCAGAATTCTGAGCTCTATAAGAAACTAGTTCATTGGAATGTGTTCCTTAAGGTGTAAAAATGTTTTGCCGGTCCCAATACAGAGTGAGATTTTTTTTTTGAAGTATAGTTGATTTACAATATTATATAAGTTTCAGGTATGCAATATAGTGATTCGTGTTTTTTAAAGGTTATACTTCATTTATAGTTGTAAAATATTGGCTATATTCCCTGTGCTGTACAATATATCCTTGTAACTTACTCATTTTATACAGTTGCCTGTTAATCCTCTACTCTATCCTGTCCCTTTTCCCTCCCTTTTTCCCCCACTGGTAACCATTAGTTTGTTCTCTAGAAGTCTATAAGTCTGTTTCTTTTTTGTTATATTCACGAGTTTATTTTTTAGATTCCACATATAAGTGGTATCATACAGTATTTGTCTTTCTCTGTCTGATTTATTTCACTAAGCATAATACCCTCCAATTCCATCCATGCTGTTGCAAATGGCAAAATTTTATTCTTTTTTTACGGCTGAGTAGTGTTATTACGTGTGTGTGTGTGTATATACACACACATCTTCTTTACCTGTTTACCTGTTGATGGACACTTAGGTTGCTTCTTTATCTTGGCTATTGTGAATAACGCTATTATGAACATTGAGATGCATGTATCTTTTAGAATTAGTGTTTTTGTTTTCTTTGGTTATATATTCAGGAGTGGAATTGCTGGATCATATGGTAGTTCTATTTTTAGTTTTTTGAGGAAACTCCACACTGTTTTCCACAGTGGCTGCTCCAATTTACATTCCCACCAACAGTGTACAAGTGTTCCTTTTCTCCACATCCTCAGGGTAAGAATGTCTTATTAGAATCAAATGAATGACATGATGCAGATAGCCCATCCCAAGTCCCTTGTGCCCTCAGAATTTAAATGCAGCATTCCACTTGCTCCGCTTTAAAGTTTAATGAAGAAAAATAAGGTGATGCATTGGAAGATTTTGGAAAGTGAGCAGAGATGAAAGGCTCAGTGTTTTACGTTTGTTTCTTTTATATTTGATATCCTCCCATATTAGAGAGGGAAAGAAAATACGAAAGAATATGAAGGGCAGTGTTTTTAATAAAACCTTGGCTGCTTTTCTGTAAGAATCAATTCAAGTAATTTTATCTCTTTGTGGGTCATTTTCAAAACAAGGGGAAGAAATCAGTTGACAGGATCCCATAAGGTTCTTGGAAAATGCACTCTTGTGCTTTATTTAACTCAGCTAGGGGGGAAGAAAACAGAGAAAAAGGCAAGATTTCACACAGATCTACTTCTGCTTCCTATTACTTTTAGGAAGGAGGGGAGAAAGGAAGGAAGGAAGGAAAGGAAGAAAGGAAAGAAGGAAGGGGGAAGGGGAAAAAACCCCTCTCAAGCCGCATAATCTGTATCATAGCATTTACAGTGGACTTTAAAAAGGGTAATAACATATTTCAGTATTTTTTTCAACTAATGTTTGATTAATTGTACAAATTCAGGTTACAGCTTTCTTTAGAGAGGGGAATTATAATTATAATTTTCTGAGCTGATATGAAAACATAAGTCAGCAGAGAGGCCCTGCGTCAGGCGAGGCTGCCATCTGAGCTCACAAGGGAGGAAATCCTTGGAAAGGTGTTTTATAGTCCAGCCCTCAGCAATTCAGCTGTGCTTCATTTCAAGATGCATTTCTGCCTCATGTGTCATAACAACCAGCTAACCTTCTTGCCCCTTGGAGGGGCACTTTTGGAAGATCAAGAAGAGAATGTGCTTCAGCCACATTCTCTCCTAGGACAGCTATGAGGCAAGCTGCCACAGAAAACGAAACTGGGTACATTTGACTGGTTCTGGGTTTTCTCCTAAAGGCAGGATGTAGACCGGGCTTTCTGAAAGGGTCACTGAAGTTTGCAAAATTCTCTCTGCCCCTGGCTGATTGAATGAAACAGAGCCAACTCATTGCTCTGATTGGAAATCATGTGAAACTTATTTATGCCATTTTTAAATTTTCGCTCTTTAACTCCCTATCAGACGTTGAGCAGAGCTTGCATCAGAGTCTGGAGCTGGTTATAATCATGCTGGAAGTAAACTCAATACGGAGTGAGAATCCAGGTGAACCAAAGTAAACATGGGCTCTTTGTGAACCCAATCACTGCTGTATGCCCCTCTTCAAAGCCTACAAACTCCTAAGTAGTTCCCATAAATCCAAACTGCATTGAAAGGATTTGCTCCAAGCCTTCCACCGGTAGCTTGCATCCACATGCATCAGATTCAGCTGTCTCTGAAATCTGCAAAACGTTATCTGCCTCACGGTGTACAAACTACTGTCCCAAACTGTATTCAATCCAGATGGGCGGCTTTACCACTTCCTGACTTCCCTTCTATTACAAGAATGAATATTTTGAAACCAGGCAACTAGGAGACGAATATCCCAATTGAACGGGAGGCATATATATACTATTTGGGGAAAGCTTTCCAGTGGCATCCCCTCACATGAGGAAATAATGCCCCCCTTTCCTCCTGGATGTCTGAAATTTTCAACCCCCCTGGAATGTGCACCAGATCACATTCACAAGAGGATGAACATGGGCGTGCCCAGGGTCACATACCACTCTCAGTGAACCAGCTTGATCACCACAACTTTTGCTCTCACTCACAAAAACAAATTAGAATGCAAATGAGGTTAATTGTCACAGGAATAAGCTTTAATCTATTTTTTAAAATGTTTTGCAAACACTGGCGCTTCACTATTAGTAACAATAACTTAGTTGTGACAGCTGATCAGGCACATAGATATTTCAACCCTGATCTACTCAGACCACCACCACTCCCAGAAGTACCTCCAGCCAGGTATTTACCAGTCACATAGATGGTGGCAATTGGTTTCTGTGTCTACTTCCTCCCCAAGCACAGGGGCAAAATCTTGGCCATCACTTTGTGTAAACCAGTGCCCAGGCTGTAGCAAGGATTCAAAAACAATTATGAAAACCAAGAGAAAGGTACACTCACGCCTAGAGTATCTCCAGAAGGATCCCCAGGATACTGGTGACAGTGGTTGTCCCTAAGCAAAGGAACTGGAGGGTTGGGGTGAGAAACTTGCTTGTCACTATTTATTTTATAATAATCGAACCTTTTAATTTGGATTTTGTATTAGTAGAGATTAGAATAGATATGTATTAAATAAGTAAACAAATAGGTGAATGAACAAGTTACTTTCAGGAGGGCAGGGTTGACTCCCAAAATATCGTTAGCTGTGCCGATTTAACGGCAGTGACTTTTCCCAGCCCTGAGTTTCAAATCCTTCTACTGACTCATGGTAGGTTGTGTGTGCCAGGTCCAGAGAGTGTTGACACTCTGACTCAGTGTGTCCAGACATTCTTGGCTGAGGAGGAGACAGAGAACTGTCACAAAGGCTAGACTTTATTGGTCCAATTTTGATTCATTCAGCAGAAATGGAAGTGCTTGCTGCTTCTCTCAATATTCGATGTCTTCTCTTGTCTACAATGAGCAACTATGGTTATTCCTTTAAGATAAAGCTCTAGTCCAAGCTCAAGGACAATTGGAATTCTTTAGAGAAAAAAAAAAACTATTTGTTTCCTAAATTTGTGTCTCCTTTTAGCCCCAGAGAAGCATTTTATTCCAGTGAATCCAAGAGCACCGGCTTCGGGGTCAGGCAGAACTTTCCTAACTGCTCTAGGCCTCAGAATCCTCAGTTGTATATAAACTGAGGACAATGGTATGTCTTTGACAAACGTCCATTAGGCCGAAATTAGCTAATGTGATTAAAATCCCTGGGACACATTGCTCAAAAGGTATTATTTGTATCCTCAAATAGTCTCATGGGCCTTTCACCCTAGAAATTGGCTGGGAATCAATACCAGTCTTTGCTTGGAGACAAGCTTTGTGGCTCACCTCTGATGTGCAGCTACATTATGAGTTTAAGGATGTTTTGCTCCCTCCTATAATGAATATATGCTGTGCATGATGTTTTTGACATGTCACTTCTTTTGCCTAGAGTTGTAAAGATTAGCAATAAGCTTGCTACTTCCAATATTGCCCCATGTTATCCATCTGCCCACCATAGTCCCCAGTCAATCACCTCCACTAGCATGACTTTTCATCCAGCCATGTCAAGGTTATACAGTTTGAGGGTGAGCAGTAGTGCAGTGGTACAGCACGTGTTTAGCATGCACGAGGAGCTGGGTTCAGTCCCCAGTACCTCCATTAAAAAAAAAAAAAAAAGATAGTGGGAAAAAGAGTATATAGCTTGATGGTTGCCCCAGTACTGTTGGAAATTTGTCAACCCTGCTGTTTGAAGGGTGTTAGAAAGACGTCGGCACTGGAATCAGACTTTGTAGCAGTCTGCCAAGCCAAAAGAATTTTTAATGAGGTGTTTTGTTTTGTTTTTTTTCCCTTAAAGAGTCGAGGGATGAGAGAGCAGAGACCAGACTTTTTGAAACCACAATCCCAATTCCTGAACGTTTGGCAGGTTTGCCAGGAGGTGCAAGCTCCCCTCTGGCTCATCTGGCCGCTGCTGTTGCCTAGGCCATGGGATGGCTGGCAGGGGCCGCCAGGGGCCCTGCCTTTCCCAGCATGGAAGTGTGTGGCTCTCCATACACTCCCGGCCCTGACAATGCCAAGAATCAGAAACAAGGGCCCAGAGTGTTCGCCGGCCCCGCATGAGTGGCAGCTTAGAGGGCCTTCATTGTGCTTGGTGCACCGAGAGCAGATTGTTATTCTGCAGGCATGAATCCGCGCCTGGGCAGAAGGCGCCACGCTCGCTCTTACCCGGCAGCGTCTTGCTGCTGCCGTGGAGGAGAGGGGGCCGCCGACGTCCAGAACTGCCGCGGGCTGTCTTCCAAGAATTGTGTCTAGAGGGCCCGCAGAGGGGGGAATATTTGTTTTCTGAATTCATAATACCCTCAAATTCCACTAGTCTATTATTTCCCCCTCCTTCCCTACTTCCCCCGCTGCAAAATAACATCAATTCATTAACCCCATTTCAGTGTGATTATATTCTCACTACTTCAATTTATCATCACTTGGAAATTTACACTTTGCATAAAGCTTTATTAGAGAAAGATCTAAGATGGAAACAG